>NC_044316.2:3258341-3945841 GCF_007474595.2 Lynx canadensis
AGGGAATTTCTCCTTTGAGACTGAGTCACGGAGGCCTTTCCCACAGCCTCTCCCACAGTAGAGCTTTCTCTGTACCTCATCTGTGGTGATTTCTCATTGACTCCCAGTTCAAGAGCCAAATTACTATTCCTCAGGAAGGAATGCCTAGTGTGCAAATTCTCTCCTGTCAGAGGCCCGTCTCTAGGTCAGGCTCTTGGTACAGACGCTTCCTGGTGTACGAGTTCCTCTCAGACACGTCCTGTGATTTTCCACTGCACGGCTCCTCTTTGCGGCTCCCATCATGGCTGACCCTCCTGCCAGTTCACACTGCTGTCATCCCCTGGCTGGGAACCAACTTGGCCTTTCAGGGACCTCGCTCCTCAGGGAAGCAGGGCCTCTTTGTTTCGGTTTTTCATTCGGCAAATGTGTTCGGGAAGCCCTCTGTGTGCCCGGCGATGGCGAAATGCTGAGGCTGCCGTAGGGCACCAAGATGGCGCCCGTAGCCGTAGCCCCTTCATGGGGCCTGTCGGAGGGCACGGGAGGCCACGATTTAAACCACACATTCAAATATTTCATTACCAGGGTAGCCAGTGCCCTGACAAAGTATCACGTGAGAGGCTCCTGACTTAGGTTGAAGACGAGACATCGGAAGGGAGGGAAGAAGGATGATGGGGAGTTAGCCGGGGGTGTAGGAGAGGGAGGCGAACAAGGAATCGCTGAAACGTTTTCCACAAAGGTTACGTGACCCAATTTATGTTTTTTTAATGCTTATTGAGAGAGAGAGAGAGAGGGAATGCAAGCAGGGCAGGGGCAGGGGCAGAGAGAGATAGAGAGACACAGAATCCGAAGCAGGCTCCAAGCTCTGAGCTGTCAGCGCAGAGCCCGACGCGGGGCTCGAACCCACAAACTGAGATCATGACCAAACTGAAGTCGGATGCTTAACCGACTGAACCACCCAGGCGCCCCTAAAGTACCTTTAAAAAAATTTTTTTTAATGTTTATTCATCCTTGAGAGAGAGAGAGAGAGACGCAAGTGTGAGTGGGGGAGGGGCAGAGAGACAGGGAGAATGAATCCGAAGCAGGTTCCAGGCTCCGAGCTGTCAGCACAGAGCCAGATGCGGGGCTCAAACTCATAAACTGTGAGATCATACCTGAGCCAAAGGTGGATGCTTAACCAACTGAGTCACCCAGGCACCCTGACACAATTTATGTTTTTAACAGATCGTTCTTTTTTTTTTTAATGTTCATTTGAGAGAGAGAGAGAGAGAGAATATGAACAGGGGAGGGGCAGAGAGAAGGGGGGAGAGAGAATCCCAAGCAGGCTGCATGCTGTCAGTGCAGAGCCTGATGCAAGGCTCGATCTCACAAACCATAAGATCATGACCTGAGCCGAAATCAAGAGTCTGATGTTCAACCGACTGAGCCACCCAGGCGCGCCCCCCCCTCCTCCGCCCCACAACAGGTCATTCTTTTTTTTTTTTTTTTTAATGTTTGTTCATTTTTGAAAGAGGGAGACAGAGAGCAAGCGGGGTGGGGGGGGCAGAGAGAGAGGGAGACACAGAATCCAAAGCAGGCTCCAGGCTCTGAGCTGTCAGCACAGAGCCCGACATGGGGCTTGAACCCACAAACCGTGAGATCGTGACCTGAGCCAAAGTCAGACGCTTAACCAACTGAGCCACCCAGGTGCCCCTCATTCTTAATAAGAAGATAACCCAATTTTAACAACGAGCAGAAGACTTAAACAGACGCTTCCCTGAAGATACATAGATGGCAAATAACGCATATGAAAGGGTGCTCAACATTATCAGGCGTTAGGAAAATACAAATTAAAGCAACAATGAAATATTCCACCAGAATGGCTGTAATGAAAAAGAGTGACGATAACCAGGTGCTGACAAGGACGTGAAGGAAATGAAACCCTTAGTCCTTGCTTGTGAGAATTACAACCATACAGTCACTTGTGCAAACAGTTGGGCAGATTCTTAAACACCTTTCTTCTTTTAATGTTTATTTATTTATCTTGAGAAAGAGAGAGAGTAATAGCGGGGGAGAGAGGCAGTGAGAGGAGGAGAGAGAATCTCAAGCAGGCTCCACGCTCAGCACAGAGGCCGACGTGGGGCTCGATCCCACAACCATGAGCTCATGGCCTGAGCCGAAATCAAGAGTGGGATGCTTAACTGCCTGAGCCACCCCAGGCACCCCAGATCCTAAAAGTCTTAACAAACTCACCAGATGATTTGGCAATCCCATTCTGAGGTCATACACCCCAGAGGAATTAAAGCGTGTGCTCATACAAAGTCTCGTATCAAAAGTTCACGGCAACGACTTTCGTAATAGCCCCAAACTGTAAACAACCCAAATGTTCGTCAGCTGATGAAACAGAAACAAAACGTGGGATAAGCATACGATGAGAGACGACTCAGTAATGGCATGAACACGACGTCAGGGTGAAGGACTGATGTATTCTACAACACAGAGGCCCCTCAGAAATACGGCGCTGACTGAAAGAAACCGCACTTATGTAAGACTACATAGGGTACGGCTTTATTGATATGAAATTTCTAGAAAAGACTAAACTATAGAGCCAGAAAGCAGATCAGTGGTTGCCTAGGGCTGGCGGCGGGAGCAAGGCATGAAATAAATTGGCACGAAATAAATCTTTGGGGTGACGGGAAAAATTCTAGAAACTGGACTCTGGTGATGGCTGTACGGCTGTTTAAGTTTTACTAAAACTTGTCTGACTGTCCCTTTAAAATGGGTGGGTTTTACGATATGTAAATTATGCCTTCATAAAGCTACTTAAAAAGAAAAAATATTTAAAAATCATTGGAGGGCAGAGTTAAAGATAGAAGACGATTTGGAAGTCTCAGAGGTCAGAGTACCTTCTCTGGTGCTTTGTTCCTTAGACTCTCGTCTCCAGAAGTCAACCTCCCTTAAAAACTAAGCCCCAAACCACCTCTCCGTAGAAAAGGCCAGAATACTACCACATTCTTACACACTCTGATTCAGCAGACAAAGAGAATGGCACGAGGAACCCACCACAATTAACAAAGGCACTCAGGGCGTGTTGACCGCACAGCGTGTCTAAGAAGAGTGGGTGCGTACCTGTGTCATAGTCGCACGACAAAGGGTCAATTCTAGCGTTGTTTGGCCAAGACAAATGATGATAAAAAGCAGTTGGTCTTGGGGTGCTTGGGTGGCTCAGTCGGTTAAGTGGCCGACTTCAGCTCAGGTCACGATCTCGCGGTCCATGAGTTCGAGCCCCGCGTCGGGCTCTGGGGTGATGGCTCAGAGCCTGGAGCCTGCTTCCAATTCTGTCTCTCCCTCTCTCTCTGCCCCTCCCCCGTTCATGCTCTGTCTCTCTCTGTCTCAAAAAGAAATAAAACGTTAAAGAAAAAAAAAATTAAAAAAAAAGCAGTTGGTCTTAAAGAGAAATTGCAAAGTCCCTCTTCGGTAACAGAAAAGTTGTTCCTAATTTTTAAATTGCAGTCCCCGCTGCCACCCCCTCAAAGTTTCTAAATTCATAGACTCTCTTCTCCACCCCTCCTTACCCTGGTATTCCTCACTGCATCTAGCGGAGGGAAGGCAATGGCAAACATATATCAAGGACCAAGTGGTTGAGTTTTAGAATGTCTCTAATTCCACCCCCCCCACCCCACTGTCTGTCCCTTCTTCCCCTCAATCCATCTTTCCAATGTTGGTTCTATTTTTGGTATCACCCTTTTCTTCTCCTGGGTTCTGTTATTGTTGGGTGGCCCTGGTTGTTGGGGCCTGGGCCAAGAGTATAAATGGAGGCCTGGTCTGTTATATGTCTAATTATTTAGAAATTGCAAACCAGGGGCGCCTGGGTGGCTCCGTCGGTTAAGCGTCTGACTTCGGCTCAGGTCACGATCTCACGGTTCGTGGGTTTGAGCCCCGCGTCTGGCTCTGTGCTGACAGCTCAGAGCCTCTCGGGATTCTGTGTCTCCCTCTCTCTCTGCCCCTCCCCCACTCATGCTCTGTCTCTCTCTTTCTCTCAAAAATAAACAAACATTAAAAAACACCTTTTTTAAATTAAAAATAAAAAAAGAAATTGCAGACCAGCATGTCAAACTGTTCAATAAAATATGTGCCACCCTTGAGGGCACGGACCCAGGCAGCCCTTGAAGTGGGCTTGGGGCCAACTGGGCGGGTCATTTTGGAGTCCCAGTACCGAAAGTGTGGTCTACTAGGGAAGAGGGAAGGACAAGTCTTCTTGGCTGAGAGGAATCCTTTAACCTTTGAGAGGAGGGCTGGAGGTTGGTGGGGGGCAGGGGGGTGCTGTTGTCTTGGCCCAAGGGCAGTACTGATTGTCTCGATAGATTGTATGAATAGATTTCCCGATATTCATCCATCCTTGTGATTCTGGAATGAACGCTGCTTAGTCATGCTTTTTTATATACTGCTGGATTCCATTTGCTAATGTTCGACATAGGAATTTTCCATCCATATTCAGAAGTGACATTGATCCCTAGCCTTCTGTATTTGTGCTAACGTTGTTGGGTTTTGATATCAGGGGTGTGCTAGTTTTGTTAATTGAATTGGGAAGCTTTCCATCTTTTTCTATGTTCTGTAACAGTGCTTTCTTTTCCTCTTAATATGCGAGGCATTTGTAAAAACATTCCCACTGTGAAAATTCAAACCATACCGAAAAAAGCAAAAATTCTCCTTGACTCTCCCTTCAAATCCTAAGCCCTTGCCAGATGTGACCACATTACCCATTTGCTGGGTTTTCTTCCAGAACATTTCATTTCCATCCATACATGTACCTATATATAACATGGTGCTTTTTTTTTTTTTTACATAAATGGGATTAAATTCTACATACTGGATTGTAGGCTTTAGGTTCTATGTGTTTTTTGTTTGTTTTTACTTAACAACATTATATCTTGGAGAATTCATCATGATGTCAGTACATAGAGACCCATTTCATCCTTTTAAGATTCTATAGAATATATGTATTTATTTTAAAATATTTATTTTTGAGAGAGTGTAAGCAGGGGAGGGGCAGAGAGAGGGGGACAGAGGGTCTGAAGCAGGCTGTGTGCTCTCAGCACAAAGCCCGACGTGGGGCTTGAACTCATGAACTGCAAGATCATGACCTGAGCCGAAGTCAGACGCTCAACCGACTGAGCCACTCAGGTGCCCCTTAAGTTTATTTATTTTGAGAGAGAGAGAGACGCAGAGACAGAGGGAGAAAGAGATAATCCCAAGAGGGCTCTGTGCTGTCAGCACGAAGCCTGACCTGGGGCTTGAACTCACGCACCCACGAGATCATGACCTGAGTCCAAAATCAAGAGTTGGATACTTAACCGACTGAGCCATCCAGACATCCCTAGAATAATTTATAGTATGGGTATTTTTAATATATATATTTTTAGACAGAGAGAGCAAGAGGGAGAGAGGGGCAGAGGGAGAGAGAGAGAGACAGACAGAATCCCAAGCAGGTTCCACACTGTCAGCACAGAGCCCAACACAGGGCTCGATCTCACGAACTGCGAGGTCATGAGCTGAGCCGAGAGATCAAAAGTCAGACGCTTAACCGACTGAGCCACCCAGGCGCCTCTGAAAACCCTTTTCCTGATGCCCTGTGCTTGTTGTGTCTAAAACTGTGGTACACAGTAGGCACTCAAGAAATATTCACGGAATAGGGGTGCCTGGGTGGTGCAGTCGGTTAAGCGTCCGACTTCAGCCAGGTCACGATCTCGCGGTCCGTGAGTTTGAGCCCCGCGTCAGGCTCTGGGCTGATGGCTCAGAGCCTGGAGCCTGTTTCCGATTCTGTGTCTCCCTCTCTGCCCCTCCCCCGTTCATGCTCTGTCTCTCTCTGTCCCAAAAATAAATAAAAAAAAAAACGTTGAAAAAAAAATTTTAAAAAAAAGAAATATTCACGGAATAAACAGGTGAACGAAAGACATTTTTGTAAACGGCTCTTTGGATGAACAGATTCTTCAGATTAGGTACCAAAGCGGCGGGGCTCTCAAGGTGGGGGGGGGGCAGGCATTACAACTTCAGTAGATACTGTCCGATATCTCCAGACCCCCAGTCCGACCAATCTACAGTTCCAGTAATACCTGAGAGAATTCACTTCCTCTCTGGCCAACATTTGCCATGAACACGCTTGACTCTTTGTTCAATTTATGAGTGAAAAACAAAAAAGGTATCTTACTGCTGTTCTAACTTGTCCTTCTTTGACCATATTTTTATTTCTTGGCCACGTGGAAATCCTTATCTGCGAACTACTGTTCCCATTTCCCCCTGGTCATTGCTTGTACTTTTCTTACGGACTTGTTGGAGAGTTTTCTTTATGTTGGAAAAACATGTGGCCAGCATTTTCTCCTAACCTGTAGCTTTTGACTTAATTTTGTTTCGCCGCATTAAATACATTCTGTTTTGATGAGTCAAACTTGTGAGTTTTTCCTTTATGCTTCCCTGCCCCCCCCCCCCAATTTGCATCTTGTCTAATATCAGACTCACCGCTGTGAATAACGAGACATTTTCATACTCAGGGAGCGCCGGGTGACTCCGTCGGTTGAGCGTCCGAATCTCGATTTCGGCTCAGATCGTGATCCTAGGGTTATGGGATGGAGCCCTGCATCGGGCTCCATGCTGAGTGTGGAGGCTGCTTTAGGTTCTCTCTCTCTCTTCCTCTGCCCCTCTCCCCTGCTCACTCTCTCTCTTAAAAAAAAATTAAAAAATATTTTCACACTCAGTCATAAAGATCACGTTTTCAAATGATAGTCTTTATTAAAAAAATTTTTTTAATATTTATCTTTATTTTTGAGAGAGAGAGAGACAGAGCATGAACAGGGGAGGGTCAGAGAGAGAGGGAGACACAGAATCCGAAGCAGGTTCCAGGCTCTGAGCTGTCGGCACAGAGCCCGACGTGGGGCTCGAACCCATCAACTGCGAGATCATGACCTGAGCCGAAGGCGGACGCTCAACTGACCGAGCCACCCAGGCTCCCCACAAATGATAGTCTTTAAATACTGACTATAGACTTTTATTTAAGAGGACAGAAAGGAGCTCTCTTTCTTTTCATTGCAGTGGAACGAGGCTTGCTTTATAAACCACGTAAGGGACTTAGCCTAGGTCCCGATGTCACAGAGCATCTTTGTGTTTTAGCATCATCTGTCCGTTAGTCCTCTCTTGCTCACGGATAGACTCACAAAGTATGAAAGTGACCTGTGGGACAACAGGCTTAGGTCTTGTAATAGAAATCTGTTCTTTCTTACAGTCAGACTCTTGGCTCCCCGGTCTAAACTTTTAAGCCGGCAAGTTGAACGTCTTTTATTCCCCCCCCCCCCCCCAACAATGCCATTCTAGTCTAACTTAGTGCTAGGTGCTCAGTAGCTATTTGGTAACAACTCCTCCTCCCCTCCCTTCCTCTCCCTGCCCCCCTCCCTCCTGCCCTCTTTCTTCCTTCTTTCTCTCCTTCCTCCTTCCCTCCCTCCTATCTTACCTTCCTCCTTTCCTCCTTATTCCCTTCCCTCCTCTCTCCTCCTCCTGTCCCTCCTCCACTCCCTCCACCCCTCCCTCTTCCTCTCCCTCCTCTCCTCCCACCTCCTCTCCTCCTTCTCCCTCCTCCCATCCCTCTTCCTGTCCCTCCTCCCCTCTTGTGTCCCCTCCCACCCCCTCTCCTCCTTCCTCCTCTCCCTGCTCTCTCTCCTCCTCTGGGATAATCAGCAGCCCTTTTTGAGAAAAGCCCAACTATGGGGTCAGTGGTTCTCGACCAGGGGATACACAGCAGAATCAACAGAGCAACTTAAAAAAAAAGAGGCTCCGGGCTCTACCCTACATTTGCCGAACCAGAACCACCAGGGGCAAGGCCAGGGATTCTGAAATGTTGCACATCTCCCCAGGTGACGCCGATGCGCCTCGAGGGCTGAGAAAACCCAGGTCCTGAATCTGAACGTATGCTTTTACCCTCGAGGGACAGCTAAGGCACTCAGTGAGGACACAGTCAGCCGACGTGGCTAATTCTACAGGACAGATGACCCCGTTTCTTCAACGACAACAACAGAACGACATGAAAACCAGAGCAGGAGGGCGGAAAGTGTCATAAATGAAAAGACCCAAAACATGTCACCCTGAGGCCGCGTGCAGACCTTGTCTGCACCCCGAGCCGAACAAGGCCAAAATAGGCATTTCTGAGGCAACCAGACAAAACAGAACACGGATTATGTTATCTGAAGGAATTACGGTTGGTTTTGTTGGATGTGACGATGGTATGATGGTTGTGTTAAAAACAAAACAAAACAAAGTCCTTATCTGCTAGAGATAAGAACTGACGTATTAATGGGTGAAATAATGTATCTGAAATTCCCTTTAAATATTCCAGGGAAAAAAAACAAAACAAACAACCCGCATGTGAGGGGGTCATCAGGCAAGAGCTCGAGTGTTGCTAAGTGTTGAAACAGGGTGGTTGGTATGAGGGGGTTCTCTGTACTGTTTTCTCTGCTTCTGTCCATGTTTGAAAATTCCAAAGGGGCACCTGGGTGGCTCAGCCGGTTAAGCATCTGACTCTCCTTCTCTGCTCGGGTCACGATCTCGCGGCTCGCGGGTTCACCACAGGGAAGAGAGGCAAGAACCCTGGGAGTCTGGCCTCCATGAAACGGGAACAGGTTTTTTGTTGTTGTTGTTGTTGTTTTTAAGTTTGCTTTTATTTATTTTGAGAAAGATACAGAGAGCCAGTGGGGCAGGGGCAGAAAGAGAGAGAGAGAGAGAGAGAGAGAGAGAGAGAGAGAGAATCCCAAGCAGACTCCACGCTGTCAGCCCAGAGCCCAAGGCAGGGCTCGAACCCATGAACCGTGAGACCGTGACCTGAGCTGAAATCAAGAGTCGGACGCTTAACTGACAGAGCCCCCTGGGCGCCCCAAAACTTGGTTTTCTTAATTTTTAACTTAAGCGTTGTGTGTGTGCATGCCTCATAGAGACGATGAGAGGGGAGGGTGCTGGTTTCACAGCCGGACCGTTCAAACACCCTGACGAAGGTCCCACTGTGGCGGCTCACCCCACGTTCCAGCCAAGCCCTTCAGCGACCATCATCGGCCTCTTGAACTCCCATCTGTCACGTCTAAGTCCACTCAGTCAAGACCATTCCTCCGACCTCCCTCCCTGGGCCCCTTGGCTTTTCCTGGAGTAGCCCGTTCTAGTTACCATCCCCCAGACTGCCGCTACCTTCACCCCCTCCTGACATGAAGCTCACCGCCAACCCTCCCCCAACCTAAATTCCTCCTCCTTCCGATTTTGCTCAAAAGAAGGTAGAGGGGCACCTGGCGGGGGGGGGGGGGGGCTCGGTCGGTTGAGTGTCTGACTTTTGATCTCCGCGCAGGTCATGCTCTCACGGTTTGTGGGTTCGAGCCCCGCCTCGGGCTCTGGGCTCACAGCGTGGAGCCTGCTTGGGATTCTGCCTCTCCCTCTCTCTCTGCCCCTAACCCACTCACATTCTGTCTCTCTCTCAAAAATAAATAAACATTAAAAACAACAACAACAACACAGAGGCAGGCTTTGAGACCCACTCGTCGGCAGCCCACGGCGGAGGGCATCTCTCTGCACGGCCTCAAGCACCCTCCCAGAACTGGTCTTGCCTGGGTTGGCCTTGACATCCCCCCAAAGACGGCCAGGAATAAGTCTGGTGTGTGCCCACCAATCGTGGTTTATAGGCACGCACGCTCTGGAATTGTATTCCAGTTCCCGCATGCGGTCAGTGACCTTGGCCAAGGGACTTAGCTTCTCTGGGCCCCAATTCTCTCATCTTTGAAGTGGGCAGGGTAGCAGAAGCAAGTGAAATAACACATCTTCAGCACCCAGCATCGTCATTGTCCAGTTGCGTCCCTACTGCGTAAATGATTTCACTGGTCTTTATAAAACTCGCCTGGCTCCAGACCCTGTGGTGGAAGAGACTGGGGTTTTAAGAAACTGGGAGGGTCGAGGAATGGGCTCTGGTAATTCAGGGCAGAGACGGGCGGCAGTCAGGATTCTTACTCCCAGGCTGGGGCTCGTCCTTCCTGACCAGCTAGGTCCCGTCTGCCTCCTGGTCAGTGGCTTTGCTTGGGGGACCGAAGGCTGGCCCGGCCTGCGATCAGGAGCTGGGGGTGGGGGGGCTCGTGCCCCAGGAAGCCCCAGCTTGCTTTGTGGCACGCACACATCAGGTCACCAGGACAGCTTGGGGAAACAGATATATATCAGATCACACGCCAGAGACCTACCCCAGACCATTACGTCACAAGGTATCGGGCCGGGACACCCACGGTTTATAAAAGTTGCCTCCGGTTTCTCACATGCAGAAGGCAGTGTGTATATCCTGGAACAACACGTCCCTGGGATTTGGAGCGAATTTAAAGACGGGGGTCACCAAAGCCACACTTCCCCCAGAGTGCATGTGCTCTGAAGCTGGTCTCTTCACACTGGGGGCTCGGCCGCTCCTGCGAACACCCTCAAACGTGCACCCACCACTCAAGAGCTGGTCTAACCTCGATCCGTCTGTCTTTGTTTTAGGCTTTTAGGCTTGGGTCCCCACCTGTAACGCGAGCCTGGTGCTCCGGAGGAGATCCGGGCTGGAGGTGCGAACCTCAGAAATCCAGAGACCTCAGGCTGGATGGAGAAAGTGAAGTCCTGACACTGGCTTTGGGGGAATCCCAGTATTTATTTATTTGGGTCTCTTGGAATTCGGGGATTGGCTTCCTGTGCTGGCCTTAAAGCGACCTTCGGGTCCCTAGGAGGGCTGGAGTGCCACCTCCTGCTTGGTCAGACAGTCTGGGGGTGGGGGGGGGAACCAGCCTCCAACATCTGGCAAGGGCAGGCTCTGGGAGCTGGGGGGGTTGTGTCCACACTTTGAAGCCTGCCCAGCCTTGGGCTCCTCTGCACCTGGCCAGCCTCACCTGGGCTGGAGGGGTGGGGAGTGGCAGGGGTGGGGGGTGAACGAGGAGAGTCAGCAGAGGGGGGCCCCTCTGCGGTGGCGGTGGCTGCGTGAGAAAGACTTCAGGGGGCTAGGAGGGAAGAAGGCGAGAGGAGGCGGGGAGGGTCACAGGATCAAGGAAGGGAAATGGCCCGCGGCTCTCTTCCCCCCACATTCCTGCCGGGATTTTTTTTCGGTTCCCTTGGTTATAGAATAGCAATTAGCAAATTCAGTAAAAAGAGCCAGAAATGGAGATTGTTTGCGCATTTGGGGGCCAACATGCATTAGTGAAGGAATGTGACCAGAACTATATATAACCCCTCTCTTGGCCCACCCACCTGTCCAGCCCAGTGAGCGATGGTCTGTTTGTTCTGAGCTGCTATGTAGCTCATTTCGCTCTGGGAGCCCACCATCTGGGCCCGAGCCTCGCTGCCAGTAGCGTTTGGTGACCATATATGGCAAAATGATATATGTGATAAAAAGAAGCCAAATTCTCCAGTTGCGTCAGTCCCCGGAGCACGCGGCCTGCCTGGCTCGAACCCCTCGCAGCCGGGCTCCCGGACTCCTGCCCCCACCCCTTGCTCCGGAAACCCCAGGGACTCAGCGATTGGCTGGGGGAGCGGGGCGGGGGCTCGGGAGGCCCCGCCCCGTTCGCCCAGGCCCGGGGCCGACTTCCCCTGGAGTTTGGGGTGGGATTGAGGACGGTTGATTGAGGACGGTTAGGGGAGGCTCCGAGCTGCAGTGTGTTTGATCCTGGCCCCAAACCAGCAAGTTTAGAATTTAGGAGTGATAAACCCACGTTCCTTCCGGAAAGCAGCCTGGTTGGGGGGGGGTGAGGGGGAGGAGGGTGCCGGTGTGTATGTGGGTAGCGGGGTGGGGGGCACAGTCCCCCCGCATCTCCAAGGATATGATGAACCCTCATTCCTCGGACATCCCTGCGGTGGCCTTGACCTTAACACACCAGGAGAAAGTTTAGGCTAGACTGTTAGTGGGGGGAAAGAAAAGAAAAGAATAGAAAAAAGAAAAGAAAGAAAAGAAAAGAAAAGAATATATATTTTTTATATATATTATATATATTTATACATATTATAAATTATAAATATAAATATTAATTATAAAAATACATATTTATAAATATATATTATATATATATTTATATAGTATATATATATATCTATTATATATATCTATATATATATATATATAAATTTTTTTTTTACCCTCTCCCATTCTTTCTAATCCAGTGCCCTGTCCCAGCAGCCAAACCCCACAGCTACGTTCACCCCCTGTGCCCGAGTTCCCACTCTGGGCCAGGTGCTGTTCTGATGCTGGGGGGGACGGTCACCAGCACAGGCAACGGCCTGGCCCTTCCAGCAGCCCCCCCCCCCCCTCCCCGGGTACCTAGCCATTGCTGTAGGGGACACCCAGCCCAGACTCAGGGGCTCCAGGAGGGTCCTGGGAGGAGGTGACACACAGCAGAGCCTTAAAGGACAAGCAGTAATTTGCCTAATAGTGGCTGGGGATTGGGAACAGAAATTCCAGGCTTAGGGGCAAGAGCTGGGGGAGTGTGGGGTGATGTGAGGCAGGGGGTGGGCAGGGGCCAGAGCAGGGAGGCCTCTTCCGGCCCCAGCCTCCTGTGGCATCTGAGCCCATCCCCCCTGGCAACACGGGCACATACCCCCACACCGGCTTCCGGCACGCGCGCGCACACAGGGATACGCGCAGAGACACGCGCTCCTGCCCTCCCACTGCCCGTGACATTAACAAGGAAATTTAGCAGAAGGGAAGAAGAGGACATTGGAGTCCAAATGAGGACAGGAGAGAAGGCAGGCCTGGGGGAGGCGCTCTGCCAGGAAGCGGGGCGTGTGGGCGGGAAGGCCAGGAGTGGTTGGAAGGGGGTGGACGTTCTAGCAGGCTCTGGGCTCCCCCTTTGGAGAAGGCACCGACAGGGAGGGAGACAGCTGGTCAGCAGAGGTGGGGTGGGGGACCCGAGCGGAGGCTAGTAGCTCGATCTCCTGACACTGACGGTTCAGCTCTGGACGTTTGTGTCTGTGTGTCGGCACCTGCTTTGGGACGGCCCCCGCTCCTGGCCCCGAGGACTGTGGCCCCTCCTTCAGCTCCACTTCTCTGAGCTACCGCAGAGGCAGGGGGTCCCCGAGGAGCTGCTCTGGTGTGGCCCTGCAGGAAAATTCGGGCTGGGGGCCTTGACTGGCTTTCTGCCCTCGGGGGTGCGTACATTGATGAGAAGTGTCCCTGGGCATCCTAGAAAGCTCGAGAGCCCGTCCTGAGGGGTGAGTCTCATCACCGAAGATGCCTTCAGAGACCTGTGTCCACTGAGCATTCGGAGAGGAGGATAAGACTTTAGGGTATGGTTCGATTGTTGCTTCCTCCAGGAAGCCCCCCAGGGCTGTGCAGTGGGAAACGCCCAGCGGGAACAAGGGGCAAAGCGCGATGTCTCTTACGACCCCGACTGTAAGTCGCACGTGATCACTTCCACTGTATTCTGTTGGCCTCAGCAAGTCACCTTGATAGGATATGGGAGGGGACTGCACCAGGGGCATGGTTACCAGCCAGTGACGATCTTTCAGGGCCATCTTAGAGGCTGGTCACTAAGTCTGGGATAACTCGTTATGCAGCCGTAGATAAGCAAACGGCGGATGCCCTTGAAAGGGTACTTGGGCCCAGGGTGACAGGCAGATAAGGTTGGGTGGGACGAAACTCTGGGTCTCTATAATTAGGCAGGATTCTTTCCATTACCAGAGGAAGAAAATTCACTTCGAAATGAAGTTTCGAGAGAACTCTATGGACTCACGTTGCAGAAGAGCCCAGAGACGTAGTCGTGGTTTCGGGAGTAGCTGAAACTGAGATTTTGTGACAAGACGCACCATGGACTGCCGGCGGGGGGGGGGGGGGGGTGCGGCGGCGTGCACAGACAGAGGGGTGCGGTGGAAGGGGGGGGCAGTCCTAGAGAGGATGACGGGTTCTCGGAAGTTCACGGCGCTACTCTCTCCTTCATCGTCTGCGTGTTCAAGCGTCTATCACAAAAGTGAAAAGGGGCAGCAAGAAATCAGAGAGGGCACGCTTCCTACAAGGGCGTCGCTTTCTCGATCCGTCTCTCTTGCTTTGCATGCATATGATCGACCGCACACAGCTGCACGTCACAGCCCTCAAAGCCCAGAGTCCCCAAGACGTTCCCCATGACAAACCCTACCCAACAGCCCTCTTCCTGGTATGGCAAGTCCGTTCCCCCCTGGCCCCCATATCCGTCACGTCTATCGGTCCAAACCGAGGGCACCTGCCTCGCCAAAGAGGTTGGGATAGATTCTGAGGACGAGGATGGCATTTGTCTTCTTGACTTTTCTACCTGCAGTGCTCAGGACCAGGCTTGGCCCATGGCACACACTCCATAAATATCTGTTGGACGGATGCATGAAATATTTTCAAGAAAAAGGGGGTCGTGAGGCTCCAGAGGGTCCAGAACTGGAAGTCAGAATGGAACTGGAAGGGCTTCCAGAACTGGAAGCCACCCCAGGGACCACCAAGACTCCGCTGCAGACTTTCCCCCTCCCGCCGCTGCCCCGCTCTGTTCCCTCCTTTCCACTGCCTCTCCCCTGCTTCCTCTGCTGGCTTGTCTCCATCGCAAGGCGCCTCCCTCCTCGTTCTGTCACCTCCGGTTTCCAGGTCCCGCCTTCCAGGAACCTCGCGTTGTCCCTGACCGCCTTCTCTTGTGTATTTCAGCCCTTGCCGTCAACATCTGAACGTTCTCTAGCTTCTCCCGCCGAAAGAGCACACGAGTCGTCTCTACACACACATCGTTCCCCTCCAGGTAGACAGCCTTCTTCCCCTCCCCGCCAGCGTCTTCAAAGGGTGTCCGAACATATTCCGCGCTCCTGTCTCTGCCTCACGCTCAGTTCTTACCCCTTCCACTCTGGCTGCCTCCTCTGTCGCTCCACTGACATACTGGTGACGTCTGGTGATGTCCTCAATGTTCTCACCCTCGTCTTACGTGACCCCTCGGTCACGTTGGACGCAGTTGGCCCATCTCATCACGAACACATCCGGTCCCAACCCCACCCCTGGTTACCCCATCTCGGCCTCTGTCACGGGCTCATCCCCTCTCTCAGGGTGGTGGCATTTCTTAAGGCCAGGTCCCAGGGTCCCCGTGTTGTCCACTCTGTCCTCTCTCACTGGGCGAGTCACTCGCATTGGGTTATTTAGGCTCTTCTGTCACTATGTATAGGGCTGTGGCTCCTGAGAGAGTCACTGTCCCTTCTCCCTGGCTGAGCACATGTGAGGACTTCCCCATCTCCTTGGGACATGGTCATGAACATGAGCACAAGTGAAATAGGTCATTTCAGGGCAGAAGCTTTAAGAATCGGTATGCAATTCACCATGTCTCCTTTCTCTGCCGTGATCCTAGTGAAAGCAGGCGTCTAGATGGGTGTTTCATCAACCTGATCCTTGAGTGTCTACGACAAGCACAGCCTTCCTTATGACCTATTTCTGGATAGGTAGCATAGGAAGAAATAAATCTTATTGAACTGAGATATGGAGACCTGGATTCTGTCCATCCGTCCATCCATCCATCCATCCATCCATCCATCCATCCATCCATCCACTTATAATCTCTTTGTTGTTTTGGTGTCAGGGTATTGCTGGCCTCATAAAATAAATTCAGAAGGGGTGCTTGGGTGGCTCAGTCAGTTGAGCATCCAACTTCGGCTCAGGTCATGATCTCACAGTTCACAAGTTCGAGCCCCGCATTAGACTCACTGCTATCTCCCTCTCTCTGCTCCTGCCCCCCCCAAAAATAAATAAACGTGAAAGGAAATAAAAATGAATCAGGAAGTGTTCCCTCCTATTCCTTTTTTTTTTCTCCTGACAGATTGTGTAAGTTTGGTGTTATTTCTTCCTTAAATATTTGAGAGAATTCACCAGTAAAACTATCCGGGCTTGAAGTTGTTCTTTGTTTCTGTTTGTTTGTGGGAAGGGTTTTGATCATGAATTCAATTTCTTCGATAGATAAAACTGTTTGGGTTTTCAATTTCATCTTGCATCAGTTTTGAGAGGTTGTAAATTGTTGTTGTTTTTTCAATTTTTTTTAAATGCTTATTTATTTTGAGGGAGAGAGAGAGACAGAGCATGAACAGAGGAGGGTCAGAGTGAGAGGCAGACACAGAATGCAGAGCAGGCTCCAGGCTCTGAGCTGTCGGCACAGAGCCCGACGTGAGGCTCAAACCCACAAACCGCGAGATCTCCTCCTATCTCTCTCCTTGATCCATCTAGTTAGGAATTTCAAATTTCTTGATATTTCAATGGATCAACTTTTGGCTTTGTTAATTTTCTGTTCATCTGTTTCCTTTTAATTATTTTTTTAATGTTGATTCTTGAGAGAGAGAGAGAGAGAGAGAGCAAGAGAGAGCAGGGGAGGGACAGAGAGAGGAGACACAGAATCCGAAGCAGGCTCCAGGCTCTGAGCTGTCAGCACAGAGCCCGACGCGGGGCTCGAACCCATGGACCACGAGATCATGACCCGAGTTGAAGTTGGACACTTAACCAACCGAGCCGCCCAGGCGCCCCTGTTCATCTGTTTCCTATGTCACAAATATTTGCTCTTATCATTATTTGCTTCCTTCCTTCTACTTACTGTGGGTTGACTTTGCTTTTCGTCAAATCCTCTAGCTTTTGAAGCAGAATCTCAGACTACTGATTTTATATCTTTCTTCTTCTTCTTTTTTTAATAAAGCCAAGTGTATTCCCTTAAGCACCCCTTGAGCTCTCTACTACAAATTGTGATGGACTATCTTTCCATGTATCATTCAGCTCAAAATATTTATTTTCTTATTTTCCTTGTCTTAAACACAAGGACAACAGGCTCCATCCAAACTGAGCTGTTTACGCTAAGCCCCGCGTCCCCAAACCAAGATTCAACTTTTTTAAAGAATTTTTTTAAAGTTTCCTTATTTATTTTGAGAGAGGGAGAGAGTGCAAGTGGGGAAGGGGCAGAGAGAGAGAGAGACAGAGAGACAGAGAGAGAGAAAAGAGAGAGAGAATCCCAAGCAGGCTCCACACTGTCAGCACAGAGCCCGACGTGGGGCTCAAACTCATGAACCGGGGATCGTGACCCGAGCGGACGTCAGACGCTTAACCGACAGAGCCACACCCAGGTGCCCCCAAGATTCAACTTAATTCCAGTCTCGGCTCTCCCGGAAATGGAATCTTGGGCCAGTCAGCCAAGAACCACCTAATCAGCACCGATGGTCATCTGCCTGGTAGACCCCAGCCATCCATTAAACGAAAGTGACCCGGTAATAACCAACCCACTTTTTATTTATTTATTTATTTTGCCAGTACAGAACTTCCTTTTTCCTGCGCTCCTCTGCGTATAAAAGTCTTTCATTTTGTACAGCAACTCAGAGCTCCTTTCTCTCTGCTAGATGGGACGCTGCTGGATTCATGAACTGTTGACTGCAGCCAACGAGACCTTCCAGATTTACTCCGTTGAATTCTGTTGTTCAACAAGAGGCAGATCCCCAAGTGATGTGAAGGGGGCAGGGAGGGGTGGGGAGCCTCTAAGTGGGGAGAGGGAAGGATGAGCTTCAGATTACACTACAGCCTTGAGAGCGTCCCCACCGGCAGATGGCCCTGCCACAGTGTCCCCCGCTGTGCTCCCTCCTTGGCTAGCAGCTCCCTGGGGAGGGAGCACTCGGTGTGAACACTGAGGCTGAAGGTGTGGCAGCTGGGGGCCACCAGCCAACTGCGTCCCTCGCAAGAGGGCCTCTGGAAGGGACAGGCGAGTGGTCTCCCTCCGTGGCCACATGGCTCCCTACGCTAGATCATGTTCCTCTGAAACGTACCGTCACAGAACCCTGTTCTTTCCCTTCAGAGGACTTACTTTGGCTGCAACGACACCACTGGGGAGCACTATTTTAAGGCGTGTCTCTCCCGGAGAACAATAGATTCTCTCGCCACCGCGTCTCCCAGACAGGGCGCTGTGTTCCCTCAGTGAACGAGGGACTGGTGATCCAGACTCTCGAATGCCCTAGGAGCAGTCTGGCCACCCGGGGGTGACGTTGGGGAGGGCAGTGGAGCGGTACGCATCTGGGTGCACGGCGGATGTTTCTAGAATGGGCATCTTTGAACCTTCACAAGTCTTTGTGTGTCTTTCTCCTTTGTGACCTCCACCTGACCGGCCCCAGAGACTGGTTCCGGTGGTGAGGAGCAGCGGAGATGTCTGTGAGTCCCCGTCCCCGTCACAGCTGTGAGCCTTTACACCTGACTCTACATATGCCTAACGTGTCCCCCTTACTCTCATCCTCTCCTTCCCGCCAAACCCGCCCTTTGTTCTGTTTCTCTGAGATGTCTCAGCCGGGACAAAGGCAGCCTCTCCGGGCCCGTAACTTCTTTCTGGAACTTACTAACATGGGGAGAGAAAATAAGAACGTTGTGTTAGGCGCGTGGCCTCTAGATTCAGATCCCAACTCCTTCACGTGCAAGTCTCTCTGAGGACTCCTTTTCTCATCAGTACAATGGGAAATAGCACAATGGGAAAACCACAGTGCTATGAAGGGTAAGCAAAATGTCTGTGGCTCTGTACTCAAGGCCACCTTAGCCTTAAGGCTCTGAGAAGTCCTGCAGCAAAGCAACCTCGCTTTCCCCAAACGTATCGGACAACAGGTTGACGAAGGCCAAGTGCATTTGCGATCCTGGTGTTCCGCGGAGAGCGATTCGGGAAACCTGCTCTAGAAGGTTAGGACGGACCTTCAGAACGACTGCAGATGGGATCCCAGATGGGCCTGGTCTCCCGCAGAATTGTTCTGGGTGATTTTGGAGGGTTATGCCTCTGGATTTCCTCGAGGGGATGCTGGAACTCGGTATGTGACATCACTGCTGCCCTCAGGGATGCGTGGATGGCATTCTGTGATGCTCCTCTCTTTGATTATTAAAGGACCATTTCTTGGGTAAAATGGTCACGCTCGTAGAGGCGTGGAATTTTTCTTTTTTAAGTTTATTTGAGAGAGAGCAAGTGTGAGCAGGGGAGGGGGAGAGAGAGAGGGGGAGAGAGAGGGAGAATCCGAAGGAGGCTCCGCGCACTGCCAGTGTGGAGCTCAGTGTGGGGCTCGATCTCACGGACCGTGAGATCATGACCTGAGCCGAAATCAAGAGCCCGCTGCTAACCCACCGAGCCACCCAGGCACCCGCAGGCACGGGCCGTTTCAAGCGGGGCGCACCGTGGGGTGGAGGCCCACCTGTCCCACTCTTCGTTTTAGACTGGGAGGGACTAGGAGGTTCTTAGCTCCTTCTCCCGCCTGGGCACGTGGAAGGAGGCGACAGAAAGGCTGCTGGCTGGAGGTCGGGGGTTAATCGGCCTGAGTCCAGATGGCAAGCGGCTGGCCGAGGCACAAACCAAGGACGGCTTCCTCCCCTTCCCGGCGATTGCAGAGATGAGAAGACAGGGCAGGAACTTGCCACAGATGGGAGAGAGACCGGAGGAATTTGGAAGGCGCCCAAGGGGCCCAGCTCGGAGATAGCGAGGGCGACACGCTTTCTGCTTGGAGGGAACGTTCTTTACGCAAAGAGCAGGCACCGGGTCCTGGTGAGGCTCTGGCTGAGGCTTCTTGGCCACGACCTATCATACCCGTTCCCGTTTCTAAGACAACCGGAGAACCAAATAGGAAGAACGTGAATGGTGATAAGTGGCTGTTGCAGGCTGGGCCGAGCCGGACGAGTCGAGCTCAAAGAGCAGAAGTTTTGAGGCCGGTTCTAAATTTAGAGCCCGATTTTGGAGGGAGCCAAAATGCGCTCTCTGTGCACAAAGTGTGTCAGGAGAATAGAAAATACAGATCCCGGGGAGCGACCGGTACAGAGGGGGGTGGGGAACCCCCTTTCAGCCAACGATGCTAAGAGTGAGATCAACCAGGCTCTTTCCCTTTTTTTTTTTTTAAAGTATCTTTTCAAAGTGAGAGCTTTGCAAGCCCTGTGTATCCCACCCCCTCTTGTCTCTTCCCTGCTGCTTTGAAAAAGTTTTATTTAAATTTTTTTACACATGTATTCATTTTTGAGAGAGAGCGAGAGCGAGCGAGTCGGGGAGGGGCAGAGAGAGAGAGGGAGACACAGAATCTGAAGCAGGCTCCAGGCTCTGAGCTGTCAGCACAGAAGGTACCCTGCCACCCCCCGGGGCGGGCTCTTTCTGTTGACTCAAGCCGAGTCACCCCCTCATTGGACAGCGCACTGGACCGACAGCCATGCCAGGCTGGTGCCACGTGTCCCACACTGAAGTCAACGGAGCCCCGACTTCCCTGCTTCCCACCGCGAACGCTGCCACTGCACTTGAATGCATTAGGGGTCATGAGACCCGGACCCCGGGCCCCCACCCTCCGCTTACACTTTCACCCACGGGCCTCTTACCCTCTGCCTTTGCCGGTGGCTTTGCTAGGACATCCCGGAGCGTTGACCTCTCGGAGTCACGGTTTCCTCACCTGTTAAATGCCAAGTTGCAGGGTTAGGTGGGATCCACCCCGGATGTCTCCTGCATACACACCCGCCCCTCTCTTCCCTCCTGTGCTATCCGGGTCAGATCAGAGAGCATCACTCCGGCAGTGTCCGTATTCACCGGCCCGCCAGTCTCCCAGTGTCCCCATGGCACGGTCCTGGACAAGTCCTTCCGCTCCAGACCTTCCCGCAGCTTCCCACTGCCTACACGGTCAAGTCCAGACAGCTTAGCCTGGCACTCAAGGTCATCCGCGGCCTAGCGTTTTTTGCCTCATTCTCGTCAAGCAGCCACCTGAACGGTTACGCTCCAGGCTCCGTCGTACGCGAAGCTTCTCCACGCTTCTGCACGTCTCACCTGCACCCCGCTGACCGCCCACAGCCTGCTTATTAGCGGTAGGACGTCGAGCAAGTCACTTAAACCCCACGTTGGCGTAAGATTGTTTCCAAAGATGGCCAGAGCAATCCCTTCCATCCCGCGTGTCTTTTGCCACATGACTTTGCCGCTCCTTGCCTGTCGACTCCGAATCCCTTCCCCTCGAACCCGGGCTGGCTCTGTGCCAGTCGCTGACCAGCGTTGTGAATGTGGCGGACGCGATGCCGTGCCACCCAGTGGAGCAGAGATGAGCTGTCCCCGCTGAGCCCTGAGTTCCTGACCCGCCGAATAAACAGTAAGATACAACGGTTGCTGTGCGAAGCCATTACATTTCGGACGGGAGGGGACTGCTGTGCAGCCACAGGCAAGCGAAATCAGTCTCCTGACCCGCAAAATGGGGGCGTCGAGGGTTTCCTGCCTCACAGAGGGCAGGGAGGACTACACAGGTCAGTCGGGGTAAAGCCCTTAGAACAGGGTCAGCGGGACGGAAGCGTTCAGTGAACATTAGCCCCTCGTAACCTGCAGTACCTTGCTTAGCTCTTTCTCGTTCGTCCCCAAGCCCCTCGGGCATATAGTAGGTGCCCAGCAAACACAGCCGAATATCGCATGTCCCCTCCTTCACGAAGCCAGCTCTGATCTCTTTCCACCAGAGGGAGATGACCCTCCCTCCCCAGCCTCCGGTGACGTAGATTACATTCAGCCCCAGCTCCGGCCACTGCTTTCCGCTGGGGACCGTGAGCTCCTTGAAGGCAACGCCTTGCCCGAAATACACGCGCGATGAATACTTGTTGGATGAATGAAAAATGGGAACAATCCATCCGCCCTATCAGCCTACCTGGGCTTAATGGAACTCGAAAGGAGATCAATAAACAGGTGTTTGGGCGCCTCTGTGCGCCTCGGAAGGGACCTCTCTCTGCTGCTTCTGTCTTCTGGTCCCACCGGGTGACCTTTACCCTTTAGGGCAGGAGAGAAGGCAACACAGGATTCTTGACGGAAGTCTCCCCATTTCCTGCCCTAATTGCTGGCTGACCTCCCAGGTGGTTAGAAGAATGGGGTGTGATGTCACAGACCTGGGAAGAACTGGCGGCCTCCCCAAGTCCCCTCCCGTTGTTGGCGGACGCCTGAATTTCCACCACTCGGTGGAAAAACAGTTGATTCCTGAACCATGATTCAATCACACATCAGTTTAATATCTCTAAGCCTTGCCTGGTCCACAGCGGCCGTCAAGTAGGGAAGAATGCTGGATTCCATCTGGCTCAGAGATCTTTAGCTTTAGAAATGACCTGACTAATCTTTTTTTATTTATTTTTTTTAATTTTTTTTCAACGTTTTTTATTTATTTTTGGGACAGAGAGAGACAGAGCATGAACGGGGGAGGGGCAGAGAGAGAGGGAGACACAGAATCGGAAACAGGCTCCAGGCTCCGAGCCATCAGCCCAGAGCCCGACGCGGGGCTCGAACTCCCGGACCGCGAGATCGTGACCTGGCTGAAGTCGGACGCTTAACCAACTGTGCCACCCAGGCGCCCCTCTTTTTTTATTTTATTTCTTTGTTGTTAAAAACATTTTTTTAATGTTAATTTTTGAGAGAGAGAGAGAGAGAGAGAGACAGAGCACGAGTGGGGGAGGAGCAGAGAGAGAGGGAGACACAGAGTCAGACGCAGGCTCCAGGCCCTGAGCTGTCAGCACCGAGCCCGACGTGGGGCCCGAACTCACGAACCCTGAGATCATGACCTGAGCCGAAACCAAGAGTTGGATGCTTAACCGACTGAGCCACCCAGGCACCTCTGGCTTTAGAATTTTAAACTGAGAATTCTTAAACTTATACATAGTATTGGAACATTTCTGAGAACTCAAATTTATTGATTTGAGTTTAATTTATTGGGTGAATAATGTGAATTTACATACTTGGAAAGATTTTGTCTTGTCACACCATTAAAGTACACTAAGAGGAAACCGAACACAATAGATGTTTGCCTGCAATTTAAAATGTTTACGGGAGTTTAACTTGGTCACTGGAATCAAACGTTCAAACTCCTTTTAGAAGTGAGAGTTAAAATATGTTGGGCATAAATAGAATAAGATTTGTAAGCCGGAGCTTAAGGAAGAGAGCTAGATGTTTTGAATTGTAATTTCAGTAAATTAAATACGAATTTTAAAAGTCAGCTAAACCTCTGAATCATCTTTGTCCAGAAAATGAGATTTACGATAAAACCCGCCTGGCAGGATATTAGAGGATTACATTAGAGACACCAGGTTTAAAGGGTTTGGCATCATGACTGTTACACGGGGTGCATTTATTATGACATGCCAGTGATTATTAGTACTATTAACTCTTTTTTTAAATGTGTATTTATTTTGGGGGGGGGGGCGGGAGGGGCAGAGAGAGAAGGAGACACAGAATCTGAAGCAGACTCCAGGTTCCAAGTGCAGAGCCCGACGTGGGGCTTGAACTCACAAACTGTGGGATCATGACCTGAGCTGAAGTTAGAGGCTTAACGGACTGAGCCACTCACGTGCCCCTATTAACTCTTTCTTAAAGGGGAGTATAAAAATGTTCCGGGGTAAGAGGGATGTTCTGAGATACAGGATGTGAGGCAGAACATCGTGGTGCCAGGGATAAGAGTCCAGCAAATACCGTCATCCCTCAGTCCCTCTCTGGCTAGCAGGGCTCGCCCTCATCCTGTCCGGGTCTCCCCGAAATGTGGCCAAGTTCTCCAGCAGAGATGGCGCGTGGCCCATTATCATTACACCACCCAAGGTCCCCTTTGCCAGAGCCGGTGGGAGGCACATCTCTAGGCTCGCGCCCAGCCTGCAACCAGCCGCTGATGTTTGCTCCAGGCGCCGTTCTAGGCGGTAGAACGTTGCAGAGAACACAGACCACAGCCCTTGACCTCCCAGGGCTCTCATGCTAATAGGGGAGACACATACTACTCAGAATCGAAGAGGTTCCAAGAGGATACTTTGTGTAGAAACATCTACAGGGCAAGGGGAGGGGAGAGCCAGGGGGGGGGGGTGGGGGGACTGAAGTTCAAGAACGGGTAGTCATGGTCAACCCCCTAGAGGAGGAGCCATCTGAGCCAAGACTTGAAGGAGATGAGAGCAAATTGGACACACAGGGAACAGCCAATGCACCTTGGTGGTGCCTCATGGCCTCCGTGAGGACTTTGTCTTTTGCTCTAAATGACGCCGGGAGCCATTGGGATAGTTGGAGAAATTCATCAACTGTATATTAGATATTAACCCATATCGAATTCATGGGTGCGATAATTCCTATTTTTAGTGTATGTGCTGCCGTGGCAAATACAATGGGTGTCATAAATCCTAATAAACTGAAATAAAATTATCCAGTGTTACTGTTCTTAGAAAAACACGCTAAAGTATCTGGGCCCGAAGGGTCACGATGTCCGCAACCTGTTTTCAAGTGAGTAGGAAAAAAAAAAGAAAAAGAAAACTAGTTCTTTGTCATAGTTATCTGCGGTAGGTCTAGGGAATACGTTACCTCAGACTTAGGGGCGTAAAAGAATATCACACATATTTTATGAGGGGTTCGGGGATCACCACTATTCATTTTTCACTTCGTTACTATCTTACAAAGTTATTTTTGTCCTGGAATGTTAACCGAGCTCTGATCACGCTCCAGCTACTGCGTTCAGAATCGCGGAGATGCGAAGATCAACACAGATCCTTCCGTGAAAGAATATACCTTTCATTCGTTTGATTCACCCCCCAAACACTTAATGAGTACCTACTGTGTACCAGGCACGGCTGCCAATAATGCTCACACACCTCTGAATACGCCAAAACCTATTCCTGCTCTCATGGAACTTAAATTACAGTGGAGCTAGCTAAAAACCATGAACAAAGAGGAAAGTTAAGTAGTCATAGGTGGTATAAAAGAGTATATGGGATTTGGATAGTAGAGAGTGATGGGGTGGCTGCTTTAGACTGGCTGTCAGCCAAGAAAGGGCTGAGAAAGTGAGATCACGACAAAAGAAAAACAAAAAAAACTAATCCCCAATAATATGATTTCTGAGGATCCGAAATCTAGAGCAGCTTAACTGCGTGATTCTGGCCCCGGGTGTATCATGAAGTGTAGTCAAGATATTGACCAAGGCTACAGGCATCTGATGGCTCATCTAAGGTGGGAGGACCCACTTCCGAGATCTACTCACATGGTTATTGGTGGGGGAGGACTTTGTTCGCCGTGTAGACTTCCCCACCAGGGTCGCTTGAGTGTCCTTGTGACATGGCAGCTGGTTTCTCCACAGACTGAATGGAACCCAGAGAGAGAAAGGAGGAAACCACAGTGCTTTTATGACCTACTCTTGGATGGCAGAAACCCTTACTCCCGCCATATTCCTTTCTTCCCAAGCGAGCTGGGAAGCCCAGCCCACACTCAAGGGGAAGGGAATTAGCTCCACCTCTTTGTAGAGCAGAGTATCAAAGCCTACTCTTTGCAAGTGCTACACAAGCTTTGTACCTATAATGATTATTAGAAGGAGTATTTTAAACTCTGCTGGTACCTCCCATGAGGAGGGGCACTGTGTGGACCGTCCGCTAACCAGTCCTCAGCTTGCTCTAAGAGGCAGAGGGGATCCTGGAGGGCACATGCAGGAAAAAATTGTGGGGAAGGAGAAAAGGATGGGCCAAAACTTGGCATAAATACCACCCTTACCCTCTGTCTTCATCACTCCTGCTGTGTCTCAAGAAGGAAGAGGCCACTAGGAGTTACCTTCACGTTTTCAGCGATACCTTCCCCCAGCAGGGCTGGGGCAGCATGGGGAGGTGGGTGATCACTGTCTCCAGCATCCCCTCTCTGGTGCCTCAGACCCACACTTGGAGGGGACTGCAGGCACTCAACGTGCACACGATGGCAACGATGCTGGAAGTTCTCACCCTTGCTATTTGTTGACGCGGCTGAATCTTCCCATCTGTGTGTTCACTCCTGACACTCGCTCGTTAGTTAAGGACCACAGTGTTGATGGAGACAGGCATCCTGGTCCCAACCTCCAGGCTCCTCTGGAGCAGAGTGAAACAGAATGATGGCTCGTGAATTCTTTCAATCACCGGAATCACAATGACAGAAAATATTCCAGACTTCCTGTGTCCCAGGTACGTAATACGATGTACGTACATTAATTGATTTATGTCAATTATGTCATAGCATAATTGCATATGTCATAGCATAGCATAGCATAGGTTGTCATAGCAATCCTATGAGCTGCTTGCAAGGCTCTCCGTTTTACAGATGGGGAAACAGAGGCACAGAGAGATTAAGAAACATGCTCGAGGTCATGGCGCTCAGAGTTTATGAGTCTGCATTTAAAACCACGATGCGGGGCGCCTGGGTGGCGCAGTCGGTTAAGCGTCCGACTTCAGCCAGGTCACGATCTCGCGGTCCGTGAGTTCGAGCCCCGCGTCGGGCTCTGGGCTGATGGCTCAGAGCCTGGAGCCTGTTTCCGACTCTGTGACTCCCTCTCTCTCTGCCCCTCCCCCGTTCATGCTCTGTCTCTCTCTGTCCCAAAAATAAATAAACGTTGAAGAAAAAAAAAAAAATTTAAAACCACGATGCTAGATTGCCTCTTAAAAATTGCATCCTTTAGGGGCGCCTGGGTGGCACAGTCGGTTAAGCGTCCGACTTCAGCCAGGTCACGATCTCGCGGTCCGTGAGTTCGAGCCCCGCGTCGGGCTCTGGGCTGATGGCTCAGAGCCTGGAGCCTGTTTCCGATTCTGTGTCTCCCTCTCTCTCTGCCCCTCGCCCATTCATGCTCTGTCTCTCTCTGTCCCAAAAATAAATAAACGTTGGAAAAAAAAATTGCATCCTTTTAAAAAAATTTCTTAAATGTTTATTTTTGAAAGAGGTTCAGAATGCAAACAGGGGAGGAGCAGAGAGAGAGGGAGACACAGAATCCGAAGCAGGCTCCAGGCTCGGAGCTGTCGGCACAGAGCCCGATGTGGGGCTCGAATTCACGGACCGTGAGACCGTGACCAGAGCCGAAGTCGGACACTTAACCGACTGAGCCACCCAGGCACCCCCAAAATTGCATCCTTAACGTTGTAAGTAATAAAAATTCAAGCAGGAGATGGAACTTAAATAGTATATAAATAATCGAGAGTTAAGATTTGGGAACCCAGAGATCCCAGGTAATGTGCAATGCTAAGCAGGCAGGGGCCTTCAAATACTGAAGCCAAGAAAGTTTCCATCTGGATTCTGAAGAGCCCCAGGCTTCCTGAGGCGTCCCAGGATCTGCTGTCGGGAGCCGGGAAGATCTGTGGACCCTCCGCACCCCGGTCCACCCACAACACCCCACTTGGATCTGTCGCATTATTGTTCCCCTGCAAGTCCTTGGGATTCTCTCTCCCTCTCTCTCTCTGCCCCTCCCCTGCTCATGCTCTGTTTCTGTCTCAAAAATAAAAACATTAACAAATTTTGAGTTAAAAACAATTATCCTTTAGTAACATGGTCTCCTGTGGCCACTCGAGCCACCTTTTTTTTTAAGTGTATTTATTTATTTCGACAGAGAGTGTGTGAGCGCATGAGCAGGGGAGAGACAGAGAGAGAGGGAGAGAGAATCCCAAGCAGCCTCCGTGCTGTCAGCACAGAGCTCTATGTGGGCTGGATCTCACGGACCCTGAGCTCATGACCTGACGGAGCCACCCGGGCCCCCCTGGGCCCCCTCCTTTTGTGCCCCATCCAGTTCATTCTACACACTCAGGAGGTAGAGCCATCTTTTCCGAGGGCAAGTCTGACCATGCTCTTCCCCGGCTTAAATCTGACATGCTGTGTAGACCACACACAGAAGTGCAGGTCTGGCGTGCGCTGAGACGTGTGAGCCGTCACTCTGGGCCAGGCGCCCTGCCTGCCATCAAATGGTGAGGACCCCGTGCCCACCTGACGAAGCTCGGATCTCACCAGACTTGCCTTCCCGGCACAGGACAGACATGGTGTGTGAGTTTTGTTTTTGTTTTTCAGGTTTAAAGACCTATTCCTTTTCTCCTTGCCCAAACCTCATTCCCCAGATCCTAGATTGGGTGCCAAACTGGGTTTCTGAGCCTGTCACTCTAGAACAAAAAAACAAGAAAACTTCTGCTCATAGCGCAGTCTTTGGCCTCGTATTATTGTGTTTCTTTAATAAAACCCTCTACGTGCCCTTCAGGCTAGACTAAAACACAAGATCCTTGGAAAGACCTCCCCACGAGCCCCAGCGTGATCCCACCCTGCCTATCTTCTGTCCTCGCTGTCTCTGGTCCAGTGACCCCAGCCCTTCCAGACCCAGGGTGTCCCATGTTGTGTTAGGACAACCTTCTTCTCGTTGTTCCTCCTCCTCCTCACCGCCGTGTGACTAACCACTGGTTTAATGTCTCTCCCAAGAGACCATAAGCTCCAAGAGGTAGAACCCACATCAGTTGTTTCCCCATCTGTCCCCTTCGCTTCTATCTGGGCTTGGTACATAGGAGGCACTCAATGTCACCGCTATCTGTTGATTGACAGAAGCCCGGGTGTGAGGGGGGAGGGTGGGTGGGAGCAGGGATACTGCCTGGGGTGGCTGTGAAGTGAATTATGGGTAGGGGAGGGTGGCTTCCTGGTCCCTAACTCACAGTCCAGCCTCCTTCCTTGGATTCTGGATGGCACGTAATTGGGCATCTCATTCATTGATCTTCAACTGTGTCCTGGGCCACTGTTTCACCAAATTCTGGTTTTCTTCTGACTCTTCCTGGCCAGCTGGCCTTCCTTTTTGCTAATTTTCCATTACTCCTTGATACAAAAGCACTCCCGGTATCTCAAGATGCAGTAGCTCCCAATAGTTTAGCCCTTCCTAGAAAGGTTAAACAGAGTTCCTGCATGGAACCAACAGTTTGTCTCCTAGGAACGTAACCCAGGAGAGATGGAAACCGATGTCCCCAGAAAACCTTGCACAAGAATGTTCCCAGCAGCACTATTCACAAAGCCAAAAAGGAGAAACAATCCCAATGTCTGTCAACTGATGGCTGGATATGAAAACGTGCTGTGTCTATACAATGGAATATCATTCATCCATAAAAAGGAGTGATGTACCGACCCATCCTATGGCGTGGACGAACCTTGAACACATTATACTAAGTAAATGAAGCAAAAGGCAATAGAGTGATTCCACTTATATGAAAGGCCCAGAATAGGGCCCCCCGGGTGGCTCCGTGGGTTGAGCATCCGACTCTTGATTTCAGCTCAGGTCATGATCTCACAGTTTGTGAGATCCAGCCCCGTGCCGGGCTCTGCGCTGACGTGTGGAGCCTCCTTGGAATTCTCTCTCTCTCTCCCTCTCTCTCTCTCTCTCCCCTCATCTACTCTCAAAATAAACATTTTCAGAAAATGCCAAGAATAGGAGATCCAGAGAGTAGATTAGTAGTTCCTGAGTGCCGGGGTTTGAGAGAAAATGGGAAAGATTGCTGACGGCTATGGAGGTTTTCTGGGGGTGCAGTGATGAAGAGGTTCTGAAATTGTGTCGATGGCTCCACGACTGGAGCCACTGAAATGTATACTTTCAGTGAATGAGCTCTATGGTATAGGAATTCTATCTCAATAAAACTGTTAATAAAAAAAAAAAGTACTTCCTAGTCTTGTTAAGATTCTTGGGAAAATCTACCGAAAGGTAGGGAATTTCTCCTGCCCCCCCCCATCCCTCACTCATGAAAAATCCATACATGCGTGTATGTAAAAGTTTCAAGAAATATCAGGAGATTCCCAGACTGACTCAAGTCCATTCGTTGACCCCCCCAAGAAGGCAATAAGCCCCAGGGGAACCCCAAAGCTATCACTAGCGCATAAATGGGAGGTCAGGTCCACATCTGAAAGGGTTCCTGCCCTCCATGCCTCATCTGGGCCTTCGACACCCCGCCTTGTCACAGTCCCTCTTGTTCTGAGGTCTTTTCTTTCTTTTTTTTTTTTTTTTAATTTTTTTTTCAACGTTTATTTATTTTTGGGACAGAGAGAGACAGAGCATGAATGGGCGAGGGGCAGAGAGAGAGGGAGACACAGAATCAGAAACAGGCTCCAGGCTCTGAGCCATCAGCCCAGAGCCCGACGCGGGGCTCGAACTCACGGACCGCGAGATCGTGACCTGGCTGAAGTCGGACGCTTAACCGACTGTGCCACCCAGGCGCCCCAATGAGGTCTTTTCTTGATTAGTGCGGAAGACAAAGTTTTAACACGGCTGCTAAGACCATCACCCCCTGGTATGACTCCCATGTTACATGGCAAGGGGGAGATGATCTGGATGGGCTTAACCTAATATCATGAGCCCTTTAATTTTTTTTTAATGTTTATTTTTGAGAGAGAGAGAGACAGACAGAATCCGAAGCAGGCTCCAGGCTCCGAGCTGTCAGCACAGAGCCCGACGCGGGGCTCGATCTCACGGACCGCGAGATCGTGACCTGAGCTGAAGTCGGACGCTTGACCGACTGAGCCACCGGGGTGCCCCTCACGAGTCCTATAAAAGCAGAGTTTCTCCGGTTGGGTTCAGAAGAGGAAGCCAGAGGGATGGAAAGCAGGACAATGACTGCGCTGCTGGCTCCAAAGATAGAGGGCATAGGACAAGGAATGCGGGCAGCCTCTTGCCAGAGAGCCAGCACCAGCAAGGAAATGCGGACCTCAGGCTCCCGGCTGCACAGTTATTCTGCCAATAACCCGAATGGGCTCGGAAGTGGGTTGTTCCCTAGACTGTCCAGGAAAGAGCTTGGTCCAACCAACATTGTGACAACAGTCCTGAGGGCAGAACCCGGTGCGTCCTCGGACTCCTGGTCTACCTGTGAGATCATTAGTGCGTGTTGGTCTAAGGCTCCAGGTCTGTGCACAGATTGCACGCGCTGGAAAACACACACAGTTTTGCATCTCTGTGCAGCTGGCTTTGGCTCCGTTGGCTGTTTCTGGATCCAGCCCATGGCCCCGTGCCCTCGAGCACTCCTGGTCTACGTGGGGAGCGGTCTCAACGTCAAAATGTTAAATTTTCAAAGGGGGGAGGGGCGCCTGGGCGGCTGAGTCAGCCAAGCCTCCGACATCGGCTCAGGTCATGATCTCAAGGGTCATGAGTTTGAGCCCCACATCGGGCTCTGTGCTGACAGCTCAGAGTCCGGAGCCTGCTTTAGATTCTGTCTGTCTCTCTCAAAAGTAAATAAACATTAAAAAAAAAAAAAGTTTCAAAGGGGGAAAGCACGTGGAAACATCAGGCCATTGAGGGTGAGTTTCCCAGGTGAGGCCTGCACTCAGCGAGCGTCACAGCGTCTCGGTGTGGGAGAAGCAGAAGTTCTGGAGGCCTGGGCCCGGGGGGGGGCACCGCTTGCCCACGCCATCCTGCTGCGCGCACGCACCTGCTTCCCATAGAGATTGCTAAGACTGAAGGTCCTAGAGTCGGGGAGCTTGCTCAGGTACCTGAGTGATCCACCCACAGCTGGCTTGAAATAAGAAGGTTCCAGAGCCCCTCCAGCCCCCTCCCCCTTTTCTGGCTGGAAGGGCTAACGGGCTCCATGGGGATCGGGGTGTTCTAGCATTGAGAGGAAGTCCGTGAAGGTCTCCCCTCCCCTTGCCTCCCTTTACCCAGAAAACACGGGGAGCCCTGCTTCCTGCCTTGGCTGATGAGAACCACTCATTTCTGGAACCAATCCGTTCTTTCTGCTTTAACGAGCTGGTGTCTTTTCTAGTTGGGAACGCTCTAATCAGGCCCTTTACTCCAGCTTTTCCTTGGAAGGTGATCTCATGCATCTGGGAGCCCAGCTCTGCCCTAATCGGGCAGGCCTTGGACTTCTTTCTGGGGGTCCAGGGCCTAGGGCAGCCGGTGCCGAGGGGCTGGGGGGGGGGGGGGGGGGGGAGGGCCTGTCCCCGGCTGCCCCAGGCGCTCTTCAGTGAGAGAGTCCTTGTGAGGATCCCTGGGCTTTTCTGCATGTGCTCTGCCCCTTTTTGTGGGCTTGGGAAGGAGTTTGCGGGTTTGTGGCTTTGCTCGTAATCAAGAATCTGCCTAGACCCACAGAATTTCTCCTCCCCGGCCGGGGCCGGGCCCCTTTGGAAACCTGAAAAGTGCAGTAGTGTTGGAGTGATTTGTACACACATGTGCACAAACGTGCGGGGGAGGTAAACCTGAGCGTGTTCAATTAAGCAGGAAACTGGACAGTCCGAAGATGAGGAGCAGGGGGGAGGGAGGGGAGGAGGAGAAAGACGGGGAGGGAAGGGGAAATGGGAGGAGGGGAGAGGGGAGGGGAGGGGGAGGAGAGAGGGAGGGAGGAGAGAGGGAGGGGGAATGGGAAAGGTAGGGGGGAGGGGAAGAGGAAGAGAGGGGAAGGGGGTTGGGGCAGGGCTGAGGGGGCCCTAGGCCACCCAGGACCTGGGTTCAGTCCTTGCCGGCTGGTTGTCTCACCCCCACCTCACAGACACAGGGTTTTGGGAAACTGTCGGTCCCACACCCTCTCCCGCCTCCCCGGACACAGCCCAGGAGGCTCAGAGGTTCGGGGAAGCTGGGTTAGAGGCACGGCCTCCGCCCACAGATCCGATCCGGGAGGGCCCTTGACGCCCATGTCCCTCCAGTAAGAGACTCGACCCTTTCCCTCCGAGCACCACCCCCAGAACTGGCCACCCTGGGTTTTCCAGATGGCCTCTCCCCGCGCCCCTCCCACGGAGAAGTCCCTCCGGCCGGGGCCACGTGACACGGAGGGGATGGCCGTGTGGCACTTGGGGCCCGGGCAGCAGGAGCTCCCGGAGCCACTTTCCCTGGGTGTCTCTGGGGAGGGGGCCTGGGGGTCCCAGAGAGACTCCGTGGGAGGCCTGGGGGAGAAGTGAAGCTCGGCAGTTGGCCCCCCTTCCCCGGGCCCCCCTCCTCCGGCTCCTGGGCTCGGTCCCCGGGCCAGGTGTGCGTGCTCGGCTCCCCCCAGGCGGGATGCGGCTTCTGTCCGTCCTCACGGACTCCGGCTTGTGCGTGCGGATTCGGATTCACCCTCCCCGTCTCTCTTCCCCGGCTGCCTCCCGCTGTGGGCTCCCAGCCCCAGCGTCAGCTTTGTACAGGCCACTGACACCTGCCTGAGGTCAAATCCCTGTACTGTAGCCCTTTACACACATCCGTGTGCGTCCTCCGGGGGCTCTAGTCTCTGCTCGCACCCCGACTGGCACAGGCTGGATTCCGGTACTGTTACTCACGCGGGAGGAGCCCAGGTCCTTGAAAGCGGCTCCCGGCACAGCAGCGGCCCTCAGTCAACCGGAAGCAGGCAACCGAATCACCTGGCGGGGCTTATTAAACCCCCTCCGTGGCTGGGTCCCGCCCCCGCAGTTGCTGATTTTCAGGTCTGGGGGCGGGGCCCGAGTATTTGCATTTCTAGTAAGTTCCCAGGTGCTGCTGGTTCTGCGGGTCTGGGGAGCGAGCCTTGAGAACCACCTGGCGGATGCAGAGGGTGTATTCCAAAGCCCGGGCTGGCCGGGGCCTCCCGCAGGACCCCAGCGGAGAGGAGGCTGCCCAAGTGTTTGTCAGTTGGGGATCCCAGCGTCCCCCCCCCCCATCACCTTGTTCAGTCCTGTTCTGCTACCCGCTTCGGAGGGGAAGCCACGGGTGGTCTCGCTTTCTGAGAGGCGCCTGGCTGAGCTGAGCACCTGCCCAGGGCAGGCAGACCCAATGTGAATGGCGACCTTGTCCCTGAGCAAGCGTGCTGTCCCGTAGGACGGGGACGGTGGTGCCACACAGGGTTTTCACCCGGATGACGTGCGCCAAGTCTAGGCTCCATAAACGCTTTCTTTGTCTGGTCTCGGACCTGCCCTGATGGTTTTGAGTTTGGGGCCCCGAGTGCAAGACTTTGCATTGGTCCGCATTTAGTTCAGTTTTTGCTGGTTTTCAACTCTCATTCCAGCCCGCTAAGATGCGTCCTCGGGCAGCCTGCCTGCGATACCCACGTTAGTGCTGCTGGTACCACACTGCGCGTTGTGGGTCCTCAGGGGGAGCAGGGCAGGGCTCGTTCCCTGGGTTGGGGAGGGTTCTTGACTCCCCACCTGTCGAACTCCCACTCGGGAAGCTGCCTCCATAGTTTCTAGTGAGTCTTTGCACCCCGGTTAGAAACACCGACTTCAAAAAAAAGAATCTTTTCTTTGAAGTGATAGGGGAAAGAAGGGTCCTACGTTCTCACCCTGTGCTGGTCTAGTTCTGCGTGCAAGTCCAAAGCCTGGGAGCTGCCAGACCTGAGATTCGTCTTCTGGTCCCTGGGCGGCCTAAGTGGCCAGCTTCAAGAGGGGGTGTCTTTCTCCCCTCGGTGGACCCTCTTCCCCCTGAATAAACCAAAAAGAGACAGAACTTAGGAACAACGTCTGATAGGATTTAATGGTTTTCGGGGATGGGAGGGACTGAGGCCTTAAGGGGTAAATGGTGGGGTGCTCGCCAGCAGGAAGGCATTGGGGTCCCAGAGGGCTAGACGGAGCCGACTGGGTGGGCCACAAGCTCACCAGGGCCTTATTCTCTCTCCGTCTCTGTCTCAGAACATTCTGGAACCACCGCTGCTCCTTAAACCCGGACTTGCTGTTGTTCCTTCCTCCTCACCTCTGTCCAGATGTCTGACAGATCCTGGATAAACTGTTGGATCTAACAAGGCAAGGGGACCGGGGCTCAGCCCAGACAGCAGCAGGCCACCCCACCCCCAAACGGAGCATGGCCGGGCAGAGGCTTGTAAGGAGTCACTGTCTCCCTGTGACTGATTTCTCTCGGGGCCACTTTCCCTTATTTGACAATTATTCTAGTTGAAGCTTCAGGCTTGGCAGACTAGAAGTGCACAAACCAGGGAACTCCTGGAGGCACACACGGTGACAGCACGAAGTCCAGCTGACCGTCTGGGGAGGGGAGGGGCCGAGGGGATGTCAGAGCAGACCCTGGTACTAGAAGCCTCCGGCAGGCAGGGCCAGCAGCTTGGGGGAGACGGCTCTCCACAATTGAACAGCCTTCACGGTGGGCGTTTGCTCGGAACCCAGAACTGACGCCCCTTAAGATCCTCTTGAGTCATCGACGGAAGCTTGAGTTCTATTCGCAAGCTTCTGTTTCAAGGAACACGCGTTCGGCGTGCTACGTGGGCACCTGGCCTCCTCACGCGGCCCTGGGGAAATCGGTTCATCTTTCTGGCACTCAGCTTCTTCATCTTTAAGAAGGGAAGGGGGAGAACAGGTTGGCCTAGATGGCCTCTACGATCTCAGTTCTAAAGTCTCTCCTTTTCGGGGCGCCTGGGTGGCTCAGTCGGTTAAGCGTCCAACTTCGGCTCCGGTCATGATCTCACGGTTTTGGGTTCAAGGCCCCGCATCGGGCTCTGTGCTGGCAGCTCGGAGCCTGGAGCCCGCTTCGGATTCTGTGCCTCCCTCTCTCTCTGCCCCTCCCCCTCTCTCTGTCTCTCTCTCAAGAATAAATAAACGTTAAAAATAAAATCAAATTAAATGTCTCCTCTTCAAGGATGTTCCTGGGGATGGGACCACGCGGACCGTCCAAAACTCTCAGCAGCCCCGTTCCGCCCCCACCCCCATACGGTTACTATTGCAGATACAATTCCTGTTTTGCAAAAGAGGAAACAGAGTCACTGAAGGAAAGTAACTTCCCCAAGATCACGGAGAAGACAAGTGCAGCACTCCTCCAACTATGTTCTTATAATAAGCGATCACACTCCGCCCCCCAAGAGGGTTCTGTGGTCAAGTAACTTTGGAAATGTTATCTGCTTGGAAGGCTGGGGCAGAGCCCCAGCAAAGTCCTGTGTGTCAAGACCCTTTTCTTTTTTTTTTTTTTTTTTAACGTTTATTTATTTCTGAGACAGAGAGAGACAGAGCATGAACAGGGGAGGGGCAGAGAGAGAGGGAGACACAGAATCCGAAACAGGCTCCAGGCCCTGAGCTGTCAGCACAGAGCCCGAGTTGGGGCTTGAACTCACAGACCCATGAGACCGTGACCTGAGCCGAAGTCGGACGCTTAACCGACTGAGCCACCCAGGCGCCCCTAAGCTCCTTTTTCAATAACACTAAGACATCATTTGTCTTTGTCTCTCTTATTCGCTCACGAGTGAACAGTGGCTTTTACCAGAGCGGGACGTTTCTGTGACACAGGCTGTCACAACAAGACGAACGCTGAAGCCGAAGGGAGAACCCACCTGTCCTCCAGGAAGCCAGACATTAAGTGATTTGCAGAAATGTTCCTCGTCCCACAGAGCGTTCTTTTGGAAATGTGCTTTGCGTCAGGAACGCCATTTACGTTAACATGCTTCTTGTTGTCCTTGAACAAGGAATTAAGGATTTTTAATTTTTCTTTTTTTTTTTTTAATTTTTTAACGTTTTATTTATTTTGAGACAGAGAGAGACAGAGCATGAACGGGGGAGGGGCAGAGAGAGAGGGAGACACAGAATCGGAAACAGGCTCCAGGCTCTGAGCCATCAGCCCGAGCCCGACGCGGGCTCGAACTCACGGACCGTGAGATCATGACCTGGCTGAAGTCGGATGCTTAACCGACTGAGCCACCCAGGCACCCCAAGATTTTTAATTTTTCTGTTTGAATGTCTCCTACGGTAAATATCAGCAGCTATAACCCATACAAACGAAAGCTCTTTGAGGGTCTTCAATAAACGTGAAGGGTACACAAGCCTCCTGCTGGCAGAAAATTTGAGAATTGTGGCTTCGGGAGCGAGCTTTCTTACAAACTGCCTTCGACGTCTTTGAACTGTCGATAATTCTGTTCTATGTGCTCTGAGCTGCAGGCTGGTTCTCCGGGTTGAGGAAATCCCTCCTCCTGGCTGGTCAGCGGGGGTGACATCTTTAGATTTCACGGGTTTTACTTTGTTGTTGTTGTTAAATAAGGGAGATGCCTTCTGGTCCATTGCTTTCGTTGGCTTGGGTTTGATATTCATTCACCAAACGCTTATTGGGCGCCTACTGTGTTCCAGGCACTGTTTTAGACACCGAGATACAGCAAACGACTAAACAAAACACAGACCCCAGTCTTGAGGAGCTTTCTGTTATTTGACAGCAGCACTCAAGGCTTTTGCCAAAGGAACAAATAATTAGTCACGGTTCTGTGCATCTGACAGGAAGTAGGCTAACCCGTCTTCTGGTACAGAGCTCCCCAAAGTGCGGGATACCTGTGCCTTTGGTGGGAAGTGAGATGATTCTGGGGCGCCTGGGGGGCTCAGTCGGTGAAGCGTCCGACTTCGGCTCAGGTCCCGATCTCGCGGTTCGTGGGTTCGGGCCCCGCATCGGGCTCTGTGCTGATGGCTCGGAGCCCGGAGCCCGCTTCGGATCCTGTGTCCCCCTCTCTCTCTGCCCCTCCCCGGCTCACGCTCTGTCTCTCTCTCTCAAAAATAAATACACGTTAAAAAAAAAATTTACGGAAGGGAGACCAATTTGGGGGTGGCACATGGACACAGCATCACACGGCTTTGAAGCATAGTGAGAAAGTTATTTCCTTTCCAATTTCCTTTTAGTTACTTCAAAGAGAACAATCTCAGGGTGCCCCTAATAAGACAGACACCAACACTTTCCTAGACTTGCTGATTCCCCCCACCCCCAATTTCCTCTTTTCCCAAAGCGTGGGCCCAGGCGCGGAGCTTTCAGCACGTCTCTAGAATCTAAGAAGACTGTTTTTGCACCAGCGATGAATACAATCGTGGGTCCCCGTTGGGGCCCGCGTTCACTGGGGTCAAAAGGGTCTCAGCGCTAATGCCGTGGTTCTCAAAGCGTGGAAGCCAGACCAGCACCATCACCTGGGAACCTGTTGAAAAATGAAAATCCCTGGGTTCTCATTTTGGACCCACGAGTCAGAGACTCTGGAGGCGGTGACCAGTAGTACCTCCCCTGACCTGGTGGACTCTCTGATCCTGTAAATTTGCGAACCGCTGCTCTGTGGGGTTCATTCTTCCGCTGGACCAATGGACAGCCATCTTAGCTCAGTCGAGGCAGCTGGGCAGGGCACCTGCACCCCCTCTTACCATGTCCAGCTGTTTGTGGGTGTCCTCCAGGGACACGGCGGCGGTCTCCTTCAGCTGCTTGCTCACGATCTGGAAGAGGTTCAATGCCGCCATCTTGATGGTGCCAAGCAAGAGGGTCTTCTTGGCGGCCGTGTTCTGGATGTGTGCCCAGCGAGATTCCTGGGGAGGCGACGGGGCCGGGGCATGAGCAGGCGTGTGTGTGTGTGTCCCTTGCTCACCCAGAAGCCCCCACCCCCACGCTTACCCAGACGATGACGTCGCTGCGGGCTCGGTCAAAGCGCATCTGCAGACGCGCCAGCTCGTTGTTGTGCTGCAGGATCTCGTCGTCCTTCTCCTCCATGTAGCGTGCCAGCCGTGCCTTGGCGCGCTCGATCTTCTCCTGGCCCTCCTGCGCCGACTGCATGAGGTCGTGGTGCATGCTTATCAGCGTCTTGTAGCGTGAAATCACCTCGTGGATCTCCTCGAACTGCAGGGGGGCTCCCGTCACGGCACGGCCGCCCCCCAGGGCCCGCCTGCCAGGTCCCTGGCTGGATGCCTCAGCCTAGTGGGGAGACCCTCGGCCAAGGTCAAAGGGCAGAGGCCGTGAGGAGTCCCCCCGCTGGCACCTCCTGGGTTGGTATGGGCCATGGGACAGGTGTCGGGGGCACGTGCAATCGGGAGCTAGGGTCCTCGGTCTGCACGTGGCAATCACCTGGGAGCTTTACATTTTTTTTAATGTTTATTTTGTTTTTGAGAGAGAGGGATAGAGAGAGACAGAGTGCGAGCAGGGGAGGGGGCAGAGAGAGAGAGGGAGAGAGAGAGAATACCAGCCGGCCTCCACACTGTCAGCACAGAGCCTGACGTGGGGCTTGAACTCACGAACCGTGAGATCTCGAACCTGAGCCGAAATCAAGAGTCGGAGGCTTAACGGGCTGAGCCACCCAGGCTCCCTTCCACCAAGACGTTCGTTTAATAAACACGCGGGGGTTCTGAGGGGGGGTCCTGGCACCCGAATTTTCACCAAAGGTTCCCCCCAGCTGGAATTCTAGAGGGACCTGGTGGTTGGGGCTTGGGGGGGGGGGCGGGAAATGCATTTTGAGATGTCTCCCAAGGCAGTAATGACCATATCCAACAAGAATGTACCCAGAACCATTTGTAAGCCAGGCCGGATGCTAAGCGCTAGGCCCAGAGCAGGAGATAAGAAAGGCAGACCCTGCTCCTAGGAAGCCTGAAACTCGGGGTGGTACAGAGTGAGGACAGACAGACAGGGAAAGAGTTACAACTCGAGTGATAAGCCCTATCTAGGACTGGAGGATGGGGCCGGCCAAAGACTGTAGGGTAGTATCTTCAGCCCAAGGCTCTCTGGTATTTGTTCACACTTACTAAGGTCCGCCTCCAGCTGGGGGCTGGAGAGGGCACCGGCGGGCGGGTGGCCTGCCGGGCTCGGCTGTCCCCTCCAGCACGGTGCCGGGCCGTGACATTCTGACCCGACCCTGCAGACCACGGGCAGCAGAACAAAGCCCTGTGGCCCTCTCTCCGTAGAAGGTGGCGTGGGCACCCGATCCAGGATGCCAACTCACCTCCCCAGGGGTTTATCGGAGTGGGCCTTCCGGCTGCCCAGGGGACACGCCCTGAGAGCCTTCTCCATCTCGTGACATTCCCAGTGACAGACGTTCCGGGAAGTGCCCTGTGGGCCTTTCCATCAGCATGCCCCTGTGGGGGGGGACCACCCAACCCGGCATTAGAGGAGGTGGGGACAGCCAGCAAAGGTTTCCTGGGGTGGCCAAAGTGAGGCCAGAGGTATGAAATAGCCGGCCAGGCGGGGCAGGTGGGGGAAGGCGACAGGTAAGGGAGCTGCCAGCCCAATGATACAGGGTGGGGCGGGGGGTGTGGCAGGTTTAGGACGAATAGCCTGGGTTCAAGATGGGGACGGAGAGGTCCACCTGCAGGAAGTAAAAAAAAAAAAAAGAAATGCCCCGTGAACCCGGAAGAGGAGAGTGGACTTCCTCCATTCAAGGATTCTAAGAAGCAGAGAGAACGTTACGTCTGCATTTCCGGAAGTTCACCGAGTCCACGACCCAAGAGCACATGACAGTTAAGTTGAACGGAGCTCCCAAGGGTACTCAGTGTTGATGTCAAAGGGACTGGGGTGCCCACCTGCAGAGGCTCCCGCTGTTTAAGGATGGGACACTCCGGGGCACCTGGGTGCCTCAGTCGGTTAAGCGTCCCACTCTGGATTTCGGCTCAGGTCGTGATCTCGAGGTTCCTGGGTTCAAGCCCCGCCCGCGTCGGCTCTGTGGTGACAGTGTGGAGCCTGCTTGGGATTTTCTCTCTCTGTCTCTCTCTCTCTCTCTCTCTCCTCCTCCCCCCAATGAACAAATAAACTTAAAAAAATAAACAAGTAAAGACGGGACATTGAAACATCAGCCAGAGTGAGCGCAAAGGATCACAGCACACCAAATGTGTCAACAACCCACGGATTCGTAGCGATACCAACAACATTACAGGTCACTTTTGGAAGCTGCCGGAGAATCTGTTCATTAATGTGAAAACGGGAATATAGAGTCCGGCACTTAACAAGCCTTTCCCTTAGGACTCACGAGGTCATCAAAGGTAGCTGATGAAAGGAAGAGCCCGTCTATGATATCTTTCTCCCGGTGGTAGTTTTCTCACTAATACGTGAAGAAGGGAAGACAGAACATTTCCAGCTCTAGAAGGATCTTCCACCCCCTTATGCTTCAGTAGCTGCCCCCCACTATCAGAGAAACCAGAATTGTGGATTCTATCACCAAGGATTCACTTGTGCCTCTTTTTAAATATATCAGCAGGATCATACGTATGTTCTCTTTTCTGTTCGGCTTTTTAAAAAAATTTTAAAAATTTATTATTTTTGAAAAAGAGAGGAGACAGAGGGTGACTGAGGGAGGGTCAGAGAGAGAGGGAGACACAGAATCCGAAGCAGGCTCCAGGCTCCGAGCTGTCAGCACAGAGCCCGACGCGGGGCTGAACTCACAGACCGCCAGATCATGACCTGAGCCAAAGTCGGGCGCTCAACTGACTGAGCCACCCAGGTGCCCCTGTTTGGATTCTTTTGATCAGCAGAATCATGTATGTGACACTTGAAAAACATCCCAACCAAATGCCATGTGGGGACCTTGTTTGGACCATGATTGGAACAAATTGAATCAATTGTACAAAAAGCACGTGTGCCACAGTTGGGGACATTTCAATGTTGACTGGATATTTAATATTAAGGAGTTACTGTCACATTTTTACGAGGTGTGACAATGGCATTTCCCTTATCTTGGAGAGTCACATATTGAAATACTTAGAGGCTAAAAAAATATCATTTGCTTCAAAATGGCGGAGGTGGGAAGAAGGTATGGGGGATGATAGGATGAGTTGATAATTGTTGGACTTACGTGGTGAGTAACGGGCATTCAGTAGACTATTTTTGTATACGTTTGAAATTTTCCATAATTAAAAAGATTAGTGTTTTTAATTTTTTTTTTTTTTACATTTTTTTAAATGTTTATTTTTGAGGGAGAGAGAGAGAGAGAGAGCAGGGGAAGGGCAGAGAGGGAGGGAGACACAGAACCCAACAGGCTTCAGGCTCTGAGCTGTCAGCACAGAGCCCGACGTGGGGCTCAAACTCACAAACTGCGAGATTAAGACCTGAGCCGAAGTCACTTAACCAATGGAGCCACCCAGGCGTCCTTATTTTTACATTTTTTAATGTTTATTTTTTTTGAGAGACTGAGAGACAGAGCGCAAGCAGGGGAAGGAGCAGAGAGAGAGAGAGGCAGACACAGAATCGGAAACAGGCTCTAGACTCAGAGCCATCAGCACAGAGCCTGACTTGCGGCTCCAACTGTGAGATCGTGACCTGAGCTGAAGTCGGATGCTCGACCAAATGAGCCCCCTGGATCTTTGGATACGTAATACGTCACCAAAATAGTAAAAGCAGGCATGAGAATGAGCAGTTTAAAAATCAGGATACTGGTTACCTCCACAAAGAGGGAAGAAGGATGGGGCTTGGAAGGCGGGGGGGGGGGGGGGCTCCCAAGGGCTTTCATTAAAGACAGGGTTTTATTTAAGGAAACACTGGAGGGAAATACTAAGATTTGACAAAGCTGTGATGCCTACTTGGGTGCTATGATATATTTCTCTGTACTTTTCAGTATGCTTAGAATATTTTGGAAGACATAACGGAAGAAGGAAAGAACGGAAGAAGGAAAAGAGAGAAAGAAAGAGGGGCAGGGGGGTCACGCTGGCTGTAGAAAGAGGGACAGGCTGGTGACCAGGAATAAGGCTGTGTTGAACTCCTCCGGATGAGGGGATTGAGGTACCTTGGGGGTCTGGATGGGGAAGGGACAGGGGCCAGATTCCAGAAATATTTCAGAGGCAGGATAGGTCAGATCTGCAGATTGATGGCTGCAGGGAGGGGGGAGGGGAGGGATGAGGATGAGTCCTATCTTATCATTTATCTGCTGCTTTGATATGTGGTCTTCCCTCACTACCCACCCCCGGGACGAACTGAACCATTTACTACACAACGGATCCACCTTAGAATGGAGGGCGTAACAGATCTGGGCCTCACGCACAGATAAATTAGTTCTACATGGAAGCTGCTAGAACTTTAAAAAGCGGAGCATCCTTTGCGTCCCGGCTCTGCCCTCAGGACCCGGATCCACAACCCCCACGGAGGACACACTTCAGGACTGGCTCCCTCTGGGGAGGGGGCCCTGCCTGCTGCTGTCACCAGGGGGGCGTGGGGAGACGGGCGGCCTGGGAGGCATCCATGGGAGGTCTTGGGGGGGGGGATGCCCAGGGAGAAAATGGAGGACCACTGAAGGAAGGGGCTGGGCAGAGGAGCCGGGAGGAGGCTGAGGAGGAAGGCCCAGAGGCGGGAGGAAAGTAGGAGACAGGAGGGGAGCCCTGTTCGAGGAGGAGGTCGGGGAGCCCCGTGCAGGCGGGTAGTGGCCTCTGTATCTCTGTGCTGGGTTTGGCATCTGCTACCTTCTCCCCCTTGTCTCCACTGCCTCTCGGGTCAACAAAACGCACCCGGGGGCGAGGGCAGGGAGGGTTGGACTCAGGCCGCATCCGGCCGCAGGCAAAGCTTATCACACACACACACACACACACCCCTCCCCAGCCGCTCCCGCCCCCCCCTCACCTCCGAGTGCTCCACCACCTTCTCCAGGTACTTGTTGAAGACGGAGAACTCCTGCATCCTGGTGCTCAGCCGCTGGTGCTGCAGCCGCAGGGCCCCCATCTCCTGCTTGACCTTGGCCAGCTCGCGCACCCGCTGCCTCTTCAGCTCGCGCTCCTTGTTGGCTTTCTTCAGGGCGCGGATCCGTTTCTGGTCGTTCTCCTGGGTGGGGGGGGGGAGGGGGACGGGAAGAGGGGAGGTGGCACCTGTCACACCCTGGTGCTGCCCTTCCCCCCGGCGAGGCCCTCGCCCTCTCTTGGAAACGCTGGGGGTCCAAGCCTAGGGGGCTGGGGTAGGAGGCAGGCGGGGCCAGGCCGCGCTCTCATAGCTCACACTGAGGCCCAGGAGGTGGTGCCCTGAAACAGACGGAGGCTCAGCTCTGGCCATCGGGCTGACCCCCTTCTCCTTCATCCCGCAAAGTCCTCCCCCCCCCCAGAGATCAGGGGCCACACCCACCCCTCCCAGTGCCCCCATGTGGCTCCTTTCCCTCCTCGGGGCTCCCGGGATTCCACACGGATGGAAAGTGTTTGGAAGCAGGTGAAGGCACGCGTGACATTTGCCCTGTGCCCCGGGGGCCCCCCAGAGGATCGAGGGTCCCCTAAACCAGCGGCTCTCAAGTCCGGCTGCGTATCACAATCCCCTGGGGAGCTTTTTATTTTATTTTCATATTTTTTTAATGTTCATTTCGTTTTGAGACAGAGAGAGCACAAGCAGGGGAGGGGCAGAGAGACAGAGAGGGACACAGAATCGGAAGCAGGCTCCAGGCTCGGAGCTGTCGGAGCCCAGAGCCCGACGCGGGGCTCGAACTCACGAACCACGAGATCATGAGCTGAGCCAAAGTTACCAACTGAGCTGCCCAGGATCCCCCTCATCCCCCCGGGCTTGCAAGCAAACAGACACCCAGGGGTCCATATTTGTAACAATTTTTTTTTTTTTTTTTTTTTAGGATTCCCACGCTGTGGAACCTCTGGCAGCCATTTGGAGGGCCTCTCACCCCCAAATCTCCTGCCGCCCCAACCACGCGCCACTAGCTTTTCTCTGGCCGGTGGGAAGGACTGGACCCCGGAGGCCGCCACCTTCTTTCCCACGTGGATTACGCCCAGAGCAAGACCGGAAACGCTTAAGAGCAGGGGTCCCCCGTGGGATCACCCCTGGGAGCTGGGCCAGGCCCCTCAGGGCCCCATCAGTGCTGGCTGGAGCTGGTCTGGACAGATCCAGATGGTTAAATCCTCCTCTGAGGACGGATGGAGAGGAATTGGATTGTGAGGCCTGGGCCTGGTCCTTCAACCAACCCCTGCCTGGTCTTTTCGTTCAAGGACGGAGGGGTGGCTGAGTGGCAAGGAATAAAATTCTACCCGGTTCCCCTTTGTATCCCCATGTGCCTCACCCTGCCGCGGCACACTCGTTTATTCGTCATCATCCACCCATCCATCCATCCGTTCATTCATTCGTTCACTGGAGACACTGTGTGTACCAGGGAAACAAGAAATTACGAACGGTATTGAGGACGCGCAGGGAGAAGCCCCAGGCGCCGCTGAGCCTCAAAGAGACATTTAACCTGGGTGACGAGTGGGCAAGAGCAAGGAGGAGGAGGAGGAGGCCAGTTTGGGAGGGTGGGTTCCCCCGGCCCCTCACACCTGGATGAACTGCTCGAACTTCTGGATGTGAGCCTTCAGCTGGGCCTCCTTGGTACCCAGCTCCTCCCAACGCAGATTCAGGGTTTCCATCCGGCGCCGAAACGTCTTGGGGTTGGGGAGGGCAGAGGGGTCAGGAGGGCCCCTCCCCCCGCCCCGCCCCTCCCTCCCGGGCCGCCTCTGTCCCCAGGCCTGCCCGCCCAGGACACTGCTCCCCTCGAGGGTCAGGTCCTTCCTCTCTCCTCCCTGGGAACACAGAAGCTTCACCAGGACTCCCAGCTCTGGCCGCCCACACAGAGGAGGACTGTCCCGGGGCTCTGAGCCCTGGGGCCCTAACCCTCCAGTCCCCCACCTCCTTCTTCTGCTCCATAGCAGTGTGCATGATCTTGGCCTCTTTCTTCTTCTCCAGGAGCCGGATGGATGGGACCCCGACTGCTCCTCAATGTTGGGGAACTTCCTGCCCAAGACAGGGGCAAGACAGGCCGGTGGGTTCCGAGCGCCTGGGGCGGGCCGGGGCTGGCGGTAACCCGTGGACACGGAGGGGGAAGGGGGTCCTGTCCCCCACGGGAGTGAAAGGGACGGTGTGTTGAGAGGGGACAGGGCTCTGCTGGCGCCTGGGAAGCACGCTGGGGCAGGGCGATGAGGACTGGTGGGGGGGGTGGGGAGGGGCGCAGGGTTGTAGGAAGCGGAGGGGACGGGCTGGGGTGGGGGGTGTGGGGGGCACTCACTGCAGCAGCTGTAGTAGCCTCTCCCCATACTGTAGCCGGAAGTACTCGGCCAGCTCGTCCTCCTCCATGATGCCCAGGCTCATGCTGGTGGTGACCCGATGGGCCAGGCGGCTAGATCCTCGCAGTGAACCGGTGGCTGGGGGGGGTTGGGGGGGGGCGGGGCGGTGGCTGGGGGGGCTGGGGGGGGGGGGCGGTAGCTGGGCTCTTGCTTCTCCCTTCCTCCTGCTTGTCAGGGTCCCCCGGAGGGTGGGTGTCCGAGACCCGGGAAAGACGGCTGGACACCTGCGGTGGGCAGCTCAGAATGTATTGGGAAGTGAAGGGAGATCTGGTTACCTAGCAACGGCTCTCCTGGTTCTGTGGCCACCCACTGGAACTCAGGCTTTGCTCTCTGACCCTTGTCCCCCCTGACCCCAGTCTTGCTGGAATCCCGCCCCCCTGCTCCTGCATTTACCCCCCAGGAGCTTGGGGAGGAAGTTAGGACTGAATAGATGCTAGTGTCCAGGCCTGGGAGGGAGGGTCTGGGTGGCCATGGCCCAAGAGGGGGTTTTGGTAGAGGGGTGTCCTTGGGGGTTCAGGTGTGTGTGTGTGAGAGAGAGAGAGTGGGGGGGGGGGGTGAGGGAGGGACTGGAGCTGGGACAAATGGCCCAGAAGAAAAGGAGGCAGGGGTGGGGGCCTGCAGGAGGGTGGGAGGAGGCCCGAGCTTGAGAACCAAGTGGGGGGCGAGGGAGGGATGCGCGTGGGGATAGGCGGGGAGCCTGGGGACCAAGGAGGCCCAATGGGGGGGGGGTGGGGGGGGGTGGGGAGGCGGGCGCCGAGGAGTCCGGGGCGGGTGGGGGTGGGGGGCGACGGCGGCGACCTCGAGTCGTTGCTGCGGGACACGGTTCCCGGTTCCGCACTGTCCCCTCTGCTCCCCGCCGGCGCCTGCAGCGGACTCGGCCCCTCCGGGTCTGGGGACGGGGGTCCCTCCAGGGAAGGGCGGCGCCCCCAGTGGGCGAGCCCTCCCCGCGGCACTGCCGGTCCTCTGGTGCCCCCTGCTGGCCGCCTGACGCCGCACCTTTTCCGGCTCCCCAGCGCCCTTGGCGCTGACCGCTGTTGGGGGGGGGCGGGGCGGGGATGAGGGGGGACACGACGGCACCCCCACCCCCACCAGCCTCTCAGCCAATACGGGTTCTCACCGGGAGCGCCCCCAAAGAAACAGGCCCACAGCAGGATGACAAGAGCGCCAGTGAGGACGGGACGCTTCGCAAAAGGGGACGCTTCTCTCTTTGTTTATTCCTAGAGCCCAGCACGGTCTTCGTTTGGGGTTTACCCTCTTTCCCCCTCCTCGGGGGCTGCCTGTTTCTCGAGTCACCTGTTTGCCCTGGTACATGGGCACGTGCCTGGTTGCATCTATGGCATCAGGTGGCCCAGGGCCAGGTCGGCGCCGACAGGCAGCTGCTAAGGAAGGCATCCTCTCGACTGCGCGTGCACCCCGCCTGTCTGGGAGCCCTTTTGGTTGCTTCCTCTGTACCCCGCACGGGAATCTTCCTCTCCACTACCCATCCCTCTTGGGCTCCCCCTGCCCTCCCAGGGGCCTTGGGGAAGACGCAGGGCTGTCTGGGATTCACAGATTCCTTGCCTGGGTGAGCCCAGCTTCCCCTCCCCCCTGCCCCCAGCCCTCGTCCATATTGATGTTTGCCCTTGAGGCATCTCGCAGGATCTCCTGTTGGCTTTAGGTTGTTGGAAAACAATTAGGCATTTCTGTGTTTTTGGTCAGGTCCCATCCTCCCTCTGAGACAATTAACTGCTTAAAAAGGAGAGGAGGAAAATATCAGGAGAAAAAAAAAAAAAAGATCTAGGTTAATGTCTTAAAAAATGTTATCCCGCCAGGCAGAACAGCATAGTGCTGGGTGCACAAACAAGCTCTGGATGGGAAAAACACTTTTTGTCTACGTTGTGTTCCATCCCATGTGTGTCTCAGGTTCCCTGTAAGTGGAATCACACGGGCGAATTGTATTAAATAGGTTTCAAAATGGTTGTTACAGAAGAACTTGTATGGGTCAAGTATATTTTTGTTAGTTGCTGTAATAAACAATGGCTTAACAAGGTCCAACTTTGCCCAGTGCTCCCCGCCCCCCCCCCCTTGAGATGATCCTGTGTCTTTTCTCTTCGCTCTGTGAACACAGTGTCTCACACGGATTGATTTTCACATGTTCCACCTACCTTGCATCCCCAGGGATCGATCCCACTTGGTCTTGGGGTCCCCTATTTTTGAAGAGTTGTTGAATTCAGTTTGCTAGTATTTTATGGAGGACTTTGACATCTGTGTGCATCAGAGACACTGGCCTGTAGTGTTCTTGTGGTGTCTTTGCCTGACTTTGGTATCTGCGTGATGCTGGCCTCATAAAATGAGTTTGGAAGTGTTCCCTTGCCTTCTATTTCTCGGAAGAGTTTGAGATGGTTTGGTACTTCTTTGAATATTTGGTAGAATTCAACCGTGAAACCATGAGGGTCTTGGGCTTTTCTTTCCAATTTTCCGCTTTCTCTCCAGCTGCTTTTGGGGAGGGGTGCTTTTCCCAGATGCTCCCCCCCCTCCCCAGTCTCCGTCCTCTCTCCGCCCACAAAATGGGTTCCCTACCTTTCGGGGCTTCTCGCTCCCCAAGTTCAGCTCTTCGTGTCGCGTACCTGCTGAAGTCTGTGGTTCAGGTTGTGCAGACTGTTGTGTTAATCTTCCAGTCGGTTTTCTAGGCGTGTAGGATGGTTCAGTGTTGGTCTGGCTGTATTTCGTGGACGCGAGACACACGAAAAGCCTCCATGCTGTCCTGCCATCTTGGCTCCTTGGCTTTTCTGTGCTTGGAGGTTTTAAATGTTTTTTCTCCTGCCTGTAAGTTTATTTTTTTGAGAGAAAAGGTGTGAACAGAGCAGGGACAGAGAGAGGGAGAGAGAGAATCCCAAGGAGGCTCCGTGTGGTCAGCACGGAGCCCGATACGGGGCTGGATCCCACGAACTGGGAGATCATGACCTGAGCTGAAACCCAGAGTCGGATGCGTAAGGGACCGAACCACCCAGGCGCCCGTGTCTATTTTTTGTTGATTCACTCTTGGTAAGTTGTATGTTTCGAGCAATTTATCCATCTCTGGGCTATCCAGTTTAGATCCATGTAATTGTTCATAATAGGCCATTATCTTTTTTATTTCTTTTTTTAAAAATTTTTAATGTTTATTTATTTTTTAGAGAGAGAGGGAGAGCGAGCAGAGAGGCAGGGAGACAGAATCCGAAGCAGGCTCCAGGCTCCGAGCTGTCAGCACAGAGCCCGACGCGGGCTCGAACTCGCAGACCACGAGACCATGACCTGAGCCAAAGTCGGAAGCTCCACCGACTGAGCCACCCAGGTGCCCGTGATAATTTTTAAGTTTCCTTTTGATTTCTTCTTTGACCTAGTGGTTGTTCAAGAGTCTGCAAATTTAAGTTACACATGGCTATTCAACTTAAATGTAAAAGTAAGAGACGTAGCAGGATATCCAGTGAAGGCGGCATGGCTCTGTTTCTCTGCGTCTGTCAGAATATAGCCTTGATTCAGTGAGATGCGTAAGCCACATGTAAGTCTCCGGACACTCCGTAAGTTTAAGTTCTGACCAGAAGCATTTGGAGCCTTCATTTCCCCGCATCCTCACCAACACCGTATATTACCAATCTTTGAATTGTTTGCCAGTCGGGTGAAAATGATACTCCGTTGTTGTTTTAAATTAATTTCCTCTAATTTTTGGTGAGGCTATGCACCTTTTCATACACAGAGCCATTTCTCCTTCTGTGCGTTTCTTACTTGCATTTGATGCACATTGTTGTGTTGTATTTTCATTGGCTTACAGGATATAATCTATATGTAAAATTTCAGATATATTGATTATATAGGCTGTATCAACTCTGGGTAGCGATCTTACATTTTGGATGCTCTTTTCCACCAATCCTAGTATTTTCGAGTCAGTTGGATTGGCATTGGGTAAAACAAGAGGCAGGGAAGGCAACGAAGGGCCCAGCTGGCCAACGGCTAGTAACCCAAGCTGACTTACAAATCACCAGGAGAATGAGCTCTACCTTCTTAAAAGCAGAGACGGCACCAAGCAGGAGAGGAGGGGACAACCCTGTGCCCCCATCACACGAGGTACAAGATGTGCAGTCCCCAAGAACGTTTTGAGCGCTTAGGCTCAGGGCGGACCCTTTTATTAACAAGCCTAAGTCCACCCCTTTGTGAGTTCATTCACTGGCATTGCACAGACTCTTCCCAAACTTCCGTGAGACCTTACTTGCCTCCTCGGCACGCGGTTTAAGGTATCAGGGACGTCGGGAGGGGTCCTGTGATGGAACCAGGCTGGAGTGGGACCCACCCAGCTTGAATAACCGGGTTCTTGGCTCAACCACTCTGGTGGGTACAGAAACCTCAACCTTCTGTAGTCTTCTCCTCCTCCTTGTCATCTTGTTTATGTCTCTCAGTCTCTCCTCTGAATTCGTTGACTTTGGTCATTCAACACCTACTGACTATACACAGTCAATTCCCTCCTGCCATACAATAGCTTCCTCTTAGGACCAATACTGCCCAACATATATACGCAAATATTTTTTCCCAGCTTATTGGTTGTTTTTAATGTGCTGGGGGTTTTTTATCATAGAAATTTAAAACATTTATCCAGCCAAATCTGTCGATCATTTTTTTTGGCGGGGGTGGGGAGGGCTTCGATCTTTTGTTTAAAAAAGTCTTTCAGGGGCGGCTGGGTGGCTCAGTCGGTTGAGCATCCGACTTCGGCCCAGGTCATGATCTCACGGTTCCTGAGTTCGAGACCCGCGTCGGGCTCCGACAGCTCGGAGCCTGGAGCCTGCCTCAGATTCTGTGTCTCCCTCTCTCTCTGCCCCTCCCCGACTTGTGCTCTTGTCTCTCTCTCAAAAATAAATAAACATGAAAAAAATTTTTAAAAATTAAAAAAGTACATTTATTAAAAAAAAAGTCTTCCAAACTCAAATTATAAGTGTATGCCAACCCATTTACTTTTAGAATTATGCTTATTTTAAAATGTTGCTTTGGGGGGGCATTTGGGTGGCTCAATCAGTTGAGTGTCTGACTCTTGATTTTGGCTCAGGTCGTGATCCCAGGGTTGTGGGATCGAGCCCGTGTTGGGCTCTGTGCTGAGTGTGGAGCCTACTTGAGGTTCTCTCTCTCCCTCTGCCCCTCTCCCCGGCTAAAATTTAAAAAAATAATAAAATGAAATGTTATTTTTAACCGTGGTAAGCATGCATCACATAAAATTGACCATCTTGGGGTGCCTGGGTGGCGCAGTCGGTTAAGCATCCAACTTTGGCTCAGGTCATGATCTCACCGTTCACGAGTTCAAGCCCCGCATCGGGCTCTGAGCTGTCAGCACAGCTGCTTGAGATTCTGGAGCCTGTTTCAGATTCTGTGTGTCTCTCTCTCTGCCTCTGCCCCACTCATGCTCTCTTTCTCTCTCTCAAAAATAAATAAAACATTAAAAAAGTCTTTTTGAATTTTAAAAAATATTGACCATCGTAACCATTTTAAGTATACCGTTTAGGATTGCTAAGTATCTTCATATTGTGGAGCTACCAACCTCCAGAACATCTTCATCTTGCAAAACTGAAACTCTGTACCTATTAATCAACATCTCCCCAGTTCCCCCTCCTCCCCAGTCCCTGGCAACCACTAGTATACCTTCTGTTTCCATGCATTTGTCGACTCTAGGGGCCTCAGATAACTGGAATTATACAGCATTGTCCTTTTGTCATTGGCTTATTTCAGTCATCATAATATCCTCAAGGTTCACTTATATTGGAGCATGTGACAGGATTTCCTTCCTTTTCAGGACCAATGATACTCCATTGTATATATACACCACTTGATGTCTCCATTCATCTGTTGAGAGACCCTTGACGTGGGTCCACCTTTTGCCAATTGCGAACGAGGCTGCTATGAACACGTTTGTGCAGATACCTCTTTGAGAACACGCTTTCAGTTCTTCTGGGTACGTATCCAGAAGTGGGGTCGCTGGGTCATATGGTAATTCGGTTTCCAATATTTTGAGGAAGCACCGTACTCTTTTCCATAGCGGCCCCACCATTTTACATGTCTGCCAGCAGCGCACAAGGGTTCCAATTTCTGCGCATCCTCACCAACTCCTGTTATTTCTGGTTTTTCGATAGTAGCCACCCTGATGGGCTGTGAGGTGATATCTCCTTGTGAAATTATTTATCTGTTAATTAGAGGAGTAATACACGAGTATATTCTCGTTAGACATCATTCAGATGCCAATGATACAGCTGGAGCCCAATTTATCCACCATCCAACCTCGTTTCCCAGAGGGACCGTGCACTCAACGAAGACTTGTGTTGAGGACCTGTGATGTGGCTGACACTCTTCTAGGTGGGGGGGAATAGAGCAGTGAACAATAAAAAGTCCCCACTGTGACAGTGGTTGAGGCAGGAAGCAGGGAATAAATGGACTCTAGTGATGACATCTGGGGCTGTTGTCTTCAGGGCACTTCCCTCGCTACCACCGTGGGTGACCGTGGGTGAGGAGGTGGGACGAAGGAACCAGTCAGTGCCCACAGACCCAGCCACGCCCCATAAAAACTCCCCCACTGGGTTGTCTATCCTCCAGGGTCCATGGACACAGAACCCAGGGTCTAGGAGCGTTTCAAGAGCTTGAACAATGCTCCAAGTTTCAAGAGCTTGAACAATGCTTGAAGCCAGGGAACGATTATTGGCTCTAAAGTACAAAAAGGAAGCCACGAAATAAAGAAAAAAATGTTTAATTAAAAGCATACAAATGTAATATTCCAACTTCATGGGTTTTTGACTACAGCATCCATAAGCATTTCACACATTTGAAAGTAATCTGTGCCTCTGATTTTCTCACTTCTCAAGAATGTCCAATTATGCACAGATTTTTGGAGAAAAATCAAAGCAAATTGTGAACCAAATCGGTTCCTCGTTGACAATTGCCGAAGGGAAATCGTAAAGACCTTCTCACTTCCCCCCTCCTCCAAATTGTGTCTAGTGTCGACGGGAGTGCGTTTTCATTTGTTTGCTATGGCGGGGTTTAGGCCTTAATTGTTTTGTTCCTTGTAGGGTTGGGTTTCTAAAGATGGCGGGGGGAGGTTTCGCTTCACAGACTTGTGCAAGGCAGCGGCCTCGCGGAACCCAGGAGAGATTCTGTTACTCTCTTTTGGCAGTTTCCGAGGCTGAGCGTGACGGGCACCAACAGTGGAGGTTTCAAGTGAGTCTTGCAGAGAGCTTCTGCCTCTCACTGGCTACTCACCAGCCAACCCTGATCTTGGAGCCCGGCCCCAAACCTCAACCTGCTCCGTGGCTTGTCCTCGAAATAGTAAATGACTCCCTGCTGTGTCCTGACGCCCAATTTCCCAACGCTTGTGTTTCTGAGAACAGAACCCCCTGGTCCAAACCAACAGCCCTGCTTGGCGGTAACTGAAATCGGCCCTTCCCTTCTGACCTTGATGTTCTAGGACTGCGGCCCTCTCCCTGCAAGCGGGATGCCGGCCGGTGCTCTCGGTCCATCTGTGGGAGCTTCCCCAGTGACCTTGTCACCTAGGAGACACCTACCTGAGTAGGAAGAAGGTTCTCGTGCTGGGCTCCAAGTTATGCCACTCATTTTATTATTCTCCTTGCTGGGACCTGTTCATCAAGGACACTTAGCTTTACTTCAAACAAGAATTTCAGTCGTCTTCAAACGTCAAACTTGGTTTTCAAGAGGTAAAATAATTGCCTTTGAATACATACATATGTAATAAGAGCATAAAGAACCATGGGGAATGGTAATCAACAAATTCAGTTACTACCTCTTGGTGCTGATGGAGGGAGGGTTACTAGAAGTTGGTGGAAAGTAACATTTTAGATTGCGCACTGGGGACACAGTGTTCGTTGTATTATTCCGGGTACTTTTGTTGTGTCAGAAATATTTAATAATAATTTTTACAAATTTTTTTTTTTTATTTTTGAGTGAGAGAGAGAGAGAGAGCGCGCACAGCTGGGGAGGAGCAGAGAGAGAGCGAGACACAGTCAGAAGCAGGCTCCAGGCTCTGAGCTGCCAGCACAGAGCCCGACACGGGGCTCAGACTCATCGTGACCTGAGCCGGAGTCAGACGCTTAACCGACTGAGCCACCTGGGCGCCCCTTTAATAATAAATTGGAAAGGAAATGCTTTTTCTTCTGCTCCCATGGTGGTTAATGGTGTTTGTTATTCTCAACACTTGGTTCTCCTCTTAACCTCCTTTCTGATCACTGATTTCCCCTTTCTCTTGTGAACCTCTGCCAGCGTCCTCCCTCTTCCCTTGTTCCTTGAAACGTGATTGACGTTCCAGCCTCCAAACTTGACATCCTCTCTTGCTAATAACGCTCTCGTTGGGTGTTCCCCATTACGCCTCTTTATCTCCTTGGAAACTGCGTAGTCTTAAAATACCGATGTCTCTTACCTGCCGCCTCTTCATTTACTGCACAGAATCACAGAACGTTAGGCTAGAACCACTTGAGATCATCTGTTCCAAACTTCTCATCATGTAGAAGAAAAAAGAAAAAAAGGACACTTGGAGATTTCCGTTCACTTTCAGCAACAGTAAAGCCAGGATTCCAAATGAGGCTGACTTCACGTTTCCCGTAAGATTGAAAACCAGGAGAAGGTCTTTTCTCCTGGCCCTGGAAATGCTGTTGAGGTGGGAGGGAGGCTGAAGCTTCCCTAAACTGAACACAAAAACTAAGAGGAAAATATTTATAATTGCACCAAAAAGAATAAAATACCTAGGAGTAAACTTAGCCAAGGAGGTAAAAGACTTGTATTCAGAAAACTTAAAACATTGCCGAAAGAAGTTGAAGATAACATAAACAAATGGAAGAATTAGGTTAGAAGAATTAATATTGTTAAGATGTCCACACGACCCGAAGTAAGCTACAGATTCAGCACAATCCCTCTCAAAATGCCAACAGCATTTTTCACAGAACTAGAACAGATAAGACTAAAATTTGTATAAAACTACAAAAGACCCCAAATAGCCAAAGCAATCTTGAGAAAGAAAAACAAAGCTGGGGGTATCACAATCTCAGATTTTAAGATCTACTACAAGGCTGTAGTAATCAAAAAGTATGGTTCTGGCACAAAAGTAGACACATAGATCAATAGGACAGAATAGAGAGCCCACTAATAAAACCACACATATAGCCAATTAATCTATGACAAAGGAGGGAAGAATACACAAGGGGGAAAAGATAGTCTCTTCAGTAAATGGTGCTGGAAACACTGGGCAGCTGCATGCAAAAGTATGAAACCGGACCACTTCCTTGCAATAACTTCTCTGACATTGGCCATAGCAACATTTTTTAGAGATATGTCTCCCGGAGCAAGGGAAACAAAATAAAAAAGGAACTATTGTGACCAAATCAAAATAAAAAGATTTTGCACAGCAAAGGAAACCATTAGTAAAACAAAAGAGGCAATCTACTGAATGGGAGATGATATTTGCAAATGATATACCAATACCCCAGTAAGGATATACATACCCCAATAAGGGGTTAATATTCCAAATATATAAAGAACTTATACAACTCAACCCCCCCAAAAAAAACCCAATATGATTAAAAAATGAGTAGAGGACCCATAAAGACTTTTTTTTTCCCAAAGAAGACATACAAAGGGCCAAGAGATACATGAAAAGATGTCCAACATCATCGATCACCAGCAAAATGAAAATCAAAACCACAATGAGACATTACCTTGCAGGTACCAGAATGGCTAAAAAAAAAGACAAGAAATTATAAGCATTGGCGAGGATATGGAGAATAAAGCAACACTCATGCACTGTTGGTGGGAATGTAAATTAGTGCAGCCACCGTGGAAAACAGTATGAAGCTTCCTCAAAAAATTAAAAAGAGAACTACCATATGATCTGACAATTCCATTACTGGGTATTTGCCTAAGGAAAATGAAAACACTAGGGGCTCCTGGGTGGCTCAGTCGGTTAAGTAGCTGACTTCAGCTCAGGTCACGATCTCACGGTTCATGAGTTCAAACCCCACATGGGACTCTGGGCTGATAGCTCAGAGCCTGGAGCCTGCTTCAGATTCTGTGTCTTCCTCTCTCTCTGCCCCTCCCCTGCTTGTGCTCTCTCTCTCAAAGGTAAGTAATAAACATTAAAAAATTTTTTAAAAAAGGAAAACACTAATACAATAACACTAATTTGAGGGGCACCTGGCTGGCTCAGTTGGAAAAGCCTGCAAGTCAATCTTGGGGTCATGAGTTTGAGCCCCATGTTTGGTGTAGAGATTACTTAAATAAATGAATATTAAAAAAAAAAAAAATATATATATATATATATATATATATACATATATATATATATAAACATCCCCCCCAAACCCCACTAATTCAAAAAGATATCTGCACCCCTATGATTATTGCAGCATTATTTATAATTATTTATAAGAACCAAGATATAGAAGCAACCTAAGTGTTCATTGGTAGATGAATGGATAAAGAAGGTGTAAGATTATGTATATATGTGCGTGTGTGTGTGTGTGTAATGAGATCATGCCATTTGTGACAATGTGGATGGATCTAGAGGGTATTAGGCTAAGTGAAATAGGTCAGACAGAAAAAGACAAATACCTTAGGATTTCAATCTTATGTAGAATCCAAAAAAAAAAAAAAAAACAACAACAACACAACAAATGAATAAGCAAACAAATAAAAAAAAAAAAAACAGAATCAGACCTATAAGTACAGAGAGCAAACTGACAGTTGCCAGAGGGGAGGTTGAGGAGATGGGCAAATTGGGTGAGTGGGAGATACAGGCTTCCAATGATGGAAGAATGAAGTCACAAAGGTAAGAGGGACAACGTAGGCATATAGTCGGTGGTATTGTCATAGCGTTGTATGGTGGCAGATGGTAGCTACACTTGTGAGCACAATATAACACATAAACTTGTCAAATCACTATATTGTACACCTGAAACTCAAGTCACAGTGTGTGTCAACTCTATTCAAATTTAAAAAAAGTAAATAAAAAATAGGAGATTAGGGTAAAATAAAGTCATTAAGGTGGGTCCTAGTTGAGGATGATGGTGTTCTTGTAAGAGAGGAGATCAGGACCCAGGTGTGCATAGAGGGGAGACCAAGGGAAGATTCAGGAAGAAGAAGTCTACCTGCAAACCACGAAGAGATGCTTCAGAAGAAACCAACTCTGCCAACACCTTGAACTCAGACGTTATTGCAAATATCTGTTGTTTAAGCCAAACAGCAACAAAGCAAAAATCTGAGAGGAAAACCCTAGGGAGGCACAAAGTGATCGGGTGTCTCTATCTCTATATATCTCTCTCTGTCTCTGTCTCTCTCGTCAGTCTAGAGCAGAAGAGGGCTGATACCTAGAATAGGGGCCATAGCCTTTCATTTCTCCTCCTCACATTGCGGTGGGGACATTGCTGCATAGAGAGAACTGGCCTCTTTGTGATGTTGAGTCTACCCACCGAAAAACACGGTATGCTTTTTCATTTGTTCCAGTCTTTTTTTCCTTTTGTCCCTTCAACAGAGTTTTAAAGTTTTCTTTATATGAGTCTTGTATTTGTAAATGTATTCTCCTATATTCTATTATTTTGTTGTTGAAAGGAAAATTCTAAAAGCTTCCCAAGAAAAAACAGATCACCTACAAGAAACAATACATGTGTTGACATCAGACTTCTTAACATCAAACTGGATGCAAGATAACAATGGAGTGGTATTTTCAAAGGACTTAAGAACTTTTTCGGGGGTGCCAGGTGGCTCAGTTAGTTAAGGGTCTGACTCCTGATTTTGACTCAGATCATGATCTCATGGTTCATGAGTTCAAGCCCCACATTGGGCTCTGCACTGGCAGTGTGGAGCCTGCTTGGAATTCTCTCTCCTTCTCTCTCTGCCCCTCCCCTATTCCTGCTGTCTCTCTCTCTCTCTCTCTCTCTCTCTCTCTCTCTCTCTCTCCCAAAATAAATAAACTTTGAAAAAAAAGTACTTTTCAAACCATAGAATTATTTTATGCATTTTAGCTGTTATTAAACATGGCCATGAACTAAAGATATTGTCAGGCACATATATCCTCAAGGGGTTTACCGCTTCAAGACCTTCTTTGCTTTTTTTTAAGTTTGTTTATTTTAGTAATCTCCACACCCAATGTGGGGCTTGAACTCACAACTGCGAGATCAAGAGTCACATGCTCCTCTGAGCCAGTCAGGGTCCCCAAGACTTTCTTCGAAACCATTTAACAAATTATTTTCTTAGTGGCTGCCCTGGGGATTATAATTAGCACTTTAATTGAAAACAATCCAATTTGTATTGATAATAATTTAATTTCAATAGTCGACAAAACTTTTGCTCCAGTATACCTCCAATCCCTAACTCTTTCTTTATGCTATTATTTCATGAAAATTACATCTGTATACATCATAAGCCAATCAATAAGTTTTATAATTATTGCTTTATGCAGTTGTTTTTTTTTTTTAATTTTTTTTTCCAACGTTTATTTATTTTTGGGACAGAGAGAGACAGAGCATGAACGGGGGAGGGGCAGAGAGAGAGGGAGACACAGAATCGGAAACAGGCTCCAGGCTCTGAGCCATCAGCCCAGAGCCCGACGCGGGGCTCGAACTCACGGACCGCGAGATCGTGACCTGGCTGAAGTCGGACGCTTAACCGACTGCCCCACCCAGGCGCCCCTATGCAGTTGTTTTTAAATGAGGTGGAAGAAAAGTTATAACAAAAATACATTGGTATTATCTTCTCATTATGTATATAATTACCTTTACTAGTGCTTTTTATTTCTTCACATGTATTCAAGTTACTGTCTAACACCCCTTCATTTCAGCCTTAAGGACTCCCTTTAGTATATCTGAGCAGATCTTCTAGTGATGAGTTCTCTATATTTGTTTATCTGGAAATATCTTAAGGACAGTTTTGCTAGGTATAGAATTCTTGACTGATGGTCTTTTCTTCTAACACTTCAAAGATATCATTCCATGGCCTTCTGCCTCCATGATTTCTGATAAGAAGTCAGCTGTTAATCTTTTTGAGGTTCTCTTGTACATGAGAATCAGTTTCCCTTTTGCTGCTTTCAAGATTCTTTTTCTTGGTCTTTGACTTTCATCAGTTGGACTGTGATGTGTCTAGGTGTGGATCTATTTGAATTATTTTACTTGGAGTTTGTTAAGCTTCCTGGATGTGTACAATTAATTGTTTTCATCAGATTTGGGATGTTTTTAGTCATTATTTTTTCAACCATTCTTTATTTCCTTTATGCTTCTCTTCTTCTGGGACTCATATTAGGTGCATGTTGCTGTACTTGATAGTATCTTACAGGTTTTCTGAGGCTCTGTTCATTTTTCTTTTTTCACTCTTTTCCTTAGACTGGACAATCTCTATTAACTTATCTTCAAGTTTGCGGATTCTTTCTTCAGACAGCCCAAATTTGCTATTAAGTCCCTTTAGCGAATTTTTCATTTCAATAATTGCGCTTTTCAACTCCAGAAGTTCTCTTTAATTTTTTTTTTTTTGTAATTGTGTTGTTGTTGCTGTTAATATTCTCTGTTGGTAAGACACCATTGTCATACTTTCCTTTGATTCTTAAGGCATGGTATCTTTTAGTTTTTTTAAACATATTTATAATAGCTGATTTAAAATGTTTGTCTACTAAAGGAAACATCTGTGCCTCCTTGGTGATATTTTCAGTTGGCTATTTATTTTCCTGTTCCTTTGCATAGCTTGTAAATTTTTGCCTACAATTAGACATTTAATAATATATGGTAACAACTTGAAATCAGATTCCCTCTCCCAAGGTTTGTTGTTGTTGCTGGGCTTGTTATTGTTTTTCTTGCTGCCTTTTGGTTTAGCGAATTTCCTGAATGAATTCTGTTGATTCTATATTCCTTGCAGCGTGCAGGCCTTTATTTATTTATTTTCTTAAAGTTCTTATTTTTAAGTCTGGTTTTTGGGGGTTCACGCTTGGTTCAGTATCATTTAGTGGTGAGCCAATGATCCGTCTGAAGATTTCCCTGAATGCCTTGTCTATATGTATCCTGCCCTTTGACAAGGAGAGCTGTGTCCGAGGAACACATCAAACTTCAGGCAGTTTACGAAACAGCTTTAGCTCTCATATCTTGGGTGCACGGGGCCTGAAAGTCCACCAGAGGTGAGTGACTGGGGCCTTCTTCTTTCTGAGGTCTTTCCCAAGCATGCACTCTGTGCAGCCTTCTAGACCCCCAAGAACATATTGGAGCTTTTCAAAGTTCTCAGTGGTTTTCTAGTTGTCCAGAACTTACTTTTAAACTGTTGTTGGTGTTGGCACCCTTGATTCCTCTAACCAAAATCACAACCTTTGGCAGCTGATGTATTGCCACAAGATTGCTCTTGTTTCGGTAGTGCCCTAGGGATAGTTTTTATGTCCCCCCTGAGCTGAGCCGGGGGTCAAATCAAAGAACCACAGCACCTTGGCAACGAAGGTTTCCCAGGTAGCTGCTAAAGTGGACAAAATGTTGACTGTGCTCTAGGGATGGGGCTTTTAACAGAACTCCAAAAGAGTCAGTCTTCTCCGTTAGCTTTGAGACTGTTGACTTTTCATGGCTACTGGGCCACCAAGCTGCGGAGGGAGAAAGGATAAGAATAACCCCAAGTTGAAGTGTGACAGGCACCACTGCCTTACTGAAGTTCAGTAATTTCTCTTGGATAGATGATTCCCAGTTCATTCGGTGGCTTTGGTACCTTTCCAGAATGCTGAGATGTTTGATTTTAGTTGTTTTGTTAGTATTTTTTGTTGTTTTTATGGGAGAGTGGTTCGCCAAGGTCCTCACTTTACCATTCCAGAAGTCAATCTCCATTGAAAGCATTTTCATTTATTTATTTTTATTATCTTTATTATTTTTTTTTTTTTTTTAGAGAAAGAGTGTGAGCAGGGAGAGGAAGGGTGAGTATGAGATAGGGAGGGAGGAGGGATGAGTCAGGACTGCGTGACTAGGTAGAGGAGAGTTAGATGGCGGATGTGATACGTTCTCGCAGAGAGAGGAGCAATTCTCCCAACTTCGCTTCCATTCTTGCGTGGGGCCTGACTCAAGGCTCGATCCTACAACCCTGGGACCATGACCTGAGCCGAAATCAAGAGTAGGATGCTCAATTGCCTGAGCCACCCAGGCACCCCTTGAAAGTATTTTTAAAAGAGAAGTATTTTGGGGCGCCTGGGTGGCTCAGTCGGTTAAACGTCCGACTTCGGCTCAGGTCACGATCTCGCGGTATGTGAGTTTGAGCCCCGCGTCGGGCTCTGTGCTGACTGCTCAGAGCCTGGAGCCTGTTTGAGATTCTGTGTCTCCCTCTCTCTCTGGCCCTCCCCCTTCATGCTCTCTCTCTGTCTCAAAAAAAAATAAACGTTAAAAAAAATTAAAAAAAAAAAAAGAGAAGTATTTCTGCAAGATGAGGAATGAACGCAGGACAAAGCAATGAGGTATACAAAGTAAAGGAGGGAACATAACTTAGAAAAGTATAATGTTACTTAAATTGGCAATGTGTCCCTCCTGAAAAAAAATGTGTATATTACAGACAACTTAGAAGTAATGCCCTAGATCAGAACCATGGCTGGAAAAGGGATCTGGGATCTGGTGGGAGTTAGGAAAGACTGGACGGTGATGGAACCTGTCCTGTTTAAGGAAACATCTAGAGCTGTCAGATTAAGAAACCGACAGAGGAAAGGATAAATATAACTAAGGGTCAAGGGTTAACTAGAGAAAAAATATATAACATAGTATTTTCTACAGAATAATTTTATCTTGTCAATAGGAAGCAAAAAAAATCCAAACTTTCCACACTTTCCTATTGAAGAAAGGAAATTTTGAACTATTGCGAATATGAAAAGGAGTAGAAAGGAGGTACAATAAATAGAAAACACAAAGCGAGACAGCAGAAATATGCCCTAAAATAAAGTTAATAGATGCAAGTGAGGAAGTCAAACTCACAGATCAGAACACAGAGAATTTTTGGGGCGCCTGGGTGGCGCAGTCGGTTAACGTCTGACTTCAGCCAGGTCACGATCTCGCGGTCCGTGAGTTCGAGCCCCGTCGGGCTCTGGGCTGATGGCTCAGAGCCTGGAGCCTGTTTCCGATTCTGTGTCTCCCTCCTCTCTGCCCCTCCCCCGTTCATGCTCTGTCTCTCTCTCTGTCCCAAAAATAATAAACGCTGAAAAAAAAAATTAAAAAAAAAGAACACAGAGAATTTCTGAGTAGATATAAGAACAAGATACAAATATATTGTTAGCAAGGATCATGTAAACAAAACTGGAAAACCAAGGTTAAAAAATCCTGGCACATTAAGAAAAGAACTTAACTCCAACCAGGGTAGCAATTTTAACATCAGAAGGAAAAAAAATTAGGGTGAAAGTAAGGGACACATGGGGACTCCAGGGTGGCTCAGTTGGTTGAGTGTCTGCTCCGACTCAGGTCATGATCTCGCGTTTGTGAGTTCAAGCCCTCACTGTGCGGAAGATATTGTCAGCATGGAGCCTGCTTTGGATCCTATGTCCCCCTCCTCTCTCTGGCCCTCTCCCACTTGTGCTTTCTCCTCTCTCTCGAAAATTAAAAAAAAAAACATTTTAAAAAAGAGGGGCACCTGGGTGGCTCAGTTGGTTAACTATGCAACTTCAGGTCATGATCTCACAGTTCGTGACTTTGAGCCCTGCATTGGGCTCTGTGCTGACAGCTCAGAGCCTGGAGCCTGCTTCACATTCTGTGTCTCCCTCTCTCTCTGCCCCTCCCCTGAGAGCACTCTGTCTGTCTTTCTCTCAAAAATAAATATTTAAAAATATTTTTAAAAAAGGGACAAATGGAGAGGTTATATACTAATAAGGAATAATAAATCCAAATGAAATAACAAACAGAAGCATATATACCTCCATCAATGTAGCCTTAAAATATATAAAGCAATAAATAGCTAACACGGGGAAATGGATACATCAATAATTATATTTGGAGGTCTTAGCACACTCTTTCAGAATATGATACAGCAAGCAGACCCAAAATAAGCATGATAGAACATTTGACTAATACAATTAATAATCTTGAGCTAAAACACACACACAACACACACACACACACACACACCCTCTTTATACCTAACAAACAAAAAATCTGCATATATTACAAAGTATGACCTTCGTTTCATTTTCCAACTCTAATGGAATAAATTTACAATTTAGTAAAAATAGAACAATTACAAATCCCATGTTCCTAGGAAAAAATGAAAACGGCCTTTAGGCTGAAGGGGAAATGACAAGGGAAATCGTGAAATACTTAGAACTAAATTACGATGTCAAGGTTTGTGCTGAGTTGCAATGTCAACATTTGTACTAAAGCAATACCTAAGGGAAATTAAAATTTTTGACATTTATCGGGAAACAAGAAATACGGAGAACAAAAGAGGTGAGTGTGTAACTCAAGGCAGCAAAAAGCAACAGAGCAAACCTACGGAGATGAGAAGAAAGGAAGCAACAAAGCTAATGGCAGTGATGAAAGGAGAGAACAAAAACAATGGAGAGAATTAGCAAAACCTAAAGCAGGTCCTTTGAAAAGTCTAAACACAAATTTCTGATAAGAGTAGCTAAGCAAAAAGCACTGTGCTCAGCTAAGTATGGCTTGTTCATGCTTGTCAACTTATGGTTGCCAGACAGTTGTTTCTACTCTAAGGAAAGAAGAGGAGGAGGTGGAGCCTACAGAAGAGGAAGAGCCTATAGAGGACGTGGGGCCCATAAAGGAGGTGGAGCCTATAGGGAGTGGAGCCCCTAGAGGAGGTGGAGCCTATAGAGGGGTGGAGCCTATTGAGGAGGTGGAACCTACAGAAGAGGAGGAGCCTATAGAGGAGGTGGAGCCCATAAAGGAGGTGGAGCCCCTAGAGGAGGTGGAGCCTACTGAGGAGGTGGAGCCTACAGAGGAGGTGGAGCCTACAGAGGAGGCGGAGCCTATGCCCAGGAAAGCAAAGACTTGCCCAGACTTCCCAAGCAGATTCCACCTGCAAGGGAATCTGGGAAGGTAAGCGTTTCACTTGAACACAGCTGCTGCCAGGAACACGGTTTGGTGGGAGAGAGAGGAATGGGCGGTGAGTAGGCAAACTGCAGTCACTTGAAAACTTTGGTAAAATGATACAGGAAAACATAAAACGGCATATAGCTAATAGAGAACCGTATCAACGCTCGTTTATAGGAAAACTCGTTCTCCTGACTGCTGCTACAGTTCTGCCATTTGTTGCCCAGACAAGTCTTACCTTATACAAGTTGTTCCATAAAATGGGAAATATAAAAGGGGAGGCTGGGATGACCATAAGGACAAAACTGGCCAAGAAAAGTGAAAGAGAAAAAGCAAAGGGAACATTAATGCAAAAGTCTTAAAGTATCGGTCAGCCAAATTCAAGACTGTATTTAAAAAAAAAAACACATAATTTCTCAGGATCAAATAGGGCTCATCTAAGAGTTGATGGTTAGTTAGGGGTGTCTGGGTGGCTCAGTTGGTGAAGTGTCTGGCTCTTGGTTTGGGCTCAGGTCATGATCTCATGGTTTGTGAGTTCAAGCCCCGCATCGGGCCCTGTGCTGACAGCATGGAGTCTGTTTGGGATTCTCTCTCCTTCCTCTCTCTCACCTCCTTTGCTCACTCTCTCTGTCTCTCTCAAAATAAATAAATCAGCCAAAAAAAATAATTCATGGTTAGTTAAAATCAAGAGTATTTTGATGTAAAATTCACCACACAAATGGACTAAAGATGAAAAAAATCACATGACCTTCTCAGGAGATGCAGGAAATTCTTGATAAAGTTTGCGATGAAAATGTTACAAACACCAGGAAGAAGAGGAAGTTGTTTTTTTTTTTAACTTAGTAAAACCTTCAGTAAATATCATACTTAAAACTTTAGACGCATTTTTTTTTTCAAGATGCAAACATGGTTCCTTTCTCATTACTGTCCAATATGGTATTAGAAGTCCTTGCTTCTAAGTCCACACACTTCCTGCCTAGACAGTTGCAATGGTCTGTCCAAAACAGACAGCCCAGACCCCAAAAGCTCCCCCAACTCAGACCCATTGTTCACAATGCAACTGACAAGAGGGTCAAAAACTTTCAGCGCACCCCCCGTGGCTGGTAAAACCTTCCTAGAAAGAGCATGATGTCCAGAGAAAGGACCATGGGATTTGCCGTGGTTGGGTCCGCACTCACTCCATGCTTCACCATCTAATAGTCCTGACGCCAGGCAGCTAAATCAACTAACCTCTCCCAGCCTCGGTTTCCCCTGCTGTGAAATGGGCATCAGTGTTGTGAGAATTACAAGCATTACCACGTGCAGAGAGAGCCCAGGGAGAGAAGGCACAGTTCCCTGAGGTAGGCATTCAGGGCATCCACAGTCTGGATCCCACCCATATCTCCAACCTTATTTTCCATGACTCTTCATGCAAAATCCACCTGGATTCCCGTCGTCCCTGCCTCCGATCCTTGCTCCCCGGCAGGGAATAAACTCTCCACTTCTCTGAGCCAGCATCGAGATTGAGAGGGCGGCTCAAACAGACCTAGCTTTGAACTCTCGCCTTTCGGAACCTTAGTTAACTTCACCTGTAAAATGAGTTAATGCTCTGACTCAACGGGAAAATCTCTGCTGAGCTCTTAGCACAGATTCTCAGGACACTTGCCAGTCTGGGGGTGGGAGCCCAGATTTGTCCCTGAGCACCCCCTCGCTGCGTTGCAAAGGTCACGCAGAAAACTACCAACGTTGGTATTTTCCAAAGCATCTTCCGGGAAATACTAGTTCTGTAAGATAGTGATTGGCGTTACCTGGAAGAAGGTTGCGATACCACGTGGGTAAGGGGAATTACAGGCCCGACAGAGCGAAACGAGTTTGTTGACTACAGGGCTCTACGGAGCCTTGATTGCTAATATGTATTGCGAGTTTCTAAAGGGTGATACTAATTTCCATCATTTTCCCAACTAGGTAGCTACAGAATGCTTTTGAATGCTCACCCGGGCCCCCCACACTAGGATTAAGTGTTCTGCAAAACTCGCTTGGAACATAATGGTCGAAGTAAGCCTGAGCGTAAAGGTTAATGGCTCATTCAATATTTGCTTTCCTCTTTGATGGAAACAGGATACGTTAGAAGTCAGTGGCTGTGGCAGCCATAAGTCTGGGAGCTAAGAGTTTCATTTTCTGTTGGCTTTAGGAAGCTTCACTGGCCTACTGGAGTTGATGGAGTAAAAGCCGTGACTCAAGTCTTTGGGACTCGGTCCTTCCTTCGGTGTGCCTCATGCCGTGAGGGTGTGAGTCACCTTCGGGTGACTCATGCCTGCTTCATGGTCCCACGAGGGTTCCTTCTGAGTGGCCCCAGCACTCAACTATCCCATCTGCCCCAGACTTCCGAGGTACCACTTGAACTTCTCACTTGGTATCGTATCTAACGTGTCCTACCTTGCTCTGCTCGTGCACGTGTGTTCTGTTAGACCTTCTGGCTGGCCTTGTCCCTGGTTCCTGGGAGGTGGACTTAAGTCCTTGGAATTTTCCTGGTTATAGTCGTGCCTCTGTTCCTCATGACGGGCTGCTCAGAATGCACCTGTATTTATGCTAACGGGGTGCACCAGGATAGGGGCAGGCCATGCCAGAAAGACCAACTGCGTGGTTAGGAGTTTGGGGCTTTGGGCTGTATGATGTCAGCCTGACTTCTGGGGACAGAGGAGAACTGAAACCGAGATTCAAAGAATCACACCTCCGTAAAGAAGCCCCAGTAAAAACCACAGACGGGGCTGGGGGAAGGACGTGACCCTCCATGTTAGGAGCCTTCCAGAACTCACCCCATACATCTTCTCTTCTGGATGATTCTGAGTTGCATTCTTTGGCTATAAGACTGTAATCATGAAGTATGGCACTTGGTCCTGAGTTCCAAGAATCGTTCTAGTGAATATTGAACGTGGTGGGGGGGGGCGGTGGGAAGCCCCAAATTTGTAGCCAGTTGGTCGGAAGTGAGGGTGGCCTTAGGGGGGTCTGAAGTGAATTGGGGGCAGCGGTGTGCCCTTAACCGGTGAAATTTGGCCTGACTTGGGGGAAGCTGGTGTCAGAAGTCTCTGCAATGGTGTTGAGTGGAAGATACTAGACATAAAATAATGCATCCCGTAGTCTTTAAAAATGCAAACCAGGGGCGCCTGGGTGGCTCAGTCGGTTGAGCGAGTGTCCGACTTTGGCTCAAGCTATGACCTCGGGGCTCCTGGGTTCAAGCCCCGTGCCGGGCTCTGTGCTGACAGCTCAGAGCCTGGAGCCTGTTGTGAATTCTGTGTCTCCTTCTCTCTCTGCCCCTCCCCTGCTCACTCTCTCAAAAATTAATAAACATTAAAAAAATTAAAAGTGCCATTACCAGTTCATTGAAAAAAATCAAAAACACAAACCAATTATAGTGACGGAAACAGCTCAGTGGCTATTTAGGACCAGGATGGAGGAAATTTTGGGGGTGATGGATATGCTATCTTGAATGTGGTGATGGTTTCATAGGTGTATATGCATATATGTCAACATGTATCAAATTGTACCATTTAAATGTGTGCATTTAATTATATGTAAATAGTACTTTTAAAGCTAATTAAAAAAAAAAGCTCAGCATAGTCCTCACCTGTCATGACCCTCTCCAGAACCTTCCATGGTTTACCCAAGTGTACAGAATCCAGACCTTCTGTGACCCGGCCCTAAGATATCTTCCCAGCCTCACCTGTCAGCTCCGCGCTACACAAACGATATTATTTCTTGCTATTCCCCCAAGTAGACCCCACGCGTTTGCCACCTCGGTCACTTTGTCTGTTCCCTCTGCCTAGAATGCCCTTCCCTGAGTTACCACCCTCCCCGTGTAATCTTTCAGATCCTTAATAAACCATCACATCACTCAGCCTCCTCCTCTCCTCTTTTCTTCTCCTTCTTTCTTCAGGCTAAGCCACACTTAACTAACTTAACTCCTTTCTTAAGCCAGGTCCTGGTTCCTCACCTTTTGTTTACATTAGGGAGAACAAACCTGTCAAGTTTTTATTTTGGTATTACTGTGTGTTCTGTCTACGGAGTAAGTTCCGTCTACCGCCTAGATTTCAAGTGATAGCTGCCTTCAATCTTCACATTGAATTTCCCTCCTTCCCCCCCCCCTTTTTTTTTAATTTTTAAAATGTTTTCATTTATTTTTGAGACAGAGAGAGACAGAGCATGAGCAGGGGAGGGGCAGAGAGAGAGAGACACAGAATCCAAAAAAGGCTCCAGGCTCTGAGCCGTCAGCACAGGGCCAGACGCGGGGCCCGAACTCACGGACTGTGAGATCATGACCTGAGCTGAAGCCAGACGCCCAACCGACTGAACCACCCAGGCGCCCCAGGCAGAGGTAACTTTTTGCTGGTTATTGATACCCTAAAGCTTTTTAGGGAAAATTTTAAGAGAATAAATTCCCTGGAACCATGTCTGACCCAGTGAACCATCATGTGTTTCCCCTTCTCCAGCTATGAGACTTTTTTTTTTTTTTTCATTTGTAAAATGAGACGCTTCTAAATCTGATATCCCGCACTTACCTGATTATATAAGGTGGAAGAATTGGTCTCTGGCATCTGGCTTCTGGAATAAGGGGCCCTATCCTGGGGGTTGGGAGGGTTTGAGAAGGTACCCCATCTAGTGGCTACCCACGGGCACAGCGTGGACCATCCGTGGCACCCTCACCCTACAGGGGCTGCCGCACCTGTTTCCACATGCCGACAATCTCCGTGGACTCTCGCGAGGTGCGGCATGTAAGATAGGCGTCCGAAGACGTGACATTGCCCTTGCTCTGATGGGCATCTGGAAGGCAATTCTAGGGATCCTACCCCTGGGGACACACACGTTTGAGAGTAAGGATGAAAACGGACTAACCTGCGTCCGCTCTCCCCCAGCACATATTACGTTTCCCATCACCTCCCCTCATGGGAAACCTAAGTGCCTGGCTGTGAGCGTGGGCGCCTGTGTCTGGATGCGGACTTCCGTTTTTTGTTCTCGTTCTTACCTGCTCTCACCACCCTCCCGAATAATCTTCTAGATCCTTAAACCATCACATCACTCGGCCTCTGTGTGGACGCAGGCTCGTGCTTTCCGGACGCACGGGAACACACGTGACTCACGAAAGCCAGCAGCCCCCCTCCGCCACCTGAATCCTGCGGGTCCCCTTAGCTCTTCCTGGCACTTGCCAGTTTGAGCACGCCGGTGTAGCTGAAATCAATGGCACTGGGGTCAGTACCAGTAAAGCTCTTTGCTAACCTTACACACCAAAATACAACGAGTCAGTGAACACTAAGGGCACATTTTTGTGAGTTTTTTTTTTTTTTTTTTTTTTTTTTTTTTTTTTTTTTAGCAAATGTATTCTTCCTCCATTATTTAAAAAAAAGATTGAACGGCCAAAAGTTAAATCTCCCCTTACCACAGAAGTAAAGAGAATCATGCATTGAGGTGATCCCGTGGGACTTCTGCACACACACTCGTTTTCTCTCTCCAGGCGCCCTGCAGCCCCAGGACCTTGTCCTCGGCAGGTGAGTTTTGTCCACCCCCCCCCGCCCCCCAGCCTCGGGCACCTTCCCCCGATCAGGGCATCGTGACCTGCCTCTCCATCCTCCTAGCCTGAATGCTCCTCCCTCATGGCCTTCACGAGCCAGTCCCGTTCCGTCCCCGGCTCAGAGTCGCTCGTGTCGCTGGCCTCCACGACCAGCAGTTTCGAGTAGTTGATTCTCTGCTCCTGGGGCAGTGTCCGCTGGACGGACAGGAACAGGGCCAGCCAGAGCAACAGACCCACGCAGCAGGCCTGGTACAGAACGGCCAGGCTGAAGGACATCACCACGAAGCCCCCCGCAAAGCTGCCCAGGCTGGACCCCCCCCGTAAAAGTGGCCTTGGAACATGGCACTCAGGGGCCTCTCCATTCCGGGAGAGGCCAGGTGCTCGACCGAGGCCTTCACCGCCCAGCCCGAGCCCCTGCTGATGGCGCTCAAGGTCTGAGCGGGGAGGACGGACCACCAGTTCCAGAGGAAGGCGTAGTAGAGTAGCTGCCCCCAGACAGCCCAGCCCCAGCCCCACGGTGCCCACCCTGGTCAGTTTCCTAAGCACTGTCGCTCTGAACGGATGGACCACAACCTCCCCCAGCCAGCCCAGCGCCACCGAGAAACCCATGACCAGCTCGCTGCTCCCGCGGTCCTTCATGTGCCAGAACAGAAAGTTCTGTACCGTGCTGGTGGCGGCTCCTAACAGGAAGACAGTGAGGGCCAGGAGGGTGAGGCGGGGGTCGCCGGCCACCAGAGACAGCGCCTTGACGGTTTTGTAGCTGGGCTCCCGCCGCCTGCACGTGGGGACGGGAAAGGCGATGCTCACCAGGAAAGCCAGCGTGCTGACCAGTGAGTAGCCATAGAAGTGCAACACGCCCCGGGGGCCGTTTGTCACCAGGGAGCATTCCAGCCGTCCCGCCAAGGCTGCGATGCCACAGGCCCCCGTGGACATGCCCAGCAGCCTCCAGACCCACAGGCTTCTGTAGCGGTCCGTGGCGTCCACACAATCCAGGTACTCATAAAGGCTGTCGTCTGCCACCTGCTCCAGAGGGGCCGTCAGCAGCTCCCAGAACACCATGGACCCCAGGGAGAGGAAGAAGGTCCACCGCAGCCCTTCCGAGGACAGGCCAAGGGCCCGGGCGTGGCCCTCGGCTGCCGACCAGTTGGCTGGGCTTCCCAGCGCTGTACCTCCAGCAAGCAAAGGGAGGGCGGTCCCGCCCACCTTAAAGCCCCTTCCCGAGAGGGAGCTTTCACCCCCGAAGGGCCAGGATGGACAGCTAGGGACGTGGTCCTGGCTCCCTCCACGGAGCCCACGGCGTGGCCAGGAGGATGACCGGACGGCTCGTGGACACTTCCCGCGGGTCCTTTCCCCACGCCAGAGGCCTCCACGGTCCCAGGACTGCTCTTGGATGCGGGGCTGGGCGCCCCCGGCGGCTGGTTCGAGGCGAAGGTCCCGGTCAGCGCGGCCCCCGGTGGCGGCGCGGTGGGGTGGCGCCGTCGCTGGCGTTACAGGAACCCGACCGCAGATCTCTGTCCAGCGGCGGCACCAGGACCAGCAGCAGGCTGGCCCCCACCGAGCCGAGCAGCGAGCCCATCAGAAGCACCCTCCTCTTCTGGTAGCTTTTGGCCAGGAAGGCACAGAAGGGACCCCAGAAGGCTGCGACCAGGTGCTTGGTCCCCATCAGGATGCCCACCCAGGGCGCGGCCAGGCCCAGCTGCCTCAGGTAGAGGGTCAGGAACGGAGTCACGCAGGCGTCCCGGACCCCGCACACCAGGTGGAAGAGCCTGGCCACCCCCAGAGCCCGGCTGACGTCCCACTGGGGGTTGGCGCTCATGGCCGCCCGGCTCCGTCAGTCCCGGGCGGGCGGGGGCGGAGCTGGGCGCGGGGCGGGCGCGGGGTCACGGCCATGGGCCGGGAGGGGGGCGCGGGGCGCGGGGCGAGCGGGGAGCCCCCTCCGGCCTCGGGCCGCGGTCACCGGGTCAACGGCCGCCACGCCCACCCACCCCCTCCACGTCCGGCCGCCGCCCCGGAAGTAGCCCCGCCCCCTGACGCCGCACCTGGGGGGCGGGGCCGGCGCACCTGCGCGCCGCACCTGCCGGGCCCGCAGCCCCTCCCGCCGTGCGCGCGTGAGCGAGGTGGCGGCCGGTGGCCGGCCCCGGGTCCCCCGAGAACCTGAGTCAGTTCTCTGAGTCGCTTCAGGCGAGGAAAACTGGGGGCCGGTGGGGGGGGCGGGGAGCGGGGATGCGATTCACGATAGGACCTACCTGTTACCCTCAGGGACCGTCCCTGTCCACCCTCACTGACAAATCCCACGCGCTCCGCAGACTCGCGCTCCCCTCCCCTGCTTTATTTTTCTCCGCAGCACGCATCACCACCCAGCGCACTACCGGTTTCTATTTCGCGCGTTTCTCTCGTTTCTTGTCTGGGTCCATCAGAGGGAGAACTCCAGGAAGGCAGCTATTTTCGTCCCCAGGGCATAGAGCTGTTTCCTTGGATGCCAGCTGCCCCCGGGGGACAGACACTATTGGTGACACGGGTCTCTTCAGTGGGGACAACCCCCAGAGAGCAGGGCTGGGTCTTGGGGTAGCCCCCTGCCCCCCCACGCAGGCAGCCGTCTCGGCCCCTGGAACAGTATGTACGTAGTGGTTAGTTTCTTTTTTTTTAAATTTTTTTTTTCAACGTTTATTTATTTTTTTGGGGGGACAGAGAGAGACAGAGCATGAACGGGGGAGGGGCAGAGAGAGAGGGAGACACAGAATCGGAAACAGGCTCCAGGCTCTGAGCCATCAGCCCAGAGCCCGACGCGGGGCTCGAACTCACGGACCGCGAGATCGTGACCTGGCTGAAGTCGGACGCTTAACCGACTGCGCCACCCAGGCGCCCCCGTAGTGGTTAGTTTCAATCCACATCTCAGGGAGCTCAGTTGTCCAATTTGAGGGCACACCTCCCAGAGGCGGTGAGCTAACATTTGGGGCAGCAAATACAAACAGGTCAACAATCTTAGATCAACAGAAGTGTTTTCATTAATTGGCCTGATAGATACTGGCAGAATTTCACTGATGACATTAGTGGTGTCTGAGTCCCATGGACTGGTTACCATTTTGCTGGAGGCCTTTCGTCTCTGGGCAAGCATTTATAAGAATCTAGAGAGTCAGGTTGTCCGGCCCTTTGAAATGGTGTTTACTCCCAAGTGGTCCAATGTCCGCCTGCTGATTCGGTGACCCTTTCGTGCAAGGTTTGCTCAGAGCACCTAATTTGGCTGGGGTGGGGGTTGAGGGGGGTGGCGATTTGCCCACACAGGTCAGAATGTGTAGGGGACTTTGGTCTATGACTTGCTTTCGTCGTGAGCTGGTGGATTCTTGCAGGAGGGGCCCAGAGATCTCACCCAATTCGAACAGCTGGTAAACTCGCAAATGTTTACTTAAAGATCCTAGTAATTGAGAATGCCCAAACTGATACAAATCAGCATCCGTCACGCCAACGGCAGGAAACTAAATGTAGCCACCTCCAGGTAAACCCACTCAAATCCAGTGATACCGGTCATTTCTGGTTTGAAACCCCCTCAGTCTCAGGCTTGCCCCTAATCCCTCTCTCCCCGGGTTCTGCAGGGGGGCAACTACAGTGGAAGAGTTCACATCCATCCACTCCTTGGTCTTCATCGATCCAGAGCTGGAAGGCACTCTGTCATGCTGGTGTCCCTTGGACCCACCTGCCTAGACCCCCAGGCAGCCCCTCTTGCAAGGGGTCTCGCAGACTTGCCCCCCACTGCTGGGGCGATGAGGCCAAAAGTAAAGTGCCTCCCTCTCTACTCTTGGATCCCCTCCTCCCACCATCCCCTGGGGCCCTGCCCAGGCAAGAGACATGACCTCAAGTCCATGCTTTTGTGTTTTCTCTGTTACTTTTCTTCCCACCCTACACCTAGTCCCGAGGGTGAAGAAACTGGTCTGTGTCACCGAACTTCCCTATGTTGCATCTGGATACACGTTTTAGAACTCGGGGCGCCTGGGTGGCTCAGTCGGTTAAGCGTCCGACTTCTGCTCAGGTCATGATCTTGTGGTTTGTCAGTTCGAGCCCCACATGGGGCTCTGTGCTGAGCTCAGAGCCCGGAGCCTGCTTGGGATTGTGTGTCTCTCTCTCTCTGCTCCTCCCCCGCTCATGCTCCCTCTCTCTAAAATATAAACAGCGAAAAGATTTTTTTTGAATCCAGATGTCGCTAGGTATTAGATAAAAGCAAAAGTACTTTAGTGTGTTTATCGGAACTGACGATTTCCTCTCACTCGGGAGAGACACCTGCCTGGGAATGCAGGACGAGGAGGTGGCTGGAAGGAAGAAAAGGAACAGACTCTCGGAAGGGAGAGGCTGCAATTATCTTTGCCTGCTCCCCATCCCCCACCCTCCCCCCCAGGCCACAGGGCCCTGGCCGACACAGCATCTCTCACTGGGGGCGGTTTAAGGGCCGAGGGGGGATCTTGAGCCGCACAAGTGGGAATTGAAGATCAGTGGAGGCGTGGACATTTGTGCACGGAGCCGGGTCTTGCTTGCGTGTGCGCAGCTTTGCTGGGACCTTCCTGGGGCCTGTGTGTGGGCCCTGCTCCATCACCTGCCACGGCCCAGTAAGCGCCCTATGCTCCGGTCACTCGCTGGCTCCTACTCACAGCCAGAAGCCACCCAGGGCCCAGGCCTCGTTCCGGCGGCCGGCGTGAGTGTTCGGAGGCTGGTGGGGTAGTGTATCCGTACTCTTGGGCCTGGGCTCTCAGACTCGGCGCTTCTGCTGCCCCTGCGGGCTCACTGGACGATGCCGGAGAACGTGTTGATGGGCATTAGAAGGGGCTTGGGCTTGGCTTTGGTCCCTTCCACCTCCTGCCCGTGTGAACCGAGCTGTGACGCCTCGGACTTGTGGGCCTCGGAACATGGCTCTGGGCAGGGAGAGACCTCGAATCTGTGGGTGGAGAGAGGCCAGCTCAGGAGACCCATCTCTGGGGTCAAATCTTCCCCGGGGGGGGGTTTGAAGGTAGACCCTCTATTACAGATTATACAGAGGAGGCCTCATGGAGAGAGGAGGGAGTCAGGACAAGGAAAGAGCAGCCTGGGCGGGGTGGGGTGGGGTGGACACCGAGAGAGGAGGCGTGCCTGCGCAGTCACTCGGTGTATGCCTTCCTTACCCAAATACACCGCCCCAGGGGAAACCTCTAAGCAGCCCCAGGTTAACCTTTGTGGGAGGGACTGTGCCAACACAGGGGGTCAGATCTGTGGCCGCGGGCCGAGTGTATGTAGAGGAATCTCCAGAAACTTAAATGGCAGGGGCTGGCCAGACTCAGCCATTCATTAGTTCTTCTCCCTGGATTCATAGGAAGTCACAGGGCAGTGGCCTAAGTCCATCCCACCAGGGACACCTGCCCGGCCACAGGGCCTGCCTGCGACAGGTGTCCCGGGCTAGAGGCAGGAGATAGGAGGGGCCGGCTGCCGCTCACGTGTGCCCCGTGGGGCGTGCAGGGGTGGCGAGGCCCGGCCTCACCTGACCACGTCCTTGAACGTTCGCCGACTGTCCTTGTCCAGGAGCAGCGTCAGGAGCCTCTGGTCCTGGCTCTGGATCTGGATGTTGGCCGTCCGGAAGGTGTTTGTCACCATCTGCAAACAAGGAGAGCTCGTGTGAGTGTCACCTTCGTGACAGATGGCCTTGCCAACACCTCCTACCCTCTCCGGTGTCTTTGTTCAGTGCACGGGGTCCCCAACTCTCTTCCTGCAAGTGACTTGGAGCAGTGACAGTATTCTGCAGAAACTGTGTCTGGGCTGCCCCGGCCCCCAGGTGTCTCGTCATTTCTGCAGTTGTCCTAAATTTCGACAACCTAGATCTTGCCAAGTTATCAAGTTACCTGAGACCTCCATAGAACGGGTGTGTATATTACATGTGCAATTTTGGCGGGTGGGGGGGGGGTGGGGAATATTTCAGGGATTTTAGGAGTCCTGACCGCTGTCCTCAGAGTTGAATTACATATGAAATGATTTCCCTGGGGCCGAGACAGAGGGTCTAGGAAGCGGCCACCTACCCTCATGACGCAGACCAGCCCTATATCTGTTTGCACCATGGAACTGTCTAGGGACCAGGCACAGGTGGGAAGGCATCTATTCCCTGCACAGGAAACCTGGGGCAAAGGGCTTCCTGCCTTCTATGCTCCAAAGCCCTGCGTGGCTTCTCTAGAAAGTACCCAGGACCAAAGGAAAGCAGCCAGCAGGCTCTAATCCCCTGACCCGAGGGGCTGCCCGGAGGGAGGGGACCTCTCGGGAGAGGATTGGGAGCATCTTGCGTTCCAGGTGGGGCCTTCAGAGGGACTTTCCGGGTGGCTGGCCCACTCTACATGCAGACAGCAGCTTTGGGGGGCTTGACCCCCCCCCCCCAACATTCTGGACCTCTAGAGTTCATCTTGCTCAAGAACTCTCAACCCTGGAAATCACCTTTCCCAAACAAAATTAGAGATTCCTACTGACATGGTCTGGACTTGAGCCCAGGCACAGGCATCTTTAACAAACTCCCTTTTGCAGGCAGGATGGGGACCGTGGAGCTAATCCAGCTTTTCCCTGTGTTAGAGCAGAGGTACAAGCAGCAGCCGAAACTGGGTGGAGGTGGGGGTGGGGGTGGGGGTGGGGGTGGAGTCAGGCAAGTCTGGGCATTTCAGCCGAACATTCGTCGGAGCGGGGTAGGACGCTGACCAGGATGCTAGTTGGACAACCATGAGCATCCGTGGCCTTCCAGAAGTATCTGGAGAGACTGCAGGGAGCTAAATTCCTGCGTGGGCCAGGGGGTGGGGAAAGCCAGATGCACTGCGATGGCTTAGGGGACCCCGCTTGAACTGACCCCAGCTGGTGAGGGAGAAGACTGAGGTCTGGAGGGATTGACCGTGACCTTCTGAAGCTTTCACAGTAGTAGGCGTGGGAACCAGCTCCCTGACTCCCCACTCAGTGCTCTTTCTCTGCGTCAGGCTGTTCTAGGTATCTCCCAGCAGGATCTGGGCCTGCCTGACCTTGCCCCCCAGATAGCCAGCGGCGGTCTTTGGGCCTCCTTCCACCTGCCTGCCGTGCACACAGAGGCCTTCATTTCCCCCTTGTGGTCTGCGTGCCTCCCCACACCCGACCCTGCCTGGCTTTGGCCCTGTGACGACCACGGGGCTTTTGGATTTCATTCTATGGATGCGGCCCTGGAGGTCGGTTGAAAGGGCGAGACTCCGTATTTGCAAAAGGTCTCAGCCTCAGCTCGTTAGGGGCTGAGCAAAATGGTGCTATTCACGGTTCACTGTCAGGGGCTTCCTGCTTCCCATGCCCCCAAAGCCCCAATTCTACCATTCCTCCCTTATTTCCCACCGCTTTCCTCTATCAAACTTCCCCCAGCCCAATGAGTCTCATTGCTGCCCCTTAAACTCACCAATCCAGCCACAGTGCCCTTGCCCTGCTGGTCTCCAAGCGGAGAACACCCTCACCCCAGCTCACCGCGGAGCTCCCCTACCACGCGGTGTTCGTCTAGCCGTTCGTGCAGAACACATAACTGACCGGCCTGGGTTCCAAGAGCAAAGCAAAGCACCTGGCGCTTCCTCCAGCAAATCAGTGCGGGGGTAAAAGGAAACACGAAGGGGTGGTAAGTTTAGAGTCTCAAAAAGCCTACAGGCAGGTTGTTTCAAGAGGTCATGAGACATAGGAACTGTTAGGGGTGCCTGGTGGCTCGGTCGGTTAAGTGTGGGACTTCCGATTTCAGCTCAGGTCATGATGTCACCGTTTGTGAGTCCAAACCCCGAGTGGGGCTCTGCACTGACAGCTCAGAGCCTGCTTGGGATTCTCTCTGTTCCTCCCGCGCCTGCTCTCTCTCAAAATAAGTTAAAAAAAAAAACTTAAAGAAAAGAAACCCTTGTAGGGAACGGACTTGGGAAGAGGAAATACAGGAGTGTAAACGGGGCCACCTTGCAGCCTACTTGAGGCTTAGGTACAGAGCTGTCCAATAGGAAGGAGGTGTCCCTCAGCACACGTGACCTCTCAGCCAATCAGAGCTCTCCTACAGTAGACCTGTTGGTGCAGAGAAAATGCGCGCATGCGGTTAGGGATGAGGTCCTGGAGAGGCGGGGACAGACTAGCGGGCTCAGCAGAGGGCACCTACCAGGGGCAAGACAGCTCGCACTGAGTGCTGGGGGGATGGGGAGGACCAGGACCAGGGCACTCACAGTCCATCGCTGTACAGCGATCATGCCCCTTACAGTGTTGCCCATGCCCCCATGGCTGTGACCCCAGGGCCGTGTGGGTGCACAGAGAGGGGCACCTAGCTTACCCAGGGTGGGGGGAGGGTGAGCGTCAGGGAGGGCCTCCTGGAGGAAAGGACCCCTGAGTTTCCTTTTGAAGGAGAAATACGAGCTATGGAAAGAGGACGGGGAAGAGAAAGGTAGGAACAGGTTTCAGACCAGGCACGGCGCACGAGCAGGACACAGAGGTGTCTGCAGGGACTTTCGCACGTGCTGTGCGGCAAAGGGTCTGCAGACACAGGCTGGAGTTGCTTATGGAGCCGAAGGGAGCCATGCTACGCAACACTGAAGAACTTTCCTGCCCTTCGGTCATACAGCCTGGGAAATGACAGAGGGGTTTTAAGCATAGGCAGGTCCGAGTTTTATTTATTGATTTCTTTTAAGTTTATTTCTTTATCTTGAGAGAGAGAGAGAGAGAGCATGAACGGGGAGGGGCAGAGAGAGGGAGGGAGAGCATCCCCAGCAGGCTCCGTGCTGTCAGCGCAGAGCCCCACTTGGGGCTTGAACTCACAACGGTGAGGCGATGATCGGAGCTAAAATCAGAGTTGCGCTTAACCAACGGAGCCACCCAGGTGCCCCTCGTTTAGAAATACCGCTCAGGCAGAGATGTGGAGGTGGGCTTAAAGCATTGCGGTGGCATCAGCGAGGAGGCTACTGTGTTTGTCCCACAAAAGGGGATGGTGGAGGTCTGGACCGAGGGTGACCAAACCTGTCCTGGTGTGCCCGGGGCTCTCCGGGAGTTAGCACAGAAGGCCGCGCACCCCAGGAAGCAGTCCTGAGTCCCGGGCAAATTCACGTGGTTTGTCAACCTAAGTGGCTCCAAAGGAGGGAGATGAGGAGAAGGAGAAAGTTCGAGAAGTGTTAAGAGAGAAAACCAGCAGGACAGGGGAAAGCGAGGGAGACGAGGCATCTGAGGGGACTCCCAGAATCCTGGCAGAGGTGATGGGTTAATGATGGTACCATTAAATGAGAGGCCGGCCATAGCGGGGAGAAATGACATGAAAATCATTCTTAGCACATATACAACTCTTTCTTGGTCACATACTCTTTTGAGAGCTTTACATGTGACAGTCATTCCTTCCCCATAACAACTGGTTAAGGTCTATTTTATGTTATTATTATATTACCTATCTATTATCTATTACCAATACTATTATTATTGTCCCCATTTACAGATGATGAGATTGAGACATAGGCAGCCTGATTAACTTGCCTGAAGTCACATAGCTGGTAAATGGCAGAACGAGTTCCGTACCCAAGCAGCCTTGGTCCGGCTCTGGAGAGCTCTTAGCCAAAGTCCTGGCTTTGTTTTTGTTTTTGTTTTTTTTTAAATTTTTTAAATGTTTATTTATTTTTGACAGAGAGAGAGACAGAGCATGACTGGGGGAGGTCAGAGAGAGAGGGAGACACAGAATCCGAAGCAGGTTCCAGGCTCTGAGCTGTCAGCACAGAGCCCGACGCGGGGCTCGAACTCACGGACCACAAGGTTAAGACCTGAGCCAAAGTCAGATGCTCAACCAACTGAGCCACCCAGGTGCCCCCCGGCTTTGGTTTTGAATATCTTGTGTTTGGGGAGTTGTGGGACATCCAGTTCATGCTGAGTTGAGTGTAGGGTCGGAAACTCAGGGCGCGACTATCAGGAGATACAGATTTGGGAGTCCTTAATACATCGGACTCAGACCACACATGTGGGTTAACTAGTCCAGGGAATGAGAAAAGAAGTGGGCCATGGATGGAAGTTGAGAACAGTAGCTATTTAAGAAACTGGTTTAGGAAAAAGAGCCCAGGGAAAGAGGCCAAAAAGTCACGGTCAGATACGTAGAACTTTGAGAAAGTGGTGTCTCCAAATTCACAGATTTAGGGAATTTAAAGACTCGGAGAACAGGGCATCAGTTCTGGTGGTGGAACTCATTAAAAATTGATCAAAGTGGGGGGCAACTGGGTGGCTCAGTTGGTTGAGCGCCCAACTCGTGGTTTCGGCTCAGGTCGTGATCGCAATGGTTCGTGGGTTCCAGCCCCACGTTGAGCTCTGCGCTGATATGTGGAGTCTGCTTAGGATTCTCTCTCTCTCTGCCTCTCCCCTGCTCATGCTCTCTCTTTCTCTTTCTCTCCTCTCCAATAGATAAATTCAGTAATTAATTTAAATAATGATCAAAGGAATAAAAACCTAGAAAAATTGCCTATGACAGTGTTGGAAGCCAGCTTTATTGGCATATCAACATACGTGGGACTTTAAATATATTTTTTCAATTTAAAGGTAATCATGACAGAAAAAAATAGCATATATAGCTTGCAAATTGTCAGAGGGGGAAAATAAGGTAACAGAGCTTAAGTCCCTCCCTCCCCCCAAACAGCAAAAGCATTACAAAATCAGAAAGCACAACATAAGACAGCAGAAAAAGATCAAATAGTGCGTAAAATTAGTGTTGGTGGATTAAACTATAAATCGGTAAAAAGCACAGACTTTCAGACTGAGTCAGAACAAACTCCAACTGTATGCTATTTACAAGAGGCATATGTAAAATAAAAAAAAAATGTTTTAAAAGTGAAGGATGAGGGGCGCCTGGGTGGCGCAGTCGGTTAAGCGTCCGACTTCAGCCAGGTCACGATCTCGCGGTCCGGGAGTTCGAGCCCCGCGTCGGGCTCTGGGCTGATGGCTCAGAGCCTGGAGCCTGTTTCCGATTCTGTGTCTCCCTCTCTCTCTGCCCCTCCCCCGTTCATGCTCTGTCTCTCTCTGTCTCAAAAATAAATAAAACGTTAAAAAAAAATTAAAAAAAAAAAGTGAAGGATGAAAAAAATAATAAAAAATAAAAGTGAAGGATGGGGTGCCTGGATGGCTCAGTCCGTTAAGCATCCAGCTCTGGATTTTGGCTCAGGTCATGATCTCACGCATGGTTCGAACCCCACATCAGGCTCTGTGCTGACAGTGTGGAGGTTGCTTGGGATCCTCTCTCTCCTCCTCTCTCTACCCCTCCTCTCGCTCACTCTCTTGTGCTCTCAAAGTAAACAAGTAAACTTAAAAAAATTTTTTTAAATAAAGGGATGAGGATTTCTGATTTCAAAATGGCAGAGTGTATATTTTCTTGTTCCTTTCCTCTTATAATTTGCCTTCAAACAAGGAGCTGCAGAATGTCCATCGATGGATGAATGGATAAAAAATGTGGTATATACACAATGGAATATTACTTGGTGATCAAAAAGAATGAAATCTTGCCATTTGCAACTACATGGATGTAACTAGAGGGTATTATGCTAAGTGAAATCAGTCAGTCAGAGAGAGACAAATACCATAGGACTTCACTCCTATTTTGTGATAAGACACAAAACAGATGAACATAAGGGAAGGGAAGCAAAAATAATATAAAACAAGGAGGGGGACAAAACATAAGAGACTCTTACATACAGAGAACAAACTGAGGGTTGCTGGCAGAGTTGTGGGTGGGGGGATGGGCTAAATGGGGGAGGAGCATTAGGGAAGACACTTGTTGGGATGAGCACTGAATGTTATACATAGAGGGTGAATCACTGGATTCTACTTCTGAAATCATTATAGCACTACATGCTACTAACTTGGATGTAAATTAAAAACAAACAAACAAACAAACAACAAACAAACAGGTGTGTTTTTCATGAAACTAGAAGACACCCAAAGCCCTAAAGCATGACATTTGAGGACAGAGGGAGGAAGGTCCAACACAAGGATCAAAACTCTGGAAAGCTTCTGAACGGGAGGCCGCATATCCCTCAGATAGTGGTGATGAGATACAGCCCGAATAAAGGGAACGCACTGGAAGTTCTACAAGCAACGGTTAGATAGTTTCAAGTGCCCACTTCCAGCCTGAGCAGCCAAGCAATGAAACTCTCCCCCTGCCACAGACACCACAGAAGATGGACCAGAGAGACTCTGGACTTGGGGACACCACAGTTGGAGGAGGACGGTGTGAACACCATCCGTGTACTGTTGTCCAGGTAGATGGGCTACATGAATGTCTGCTCACTGAATGGTGAGACCCCTAATCCCCTTGCCTGGCCCAGCCCCAGAGTACAGACACCAGCAGGCCTACTCCCCTTTAGCCCCCAAGGCAAGAGTCTGAAGGACCCTTTTCTGGGAAAACAAGACTGTCCTAACAATGAGACTTGAACATACTGACATTTGGGTTTCCCCAGGGAAAGGTCTATGGCCTTCGGAATGCCCACCATTGACTCAACTTTTTAGTACCTCAGTCTTTTTTTCCCCCCAATCTTTTTTTTGAAGTTTATTTATTTATTTTTAGCAATCTCTACACCCAACGTGGGGCCTGAACTCATGATCCAGAGATCAAGAGTTGTAGGCTCTTCTGACTGACCCGCCAGGTTCCCCTAGTGCCCCACTCTTAAATTTGAACATCAGCCAAGGATCACCAGATTTTTGGAGACAGCATTTAATGTTAAAAAGAATACTAATAAAATGAAGAAAGAAAGAAGAGAGACCCAAACAAACAGAAGGAATTTACAGGAAATAAAAACAATGTAGGGGGCAGAAGAAAATTTCAAATAAACCACAGTTAATTAATATCTTCAGAGAAAGCAGATACTGCATCGATGACACAAGAATCAAATGATATTAAAAAATGAATAACCAGAGGGTCACCCGGCCGGCTCAGCTGGTAGAGAGTGCGACTCTTGATCTTAGGGTTGTGAGTTTGAGCCTGAGCCCCACGTTGGGTATAGAAATTACTTCAAAATAAAATCTTTAAAAAAAAAGAAGAATCAGAAAACAAGAAAAAATCTTGAAGTTTAAACATTCAGTGAGTTTGAAGAAAACTCTCAAAACTTGAAGAAAGAAAGAGAAGGATGGTGAGACAGAAAAGATTAGAAAATCAGAGTATCCCTCTAGATCTAACACCCAGCTCTCTGTAGTTCCAGAAAGAAATAACAAAGAAACAGAGGAAGGAAATAATTTTAAAAACTACATTAGAAAATATGTTAGCACCAAAAGATGTGTCTCCAGATTAGATGATCTTTTTTTTTTTTAATTTTTTAAATGTTTGTTTATTCTGAGAGACAGAGAGAGACAGCATGAGCGGGGAGGGGCAGAGAGAGAGAGGGAGACATAGAACATGAAGCAGGCCCAAGGCTCTGAGCTGCTAGCACAGAGCCTGACGCAGACGGGGCTCGAACTCACGAGCTGTGAGATCATGACCTGAGCCAAAGTCGGATGCTTAACCGACTGAGCCACCCAGGTGCCCCTAGATGATGTCTTTTAAAGATCCACAATAACGGGGCGCCTGGGTGGCTCAGTCGGTTGAGTGTCTGGCTTCAGCTCAGGTCATGATCTCACAGTTTATGAGTTCGAGCCCCTCATCGGGCTCTGTGCTGACAGCTCAGAGCCTGGAACCTGCTTCTGGTTCTGTGTCTCCCTCCCTCTCTGCTCCTCCCCCACTCATGCTCTGTCTCTCTCTTTCAAAAATAAATAAAAACATTAAAAAAAATTTAAAGATCCACAATAATGAATGAAAACGATTCCACCAAGGCATATGCTTGTGATATTCCAGAACGTTTGATGAAATGAAGCCTCAGAGGCTTCTAGAAAGGGAGAGAAAGGAACAGCACAAGAAGTTATCATATTTTTCAGCAGCAGTGCCAGAAACTAGAACATTCAGGTTTGAACAAACTGAGATCCCATTGACAAAATCAAAGCCATACTGGGAATGTGGACCAACCTTTCCTATTTGGATAGATGAAGTAGACAAAAAAAAAGCTTAATTGCAGATTAGAGTAATATGGTGTGTCTGACCTAATAATTATGCCATATTTTGCATTCTGTAGACAAAAAAACACACGTGTCTCCCTTCAGTTATCACAGGATATTTAAAATTGATCATGGACCGGGCAGTGAGGCTAATGCCATAAATTCTAAAGTTGAAGTTGTGTGGGTCAGAGGCTTTGGTGTCTCGGGGGAATTTAGTAATCTCAGGAATCAAGGGGCTTGGGTGTCAATAGCCATGGGTGCGGGGGACAACCATGGGCTCATATGAGGCAGGGATTGGGAACTGAGATCCCCCCCCACCCCGCCCAAGGACTCTTGAACACTATGCTCTCAGCAAAACACTCTATTAGAAAAAAAAATTGCAGCCTGTGCTATGAATGAGGAGGACAAATATTCCCTGGGAATTCTTAGCCACAAGTCTGTCCTTAGGTGGATCTGGGGTCTGGGAATTTCTGAGCCAAGAAATTAACTCAAAATATGGGCTTGGGCTGATAATATCCCGGGGGCCCGTGGCTAAGGCAAATACAGAATTTCTCTAGAAGGTCGCATTTTCCACCCAGATTTCCCACAGACAAAGCCCCAACAGGTAGGGAACACACCTGGAAAACATACCTCCAGTTGAGGAAACATACAAAGAATTAAGCTGCCACGGGGTTCAGTGGACCCAGTAAATGCAGGGATTAAACTCCCGATAAGTACATAATGTAACTATATACATCAGACTATAAAGTGAAAATCTTTAAAATGAGCAAAGAAAAAATAAAATGAGCAAAGAAACATAAGAAGGAAAAAAACTGTATTATTAAAGGAATAAGCATGTCATTTTGATTCTTATTTTTTTAATGTTTATTTATTTTGAAAAAGAGGGTGGGAAAGGGTGAGGGCAGAGAGAGAGAGGGGGAGAGAGAAGGATCTGTGCTAACAGCAGAGAGCCTGATGTGGGGCTTGACCCCACGAACTGTAAGATCATGACCTGAGCTGAAGTCAGACACTTAACTGACTGAGCCAGCCAGACGCCCCTCATTTTCATTGATTCTCTCCCCACCCGCATGTTTTAACATCTCTGAAATTAGGAACTATTTTGCAACCCAGGTGATAAGAAAGCATTGCTTGTACTTCAGGAAACATTGTCTCCTTCTGAGCGGTGTGTACAATTATGGTCTCTCTTTAACTTGGTGAAACATAATGTTTGAAGAAGAATCAGGTGCCTTTAATGTGTGATCATAGCAGGGGCGGAAATCATCAAAGGAAAGTAACTGGTAGTTTTTCCTTCATCAAATATAAATCTATTTTAGGTAAAAAACAAAGAAACAAACCCATAACACCAAAAGACAAACTTGAGACGTGACAAGGCGTTTGGTGGCTCAGTCAGTTAAGCACCCGACTCCTGTCCGCTCAGGTCATGACCTCATGGTTTGTGAGATCGACCCCTGCATCAGGCTCCGCACTGTCAGCTTGGGATTCTCTCTCTCCTTCTCTCTGCCCCTCCCTTGCTCTCTCTCTCTCTCTCTCTCTCTCTCAAAATAAACATTTACAAAAATATGACATAAGGGGTTAATATTCTCATATCATAAAATAGAGACCACACGTAACATCACATGAGAACATAAACAGAAAATACACAAATGAAGAAATAGAAATTATCACTGCGTAGAAGAAACTCTTCAACTTAATTGGTAATCAAAGACACACAAATGGAAATAATGAAAATCCTGACAAATTTACAAGGAGGAAAAAATTAGTCCACGTGTTAATTGTGCAGCAAAATTGACCCTCTCAAACCTCATGGAGGGCAATACATCAAAATATATCAAAAGTCCTAACATATGGATGCCATTTGACTGAGTGAGCTCACTTTTAGACATTTGTTAAAAAGGTTTAACTGTGATTTTTGTACCTATTTATCCCTATGCATGTTCCTTGCAGTATTGCTTACAATGATTATAACTATATAACTATATAATTATTGCTTATAATACGGAAACACGAGAACTCAGCTAAATGTATTATAAGCAAATCAGTTAAATAACCACACGGACCTATATAGCCATCATAGGAGAAATATCGACCGTAACATATTTAGTGACATGAACAAGATCTCGCCCAGGCAGACTCACAAAGCCTTAGTATATTTTGGAATAGAAACGTCAAGTTTTTACTCCGTACTTTGATAGTATGTAGCGATCAATTAAGTTAAAGACATACAGAAAACAGGCTGGTGCTTGCACCTCGAAATAGTAACAGTCATTCCCTTCTAGAAAATGGGACTAGAAGTAGATTTGCTTCTTTGTGGGGTGTTTTGTTTTTGTTTGTTTGTTTGTTTTTTGCATTTCCCCCCAAATCACTGAACTTTTCTCTACAGGTTAAAACATTACTTTTTTTTTTTTTTTTTAATTTATTTTTGGGACAGAGAGAGACAGAGCATGAACGGGGGAGGGGCAGAGAGAGAGGGAGACACAGAATCGGAAACGGCTCCAGGCTCTGAGCCATCAGCCCAGAGCCCGACGCGGGGCTCGAACTCACGGACCGCGAGATCGTGACCTGGCTGAAGTCGGACGCTTAACCGACTGCGCCACCCAGGCGCCCCTAAAACGTTATTTTTAAAGGGGAAGATAAACAGTGAGGACCAGAAAGACAGCTTTGGTCTCAGCGACCACGGAGGCGACTTTGCCACCGTGGGGAGGGTGTTACCCAGATGATAGCGGGGAGGAGAGTTTTTGGCGGGAGACCGGAAACTAGGATGGAGAAGACCAGAGCACGTCTCCAGGCCACGAGGGAGGAGAGGTAGAGAAGGTCCACGCTGGAGAAAAGGAACTAGCATAGATGAATAACGAATAAAAGCCCAGAAGACAGGCAAGAGAAGGGCGTTGGGGTACAAGGGCAGGGGTCTGCTCCCATGGACGCACGATTTATTCCAGAAGCACTCAGCCACTGAGCATACGGACTGAGTAGCGACTTGATGCCTGGGAGCGGAGCGGGGCTGAGAACAGGGTTCAGGCGTAATCCTGGGACCCACAGCCCAGCTGAGTGGGGAAGTGAAGTCCAGAGAGGCCATGAGACGGGGAGAGTGGGTGGGTGCTGGGTCTCTATCAATAAGGGAGTCCAAATCAATAAGTATCAATCAGGGCAAAGGGCAGCGGTCGGGCGATGAGGTTAAGGAGCCGGCTCGATGTGGTTCAAGGTTGGGCTGTTGGCTCTCCCCGGGCCTCAGTTACACCAGCCGGTGCTCCCCGGTACTCCACACACCAGGGGAGAGCAAATTCTCTCCAAGGGGAAGACCCAGTCCGACAGCAAAGGTTCAGAAGCCATCCCCCCTTCTCCGAACACCCCGGCCCGGGCCACCTACCTCGTTCGAGTATCCCGTGCTGCCCCGTACTTACAGAGAAGGACCTTCCCGCCAAGTTGGAGGACTTGATGACCTCCGTCACGCTGACGTTCAGGCACGTGTGGTCTGTCACGGGAACAGCAGGTGGCGGGGCGGGGGCGGGCCCAGAAACTGGGGGAACAAGATGGGAAGCAGGTGGCTGTAACGGGCCCCCCAACTTCCTGACTGCGCCTTGGTCCCGACCGCGTTTCAGTTCCTTCCTGAACATCCACTGCCTTTCCCTGGGGGACCCACAGGGTATCCCCTGTCACGCAGCCCCTCCCCGTGCCTTTCTGCACCCCCTCCCGCACCCCTTTTCCGTGGAAGAAGGTGCGGTGGACCCTTCCTGAAGCCCCCGGCACGCGATCAATGGGAGGAGCGCAAGTTAGCGTGGGGTGGGCGGGTGGGGATGCTGGGAAGGAAATGAGGGAAATACAACTTAACAATTAGAGCGAACACGATAGTTTTCTAGACGCACATGAATGAGGACTTCATCTTCACTTCAGAAATGAAAGGACCGGTAGAGAGGTCACGAGGAACTCGCCCAAGGTCACAGATGGTAAATGGCAAAGCCGACCTGGAGGCCAGCCCCCATCCCGACCCAGAACCTGTGCTCTTGACCCACCTCTCGGCTAAGAGCTATCCCCAGGGTCACATGTCTCCCTTGCGGTGTTAAGGGTGCACGAGTGGGGGGCGCCTGGGGGGCTCAGTCGCTTGAATGTCCGACTTCAGCTCAGGTCATGATCTCATGGTTCATGAGTTGGAGCCCGGCATCGGGCTCTGTGCTGACGGCTCAGAGCCTGGAGCCTGCTTCGGATTCTGTGTCTCCCTCTCTCTCTGCCCCTCCCCTGCTCACACTCTGTCTCTCTTTCTCAAAAATAAACTAAACATTAAAGAAAAAAAAAGATGCACAAATAAAGGTGGTCTTGCTGGGTCCCCTGCTTCCTTTGCCTGAAAGCCAGCACCCGGATGGCCTGGGTGTGAATCCGGGCTCTGACCCTTCCTCACGGACGTGACCTGGCCTCCGGCATTTCTCCGCCTTCAGTTACGTCTCTGGTAAAAAGCGGCTGGTATTAATAATGCCGATCTCACAGGATTCGGAGAGTCGATGTGTTTGACACAGAACATTGCCCGGCCTCTGATCAATGGGTTCGGTGACGTCCTCACTCACATCACCGAACTTTTCTTTCTTCCAGAAGACCAGGGGGCTAACGGAACAGCTCACGATTATCCTTCACTATCGGCATTTACATTGGTATCTTTTTAACATCTCTATTTTAGATTTGGAGCGTTAGATAAACTATCTTATTATCTATTGGATACATAGCTATTATTAGGTAATTAGCTAAAATTAGAGAGTTTGGGCCGGTGGTGCCTTTGGTGAACTGGGGATTACCTGCCCCCGGTGGAGTGACATTCAGAAAAACATCTCCAGACGCAACAGAGGCAGGAGGGCGGCAGGACCCCCTCCGTGTGGCCCCTCTGCCTTCCAGCTGCAGGGCAGGACCGAGGCCAATGCTGTTGCATGTCCCCCCGAGGTGAGGGCAGATACCATGCCGCACCCGGGCACCCGGTGCTCAGCCCTGCACGACCTCAGGATTGGGTGGGAGGCCCGATTCCTCTGGGTCACCTCCTCTACCGTCACTCACCCCTTTTTCCTTCTCCCCCCGCCCATCCCCTTCTCGTGCCTTCTCTCTCCAGCTCCTTACCTTCAGTGTCACTGGCTGCAAAGGTCTTCAGGACCAGCCCAGTGGCCCGCAGGGAAACGGCGACCTCTTGGGCCCGGTGGCTGAGCAGGGCCTGGAGGGGGATGCGGGCACCAAGGGGGTCCTCAGAACATCCCTGTCCCCCCGGGCACCCTCGTGTTAACAGTCCTGCTTCCCACCCCTGCCCTGAGATTCTTGTCCGAGTCACCAGTGTCCAAGGCGGGGCTGGCGGGGAGAGGCGGAGAGCACTCTTGGCCCCAGGGAGCACGGTCAGCCTCCCAGGCCCGAAGGGACGCGTCTCCCATGCTATCAGTTCAAGCATCTGGCCAGCTAGGGAGGAAGGCATCCTCCAGCAACAGGACAGGCCCCTTGTCCCTTAAATCACGTGGCCTCCTCGGCTGCGTGCAAGGCCCGTGGTAATTTGCTCATCCCTGCAAAACTCTCCAAAGGCTGTCTGTCTGCTCCCACCAGCCTGTCCCTGATGCCTGCTTCCAACCCTGTGCCTCCCACCTCCTCCTGAGCAGCCCCCCGCCCCCACGAACCACTCACCTTCTGGTAGCAAATGGAGCTCAGCCCCTGGGCCCTCGGCTGCGCCCCTCCTCCTGGGTGAAAAGCCATCTGAGGGAGGAGGAGGGAAGAGGCTGAATCGCGTAGGAGGCTCCTGCCCCTCCCGCCTCACCCAGGCCGAGCGGAGCTGCTGAATGGTGACAGCATCTCTCCTTGGATGGAAAGGAAGCATCTCGAGGGTTCCAGTCCAGGCAAGCTTGGAGGAGCCAAGGGCACCCCGGTATTTGGTGGAGTTGGGGGGGGGCATCAGGTGAGAGGCGGGAGGACGTTCCAGAAACAGGGCTTGGCCGGAGATGCGTCAGTGAGCTCTGGGAAGGGAGGATGCTCACCTTTGGGGGGCTTGGTGTCTTGAATCTTCACCTTGAGCTCAGTGAGAAAAATGTCCTCTGCAGGGTGTTGGCTCAGGTCCCTGAAGATCTGGAGGGAGGGAGGAGGTGTGGACGGTTGGAGAGCTTCTGGAAGGAAGCAGGGCCGGGGCCCCCACCGTCCGGGCAGTGGCTTCCCGGACCTGCCTGTCCACAGGTGTCCAGTGATGTAATATATTTACAAATGGGGAAGCCACTGGTATCAGAACCCAAGCCGTCCTCGACGGTCTGCAACCACGACGGTCTAACGCGGAAGGAACGGGGCACACGATTCACACAGGGGCGGGGCCGTGTGAGAAAATCTCTTGTGGACGCCAGAAGGGCCAGAGAGGGGGACCCCATTCCTGACTTGCAAGGCGAGACCAGCCAGGACGGAAGGGCTCGAGGGAGCTGAGCCATTCTGGGTTGGGCTGGGAATCTGGGGCTGGAGGGGCGTCCCTGGGACCCTGATGGGTCAAGACAGGAAGCAGACCCTGCCACCGTCACAAACACAGGAAAAAACAGGACTGTGTGCGGGCCCCATCCCGACACTTTTCCAATCAAAGGACTGCTCCGGGGGCCTCTGGCCAAAGGGCAGCGACGGGATGCCCAACCTTTCAATTTATTTGCGCGGCTGAGATGTTTACTCCCTTTACCAGCCTGAGAGGTTTACTCCCATCTGTTTGTTTGACTCGGGTTGTTTCATTTTGCCTTTTGGAAACCAGCGACAGGAGCTAATTGCCTCATTTAGGTCAAAAAGGGGGAAGGTCATGAAGAAAATTTCCACCACGGGACGCAGAGTGAGGGACGACCGGAACGAGAGAGGAAGCAGCAGAGGCCGCCTCCCGAAATCTCAGGTTGAGGGGGACGGTCCCGGAGGAGGCGGGAACAGACCGGAAGGGCATGCATCATGGGGTTTTGCCTGAACTGGTGGGGGGGGGGGCTTCATGTCTGCTGGGGAGGTGTGCATGCAGGCGTAGGCATGGACAGAAGCTTTGGGGACACCTAATGGTCTCCACTTTCCCCCAGCGGAGTGGGTGGCCAAGCCACTTGCTGAGAGTGAGGACTCAAGGAAAGCAGGGAAGGCGGGAACAGCCACTGTGGCAGGGAAAGGACACAGCCTCCGTGTCCGGCCAGAGGGCTTCGGCTTATCTTTTAGCAGGTGCTCAGGGGCCCCGAGCTCAGCAAGAGCTGAGGCGCACTTCAGCGCTGCCCTGGGCTCGGGTTTTGCTGGGAGGGGAGACAGAGGGGAAGCGAGGACGCAGGGGCGGAGGGGTGGGGGGGAGAAGGGGAGGGGGCCTCGCAGGGGCGGCAGTGTGTGATCAGAGACTGGACAGTGAGCGTTGAGGATTTCTGAGATGAAGCGATTGCTGGGGAGACTTTCGCAGCAGCCCTATCGCCAGCCCTCCGCGGGGTCAAGGCCTAAAGCATCTTTCCACGCGAAGATGTACTTCTGCTCAGGCCGCATGCCTGTGAAGTTAATGATTATCTGATTCGTCCAAAGATTGGAAAGACACGGTTAGCAACCAGGAGCGTCTGGGTGGGTCTGTGACGTGTGCCCTGCTAACCCGTGTCTCCCCAGAGCCGGAGTGTTTTGGCGGTGGGGTCCCGGCGGGCGGGGGAGGGCCATACTTACCTTGACTGTGTAGATCTGGAAGTAGATGGGTTGGGTGCCCATGCGAAGGTAGTAGGTGATGACATCGAGGATGAAGGGGTCCACGGTCCGGGATGTGTCCAGGGAGGAGGCTGTGAGGGGGCAGGGAAGGCCTTCAGCCGCCACCCTCCGGGCTATGGTGGGAGGTGCTGTTTTCGGAACGGAGAAGCTCCAAGGCTCCAGTGTCCCCCTGTGAGGCACTAAACCCAACTGGTCCCTCAATGCAGTCCAGGCCCTGCTGACCGCCTGATGTCTACTCCTCAGGCAAATATACCTGTCCAGGGTCCCGGCCCCCCAGGGCCTCTGATGCATTCCACTTTGCACAAAGACACAGGGGGCGCCTCTAGCTGGAAGGGAAGGAGCTGGACACTTGGGGTAAGGACCAGATGCTTGAGAACATAGCCAATGATCACAGGGGCTGAACTGAGTTCCGGGTTTGGATTAGGCGTTCACTGGCCAGGTGACCTTGGGCCCGAGAGGTGAGGTGATTTGCTGCCTCCTTTAGCTCTTGTCGTATTCAAGTATTATATCATTATCTATCTATCGATCGATCGATCTATCGATCTATGTATCTCTCACACTGTTTCCAGTCTCTTCATGTGGAAACTGCGTTTGGACTAAGTGTGGGGGCCATACAAACTGCTAATTATTAGGGCAAAGCAAGCAGGGGGAACCCTGATTTCTACATGTGTCCCGGCTTGGGGGCGAAAAAAGGTACCAACCAAAGAGCAGAAGTGAGACCCGCATCAGATGTTCCTCCCCTAACAGCCTCCAAGTCTTATTTATTTATTAAAAAATGTTTTCATGTTTATTTTATTTCTTTTTTATGTAAATGCTTTTATTTTATTTTATTTTTTTTTCATTTTTTTATATATATAGAAATTTATTGACAAATTGGTTTCCATACATGTTTATTTATTTCTGAGAGAGAGAGAGAGACAAAGCATAAGCAGGAGAGGGGAAGGAGAGAGGGAGACGCAGAATCCGAAGCAGGCTCCAGGCTCCGAGCTGTCAGCACAGAGCCCGACGCGGGGCTCGAACCCACAGACCGTGAGATCATGACCTCAGCTGAAGTTGGACGCTCAACCGACTGAGCCACCCAGGTGCCCCAAGTGTTTTTATTTTGGGGGAGATAGAATGAGCAGGAGCAAAGCAGGGGCGGAGAGAAAGCATGAGAGAGAGAGAGAGAGAGAGAGAGAGAGAGAGAGAGAGAGAGAATCCCAAGCAGGCTCTGCACTGTAAGCACAGAGCCCGATGCGGGGCTCGAACCCACAAACCATGAGATCATGACCTGAGCCAAAATCAAGAGTCAGATGCTCAACCAACTGAACCACCCAGGCACCCCTGATAGCCTCCAAGTTTTGAGGAAAAGGTATTTCAATACTTGGCTAACCAGTCTTCTGTGTATGCACAAAGACACTTTTCAGGTAAGCAATAATTCAGGAAACAGGCCCCCCCCCACATTTTTATTAGAAGGTATAAGAAAGAACCCCAATCAGTCAGGCAATAAAATGACACAAAGATCTCAGTAAAGTGTCAACTTAGAATATAAGGTACCTAGGAGTGTTTGGGGGGGGGCTCAGTCAGTTAAGTGTCAAACTTCAGCTCAGGTCATGCTCTCGCGGTTCGTGGGTTCGAGCCCCGCGTCAGGCTCTGGGCTGACGGCTCGGAGCCTGGAGCCTGCTTCAGATTCTGTGCCTCCCTCTCTCTCTGCCCCTCCCCTGTTTGCACTCTCTTTCAAAAATAAATAAACATTAAACAAAAACTTAAAGAAAATAAGGTAGCTAAACTCAATAGACTCCTTCATACAACAGCAAGTGCTACCCAAATATAAGGGGAAAGAGACACCACCCACAACTACAAAAAAAAAAAAAAAGCCATCAAACGTAAGGAGCAGATTCAGCAAGAAAAACATGCTAAAAGTGTAGCTATCCTGAGGGACGTACAAGACTTTTGTAAATAAAGATAAATCCCGTTCCCCACAGGGAGTAACTTAACACGCTAAAGAGGCTAAGTCTCTTCCAAATTTCAATCAAAATCCCAAGGTGGCGGGGAGTGGGGTGGATTAAAAAAAAAACTTGACAGGGGCGCCTGGGTGGCTCAGTTGGTTGAGCGTCCGACTTCGGCTCAGGTCATGATCTCTCGGTCCGTGAGTTCAAGTCCCGCATCGGCTCTGTGCTGACTGCTCGGAGCCTGGAGCCTGTTTCGGATTCTGTGTCTCCCTCTCTCTCTGACCCTCCCCCGTTCATGCTCTGTCTCTGTCTCAAAAATAAATAAAAACGTTAAAAAAAAAAATAAAAAAAAAAACACTTGACAAAATTCTAATATTTATCTGGAAACAGATATAGTCTGAAACATTTTCCGGAAGAAGAGTAATGAAGTCGGTTTATCCTGCCTGCTATTAAAATATGAAAGTACTAATGTGTCCGGAGATGAATGGATCAACAAGAAGAATAAAAATTTAGTAAACGAGAAAGTGGCATTTCAGACTGATGGGGCAAGATGGCTTGTGCTATAAATAGCTTTAGGACAACTGGCTACACATTTGGAAAAAAGACATTCGCATGCTTACACAAAGCACTGAAACCAGTCGCAGGCACGTTAATTTAAATGTGAAAACCGAGGCATTAAAAGAGTTACAGTAAATCATCAGGGAATATTATCTACTCTTGGATGTAATTTAATCAGCAGAGGAGAACCTTCAAAGCAGGACTCCAAAGGCAGGTCTCTCAAAGGATAAAAGTTCTGAGTGTGACATAAAAATATTAAACTTCTGGGGGCGCCCGGGGGCTCAGTCGGTGGAGCGTCCGCCTCTTGGTTTCGGCTCAGGTCATAGCTCACGGTTTGCGAGTTCGAGCCCCGCATTGGGCTCTGTGCTGACAGCTCGGAGCCTGGAGCCTGCTTTGGACTCTGTGTCTCCCTCTCTCTCTGCCCCTCTCCTGCTCATGCTCTGTCTCTCATAAATAAATAAACATTAAAAAAATAAGTAAAGAAAAAATATCAAATTTCTGTAAGTCAGAAAACACTGCTGATGAAATTCACAGGCAAATAACAGTGGAAAAAAACATCGGCAACACCTGACGGCTAAAAGGTTAAGATTCTCTTAGTATAGGGGCACCTGCCTGGCTCACTCAGCCCGTAGAGCCAGCGACCCTTAATCTCAGGGTTGTGAGTTCGAGCCCCACATTGGGGGGTGGGGTGGAGTTTACTTGAAAAAACAAAAAAGAGATTCTCTTAATATGAAGATCTTTTCAAGTCACTGGAAGATGAACTCACGAGCCGCCTACCTGGAATCAAGCTGTCCGGTTCCGGGTGGGAGTCCACCTCTCGCCTTTTACTTTGGACAAGTTCCCTAATCTCGCGCCTCAGTAGTGTGGTCTGTAAGTGGGGAGATGGCTACACTCGCACCTGCCGACAAGAGTGCCTACTTGGTAGGGCCGTGGAGTGCGAGTGCCCTTGAACAGCGCCTGGCACCCGTAAGTGCTCAGGAAACACGGGCTATTACACTCATGGAGAGGCCGTCCCAGGAAGCACCTTGGCCTACACACTAAGGAAAGAATGTTTTGCTCGATGGTCTCCCCGGTGTTCCACCCAAAGCAGGTGCCTGGGGGAATTTCGACCACCAGCTTCCATTTTTCCTTCTGGCCTCATCCCACCCCCGGGGGGGGGGCGCCCTGGGGTTGACCCTTGAGGTCAAGGGTCAAGGGTAACATCTGAAATGCCCCCCCCTCCCGCCCCGCTGCCCCCTTACCATCTCTGCCAGCTTGTGGATGCCGGGCACAGTGTGTTCACGTGCTCTCGTACCACGGGTCTGCGCGGCCCAGGAATGTGGCCAGCTCTCTGAGCTCCGAGTGTCTGCATGATGCCTGTTTCTGGGGACAAGGGGACGGGGCAGACCCATCAGGCGCGGTCTCTGGCCAGAGGGTCCCCTCCGCAAACTGGCCTTGGGATTACGGTCCGATCACTGAACCTCTTGGGGCCTCGCTTTCTCTGCCACGTGAAGCCTATTAGGTCTTATACCTCAGATGAAGCTGGTAAACCCTTAACTGAGGACCGCTTGCTGGGGACATTGAACGACGATCTTCAGCCTTGGAAGTAGAGAGACAAATACTGCTTGGAATTGAATGCTCCCCACTAAGCAAGCAGAGCCGGGCAATCGAATAATCGAAAAGCCGCCAAGGCGAGTCTGGCCCCCAACAGATCAAAGGGCTCCCCCCCCGCATCCTAAGGAAGGGTGATCCTAGTCCCTGGGGCCAGGGATGGGGCTAAAGCGTGCCCCCTGCCCAGCCCCTGAGGCAGGGGACGCCCCTCCCACGTCCTCCCGACGTGCCTCCCCCCTCCCCTGCCCAGCCACCTCGGGTGCCAGCACGGGGATGTAGTACAGCTGTAGACTGAGCCTGGGGGTGAGGCAGCACTTCTGGGTCTCTCGTTCCTAGCAAAGAGGGCGGAACACAGGCGTCAGGGCAGGGGTTTGCGCTTCCAACGTTCCACATCCTGGTTCTGCTCTGTATTCTCTCTTGCCTGTGAGCGACCTACTCAATCTCTCGGCACCCGTTTTCTCATCTGCAGGATGGGCGCGGTGTGCTGACGAGGACTGCCGGGCTCGCCAGAACGTACAGCGCCGAGCTGGTGAGCGCAGTGCCCCCTGGCGGCGGCGGCGAGCTGGGTCTGACGCAGCCCCGCCCCCCGCCCCGCCCCGCCCCGCCCCCCTCCGGGCCCTACCTGAGGCTGTGGTAGGCCTGGGCCAGGCGTCCCAGCATCCTGTCGTCCCCCAGCACCAGCACCCTGGCCGTGTGAAGCCGCGACACACCAGGCAGTAGCTCCCCGTCCCCACTGGGCCTGCCCGTCCTGCGGTGTAGACCCGGGGGCCCGTCCCAGCACGCGGGCATCAAGACGTCCGGGAGCCGCACCCGCTTCTTGACGCCGCCTTTGCGCTGCAGCCTGGCGCGCTCCATCTCGGGGCTGCCGGTAGGGCAGCTCGTCAGCCCCGGAGGAAGGTCCCGCTCGATGCCGCTGTCTGTGGACAGCATGGACACCCGGGCCAGCTCCCGGTCCGGCCAGAGGCCCTGCAGATCCAAGGCCTCCAAGTCGGCGCTGAGGCACAGCTGGGATCGCGGGCGCAGGAAGGCACCAGTTCCTTCCCTGGGATGCGCGGGAGAGAGAGGTCAGAGGAGGCTGGCAGGGCCTCACCCCTGCAAGGCCTGGGCTCCCGTGTTTTCTCAACACCGTTCAGCTGGACAGAAGCCCCATAAGATGCCCCGCGAAGGAACAAAGGTCCTGCGTGAACAGAGATGGCGAAGCCCGCATATTCCTGACACCTCGTGTTGAGTACATGTACTCAAGGCTCTGAGAAGTCCTGCAGTAGTCAGCAACACTCGGTACCTTCCCCTTCGCTGACTCTGGAGCCCTCTTTATTAGCTTCCTCCTATCCTCTTCTTGTCTGTGGCTTCCCCTGGGACACAGAGAGCAGACCCTGCCTACTCCAGGAAAGACTTCTAGGCTTTCTTTCTTTCTTTCCTTCTTTGAGAAATGTTTTCTTATTTTTATTATTTTTTTTAATGTTTATTTTTGACACAGAGGAGAGACAGAGCATGAGCAGGGAGGGGAAGAGAGAGAGGGAGACACAGAATCCGAAGCAGGCTCCAGGCTCTGAGCTGTCAGCACAGAGCCCCACGCGGGGCTCGAACTCACAAACGGTGAGATCATGCTCTGAGCTGAAGTCTGACGCTTAACCGCTGAGCCACGCAGGTGCCCCTAGGCTTTTCTAATCTACTTTCATTTTATTACCCACGAGGAAACTGAGGCCCAGCGAGAACACAGAGGCAGTCTAGGATGACCCAGCCCGTGCAAGGAGGGACTTGGGCCTAGTTCACCACCAGCACTTCCCCCAACCCCCACCACCGACCCCCACCTCTCTTGAGAAGAGCCAGGGACAGTGTGAGGGGAAGGCCAGTGTGGACAGAAGTGTGAGGCAAGCAGATCTCTCTGGAAAGACCCCTCCAGTTCCTGGAACTGTAACTTCTGTGTGACTGCCTCCTTCTTGGGGACATTCATTGTCTGTCGGCATCAGCTTGGGCATGTGGCCCTTTCTAGGTGAGGCCAGTGGCTAAGGCACTGAGCTCTTCTAGCATAGAGAAAATGCGTTGCTCCAGACGTGCAGAACAGCTCAGGGAGCAAGGCGCACACACACACACAGATGTGCACACATACGCAAGGACATAAATAGATACACACACGTGATACACGCAGTCACGCAGACACAGACCTATAGGCCCACGAAAGCACAGTTGCACACACACAAACACAGACACGCGCATGCACACGCACACAGTGAGAAACACACGCACACACTCATTTCCTTCAGCTCTGCAGGGAGGAGGTGTGAGGCACTTACAGAGCTGTTCTTCATCCGTCCACAGGTGGAAGGTGATGTGGGGGCTGGGCAGAGGGATGTTTGGCTGCGGGGACTGCAGGGGTCGCCTGAAAGAAGGGGGGCTGTGGGATTCTCCTCTGCCCTCCCCTGCGGCTCCTGGAGGGCGCGGGGGGCGTGCAGAGACCCTCTCTCCCCCATATGGTCCCGTCCAGGCTTCCTCTCTGCCTGCTTAGCCCGGGACCGTCCAAGTTCCCCGGGCGGCCCTCGGTCCCCAGGCCCGCCCGCCTCAGCCACGCGCGGCGGGTGCAGCGCTGCTCTCCGGCGCCCCCCTGCGGGCCCTCGCCGGGCCTCGCCGCCCCCGCCCTTTACCGCCGCAGCGCCCCCTGGCGGCCGCCTCCGGCCCCAGCAGCGAGCAGTAAATCTCCTCCAGCCTCTCCAGGTGTCCCTCCCGGCTCGGGCTGGGCTCGCTGGCCATCTGCTCCACGGCTGCCACCACGGCGTGGAAATAGCGCTCCAGGGCCTGGCGAGGGCTGGCCTGTCGGGGAGGGGCGCCAGAGCCTGGGTCCCGGCCCAGCCTCCCCCCCCACCCCCCCCCACCCCCCCGGGCTCCGAGGTTGCCTGCTGCCCACACCTGAGCGTCCTCTCTGTCCCCCACACGGGGCTGCCCCGCAACGGCGGGACCCCAGAGGGGCAGGGAGGGCCTCCCTTGGGTCAGTCTTCTGCCCCCGCCTGGATGTAAACTCCAGGAAGGCAGTCTGTTTACAGCGGCATCCGCAGCGCCTAGAACACGCCCTGGCGCGTGGGGGTGCTCCCTACATAGTTGCTGTATGATTATTTTATCGCCCTTGTTCTTTCAATCAGCTCACTTTGGTTCCCAGCTATTTCAGAAGGACAATTTATGTTGGTAATCTATATAAAAACGCTAGAGTCACACGTCCCACTTAGAAAATAACCAAGATGAATATAATCATCACAACCCCTATTTTTAAGCGCCAGCCTGCCAAGGCTTTATGGCTGGAAGCTTGCCTTCTCTTTTTAAAAAGAGAAGTTAGGGGCGCCCGGGGGGCTCCTCCCGACTTCAGCTCAGGTCATGATCTCGCGGCTTGTGGGTTCGAGCCCCGCGTCGGGCTCTGTGCTGACAGCTCAGAGCCTGGAGCCTGCTTCCAATTCTGTGTCTCCCTCTCTCTCTGCCCCTCCCTGCTCACACTCTGTCTCTCTGTCTCTCTCTCTCTCTCTCAAAAATAAATAAACTTAAAAAAAGAAAAAGGGAAGGGACTGTTAAAGAAGTTAGGGGTAGAACACCAAGCTGAGCCTTTCTCCTTAATGGGAATGGATGGGAACAGGTTTTGAAAGCTTCTCACTGGGCAATCCCATGCTCTTCAGCTCCTCCCTCCCGTGGTGCAGATCCGAAACCCTGAGAAGAGCCCTGCATTATGTTGTCTGCACACCAGGGCTTGTTTTCCTCTCTGGTCTGTGCTGGGGGGGGGGGTCTGCTGAGCGGGATCCTAACTTCCTGCTTAAGGGAGGGAGGGTCATTCTGGGTGGCTAGGGCCCCGATAAACACTTGTGGAGCGAACAGATAATGCAACGAGAAGATGACCGAATCAGAGTTAGAAGGGGCCATCGGGTCCATTTCATCTCGTTGCTCAATTTATAAATACACTAATATTTATTGAGCACCCACGACATGCCAGACCCTGTTCTAGATGCTGGGATACAGCTGTGAACAAAACGGACCCTGTTCTAGATGCTGGGATACAGCTGTGAACAAAACGGATAAAAATTCCTGTTCCCAGGGAGTTTATATTATAGTGTATGTCTCTCTCTCTCCACCCCCCCCATGATAATAAACAAGAGAAGTAAAATTTATAATACGATAAATTGCAGAGTAGAAGGATGTGAAATTGGGGGCAGGGGCTGACATTTTAGATAATGTGATCAGGGAGGTCTCACCGACAGGTGACTTTTGAGTAAAGTCCTAAAGGAAGTGAGAGAGCGAGCCGTGTGGATATCTGAGAGAATGTTCCAAGCATCGGAAACGGCATGTGCAAAGGCCCTGGGGTGTAAGCATGCCTGGCATGTTTGAGGGACAATAGGGAGACCTATGTAGCTGGAGCAGAGAGGAAGAGAGGGAAACTACAGAAGATGGAATCAGATGGAATCAGAGAGGAAGCGAGGAGGTAGGACAGATCTCGAGGGTCTTGTAGGCCATTGAGATGTCTTTGGCTTTGATTCCATGTGCAACAGTGTGATAAATGCCATGGTGGCTCCCCGGATTCCCACCTTCAAGACTGAGGCACTCATTAGCCCCGCTGCTGGGAGCATTAGCAACCGTCAGCTGTCAGCTGAGTCCCTTTCCATAGTCAGCCTCCGGCAAAAAAAAAAAAAAAAAAATGCCACTCTCCACGGTCATGTCCCTTCCTGAGGACCGTCCACGTCCAATAATTAATAGGTGCGGGAGTATTGAGGCCCGGCCTCTCACCCCAATTTGGGACAACTGTATACAGAGTTTGGTATCTCCTGCTAAAAAAGGGTGGTGGGGCTGTGGGGCCGGGAGGCGATGGAACATAAGTTTGAGGTCGGAGAGACCTGGGTTCAAATCCTGACCCAGTCACTTTGTACCTGTGTGACCACGGGCAGGTTATCAACCTCTCTGTGCCCCAGTTTTAATGATTATACCCATTTCACAATGTTGTCGACACGTGGTGAGCCTTTTTTAAATGTGATACATGTAAAAAGTGTCTAACGCCGTGCCTGGGACACCACAGACATTCAGTCGACAGCACCTGTCCGGGTTATCGTCGTCTGTATTATTAAGGAAACAGACCAAAACGTCGATTGGGAATACATCTGGGTGCGCGGGTGTGAGCGATTTTTCTTTCCTCTTTTGGCCTGCGTGCATTCCCGCCCCGGATTTTCCTTAACGAGTGCGTACTCCTTCGGCATTGAGGGGGCAAGGGTGGTCTGAACCGGGGAGAAGAGAGCAGATGGGGAGGAGGGCTGGCGTGTGCGTGCAGGGCCCCGGGCGCAGCCAAGGAGGGCTGGGGCGGGGCGGTTACCTGCAGCTTCCTCTGCAGAGCGCCTGCGTGGCAGGCGTCCCCAGGCGCCTGCAGGGCGTGGGCGACCACGTGGCGCATGCAGGCCTCGGGCGTCTGCTGCGCCTGCGCCGCCTCGAGCTCCAGCAGCAGCGCGCCGCACACGGACGGGGACACCAGCTCGGGGTCCACGAAGAGGAATGCTCTGAGGGCAGAGGTGGGGGGGGGTTGCTGCAGAGGATGGCTGCGGCGGGGAGAGCGCCTGGAAGGGCAGCGTGGAGCCCTGCAGCCCCCGAGTATTTTGTTCCTCCAAAAACAGGAGCCTCGGATTCCAAAGTCTATGGGGGTTGGGCGCCTGGGTGGCTCAGTCGGTTGAGGGTCAGACTCTTGATGTCGGCTCAGGTCATGATCTCGCGGTTGGTGGGGTGGCGCCCCGCCTCGGGCTCTGCGCTCACGGCTTGGGATTCTCTCTCTCCCTCTCTCTCTGCGCTGCCCTCTCTCAAAATAAATACTTAAAAAAGTCTCTGGGGGGACAGCAATAGGGAGGAGTGGGGACTGTGGCAAATCAGAGCAGGCAGGAACAGCTGGCCCCCGTTGGTGCCCCTAGTCTCGTCCGCGTCCAGCAAGTCCCAAGCTAAATCCTGTCCCCCACCCCCTCAGCTCTGTGGTCCACTGATGACATCGCCCTCCAGGAGGGACCCTAATTCCTTCCTGCCCAAGCGGACTCTGGACCCTGAGTGAGCCCTGCCTCCTCCCATCACCCTATCATGCCAGCGCCTGGCTCTCCCTCCCGCCCCTGCTCTCCTTCCTGGCTCCCGGCTCCTCTGGGTCTCTCCACCTCACCTCCCTGCACCCCCCATGAACACAGCCTCAAGCCACACCTTCCAGGGCCGGGTCAGCAGCGGCACCCCCAACTTGACCGGCCCCTCTTCCCCACACCAACAGCAGACATTTCCTCAATCTTATCCGAAGGGCCAGGCACAGACGAAAGCCCCAGATTTCACGGTGTGACTGTGGCCTGGACCGTAAGCAGCCGGGAGCCACCTCTGGCCAGCTGGCTGGCCGGCTGATGCTGCATCATGGCCAAGGGCGGGACGGAGGTGGAACGACAGAACTCCAGGCTGGCCCAGTGCTCGTGTCACCTTCTGCATGTGAGCGGGAGGGCTCTGAGCCAGCCCCAGAGGACAGACCCACCACCCTGCTTCCTGTGATCTCCAGAGAAGGCAGGCCCCGCCCACCCTTGCAAATACACTCCCCCCGGGACAAATGCCATGGACAGGAAACTCTGCTGGGGTTCCTCTCCACCCAGCCTTGTCCCCCTCAGTGAGCAGTCATGGCGTCCCAACACCTGGAGGGGGCGGAAGCCAGCATGCTGCCAGGGGTCACTCACCTCTCCCGGTAGGGGTACAGCTCACTCGTCAGGTTCTGCTCGGCAATGACCAGCCTTTGGTACAGTGTCCCTGCAAAGCAGACCGCATCAGCCAACCGGCTTCTGGTCTCTGACCCCCATTTCGCACCCTCCACAGAAGGTGCTGGGACTTTTGAGCTCCAGGAACCTCGGAGGAAAGCAAGACCGTGGATGTAGCTGCACTGCAGCTCTTACCTGAGCCGGCTCTCACCTGGGACAGGTCTCACCTGGGAGAGCTCCTACCTGGGACAGGTCTCACCTGGGACAGCTCCTACCTGGGACAGCTCCTACCTGGGACAGGTCTCACCTGAGACAGGTCCTACCTGGGACAGCTCCTACCTGGGACAGGTCTCACCTGGAGAGCTCCTACCTGGGACAGCGCCTACCTGGGACAGGTCTCACCTGGGACAGGTCCTACCTGGGACAGCTCCTACCTGGGACAGGTCTCACCTGGGACAGCGCCTACCTGGGACAGGTCTCACCTGGGACAGGTCTCACCTGGGACAGCTCCTACCTGAGACAGTTCTCACCTGGGACAGGTCCTACCTGGGACAGGTCTCACCTGGGACAGCTCCTACCTGGGACAGGTCTCACCTGGGACAGGTCTCACCTGGGACAGCTCCTACCTGGGACAGCTCCTACCTGGGACAGGTCTCACCTGAGACAGGTCCTACCTGGGACAGGTCTCACCTGAGACAGGTCCTACCTGGGACAGCTCCTACCTGGGACAGGTCTCACCTGGGACAGTTCCTACCTGGGACAGTTCTCACCTGGGACAGCTCCTACCTGGGACAGGTCTCACCTGGGACAGCTCCTACCTGGGACAGGTCTCACCTGGGACAGACCTCACCTGGGACAGGTCCTACCTGGGACAGACCTCACCTGGGACAGCTCCTACCTGGGACAGTTCTCACCTGGGACAGCTCCTACCTGGGACAGGTATCACCTGGGACAGACCTCACCTGGGACAGGTCCTACCTGGGACAGACCTCACCTGGGACAGGTCCTACCTGGGACAGGTCTCACCTGGGACAGCTCCTACCTGGGACAGGTATCACCTGGGACAGACCTCACCTGGGACAGGTCCTACCTGGGACAGGTCTCACCTGGGACAGTTCCTACCTGGGACAGGTCTCACCTGGGACAGTCCTACCTGGGACAGGTATCACCTGGGACAGACCTCACCTGGGACAGGTCCTACCTGGGACAGACCTCACCTGGGACAGCTCCTACCTGGGACAGGTCTCACCTGGGACAGGTCCTACCTGGGACAGCTCCTACCTGGGACAGCTCTCACCTGGGACAGCTCCTACCTGGGACAGGTATCACCTGGGACAGACCTCACCTGGGACAGGTCCTACCTGGGACAGACCTCACCTGGGACAGCTCCTACCTGGGACAGGTATCACCTGGGACAGGTCCTACCTGGGACAGTTCTCACATGGGACAGCTCCTACCTGGGACAGGTCCTACCTGGGACAGCTCCTACCTGGGACAGCTCTCACCTGGGACAGACCTCACCTGGGACAGGTCCTACCTGGGACAGGTCTCACCTGGGACAGCTCTCACCTGGGACAGACCTCACCTGGGACAGGTCCTACCTGGGACAGCTCCTACCTGGGACAGCTCTCACCTGGGACAGCGGTCTCGGTTTTCAGCCTTATGGCGCAGTCCAAGGCGACCGTGCAGTAGGGGGCGGGCAGGGTTAGCAACCTTGTGCAAAAGGTGTAGGTTCTCCGGTAGAGCTCCTCCGTGATGCCCGTGGCCTGGGTGGGAGGGAGGAGTTGGGTGCCCAGAGCCCTAGGTCACAAAGGGTGCTGGGTGGGTGGGAGGGTGGGGTGGAGAGGAGGAAAGGCAGGTCTGACAGCCAGACCTGGGCTCACACCTCCCTCCCAAACGTACACCCCTAGTCTCTTCGCCGCCGGCACCTGAAAGACCCTCTCGGACACCCCACTCAAACTCGCCCCAAAGGGGATCCGTCTCACCCTGTCCTGCTAGCAAATCCACTCCCCTCCCCTCCCCTCCGCTTGTCCGGGCAGCGCATTCCTGCGGGGCTCTAGGCTGAAAACCTGGAGTCTCATCTCCAGCCTGCTGGGCGCGATATCCCGCAGGCATGACGCTCCCAGTGCGGTGGCCACGGGGTCCGCTTCCTCCTGCGCCTTCTGCCTTGGCCCGAGCCCAGCCCCCTCCTGCCCCCGGATCCCGGCAGCCCCCGAACTGTTCTCTGTGCCCCTCATCTCCCTCGCTGCCCTCTCCCACCCCCCGCGATCGTACACAGCTCCTGATTGCCGCTGTCGAGACATTTTCTCTGGCTCGTGCCTTTCCTAAGCAGGCATCAGTGATGGCCCCCGGGGCGCATGGGAGCAATCCCGAGGACCCCATTCCGGCATTCGAGGCTCTCATGCCTCCCGCGCGCACCGCTTTCCCAACTTCCTCCCCAGTAGCCCGCTTTGTGTATTAGGGGCAGGGCACCGCGAGTGTGGAGAAGACGGTTTGGGGCAGGCCACCCAAGAGCTCTCCTAGGCGCGCCCAGGCAGAGACTGCGTGTCTCCTGCGGGAGAGGACAGTGTCTGGCCCTGCCACGTGTGGGTTGCCACGACCGCCCTGACCCTCGGCGTCACGCTCACCTTAGTGAGCACATACATTAGCGTGTGCAGCAAGGGAATGATCGCATGCCGGATGTCTTCGCTCTCTGCCTGGAAAACAGGAGATGGCAGGGCATTTACTGGGGTCTGGGGGCCCGGGGGGGGGCATGGGGTGGTGGGAGGGTCACTTTCGGCGGTCCAAGAACGATTTTGAAAACGTCACCCTAAGGGAAGCAGGGGAGCCCCGGAGGCGGGGCTTGCCCTGCGCCTGGGGGCGGGGGCGGGAAGTGCCAGGCCCTCCCCCCACTCTTCCCCTTGCAATGCAGGAGACAGCCAGAGTGGATATTATTTTTTTATTCAATGTTAATAAAAAATCACGTCAAAAAAAAAAAAAGAAAAGGTCATAAGAATAGGCACTTATGTTTATCGGTATTCTGTCTCTCTGCCAGTGGGGGCTTTTCCATTTACGGTCCTGGGGGAACGGGCTAAGTCAAGTGAAGTAAGAGAGTCAGGATCAAGAAAATCTCACTGACAGAAGCGTGCAGGAGGGAGACACGGCTGGCAAACATCATGCTGACAGCCCACAAGTGACCGGAGTCTGGGGGACGCGGCTCTGATGGCCCCGAGGCCGCAGCTGGCTGGGTCTCTCTCTCCCTCTCCCTCTCTCCTACCCCCGCCCGCCTCCCCGAAGCCCAGAACCCACCTTCTCCAGTTCTCTGAGCAGAATGCGGACCAGAGCCGGACTCTTTCCAGGATCTCGCTCCACCTTCTTATGCAGGGACCATCTCCACATGCCTGGCCGGAGAAAGGGGAGCCCGGCACACGTAGGTGGGGCAGGGGCTCTTAGCGGGGGACCCCCGGAGCGGGACCCTGCGCCCTGGAGCCCAGACCGACTCTGACCAACCACGAGTCTGACCCCTCAGCTGGGCATCTGGCCCTGGGGCCACATGGCTGGACTTCTCACCCGTGGAATTCTGCTCTGCTGATTTTTGAGGACAGGGGCCTCTCAGGCGGAAAGGCAGGCAGAGGGACACTAGGGGACACAGGTGTATGCCTGTGGCTTAGGGACCGGCGATGTTTGTAGGTCTGCGCCCGGGGCCGCGTTTCTGGGAGTCTGGCGGGCGAGAGGGTCGAGGGGAATTTGGTTCGCCGGGGGGTTGGGAAGGTGGTTGGGAGAGATTGTGGCAGAGGCTGCCTGCTGGCTTTTACCTTGGTTGCTCTGCAGGGACGGGGCCTGGGCGCCGAGCTCCCGGAGCACGGCCTGCACGCCCGTTGGAGATCCAGCTCAGCATCTGGGCGGCAGGGGCGGGCGAGCATTGAGGCCAGGAGCTTTGGGGCCCCCGGCGTCCCCCTCCCTCCCACCCCTGCACTCCCTGAGACCGTCTTCAGCCCCCCTTCTCCAAGCCCCGAGAGGTGTCCCAAAGTGGCCAGCTCGGAGCAGACAGCGGGCACACGGGCCCGAAACACAGCCTTCCAGTCACCATCTCCGTGTGCTCCGTAAAACCAGAGTGCTGTCAGTGTGCCCCCGGCGGTACACGGGATGGTTTTATAGGCCTTAAAAGGTCCTAAAACAATCGAATCACTAGGCTGTTATTTTAATGTGTGCTCAAAAAAAAATTTTTTTTTTAATGTTTATTTTGAGAGACAGAGAGTGTGAGCGAGCAGGGGAGAGAGAGAGAGAGAGAGAGGAGAGAGAGACCCCAAGCAGGCCAGCGCAGCCCGACATGGGCTCGAACCCACAAACCACGAGATCATGACCGGAGCCAGAATCGAGACTCAGACTCTCAACCGACTGAGACACCCCGCCCCCGAAAAACAATATTTCTAAGGGGTTCCTCAATCGATACATGAAGTGAAAATTTAAAGCCAACCGAAAGAAACGGGTCAGATAAATGCTGGGGCAGGAGGTGACCGTGCCCCTGATCAAGTGAACTCAGGCTCTAAGTCGCCTTCCCCCCCCCACCCCCCATCTTGGCCCCGGTCCTGCCTTCCGCCTGCCTGTGGACTGGTTTTAGCAGAACCCTCTCAGCAGGAACCTGCACCCTCGTGTCTCCTCCCAGGGATCTCCCATCCGCTGGCCCCCTCGCCGTCCACTGGCTACAACCCCCCAGCCATCTGCCTCTTTGGGGGCCGAGCCCAATCTCCGTCCCCTGTTGAAATGGCCTCAGATCCAGTCCTCACCATCTGAACAAGTGAGGTTCACTGGTGACGGGGAGGAGGCCCCTGGCCCATCTCCCACTACGGGAGGTTAGCTGGGCTCTGTGCGGGCAGCCCGTCGCCCGCTGTGGGGCCACTACGGGGAGCCGTGGGCCCTCACAGTCTCCTCCTCGGACACTGGGCCCTTCTCCGTGCCTGACTTCCACGCAGGGGTCCCCCAGCCGCCCAGCTGAGCCCTTCTCTTTCTCCTTCCCTCGGAGCCAGATGTCGGTCCGCACCCTCTCCCTTTCCTGCCCCCAAGGTGTGCCCCCCACCTCGGTCCCCGCGTGGCCACCCTGCTTCTCGAAGGCTCCGGACTAACACAGGAAGCCCGGGAGACGCTGTCCACACCACAGACCCCTCTTTACCACCAGCTCCCGACAAGAGATCGAATTTACAGGCAGCGTGTGCGTTCTTGGGTTCTCGGACGCTGCAAACCACACGCGTGTCTGGGGTTCCTCTTTCGCTTGTTTGTCAGGAAACTTACAGTCAGACTGGGGCCCAGCGTCACAAATCAGCTCATCTCAGGGGTCAGGGACCTCTCCTCCCGCATCCTCTTCCTGCTCGTGGTTTACATCCTACTGAACATAGATCTTAATTGCCTCGAGCGCCTTGGGAAGCAAGCAGGATCGAGATCACAATTTTCAGAAACCAGCGGGTTGCAGTTCAGGAGTTAGAATGGGGTTAGCCGAGGACCCGGGTGAGCCGGGGCTTGGGGACCGGCCCCTCCAAGGCTCTGGCGTGAGCTCTGTTAAGTCGGCCACCTGGCTTCTCCGAAACCCTCACCTTCTACCTGCCTCTCCCCTGTCGCCCAGGGGCACATCGAGGCCCGTTCTGGAGCCTTCCCTGAGGCTGAGAACGGGCACTGGCTGTTACACCCCACGTCTGGCCACCCAGCCGCCCTGCTGGGCACTGAAGCATCCCCCCACACTGGCCAGGATCACGAAGCCTGGCGCGAAGGCTGGCCGCAAGCTGTCTTCCCATCTACCTGTCTCCACCTTGCATGAAGATTTAAGGAGTCAGTGCAGGCTGAGTTATGAAAACATTATGTTATGTCTACTTTCTTCTTTCCTCCTTCCTTCCTCCTCCTTCCCACCCGCCTCACCAAGGACCACACAGGCTGGGAACCGTGAACGCGGTGATCTCCCCCCTGCCCCCTCACTCAAAGGGCAGTCAAGCCTTTGTCTTCTGAGCCCTGGGTTCCTCCGCTTTGCAAAGGGAGCTCAGCTTTTATGTTTCAGAGAAAAAATAGAGAGTTGCCAGGAGCCCCAGGAGACAACCCCAAATAAAGTGTGTTTTCGAAAGTCTGGGCAGCCAGAACAAACTCTCGGGCTTTGGTCCACATCTGGCTTGCAGACGTGTTTTGTTTGGGCTTGCAGATGTCTCGAAAGGAAAGGAGAAGAAAAGGAATCAGCTGCCAACATTGACAAATCAGGAGATTTTGCATAAAAGTTGGGTTTCTGGCATCTCTTGAAAGTCCGTTGACATCAGGCACGCATTCTCCTCACATGGGGGCAATCGATGGGGCACAGCTATTCCGGTTCCTCACAGTGCCTCCCCTCCTGGTTTCCCCCATCCACACCCTCTACCCGGCCCCTGAGTTTGAGACCCCTGTCAAGGGGACGGAGACGATGAGCTGGATTATCTCAGAGGGGTGGGGTGAAGGCTGGTGCTTTTAGTTCTAGAGGAGAGTGATAACCCAAAGGGAAGCAGAGAGGCTAGAGTCCCCTGGATTGGGGGAGCCCAGACCAGGTGGCTGGGACACAGCTCACCGGGGGTGGCAAAGATCTCGGCTGAAGGCAGGTGAGCACGAACCTCTGACCTTGAGGGTCACTGCTGTGGGTCTCCTGGGTCACCTTTGCCAGCACTCAAGAATGTCCCCAAAGGAACCCCTCTCTCCCTATGCACCATGCAAGCCTAGCCAACCTGCTCAGGGGGCTGCAGCTACAGAGGACTGAAGACCACGGACTTTTCCATCATGAACACTTTGTAACCCCTGGGCTTACAAGATCACAGAGAGGGGGAACCACCCCCAAGTGAATGACATTGGAATTTGTACTGGCCATGGCAAAGGAGAGCTTGAAGCTGGATTTGATTGCATGAAGCAAAAGAAAGAAATGGAGTATTTCTGTGCCTCAAGCATCTCAAGGTTGTTCATATACGACATGCACGTCTACCATCATTCTTGACTCAGAACGGCCAATAAAGAAATAAACATTCCTAGTTATTATCCTCCCCTCCATCCAGGAATGTGGGATATTGTCACGTTACTATTAATATCTGACATTTAAATAGCACTTGAAAGGAATACACACAGAAAGTCGTACGCAGGCATGGCAAGACAATGTCCTGTGTTCATCAAACCAATCTCATGGTTGTCGCGGGTAGACGGGAAGACTACATTTCCCAGACTCCCCTGCAGTTATGGGAGCCATGTGCTGAGTCCTGTCCAATGGAATACGGTAGACACAACATATGACACATTCACGCCCGGTCCTAAAACCCCCTGCACTAGCCTCCACCTCTCTCTTCCCATTCCGTGGTGACCTTGGAAGACATGTTCAAGATGGCGGTACCACAAGAAGGAGGGGAACTCAGTCCCCGGAAGACTGGAGCCCACGCTGGATGGCGTGTGCGAAATAAGCATTTGTTGTGCTAATCCACTGACATTGGGGTTATTTGTTACGGCGGCTAGCATTCTCTGACTGACCCGTGTACTTGCAGAGCATTTTCTGGCATATTACCTCATTGAATTCTCAGCAGAGCCCTGGGGGTTTGCCCTCCAAATACTCTTCTCTCTGTTTTTTAGATTCCAGGTCGAGAGCTCTTACCCTTGCCCCATATTGCCTCTCCAAGCACAGAGGTCAGGCCCAGAGGGATCGGAGAGGCTCTCATCCCATTTTACAGATGGGAAAATGAGGCTCTGAGGGGAGAGGTGATTTACATAAGGCCACAGAAATGCGGGAAGAGAGCTTTCTCTTCGGCAAAGCCTCTTCTTCTAAAGCTGCCCTCTTACATGTGTCCACCCACCTGCTTACCCGGAAAAGGGAGAGGAGGAAATTCCCAGGTGAGACTATGAACATATGTCTTATCTATGAGTGTCTGGGCTTTGAGTGCTGAAAATCAATATGCTGGATAAAGTCGCCCGCACAAAGATTCCCAGCTCTCAAACCAGGGTAGGTGTTATGAGGCTACGGAGCCAATAGGGAGGGATGGAGAAGTAGGGTTTCAGGGTCCTGACCACAGTAGGACTCCCTTCGCTCAAGGGCCACTCTTCAATTTCTGGCCATTCCAGCCTTCTGTGATCCCAGACAGAATCACATCTCTCCCAAATGCTTCATAGAATGTTTTCCTTTTCCCCCCTTCCCAATCTTGGCTTCCCAGGAGAATCACTCAGAAAGCTTTAAAAAACACTAACATACAGGGCACCTGGATGGCTCAGTGGGTTGAGCGTCTGACTCTTGATCTCATGTTTCATGAGATCAAGTCACACGTTGGGCTCTGTGCTGACTGTATGGAGACTGGGATTCTCTCTCTTCCTCTCTCTCTCTCTGCTCCTTCCCTGCTCTCTCTCTCTCTCTCTGCTCCTCCCCTGTGCGTGTGCTCTCTCTCTCTCTCTCAAAATAAAATAAAATAAAATAAACTTTAAAAAACCTCACTAATATACAGCTCACCCGAAACCAATTTAAATCAGATATCAGAGTATGAGAACTAATGTTTGTTTGTTTGTTTTTTAATAGCTCCCCAGGACGGTCTAATGTATCATCAGGATGTGAATTACTGTCTTAAGTGATAAGCTTAGAGTTCTGGGTAATTGACCTGTTAGTCAAGAAAGGAGTCAAGTGCTAAAATGCTCAGGCTTCACAGAGGACAATCATCCCTGCATAAGAATGAAGGTCACAGGGTCAGAATGGCTCCTTCCTGGCTGTCACGGTGGCAGAAGGAGATGCAAAGGAAATAATTGGAGAAAGTTGAAAGTTGTCATTGTTTGTTAGCTTGTTTTGCAATAGGTGTGGTGTCTGTTCAGAAATGTAACTGTGGGGGGGGGGGGGTGGCGCCTGGAAGGCTCAGTCTGTTAAGCGTCCGACTTCAGCTCAGGTCATGATCTCACGGTCCGTGAGTTCGAGCCCCACGTCGGGCTCTGTGCTGATGGCCCAGAGCCTGGAGCCTGTTTCAGATTCTGTGTCTCCCTCTCTCTCTGCCCCTCCCCCACTCATGCTCTGTCTCTCTGTCTCTCTCTCTCAACAATAAATAAACATTAAAAAAATAAAAATAAAAAGAGAAAAACGTAACCCTGGGAGCTGGGCAGTAGACATCAGTGCTCGAGGTCCAGCCATGACATGAAGAAAATCTTCCAAGATTTTTCCGAGCAGACCAGTCTTTGTCTTCTGCAAGTTACCCCACACCTACTTGTCATGGTTAATTTTATGTGTCAACTTGACTAGGGCCACAAGGGGCCCAGATATCTGGTCAAACATTCTTCTGGGTGTCTCTACGAGGGTGTTTTTGGATGAGGCAAACATTTAAATCAGTAGACTGAGTCGGCAGGTGGCTCTCCCTAACGTGGGTGGGCCTCGTCCAATCAGTAGAAGGCCTGAATAGAACAAAAGGCTGACACCCTCCACCCGCCCCCAAATAGCCTTCATGGTAACGTGAATAAATCTTCATAATAAATATAATAAACCTCCTTATAATAAATATATACCATAACTCTCATATAATAAATATAATAAATCTTATAATAAATCTCACGCTAGAGGTGCCTGGGTGGCTCAGTGGGTTAAGCATCTGACTCTGGATTTCGGCTCAGGTCGTGATCTCATGGTTCGTGGGACTGAGCCCCGTGGCGGGTTCTGTACTGACAGCATGGAGCCTGCTTGGGACTCTCTCTCTCTCTCTCTCTCTGTCCTCCCCTCTCTAAACAAATAAATAGATAGATAGATAGATAGATAAATGTTAAAAAAATAAATCTCATTCCATATATGTGTGTATATCCTACGGGGGCTGTTTCTGTGGAGAAAACCTCGCTAACACAGCCAAAGAGGACCACGGCATCCATCCGCATCAGAAGAAGTGGACATGTCCCTCCAGACGAAAGGGTGACAGGCAACCTCAGGTCACTTGGGACACACAAAATTCACCCGAGAGGTTGAATTTGCGACTCCCAAGGGACGTTTCCTCCAACTAGGGCGCTGGGAAGAATCGCCCTATTCTGCCTTCTGGGCAGCAGCCGCCAGAATCAGCACCCCCTCCCTGGACGGAGAGGGAGAACGCACCAACAGACTCTTTCTGGTCCCCTCTCTTTGAAAACTAACCCCAGGGCCCGTTACTTCACGCCGGGTGAGCCATAAAACAGTCGAGGACAGCACAGTTCACCTGTGGCCCTGTTCGGACGGGGGACTCCTGAGGCAGGTTGGTTCCGTGCAGGGGAATGTCACTTAGCAGCTTGGTTTCCATTTCAGAGGGTGACTCTTCCCCCACCTTGACCCCGGAGCTGGGGTCCGTTCTCCCAGATCCCACGAGTCCCCGCACGCTGACCACGTGGACCTCACGGACCGGCCTCTCAACCGGGGGACTCAGGACTCGCCTGAAAGGCCCCAGTGCTCCCACAGCTCCGTCTCGACATCTCAACTTACTGAAATCTGCCCTCAGCACCCAGACGCACCATTGGCTGGAGTCATGTGGCTCCCACTTCTCTTTTATGCCCATGCCCAGGGCCCCCTGACCCCCACGTGGAACAAGGGCTCAGGTCGTTCAAAAATGGTTTGCATTCTTGGCCCTGTTTGCAGGGATGGCCCAATGACAGTTAACTCGGGCGCCTTGGAGCGTTGCCTTTTGCATGCCTCTAAAGAAATACCTTCCCTTTCAGGGGCCCCTCTTCTGAACGCTAGGATGAGAGAACCCCTTAGGGCGACAGGAAGGTGGGGCAAGTTCTAGGCATCTGTAATTTGGGAAGACAGCCGGGACAACTTCAGTTCTGATCGTGATGGCGAGACGCCCCTGGGGAGCTTCCGGGGCCAGCATCCTAACTGGGGGATGTTTTCTTTCCCCCATTTGATTCGGGGGCGGCCCTCTGTCACATCTTCGGTGGAGGCCCAAGCTGGCCAGTGGACTCTCTCTCCCCCTGGGTGAGCCCCGCGCCGGTGATGGCCGGCGGGCAGGAACGCGTGAAGGGCACTCTTTGTGTTTGGGAAATTAAACCAGCCACATGCGTTTCTACTGCTTGTATCCAAACGAACTTCACTGGCACACCTCTCTTCCTAAAACGCAGCATGGCGTGCATCTAATGTTCGACGTAAAGCCAGCGCAAAGTAAGTTGGTTTTGAAATGTTGAGATTTTTCGGGGCGCCTGGGTGGCTCAGTCGTTTGAGCGTCCGACCTTGGCTCAGGTCACGATCTCACAGCTCGGGAGTTCGAGCCCCGCGTCGGGCTCCGGGCTGACAGCTCAGAGCCTGGAGCCTGGTTCGGATTCTGTGTCTCCTTCTCTCTCTGCCCCTAACCCACTCACATTCTGTCTCTGTCTCTCTCAAAAATAAGTGAACATTTAAAAAATTTTTTAAAAAAAGTAATATTGGGATTTTCACACTGCTGGCCCCACTCTGCCACCCTCTGGACCGGGCAAACCCCAGCTGGTGAAAGATAACCCGGAATATCGCAACACAGGGATTTGCGGGCTTGCTTGATTCAGCCTGAGCCTCTTCCGGCTGTGGGAGGCTCTGACGGTGACGGGGTGTGGAAAGGATGCGTGTCTTAGGGATAATAACGACCCGTGGAGCTTCACTTGCCTTGGCTGTGCCTTCCCCTTCCCTGGGATAGGGGTCTTCCGGGGCATTAGCGTCTAAGCCTCGTGAGAAGTGCTCTGTGACTTCCTGGGTGACCATTAGGGGATCCGCATCTTGAGGGAAAGGTCATCCCTCGTCCCAGGTTGACAAAGTGTGAAGAGCGTGGGCTTTGCCGTGAGCTAGACCTTGGTTCCGATATTAGCTGTGCAGCTTTGAGTAGATGACCTAACCTCTCTGAGCCTCTGTTCCCCTTTTCCATAAAACAGGGACAAGGGCATTGATATTGTCCCACACAGAACCCTTCTGACGACTGCCCGGGGAAAGCCACAGCGAAATCGTTAAGGGCACGGTGCTGGAGCTAGCCTGCTGGGGTCAAGTCCTGGTTTGACTGTACAAAGCTATGTGGCCTTGGGAGCAATACCTGTCCCCGCTGGACCTCACTTTCTCTTTCTGTAAAATGGGGGCAGCGATAACATCTATCTCAGGGGGTCTTTATGAGGACTCCGTGAGTTAATACTTGTCAAGGGCTTTTATCACGACTTGATAGATTGTAACTGCTACCGAGGCGTTTGGTAAATGAACCCAAGCATCTGGCGATAGATCTTGGCTATTGTCATTCTCCTCCTCAGTGTCCAGCTCAGTGACCTGCAAGGAGCCGGGGCTCGTACAAGGGCGTGGAGGTCCGCTTCTCAAGATGTTCTCACACTGGGGCGGCTGAGATGGGGGTCTGAGATGGCAGCCCCAGGGGGGCACTGTCACCTGCCAGGGAGGCCTTCCCCTGCGAGGCAGCCGGACGCACTCGACCCCTCTCTCCCCTCCCCGCCCCCCCCCAACCCGGTCATACTGACCTGAGCTCTCCATGGGAGCCTGGGGTACGTGTGAAGAGGATGTGGTCGTCTCAGCAGCAGAATGGAAAGTAAAGTGGTTGTTTTTCCGCACAGACGTGGTTCTGCAAACTAAGAGGCAGTTAGCGTAAGTGGTTGGAAGGTTACAGAAAGTGCGTCTGGGGGAATGGAGGGGCTCCTGGGGGACCCAGGCTCCCAGCACGTCGGAGGAAAGGCTACATTTATTTCAGAAATTCCTCTGCGGTGCTGTCTCTGAGCCTGGCACTCTTCTAAACACTGAAAAATGACCAACGTTTAAACATTTGCATTGACCTTAGGAGGTGGGTACTATTTTCTCTCCATTCTACAGGCAGGGACGTTGAAGCACAGTGAGGTTAAGTAACTATGGAAGGTTCGGGCGCCTGGGTGGCTCAGTTGGTTAAGCATCCGACTTCTGCTCAGGTCACGATCTCACGGTTCATGAGTTTGAGCCCCACATCGGGCCCTCTGCTGTCAGCACAGAGCCCGCTTTGGGTCCTCTGTCTCCCTCTCTCTCTGCCCCTCCCCAGCTAGCACTCTCTCTCTCTCTAAAAAAAAAAAAAAGAGACTACGGAAGGTCAAATAGCTTTACCAGCTCAGTAAAGGACTGAGCACTGGACTCAGACTGTCCGGTTTGAGCCTGTGCCCTCAGTCACGACCCCCCGCCCCCCACCGTGACCGCAGTGGGAGACCCCCCCAAACCCTGCTTCCCGAGCAACAAACTCCACAACTAGGTGAGCTCCACAATAAATGAATGAAACATACCTGGGAAAGCTAATTTGGAGAGAGAGAACAATAAGTAAATATTAGGAATGGTAAAGGCCATATATATACAATGAAATAAATTATAATGCACTCTGAATAATTTTAGCCTACTGATAATCACAGAATGAGTATTAAAACGTGTTATACCATTGGCAGTGTTTAGAAAGAAAACACACATACATATCATATATGCATATATATGATTATGTATATAATGTACATATGTACGATGTATCATATACATATATCATACATCATGATGTATATCATACATGTATATGATGTATATGATATGCATATGTATATCATATCCATATATCATAATATATGCATATATGATATGCATGTGTGTTTTCTACATATGTATGTGTGTTTTCTTTTTTTTTTTTTTTTAATTTTTTTTTTCAACGTTTATTTATTTTTGGGACAGAGAGAGACAGAGCATGAACAGGGGAGGGTCAGAGAGAAAGGGAGACACAGAATCTGGAACAGGCTCCAGGCTCTGAGCCATCCGCCCAGAGCCTGACGCGGGGCTCGAACTCACGGACCGCGAGATCGTGACCTGGCTGAAGTCGGACGCTTAACCGACTGTGCCACCCAGGCGCCCCAAGTATGTGTGTTTTCTACATATGTATGGTGTATATCATATACATATGTCATACATATCATGATGTATATCATATACATATATCATACATGTATATGATGTATACATATATCACACATATATATATATATATGTGGCAAAACAAAATTCTGAACCCTATATATCACACCTGGTTTTCTAGGAAAATAAAAATGACCCAAAGGCTCCAGAAGAATTAGGAAAACTACTTATGTTAGTGATCAGTGAGCAAATAAAGTTGTCAAAGAACCAGTTCTTAAAAAGTGATACATGTCTGAGATGGTTCCTCTGATAAGTTCTCTCAAACCAGCAAAGAAAAATGTTATGCCATTACAACTGTTTGAAAGCATAGAGAAAGAAGGAAAGAGTCTCTGAAAAAGCCAAGTTATCCCTGATAGCAAAATCTAATAAAGATAGTTTAAAAAGTAGACGAAGCACTCCACACCCACTGGGATAGCTATTTAGGGGTGCCTGGGTGTGGGTGGCTCAGTCGGTTAAGCGTCAGACTTCGGCTCAGGTCATGATCTCATGGTGCGTGGGTTCAAGCCCCGCGTCGGGCTCTGTGCTGACAGCTCAGAGCCTGGAGCCTGCTTGGGATCCTGTGTCTCCCTCTCTCTCTGCCCCTCCTCCACTCACGCCGTCTCTCAAAAATAAATAATATTATAAAAAAAGAAAATAACTGATACTATCGAGTGTCAGTAAGGACGTGGAGAGTTTAGAACCCCTGGTGCACTGCAGGTTGGAATTCAAAATAGTACAGCTGTGGTAGAAAACAGTACAGTGATCCCTCAAAAAGTTAAACACAGATTTACCATACGCCCCACAAATTCCACTTCTAGGTAAATACCCAAAAGAATTGAAAATAGGGATTGTAACAGATACTTGCACACCAATGTTCATAGCAGCATCATTCAAAATAGCCAAAAATTGGATACACTTCAAATGTCCGTCAACAGGTGACCGGTAAACAAATGTGGTCTATCCATACAATGGAAAATTATTCAACCTTAAAATGAAATGCAATTTGGATACATGCTACAACATAGATGAGCTTTGAAATATCATCCTAGGTGCAATAAGTCAGGCCAAAAGGACAAATATTATATGATTCTGTTTACATGAGGCACCCACAATAGGGAAATCTACAGAGACAGAAAGTGTAATGGAGGTTATCAGGAGCTATGGGGAAGGAGGAACAGGGAATTATTATTCAATGGGTACAGAGTATCTGTTTGGGATGTTGAAAAAGTTCTGGAAATGGACAGTGGTCATTGTACAACATTGTGAATGTACTTAATGACACTGAATTGTACACTTTAAAATGGTTAAAATGGAGGGGCGCCTGGGTGGCACAGTCGGTTAAGCGTCCGACTTCAGCCAGGTCATGATCTCGCGGTCTGTGAGTTCGAGCCCCGCGTCAGGCTCTGGGCTGATGGCTTAGAGCCTGGAGCCTGTTTCCGGTTCTGTGTCTCCCTCTCTCTGCCCCTCCCCCATTCGTGCTCTGTCTCTCTCTGTCCCAAAAATAAATAAAAAAACGTGGAAAAAAAATTTAAAATGGTTAAAATGGAAAATTTTATGGTATGTATATTTTACTACAATAAACAGATATCAAAAATATAAAATAAATATTGCTAATGAATTCAATGAATTCAAATTATAATGTATTCTGAATAATTCTAGCCTAGAAAGGAATATTAAAATGTGATTTCATATTGGAAACAATTAGAAAAGATTAAACGTTGGCAATGATTGGAAAAGATAAAAATATCAACTCTTGATGAGGATGTGGAAAAATTTTGCTCTGTCGTAGGGAGTTGGTGAGAATGGAAATTGGTATAGCTTCTCTGGAGGGTAGCTGGCCAATAAGTATCAAAATTCAAAATGTGCACACTCTTTGCCTAAGCCACTCCACCACTAGGAATTATCCTAAGGAAATAACTGGGTGAGTGAATAAGGATTGTGTACAACAATGGTCATTGAAACATTGTTTATAAGGGAGAAAAAGAGAAGAAACTTAGAGGCCCGACTACAGAGTATCAATTAAGCAAATTAAAAATATATAGTCTGTGCAATGGAATACAGAGCAGACATAAAAATGATGATGTATATCTACATTTACTTACTTGAAAAGATTTTCAGAAGTATCCATTGAATTCTTTTTCATGTTTATTTATTTATTTTTGAGAGAATCCCAAGCAGGCTCCGAGCTGTCAGCACAGAGCCCGACACGGGGGCTCAATCTTACAAACCATGAGATCATGACCTGAGTCAAAATCAAGAGTCAGATGCCCCACTGACTGAGCCACCCAGGGGCCCCTGGAAGTACTTGTTTTAAACACCAGGTAACAAAACAGTTAACACATTCCTAACACATTAATTTTAAAAAGAATACTTCTAAATTTGCTCAGACGTATGGTAAAAAGTCAAGAAAAAGTAAACATCAAAATGTGACATTGGAGGTCCTCGTTCTGGTTAAACACAGAGTAAGTACACTCCACTGTAACTCTCCAACTCAATACAACTAAAAACTCTGAATAGTATGCGTGCGATCACTATCTGAGGATTCTGAAAGGTAAACGGTAGCAGGCAGAATGGGGAAGAGAACCAGTACTTGAAGCAAGAATAATCTGGCAATGAGTTTCCTGCACTCCCCCCACCCTCCCCATTATACACTGGTCTAGACACAAAGGCCTCCTAAAGCTCACAAGTGCACACTTAGGGCAGACAGAAAGAGCTGGAAGGAAGCCTCCCTTCCTGCTGTGAGGAGCAAAGAAAGGGTCCCCAAAGGATTGGAGAGATGGGGGAATTTACTTTTTCTTTTGCATTTTGTTCTGCGATAGCCCCCAGGAAATCTTGAAATAGCAGTAGCAGCAACAGTGATGGCAGTGGGGGCCATGCAGATACCTAAAATTCTGAAAAAGGGAAATTATTCCCTCTGACTAGAGGAACTAGTTCCCAAGGGCATGGGAAGAATCCTTAATACTTTTATTCCCCCCTCTATCACAGGAACAAAACCCAGAAATAACAAATAGAAGATAAATAATAAAATGGTAGACATGAATAAAAATATATCAATAGTTATATTAGATGTAAATGGTCTAAACACACCAATTAAAAGACAGAGATTATCTGGGGGCACCTTGGTGGCTCAGTTGGTTAAGTGTCTGACTTCGGCTCAGGTCATGATTTCACGGTTTGTGAGTTCGAAACCCGTGTCGGGCTCTGTGCTGACAGCTCAGAGCCTGGAGCCTGCTTCGGATTCTGTGTCTCCCTCTCTCTCCGCCCCTCTCCTGTTCACTCTCTGTCTCTCTCTCAAAAAATAAACATTAAAAATTTTTTAAAAATTAAAAAATAAAAGACAGAGATTGTCAGCATTTAAAAAGAAACAGAAAACAGGGGCTCCTGGGTGGCTTAGTCAGTTAAGCCTCCAACTTCAGCTCAGGTCATGATCTCATGGTTCGTGGGTTCGAGCCCCACATCAGGCTCCGTGCTGACAGCTCAGAGACTGGAGTCTACTTTGGATTCTGTGTCTCCCTCTCTTCTCTCTCTGTCTCTCCCTTGCTATCTCTGTCTCAAAAAGAAATAAAATAAGTAAATAATAATAAATAATAAATAAATAAAAATAAAATTAAAAAAAAGAAACAACTCTATGCTGTTTGCAAAGTTCACTTCAAATATAATGTCATAGGTAAGCTAAAAGCAAAAGAATACAAAAAATACTACCTGACTATTAATGAAAAGAACACTGAAGTAGCTGAATTAATATGAGACAAAGTCGATTTCAGAGCAAGGAAAATCATAATGATAAAAACATAATGATAAAAGACACATAATGATAAAAGGGTCAGTTCATGAAGAAGATATAACAATGCTAAATATGTTTGCACCTAAAAACAGGGCTTCAAAATACATAAAGGAAAAACAAATAAACTAAAGGATAAGTAGGCAAATCCACAATTAGTGGGAGATGTTAACAATCCTTTCTCAGTAATTGATAGCACAAGCACGTGGAAAATCAGGAAGGACACAGAAAGAGCAAATAATACTATCAACCAACTGAATATAACCAGCATTTATAGAACAGTATACACAACATAGCAGAATATGAATTCCTTTCAAGTGCATGTGAAATATTCACCCAGATAGACAATACCCTTGGTCATTAAACAAACCTTAACAACTTGAAAATAATTGAACTATATAAAGTAAGTTTGCTGATCATAATGAAATTAAACTTGAAATCACTAACATGAAGATAACTAGAAAATATCTAAATATTGAGATATTAAACAACACATTTCTAAATAACCCATATTCCCCCTCCCCCCCAAAAATATGAGGGACTACTTTGCAACTCATTTTAGGAGTCTAGTGCTCTCCTTATATCAGAACCAAACAAAGATAGCACAAGAAATGGAAACAGACCAATATCCTTATAAACATATATGAAGAAAATTCTCAACAAAATATTAGTACACTGAGACTAGCAATATATAAAAAGAATAATGCATAACAACCTGATGGGGTTTGTCCCAGGAAGGCAAGACTGATTCAATATTTGAAAATCAATCAGTGTAATATACTATATTAAAGGTTTAAAAAGAATAACCATATGCTTCTGTTAATGGATGCAGTAAAAACATTTGACAAATCTTAACATTTATGATTAAAACTTAAGAGTAAATTAGGAATTTAAGGGAACTTCCTTAATCTGACAAAGAGCCTTTAACCAAAAAACCCCACAGCAAACATACATAATAGTAAAAAAAAAAAAGTGAATGTTTTCCGTGAAAGGTTAGGAAAAGGCAAGGACACTCTCACCACTTCTATTCGACAAATCAACACAATACTGGAAGCCAGTGTACTAAGACAAAGGAAAAAGAAAAGGAAGTAGAAGAAGGTAGGAAAAGAGGTATACAGATTGGAAAGGAAGAGATAAAACTATTTGCAAACAATACGACCCTACTCACAGGTAACAGGTGTACAAAGAACACCCTAAGAATCTACGCGGAAATCTCCTAGAACTAATAAGTGAGTTTGCCAGGATCACAGGATATAATGTCACCATACAACCTCGGGCAATGTCTGTATACTAAAAACAATTAGAAACCAAAATTTGAACCACAGTGCCATTTAAAATAGCTCCCAGGGGCGCCTGGGTGGCGCAGTCGGTTAAGCGTCCGACTTCAGCCAGGTCACGATCTCGCGGTCCGTGAGTTCGAGCCCCGCGTCGGGCTCTGGGCTGATGGCTCGGAGCCTGGAGCCTGTTTCCGATTCTGTGTCTCCCTCTCTCTCTGCCCCTCCCCCGTTCATGCTCTGTCTCTCTCTGTCCCAAAAAATAAATAAACGTTGAAAAAAAAATTTTTTTTTAAAAAAAATAGCTCCCAAAGGAAAAAAAAAAGAGAGAGAGAAATACTTAGGTATAAAGCTAACAAAACACATATAGGATCTGTATGGTGAAAATCACAAAATGCTGAAGAAAGAAATCGAAGAACACTGAAAATAAATACAGACACACACAGTTTATGATGTGGAACACATCCAGTATAGTTGAGATGTCCATTCTCCCCAACTGATTTTTAGATTTAATGTAATTCCAATAAAAATACCATATTTCTTAAAAACAACATTTTTAATGTTTATTTATTTTTGAAAGAAACAGAGCGCAAGTGGGGGAGGGGCAGAGAGAGAGGGAGACGCAGAATCCGAAGCAGGCTCCGGGTTCTGAGCCGTCAGCACAGAGCCCGACGCGGGGCTCGAACCCACGAACCATGAGATCATGACCCAAGCTGAAACCAAGAGTCAGACGCTCAGCTGACTAAGCCACCTCCGCGCCTCTCAGCAGATTTCTTTTGTAGATAGAAGATAAGCAGATTCTAAAATTTATAAACAACTGAACTAGCCAAACAATTTTGAGAAAAAAAAGTTTGAGGACCCATCTCTCTATTTTAAGAAGTACTACGAAGTTATAAGTGAAGGAGTAGACACAGACGGAAGGAACAGAATCGAGCCTCCAGAAATAGACCCAAGTAAAAAGAGCCAATTGATTTTTTACAAAGTTGCAAAGCCAAGTCAACGGGGGAAGGCTAAGTCTTTTCAACAAATGATCTGGAACAATTGATCATCAATAGGCAAAAAAAAAAAAAAAAAAGTATCTCAACTTAAATCTCACAACTCAAACTCAACACGTTCCACAGATCTGAATGTAAAAGGCAAAACTATAAAGGTTCAGAAGAAAACATAGGGAGAAGTCTTTGTGCCCTTGGGTTAGAGAGAATTCTGAGATATGATACCAAAAGCATAATCCATAAAGGAAAAAACTGATAAACTGGACTTGGCCAAAATTAAAAACTTTGGCTTTGCGAAAAGGGCCTTTAAGAAAATGAAAAGACAAAGCATACAGTTGGAGAAGATGTTTTCAGATCGCATATCTGACAAAGAATTTGTATCCAGGATGTATAAAGAACTCTCAAACCTCGACAGTAGGAAAACAAATGATACCCCCGAAAGGGAAAAATATGCAAACAGGCGGTTCATCCAAAAAGTTATGGGGATGGCAAGAAATCACAACAAAACAACACAAAAATCATGTTACTAGTCATCAGGGAATGCAGATTAAAACTGGGAGACACAAACATACACCATTGGAATGGCTACAATTTAGTCACAGGCAATACAAAGCGCTGGAGAATAGGGGCGCCCGGCAGGGGGTGGCTCAGTCGGTTGAGCGTCCAACTTCGGCTCAGGTCACGATCTCACGGTCTGTGAGTTCGAGTCCGCGTCGGGCTCTGTGCTGATGTCTCAGAGCCTGGAGCTGCTTCCGATTCGGTGTCTCCCTCTCTCTCTCTGCCCCTCCCCTGCTCGTGCTCTGTCTTTCTCTCTTTCTCAAAGGTCAATCAACATTACATTTTTTTTTTAATTAAAAAAAGACATTCGTTTTGATATACAAGTGCTTTGGATTACAAGCGTGTTTCCAGAACGAGTTATGCTCGCAAACCAAGGTTTTACCGTACTATCTCTGACTTTATTGGTATTTCGTAACAGCTGGTGCACAGGAGCGAGCTAACGTACACGCACGTTGTGATCCCTAACGAGAAAAACGGTCACCCGTGAGCCCGCCACCCAACTCGGGAAGACCTGCTATCACATTGCCCTGCGCGTAACGCAAAAGCAGGGTAACAACAAAATGGTAAGACTCCTAAAATAATTGCTCCTCTGGCCCGTCCCTTCCTGGGTGCCCGTGTGACCCATCCCTGAGTGCTCTGACTTCAGCCTCCTTTGTGCCCAAAAGTGCCAGAAATGTCCAGCTCTTTCGTGGCAACATTTTGATAAAGGCTGGGTGTGTCGACCAGTCATGTTGTTCGTTCTTTCTGAAGATGGTCTGTGGCATGTTTTTGTGGGCGACAGGAGACGTCGCAGTCTGGAGGGAATGTGAAATATCAGACCTGAAGATCCAGTCGTGAATCTAAGCGTGTGGCTGATCCCGGGGTGCCTGCAGTCTGGGGAGGGGGTGGCGGAGCTGGGGTGGCCTGAGGCGCTGCCCGGTGGGGGACGGGGCGGACCCTGCCCCCAAAGCCACTGATGCAGGGAAGCCGAGGGAGGCTTCCCAAGTGGGACCCGGGGAGCTGGATTCCCAGGTCGCCCTCTGGTAGTGGTGAAAACTGACCATGATGACCTCTGCCCCAACCCACCGGGTCCAAGCCACCGTCACCGCTTGCTGAGATTGTGGCCATGCCCCCCAAAAAGTCCCCGTGCTTCCCCGCTCTCCCCTACAACCCAGTCCGTGACTAAAGCCCTCCAGTGGCATCTCTTAGATCTTAGAACACCCCACACCCCTCGCCCTGCCTAAATCTGGCCTCATCTGGCCCCCGAGCACCTCTCCACCTTTATCTCTCCCCCCTCTCCCTCTGGCTCACCCGGCTCTCACTTCGTGGCTCATTATGTTCCTCGCACCTGCCAGACCCAGACCTACCTCAGGGCCTTTGCACACCTCTGCCTAGAACGCCTTTCCCCACAGCTAAGTACTTCTCAATATTCAGGTCTCCCTAAAAAAAAATTTTTTTTTTTAACATTTATTCATTTTTGAGAGACAGAGCGTGAGCGGGGGAGGGCAGAGAGAGAGGGAGACACAGAATCCGAAGCAAGGCTCCAGGCTCCGAGCTGTCAGCACAGAGCCCGACCCAGGGCTCGAACTCCCGAACCGTGGGAGGGTGACCTGAGCTGAAATCAAGAGTCGGATGCTGACCCGACGGAGCCCCCAGGCGCCCCTAGATCTCATTTTAAATGTCACCTCCTTAGAGAGGGAGGTCGCTCTATCTAAACTAAACTCCTCTCCCCACCCCAGGCGATACTCCAGCACACTCTCGTTTCATTCACAGCATTTAGCGGTATCAGGCGTCTTCCCACGTAATGATTAATTTTCTCGGCTCCTCGTTGGAATGTGCTGCCGTATCTGTCCCCTGTCGCAGGCCCGGCACCTCGGGGCCCTGCTGGCACCCGGGAGACACGGCATAAATATTTTGGGGAGCAAAGGTGAGGTATCTTGCCAAAAGTCACATGGCTAATGAATGATGAAACCAGGACTAGAGCCGAGATCTCAGCTGGGGGTGTGAGGTCACGGGCCACCCCCCCCTTACACTCTCCACCCCTTCCCCCCCCACCCCCACCCCTCGCAGGACACCTGCCGCCCCAGGGAAGGTAGAATGAACGCACAGACAAGCTTCTGTCCAGGTGGCGTCAGCGGGGAAGGAATACGGGGCAGCCTGGAAGGAAAAGACATCCCAGAGATAGAGACGACAAGGGGGTATGTGTGTCTCAGTACTCACGGTGCGAAGCCGGGGCTATTCTGGGCTGACTTTTAATGGAAAATGAACTTGGAAGAAGTGTGACCAATGGGTGCCAGAAAACCGCCTTATCCATTTTCCTATTCGCTCATTTGCTGACTCATTCACCACACATTTATTCGGGGCTTATATGTCCTCCTGCAGGCGTTGGAGAGGCCTTGTGCCTCTGTAATGGATTTCCTGTCCTTTGGGGGCTGTTGACCATGGGGGGGGGGGGGAGCCCTCAGGGGACAGGCGACCAGACAGGAAATGGAAATATGCAGAACCCGGGTCATTCTCAAAATGCATCAACATCACCTTTGTCTCCACTTGGACCGACATGCATTTCTTAGGAAATGAGGCTTGCCCCTTTTAGCCCCCAAACATGCCTCTGAAGGTTTTCTAGATGCATCTCACGGGAGCTCATTGCATATGGTCACACGGTGGAGATTTCGGGAGCTGTCGGTGGACGACAGAAGCCTCCACCCCGTCCTGGATGGCTCATACTTTCTGACTCCTCAGATAGGATTCTGTCTCAGCACTGGGGGCTGTTCTTTGCTCCTAGTGGGTGAGTGGGGGCTGTTATCCGGCCCACCGGCCCACTGGGCTTTGGGTAATTTACCCCGCCAGGGAGGGCGAGGGTTTGCAATTCATCTTTAATTTTTTTAGTGTTTATTTATTTTGAGAGAGAGAGACAGCGTGCAAAGGGTGTGTGTTTGGGGGGGGGTGCACAGAGAGAGTGGGAGACACAGAATCTGAAGCAGGCTCCAGGCTCTGAGCTGTCAGCACAGAGCCCGACGCGGGGCTCGAACCCACCAACTGTGAGATCATGCCCTGAGCCAGAGTCGGACGCTTAACCGACAGAGCCACCCAGGCGCCCCAACGATGTTTCTTTCGAATTCCCAGCAAAGGGTCCCCTGTGTTGGCAGCAACCTGTCCCGGCCCTCTGCACCCTTCCAGAAGGCTGGGACGCCACATAAGCACAGGCGATGGTTTTGGAGGTAAAACACAAAAACAAAGCCTGAGAAACAGATCTATGAACAGAGAGCGAAGCTTCCAACCACAGACATGGAACCTCTATTTGGGCGGCTCAGAGGCCCTCTTGGCTGTCTTCCTAGTTCCTGGCAGGGTCTGGAGCGATGGCATTGCTGAGCAAATCAAAGAGCACCTATGGAACACCCACGTGTCCTGTCCGGGCAACAGCAATTGGACAAGGGCCAGGGAGTTCAGAGATGAATGAAGGAGACGAGGTCCTTGCCCATCAGACTGTAGGGCCCCGCCACTCCGTGACTTCTTCAGGACAGCAGTGTGGCCCTGGCCACCACACTCCTGGCCCACCACCAGCACACTGACGCCCTCACAGACCCGTATTCACAACACGCCTGACAACCCATTTCACAGATTCGCACTGGGGCCCTGGAGGCATGCCCTGCCTACTATATCAATACAATTCACCTTTCAATTAAAAACCACGCCGATGGTAAATCCAAAAGGTACACACCGCTCTCCAGTGAAAAGCAAACATCCTCACTCCTCTGGGCCACCGGCTCCTCTCACCCGCTCCCCAGAAGAAACCATAGCTCTAGAAAATTTGCATCTGTGGCCAACTTTTTCAAAAAAAGGCCGTATTTCACATAAAAATCGAGATTCTCAGCTTTCCATAGAGGCAGAGCCCAAGCGGGAGAGGGGCAGAGAGAGAGGGAGACACAGAATCTGAAGCAGGCTCCAGGCTCTGAGCCGTCAGCACAGAGCCCGACGCGGGGCTCGAGCCCATAAACCGTGCGATCGTGACCTGAGCCGAGGTCGGACGCTTAACCGACGGAGCTACCCAGGCGCCCCTTGAGATGCCCAGCTTTTACATAAAAGGAATAACTTGGAGATCTGGCCACAGCCAGCCCACAGTTCTTCAGGGCAGCTACTCATGGGTGTCGAATGGCTGCTGTCCCCGTGCAGAGAGCCAGGGCCCTCCCCCTACCCCCCTCCGCCGTGCCCGTGAGCCTGTCTGGGGCATCATTCATGCCCCTGCCTGGCCCCTGGAGGCGGGCAGTGAGCAATCCCCCAGCTTTGCTGTGGCTCCAGTCCTAACGCTCCAAGAGGAGTTATTATGTGAGCTGGGCACCGGGGTTGCCCACGGTGCCCCTGTGAGTCAGTCAACAAACATCCACGGTGCCAAGCACCATACATTACATCCTGTTTCCTTTAGTGCTGGGTCCCCTTTACCTGACGCTGCTTCTACCAATAGGAAGCCCTTGCTAAATATCCTTGAATGACAGACCATCAAGGCACTCGTAGGACAGGGTCACCGTCCCCAACCTCTCTCAGGCTAGGGAGCAGAAACTAGTCTGTGGGGACCGGCTGGTTGGACAAAGGGTACAGGAAATGAAGATGATGCTTAGGATGCTGGTCAAAGAGACCCAGGCTCAGTGCCTTGAAACCAGTGGGAAGGGGGACGCAGGCTCAGCACCCTGAAACCAGTGGGAAGGGGGGCCCAGGCTCAGTGCCCTGAAACCAGTGGGAAGGGGAATGCAGGCTCAGCGCCCTGAAACCAGTGGGAAGGGGGGCCCAGGCTCAGTGCCCTGAAACCAGTGGGAAGGGGAATGCAGGCTCAGCGCCCTGAAACCAGTGGGAAGGGGGACCCAGGCTCAGCGCCCTGAAACCAGTGGGAAGGGGGACCCAGGCTCAGCGCCCTGAAACCAGTGGGAAGGGGGACCCAGGCTCAGCGCCCTGAAACCAGTGGGAAGGGGAATGCAGGCTCAGCGCCCTGAAACCAGTGGGAAGGGGGACCCAGGCTCAGCGCCCTGAAACCAGTGGGAAGGGGGACCCAGGCTCAGCGCCCTGAAACCAGTGGGAAGGGGGACCCAGGCTCAGCGCCCTGAAACCAGTGGGAAGGGGGACCCAGGCTCAGCGCCCTGAAACCAGTGGGAAGGGGGACCCAGGCTCAGCGCCCTGAAACCAGTGGGAAGGGGGACCCAGGCTCAGCGCCCTGAAACCAGTGGGAAGGGGGACCCAGGCTCAGCGCCCTGAAACCAGTGGGAAGGGGGACCCAGGCTCAGCGCCCTGAAACCAGTGGGAAGGGGGACCCAGGCTCAGCGCCCTGAAACCAGTGGGAAGGGGGACCCAGGCTCAGCGCCCTGAAACCAGTGGGAAGGGGGACCCAGGCTCAGCGCCCTGAAACCAGTGGGAAGGGGGACGCAGGCTCAGCGCCCTGAAACCAGTGGGAAGGGGGACCCAGGCTCAGCGCCCTGAAACCAGTCAGGAAGATTCCCAGCAGCTGGCGTGGGCAGCATGGAAAGCGGCCGAGGGGTGGATCCCGACCACCTGGGAGGAGCCTCCCCACCCCATCCCTGCAGGCCCTCCCACCCTGCCCTGCACACAGCGTTCATTCATTTCATTCATTATTTCTTTTGCTCCGTCGTTATGGAGACCAGCAGCGTGCCAGATACCGTCCTACAGACACAAGGTAAGAAAGCCAGGCCTTCAGCGGGAGACCCAATAAACGGGTGCCTTCATTCACTCACTCATTCATTCGTTCAGCCCCTTCTGTACGTTAGACCCGGTTCCAGGTCCTGGGGATTTGGCCATAATTTCAGATAGACAAAAACACCTGCTGTCATAAAGGCTACAATCTAATGGCATGTAGGGAGTGTGCAAGGGGACACCCAGGAAACTCGAAAACTAAGCTGTATATTAGCTGGTGGCCACTGCTGTAATGATAAGGCCGGGAAGTGGGGGGGGATGTGCGGTTCCAGAGCTGGGGGGACTGGTCTCTACAAGGTTGACCGGAGAGGTCTCACTGAGGAGGTGACTTCTGGGTAGAAGAAACCTGGGTGCGGGGAGGGGGGAGGATGGATGGGAGCGAGTGGGGCCATATCTGCCCAAGACAGGGTCCAGGTGACGGGATAAGCCAGGCCAGGTGCCGAGGTGCGGGGACAGTGTGGCCACAGCGTGGCGGGAAGGGGACGGCGGGAGGGGGCTGGGAGGCAATCCTTCACGGGCATGTTTTTGTGCACACGCCTTGTGAGCTTTTGTGCCGGGTCATCCGAGAAGGTACGTATCGTGCACAGCCTGGGAGGACCGCGGCAGTGTCTCCCTGCTGGGGACACGGGGCAGATTTACTCGCCGTCCAGCAGGGTAGCAGCAATGTCCCCTTCCCGGGCAGAACTGGCACTTTGCCTGCTGCCCGCTGTGAAAGCCGGGGTTCCCTAAGGTCAGGGCTCCTTGGCTGATGGTGCACAGCACCCCCTTCCATGCTGCCCCCCCTGGGACTTGGGGGACAAGGGGGCCCATCAACCTGACGCTCATGTGCTTGTGGGGCCACAAGTAATCGAGGCCTTCACCTCAGACTCCCGAGTCTCCCGTTTCCTGCCGGTGACAGCGCGACAGGCTGACTTAAACAGTTACGAGGAGGGTGAAATCTTGGACGCTTCACGGGGCTCGGCGACGTAGGGACAAGATCAGAGGCAAAGAAGGAATGAATGGGTGAATGGATGAATGGATGAACGAATGGCGTGGGATTCAGAGCGTACTCGTCCTTAAACGTAGAACTTCGGCAGTAAACGGTCCCCAGGCCAGGTGCAGACACACAGCTGGTCACTGCCATGGGGTAAAAACACGTCTGGGGACCGACCACAGAACCGCAGAGGTGGCCACAGGGATAAGTCAGCGGGACCCCGTTTCCTGCCGCTGTTACTGCTCGAGACTGGTGCCAGGCAAGGAGGGGGAGACTTCCAGGAACAGGCCCGGCTGGGGGGTCAGTGTTCCCAGCAGTGAAGATCCCGGCTGCTGACCTGCCCACCCCGGCGCCCCAACCCCGCCCTGCGGGCCCCTCGTCCAGACCGTTTGCACAGAACCCTCCATCCAGCCCTCCCTGCGGCCATCCCTTCGGGCTTAAAGGCCAAGAACAAAGACACAGAGTTTCCCAAGGTCGCAGCTCTGCCCCCCACCTGTCGTCTGCCCCCCCCCCGGCACAGCGACAAGGGACCCCCTCCCTCTGCCACTGACCCACTTCCCCCTCCTCCTGCCGGCGCTGACTCACAAACCCCTGAGTTTTGGGGGCAGATGCTATTTCCAGTGTTCTGACCTTTTCTCTCCATGGAGAGAGTCATACTTGCCCGGCTCTTTGGTTTAGAGCATGTGATTCGTGGGCTCACAGTAGGAATGCCGAGCTCTGAGGGGACCCCTCGACCCTCAACCCTCATCCTACGAGGCCCACTCGGGCTGTCCAGGTTCCCGAGGCGCCGGGGACGTGGGGGCCCTGCGCTCTGCTGTTCCCTGGGGATGGGGCAGGCCTGTTTCCCTTGCTGTGTCTGCCACTGGCCGGGGAGGAAACACCTGGACGTGAGAGAGACAGTCTGGAGGAGGCGGGAGGAGAGCATTGTTCTGGGGGGAGGGCAGGGAGCCCGGGAGGAGTCTGACGGGGCGTGGGTGTAGACCAGGAAAGCCCTGGGGGCCAGATTCACGCCCACCATGTCGGCCAAGAAGCAGGTCCTGGTGAGGGGCTATGTGGCATGTGGCTGGGCTGGTGGCACTTGGTGCCGGACTGCCTGGATCCCGGTCCTCTCTCTGGCTGTCACAACTTGGGCTGCCTGCTTAGCCCCTGCTTGGGCTGCCTTTGTGCCTCAGTTTCCCTGTCTTTAGAGGAGAGCTAGGCATAGCACCTGCCTCGTCGGATTACCGCAAGGACAGAGTAAGATGATCCTCGGGGCGCCCGGGGGGCTCGGTCAGTGGAGCGTCCGACTCTTGGTTTCGGCTCAGGTCACGATCTCGCGGTTCGTGAGTTCGAGCCCGCGTCGGGCTCTGGGCTGACAGCTCAGAGCCTGGGGCCTGCTTCACATTCTGTGTCTCCCTCCTCTCTGCCCCTTCCCTGCTCATGCTGTCTCTCTCTCTCTCTCTCTCAAAATAAATAAATAAAATTTAAAAACTGACCCTCTATGAACTCTTCTCTTCAGCAGCCGAATGGACTCACCAGCTGTGTTTTGCCGTAAAACCCCCTGCTTTGCACCTGCTCTCCTGCTATGGGTTTGCACACTTTGTTCTCAACCGGGATGCCTGCTGCCTCACCTCTGCACACAGACCCTCCCTGCCGCTCAAGGCTCGGGTGCGGCCTCCTGTAAAGCCCCCTGGAGCCCCTGCCCCGAGGTCACCTGCGTACGTGCCTCCGCTCGCCTCGGGACCTTGCGCACTTTGCTTTCTGTTGGTCACTTACTTGTGCTGCGTATCAAGGCCCCACCAGCTGGCCAACTTCTTGAGCACCGGGACCTGGCCTTGCTCGGCCTCTGGCCCCGACTGCACAGCTAGAAGACGCTCGATCGTGCGTGTGGACAGAAGCAACCGGACCAGCATGATCGCCACCTGGCTCCCCGGGAGGGACAGACACGTGATGTCCCAGAAGGGGTGTAGACGGGACCAGAAGGCCGACTGGGGGGCCAGTGCCTTGCTCACCTGCCCTGTTGTCTTTGGCAAGACGCCGCATCTCTCTGAGCTATAAAACGGGCATTAAAATACGTATCCGGCCCACCTCTGACGGCACACGAGAATCTGGTGGGACGATGCGTGTGCTCTCCTGCCCCGGGCGTGTGTAACCAGTTATAATATTGATACTTACAGGATCCAGAGAAGAAAGGAGGGGTCCCCTCGCCGGGTCCCGGGTGAAAGGATCTTAACTTGGCAGAGTGATCCTGGGGGCCACCGCCTCTGGTAACCCTTCTCAGCAAGGCTGGGCCTCACGTACAGAAGAGCCAGGGGCATCTCGGCCCCTCCAGGGCTCCCTGCCTTCCTCCTCCTTCCTCCTGGCCCCTCCACCTGCTCTGCCCGGATCTGCCTCTCCCGGCTTCCTCCCTGGACACCTTACCCCAGCCAGCACCTACCTTAGCTCGGCTGGAGCTCGGTTCCCTAAGTCTTTCTGCCGACTGGCTCCCCACCGTCTGTGCAGGGAGGCTGCCGGCCCCAGAGAACCCGATGGCTCAGAGGGGCTCCAATGGGTGTCTCTGGTCCCCGCGGCAGCCTGCAGATCTGCAGAGAAAGGCCCAGTGTGGCACAGGCCCGACTCTGTCCCTCCTCTTCCTTCCCCTTCCCCGTGGCCCTCAAAGCTCCTCCCAGAACACATCCTGCTGTGAGGCTGCTTTCTGCAGAAGCTTTGTGGTCCCCCGCGGTCACTGGAGGCTCTTCCTTTCGAAGGGGCAGGAGGGGGGAGCCTCCATAGAGTCCCCCTGTGGTGCTGACTGGGCTGTGATGCCGGGGACCCTGAGCTCCCTCCAGAGCTCCAGACGCGCCAGCTGCCATCCACGCCTGGAGACTGGCAGCCAGAGGGCCACCTAGCACTTTCAGTTCAAGGTGCACGAACCGAGCCTTCCTCCCCAGCCCCCACCAAGCCCACCTGTCTGCTCCTCACCTCAGAATCAGAAACTTGGGGGGGGGGCATCCTCAAAGCCTCCCTCTCTCTCCCGTGTTCCATCTAAATGCAACCAAGTCCCATGTCATAAACTGTCCCCTTTCCCCGCCCCCACGACTGCCACCATCGCCCTCCTCCCGAGTGACCGTAGAAGCCTGATCCACAACCGCATCACAGCCAAGAGCCCCTCTCTGGTGCCGAAACACAGATCGGATCACATTACGCCCGCAGTACAGCCTTCAATGGCTCCCTGTTACCTTTAGGAGAAAGGCCAGGCTCCACCTCGCGATTTGCACGGCTCTCTTGACCCGGTGGCTCCTTGATCCCCAAGCCCACGCTGTGACCCCTCCCTGGAGTCCTGATGGCCGGCAGTTCTGTGATGGTCCAGGTGGCCCCTGGGCTCCAGGCCTGCACGTGTGCTGTGGGCTCCCCTTCTGTCCTCCTCCTGGCTCCAGCAGAGAAGAGGAAAAACGGAGGTCAGAGAGGAAGGAGGAAAGTGGGGTGCCTGGCAGCTGGGAAAGGAGACGGGGTGCAGGACACGGTGGTCAGCGGTGTCAAAGCCTGCGGAGAGGACGCGGCTGAAGGGAGCGACAAGAGCAGCTGCTGACCTGGGCACTTAGGAGAGAGCAGCGTGGGGGAGCGGACCACCTCCAAGGTGTGGACTTGTTGGCTGGCCCGTTGTAGTCTTTCTTTTTCTCACAATTTGAAGGCAAGCAGTATTTTGGGAAATCCACACATTTCTAGACCTTCGAAAAGCTCACAGATGCTCTGCTATCACCTGGTTTGGCCTAATGGTCAACGTCTCTGGAGAGAGATCGCAGACAGCGTGGCCTGAACGCCTGGATTCAGCCGTGCCTGCAACCCTCATGCCTAGATCTACTGCGGATTGTTGGACTATGTGATCCAATAAATTCTCCCCCTCCCCTTTTTGAGTAAGACGGTTTGACTTGGATCCTGTTACTCGGGTTCCTCCTTTGCGGCCAAAGAAGTCACTGGTATTTTTTTCTGCAAGGGTTTGCATGGCCTCTGCTCTATCACCCTCACTTTGCAGAAGAGCGCATTTGAAAACAGCAACACCAAAAAGGAGCCCAGACGTTTCGATCATCTACTCCACGACTCGATCTTCCTGCCCTATCTGTTGGTTTTCTGCACCCCCTCCCGTGACTGGAGTGATAGTCTCTCCTATCTTTGTATTTGAGTTCTTAGGTCATGTGTCTGCCCCATCTGTCTACCCTTCCCCCACAAGTTCTGGGGAAGCAGAGGCTAGGTCCTTATGCATTATCCTACCCCTCACGGGTTAAGAGAGTGCTAAGAGAATGTTTGGCTCATTAAATACAACAAATATGGATGGATGTGGATGGATGGATGGATAGATGGATGAGTGGATGGATGTGGATGGGGGGATGCATAAGAGAAATGGGTAAGTCCAGGACAGGATAAAGGACCAGGGACTCTGCCCCTGCAGGTCTGGTACTCAGCAGCAGCAGCCAGGCAGTGTGGTGGCCCACGTGGGCAGCCTCCTCGCCTTATCAGCTTTGGCCTAAACTGAATCGGAAATCACAAGTCGACGTTGTGGCTGACTGCACCCTCCTCCTCCACAGCTGCTGTCTCGGCAGCCACACTGGGTGTGGCAGCCACGGGTTGCTTGGTGACCGTGGTACGGCCCCAGAGCTGTCCCCTGCAAGGATGGGCTGAGGCTTCTTCATGGGTCATGGACATCCAGGAACAGGAAAGAAGGAAGAGAAGGGAGAGACGAAAGACTGAGGGTCGCTAGCTGCCCCCTGAACCATCCTACCATCCCCAAGGCAGGGGCGGGGCGGGGGGGGGGACTGCCCCTTTGATCCCAGGGACGCCTTGCCTCTTAGGGGGGATTCTGCTTTCCAGGTGCTGAGGCCAGGCTTCCCATCTGCACCAATGTCCCCGGAAGAGCCTTTCCAGTCCCTTCTGTCCAGGCAAACACTTCCTGTTATTTTCCCACCCATTACTAAGCAGCCAAGACCTTTACACAAATTAAAATTTTAACCCGTAAACAAATTCAATGAAACCCTCCTGACACTGTGGCAGCAGAGGCACCGGCCCCGGGAGCAGGGCGCCCTGGAGGACCAAGGGTATTGGAGTCAGGTGAGATTATTGGCTTCGGACGCAAGAAGCCCAGGTCACTTGTGCCCTCGCCCCACCTTCCGGGGGAATGGTCTCGGGAGCCTCCGGCAGCAAATGCAGAATTCACCATCTTGCCCTTTTCTTTCTTTTTTTTTTTTTTTTTAATTTTTTTAACGTTTATTTATTTTTGAGACAGAGAGAGCCAGAGCATGAACGGGGGAGGGTCAGAGAGAGAGGGAGACACAGAATCGGAAACAGGCTCCAGGCTCCGAGCTGTCAGCACAGAGCCCGACGTGGGGCTCGAACTCACGGACCGCGAGATCATGACCTGAGCCGAAGTCGGACGCTCAACCCGACCGAGCCACCCAGGCGCCCCACCATCTTGCCCTTTTCTAAGGAATCCACCCACAGAAAATCCTGATGAGCGAAGTAATCTCACTGAGGATCACAGGGGCGGGGTGGGGGGAGATAGGAGAGGCATGTACGTTACACGTCTCTTAGCAAACGATTGAAAAAAACCTCTGTGGATATTTCTGTCGTCCAGACACCCTTTGTCCACACCAAGCCGCCGGACTGGTGGGCTGGGGTGGGATCAGAAGGCTCTCCCTGCTTTCTCCTCTCTCCCCAAGTGACTCTGAGTCAGAGTCATGCATTGCTGGTTTCTCCGGCCCAGACTTTTTCACAAAGGGAAGTCCGCTCAGGGCCGTATTCGGAGAGGGGTGCCTGGGTGGCTCAGTTGGTTAAGCGTTCCGGCTCTTGATTTCGGCTCAGGTCGTGATCTCACGGTTTGTGGGTTCGAGCCCTGCATCAGGCTCTGTGCTGACGGTGCTCTCTCTCTCCCCCATCCCCCCCCCCCCACTCGGCTTTCTCTCAAAAATAGATAAACATTAAAAAAAAAAGGAAGTGCTTTCAGAGCACTTCCAACCCCACGTGTTGGATCTAGCGCGGTTCGAGAGGGGGCTCAACCTAAGTGGTCGGGAGGGCCCTTGAGCCAGGGGGAGCCCAGTCCAGCTCCAGGGAGCACTGCCGGGCCGAGTCAACTGGAAGCCTGGCCCCACGGTCCTCGCCTTCCATCCCTCCTCAAGGAAGACCCAGACATCGGCGTGGCTGGTGCCCACTTGACGGGCACCTCTGCTTCTAGTGGATTCCCTCCAGCCCTCACGGCCACAGCCCCGGGAAACAGGGACTGCGGGACGACCTCGTGCTCTGAAGGAGTGGTTCGCCGAGCGGGGTCCCTGAACCAGCAGCATCGGTATCCCCCGGGAGCTTGTGAGCACCTAGTAGCATCTGCTGTGGGGGCAGAGAGGGAGGGAGAATCAGGAAGAATCAGGGGGAGTTAGGATAGTTGGGGGGACGATAGTAGAAAAGGGCTCCGGGCCCGTCTTCCCGGTATCCTTTTCCTCTCCACCCGGTGGAGGCCTGGGGTGATTGCACAAACTGATCTTCCACTGGCTTGTTTACTTGGAGATCATGAGAGGTGTGGACCCAAGGATCAGCCGCTTTCTTTTCTTAAATTTAAGTGTCTGTATTTTCTGGCCCCAGTACATATTGACATGGGTCAACATTCAGAGAAAAACCCTGCCCCACTCCCTCTCGGGCAAGCCATTTTGGGGAAGAAAACTTCCCTCCCCGGGATTCTCTTGGCAGGTTGCACCGGTCGCCCCTCCCAGACTCCTCTGGGGCAGGGGGAGGGGCAGGGAGACCCTGCCGTGGGGGCGGGGCCTGCTCTCCGCGCACCTCCCCTCCCCTGTTCTCCGGTGGGGCTGGAGGAGCCTAGCTGGGGAGCAGGTCTGCAAGCTCCCTGGAACGTGAGGGGGGCGGCGTGGAGCCTCTTGAATGTATGAGATACTTGGCACAGTCGCTGTGTCTTCTCACAAAAGAATTCCCACTAGGAACAGGGACTGGCTGCAGGTCGAGAAAGCTGGGGGGCGGTCAAGAAGGCTGGGGGTGACCAGGATCGTTGAGAAAACTCGAAGACTCCCTTCATTACTCATGCAAACTGCCTGGCAACCCACGCGCGCACCCGTATTCGCACCCGGGCGCACAGATACACCCAAAATGGGGACCTGGCTGGGCTCTGTTGTAACGTTGCTGTAGCTGCACGGGCCCCTTCTCCTGCCTGGGTCTCAGTTTCCTCCTCTGTAACCGAGGGATTGCAGCGAGCATGTTGCAAGGCCCTTGCCAGCTTCCTCACCGCCACCCCCCCCCCCACAACGACCCCCGACAATCCTGGTGGGGTAGGGCTGCTCCTCCTCTCTCCCTCCCCTCCCAACTCACCCTCTCCAGAGGGTCTCTGAGGACCCCCTTGAGACAGCCCTTTGGCCTGGAGTGCATTCACATAAGGCCTCCCTCCTGACTGCCTCCCCCTCCCTGCGCAGGGGAAGGCACAGACTGGCCAGGGGCCCCGCCCACCTGCTCAGACCTCAGCTTCCCTCTCCTGCTCCCCCCCCCCACCCACCCCCATTGGCGGGGGTGCCTGCAGACCGTGGCTTCCATGTTGAAGCGCCAGAGCTCCTCCCAAAAATTCCATTACAATGAAGCCAACCCTCTGGGATATCTGCCTAAACTTAATTTTTCTGGGGCGTCAGACATTGAGTGGCTTGGAGGAGTAGCATAGCCTAGTGGTTAAGAGCAGGGACTCTGGGGCCCGTGGACGAGGGCTTGAAGCCTGGCTTCCCCTTTCCCGGGTCTCTGCGACCTTGGCAAGTTCCTTCTCTCTCAGTTTCTTCCGCTGTAAAATGGATATAATAGTACCCGCCTCATGGGGCTGTTGGGAGACAGAAGCTTGGTAACAGAAGCATGTAGGGGTGCCTGAGTGGCTCAATCCGTTAAGCGTCTGACTTTCGGCTCAGGTCATGATCTCGCGGTTTTGGGAGTTTGAGCCCCGCGTCTGGCTCTGTGCTGACAGCTGGGAGCCTGGAACCTGCTTCAGATTTTGTGTCTCCCTCTCTCTCTCTGCTCCTCCCCCACTCGCGCTCTGTCCCCCTCTCTCTCTCAAAAATAAACAAACATTAAAAAAAAAAGTATGTAACGCACATGGGTAGTGCTTGGCGGGGTATATACAGTAAGTGCTATAAAGTGTTGACTGATAGGGGCGCCTGGGTGGCTCGCTCAGTCGGTTAAGCGTCCGACTTCGGCTCAGGTCATGATCTCACGGTCCGTGAGTTCGAGCCCCGCGTGGGGCTCTGTGCTGACAGTTCGGAGCCTGGAGCCTGCTTCAGATTCTGTCTCTCTCTCTCTCTCTCTCTCTCTCTCTCTGCCCCTCCCCCACTTGCTCTCTCTCTCTCTCTCCCCCTTAAAAATAAATATTAAAAAATATTAAAAAAAAAAAGTGTTCGCTGATACCTCCCTTTGTGCTCACTTGACATCCAGTGGCGATTTCCGGGCCAGATTGCAATGACCACGAGGCTGGGCCTTCCTGCCCTAAATTTCTGCGAGTCCCCTGAACGGGAACTGTTTCTTCCCACTCGCCCTGTGCCAGAGGCACACGTGTGGTCACAGTCGCCTTTCCAGGGACCACACGCTCAGGGCTGCTGGGTGTTATGGACTGAATGTTTGTGTCCGCCCAAAATTCGTGTGTTGACCCTCCAACGTGACGGTCATCGGGAGGTGGGGACTTTCGGAGGTAATTGGGGTTGGAGGACGTCGTAAGGAGGGTGGAGCCCCAGCGTCCCAAGAGGAGGAAGAGACACTAGACAGGCAGAGGCACCGTGGGAAGGTGAACGTGTGCAAAGCGGGAAGTGGGCTCTCACCAGACACGGAATCTGCCAGCACCTTGACCTTGGATGTCACAGCCTCCAAAGGAGCTGAAAACATATGTCCACACAAAAACCAGCACATAAATGTTTACATCAGCTTTATTCATAATTGCCAAACATTGCCATCAACCAAGATGTCCTCCAGACTGTGAGTAAAGAACTTGGGTACATCAATAAAATGGAATATTATTGGCAACAAAAGGAAATGAGCTGTGAAGCCATGAAAAGACAAGGAGGAACCTTAAATCCATATTGCTAAGCGAATGAAGCCAATCTGAAAAGGCTGGTGACGGTACGGTTCCAACTATACGATAGTCTGAAATATGTATGAAGTATGGAGGCAACAACAACAAAATATAATTGGTTGCCAGTGTAATTAAGAAAAGAATGGTTTGGGGGGTGCCTCGATGGCTCAGTTGGTTAAGCGCCCAACTCTTGGTTTCAGCTCTGGTCATGATCTGACCAGGTTTCGTGAGTTTGGACCCCACGTCGGGCTCTGTGGTGGCAGCACGTTGCCTGCTTAGGATTCTCTCTCTCCCTCTCTCTATGCCCTTTTCCTACTTGTACTGTCTCTGTCTCTCAAAATAAATAAATAAACTTTAAAAATTAAAAAAAAAAAAGAATGGTTTCAATTTCTTTAACATATATTTGCCTACCTGGGAAATCCATTTCTTTCACAGTGGTATGTCTGAGAAACTTCTCCATCTTATCCAAATCGCCAAATTTATTGGTCAACGTATAGTATCCTTTCATTATATTTTTAGCGTGCATAGGATCTGTAGAGACGTCCTCTTTTTCACACGCGATATTGCTGACTTGTTCGCTAGAGCCTTATCCGCTAGTACATTGCTTTTCTAATTCATAGATTTCTGCTTTTACACTTTTTCCTACTTTAGGATTTATACCTTTCTTTCTGTATCTTCTTGAGATGAAGATACTCCCTTTGGTTTCAATCATTTGAAATTTGATACCCTACTTGTGCTTGAAATAATGTGAGTCTGTTGCTGGGCGGTATTCTATTTCAACAAGATCAAACGTGTTAATTGTGTTGTCCAGATCCTCTGTATCTCTATTCCTTCTTGTCTTTCTTAAGCCACTGAGAGAAGTGTGATAAAATCCTTCATTATGGTTGTGGAGGCATTAATTCTGTCAATTTTTGCTTTACAGTTTACGTTGATGTTATTGCATGCATACAGATTTATGATCATGATAACTTTGTTGGATTGACTTTTTGACCTTTATAAACTGTCCCTCTTCATTATTTTTTAAAATGCTTCTTGCTGTAAAATCTTTGTCTGACATTAGAATAACACCACCCTTTTGATCTTTTGCTTTCAGACTCTGTGTTCGTATACTTAATATGTGTCTCTTGTGAGCAGTGTGTAACTTAAAAAAAAACATTGAACAAGTCTAGATTGAATTTTTTCCAGCATTTTAAAGATGTCATTTCATTGTCTTCTGGCTTCCAATGTTTCTGTTGAGAAGGGAGCTGTTTGTTGATCCTTTGAAGATAAATATACTCCCCCACTGCTGCCTTTGGTTGTCTTTAAGATTCTCACATTACCTTTTTCTCCCCCAGGAGTCTTACAATGAGGTGCCTGTGTGTTTCGTGTGTGTGTGTGTCTGGGTTTTGTTTGCTTTTTGCTTTTTGAAAACTACACTCCAGGGGCACCTGGGTGGTTCAGGTGGTTAAGCACCCAACTTTGGCTCAGGTCACAATCTCACAAGTTTGTGGGTTCAAGCCCTGTGTCGGGCTCTGCCCTGACAGTGAGGAACCTGCTTGGGATCTCCTCTCTCCCTCTCTCTCCACTCACATTTTTCTCTCCCTCTCAAAATAAACTTAAAAAAAAAATTGAAAAACCAGAACTCCAGCCTTTATGGGATTTCACCAGTCCTTTCATTAACCTTTCTCTGTTTCTGGATCCAATCCAGGGCACCACATTGCATTTAGTGTTCAGGTTCCCTTTCTCCTTGCTCTAGGAGTTTCTCGGTCCTACCTTGTTTTCATGACCTCCTGGAAGGGTACTAGTCAGATTAGCCCATAGAGGAAGGTCCCACAGTCTGGGTTTGTCTGGTATTCTCCTCGCAATTAGAATGGGGCTATGGGACTTTGGGAAGAGTATCAGAAGTGAAGTCCCGGCCTCCAGATGGAGTGAGGGCTGCTGAGTTTATTGGGATCCCTGGGTTAATGGGTGTCGTGGATTTGGGCCGATTCAATTTGGGCAGCACAGACACCCCCCAGGCCGTTAGGGGAGCCCCACCTGGATCAAGGGATCCCCGGATGGCCCGTGGATGCATGTTGGGTGTGTTAGGCGTGTTTTATTGTTCGCAGTAGCTAGCTGGGGCAAACCTAGAGCATCTCATGGTTCCTTCTTCCTCCCTCCCCGGGGGTTAGGCTGCGAGCCTGGTGCCTATGTATTCCTCCCAAATAACAGGTGTCTTCCCGCGACCAGCGATGAGCTCACCTCCTTCCTCTCAGCAGGACGATGAGGCTTCGACGGAACGGCGTCAGAGAAAATGACAGCACAAATACATTTTCTCCAGCTCCAAAAAGCTACACGCAACAGCCCCCCAAGAAACCTGATCGTTGCTGCCTGTGAAGCGGTTTATGCGGACGAAGCAAGTTGATCGGCGTGCGGCGAGATAACCACCGGTCATCGCGTACAAGACTAACCACGTTTTATTCGAAAATAATATTAAACTGTTTTCATTCTTGGATATCTGTTTATCCTGTAGTAGAACTTGTTCATGCAACAACAAACTATCAAGGGTATACGGTCGGCTGCTCTCTGGAGCCTGGAACATGGACAGGTGGCGGGGGCGGGGGGGACAGCTCTGTTCACTTCCATCAGGCTGTCTTGGCTGGCGTTTCAGGGGCTCCCGCAAGCCCACCAGCTTTGGAGCGGGTGAAGCAGGAGGAGGCAACGGAGGGGCTCTGGGCGGGATACAGTCACCTTCCTCCACCCCCACGGTCCAAATCCCGGTCCTCAGCCCTGCCCTCCACCCCATGACCCTAGCGCGCACTTGCTTCCTTCCAAACCGCTCCCACCTGGCAGCTTTAACATTTTTGGCTCTCGGGTTCCGCCACCCCCTCCCCCCCGCCGCCCTGCCCCCAGCCAGGCACGAAGCCCCGCAAAGCCAGGCTCTTGATCTACCCGCTCTGGGATCTCGCCCAGGCACCAGAACGGTGCCCGTGAACCTTCTGGGCTGCAAGACTCCGCACATAATGTGCACCAGCCTGAGGAGTGACACGGGAGCGGGGTCACGGGGTCCCATCTGGGAGAGAAGTCGGCAAAGGCTGGGGACTCCCGTGCCACCCTCCTCTTGTCCCCGCCAAGGTCGTTCCTCCTTCGGAGGGTAAAACTGACCCCTCCCCACCTCCTCAGTCTTGGTCCTGCTTCAATGATGAATCGGAAAGGCGTGAACGAGGACTGTCCCAGGGGCCGTGACAGTGTCCCAGCACCACACAAGGGGAGTCGGCGCCTAAGGGTGAGGCTGCTAATCTTTCCTGAGCACTGGCCATGAGCCAGCCACGGGCCAGGCACCTTGCGGACAATTTCTTTTCAACCCCCGAAGGTCGAAGGTCGTAGAGCCGAGGAGGCGGAGGCTGGAAGAGGCTAATTAACTTCCTTCTGGTCATTCAGCTAGAAGGTAATTGAGCTGCTCCTGAATCTGTGCCTGTCCTGTCCCCCCAGCTCTCAGACCCAGAAAGGGGCTCGCAAGAGAATGTCTTCTATGTCCTGACAGCAGGCAGGTAAAGGATTAGTGCTGTTTTTCAGAATACCCGGGGAATTTGCGTGTGTGCGTGTGTGTGTGCGTGTGTGTGCATGTGTGTGTGAGAGAGAGAGAGAGAAGTGGGGGTGGGGTACTGAAGGTCTGGAAAGAAATTCTTATCCTTGTTTCTCCCGCCTGAACTGCAGAGTAGAGGGGACTCTGAACCACAGATATAAAGGCTTCCCCAAGTCTTTGACAAAGTGAGGGGGGGGCCTGGCCAACGTTGGGAGAGGAGGCCTAAGCCACACCCCAGAGCACCAGAGGCTCAGATCTTTCCAGAAAGGATCCCACACCACACTAGTGGCCGGTGCGTTTGGAGGTCAGCCCCTCCATCCCTCTCCTGTCTACGTGAGGGATCTGAGGGGCTGCGTGGCCAGCTGCGCCCTCCCTCATCCCTGTGTCCTTCCTAAACAGAGCCCCGAGGACCCAGAAACCGCCAAGCCCCTGCCAGCCGCAGGGACCCACAGCAGGACCCAACGCAACAGAGGGCCGTTCAGTTCCCCACAGGGAGCGAGACCCTCACGGCCGCCCCCCTTGCGTGGGGAGGGGCTCCGAGGAGGCTTCCCCGCTCGCTGGTGAGGGCCCCACTAAGGCAGAGCTCCGCTGAACGTCATGATTGGCAGGCAGAGGAGGGAGCAGAGGTCGGGCACGGCCTGGGCCGGCTGGTCGGGGGTCCTCTGGGGTTGGGGGCGGAGGCCGCTCTTCTCCGGCTTGTAGCAGGGCGAGACCTCACACCTGTGGGGCAGGCGGGAGGTGAGGGCAGCCCCCACCTCCGCATCCCTGCAGCTCCTTCCGGGGCCCCAGGGGGTGGTGCAGGAGTGCGCCCCTCCCCTGGACGCCCCCTTCCTACCGGACCACACTCTGCACGATCTTCCTCTCGTCCTGGTCCAGACACACCGCAAAGGAGCAGCCGTTGGAGCCGATGATCTGTATCTTGTCCACTTTGATCTGTGACATGCTGATCTGGAAGCAAGGCCCCCGTCAGCCCCGATCGCCGGCCCCCTCGAACTCCAGCCCTTGGCAGCTCTGTCCCTCGGGCCTGTTCCCAAGCCCGGCAGCAGTTCTCAGGGGCTGACGGCCTCCATCAGGCCCTGCCTGCCTCCTCCCCGGCCTCCACCCTCCCCGAGTCTGGAAGAAACAACCCCGCCCCCCGACAAAGCCCACCGCCCCCCTCGCGAGGCCCAGGGTCCCTGACACGGGAGCCTTTGCACGCAGACACGTCCTCCCACAGGGCCCTCCTTCCTCCCCTGATACCCACGGAGTGCACACCCCAAACCGCACCCCATCCACTCGCGCATGCGCACACCCTCAGGCACCTGCACACGCCCGGGGCCGTGGCCGCGAAGACAGGGGTGCCCTTACCTGGTTGAAGCCCCTCTTGGACTTGGGGTTCTGCCTCTTCACCACTTCGGTCAGGTTTAGCGTCAGGGCCTCCATGCTGGAGTCTGAGGGGCAGGGGGCGGCTCAGGCCAGGCTCGGGGCCCCGCCCCCCGCCACCTGCACCCCGCCGCCCTCTCACCTAGCTCCTCCGGCTTCCGGCAGGCCTTGCTGAGGTTCACGGACGTGCACACCTTCTCCATGCTGCTCCAGCGGCTTCGGCCACTGATGGCCCCCTGGGAACACAGCGGGGCCGCACCCTCTCAGCCGGGGTCCCCCGGGGCCCGCTACCTGCTCTCGGAAGAGGTGGCTCCAGACCCACCGGTGGCACGCGTTCACCCGAGTCTGCTAGCTCGTGCACCAAGAGCTGTCTGACCCCGTATAGACCTCGACGACTCCAAGAAGGAGCGTCGGGTGCCCGGCCTGGTACACGGATCGGAGGGCTCCAGAGCTCAGAGCATCTCAAAGGGTCATCTCCGTGACGGCTGAGCCCCAACGGAGGAGGAGACGGGCCCGCGGGCATGAGGTCCCGGCCACAGCCAGGCTGGACCCCCTCTTGGGGTCTGGACGTCTCTTTCACCGGGACCTCCGCACTGCCAGACGCAAGTGCGTTTCTCAGTCCTCGGCTCCCCTGACCTCATAGGAGTGCCTGGCTGTGCTCACTGCTGTCTGCACCCCCCGCCTCGCCCACCTGCCCCTGGCCGGGGCCTGTCTGCCCGCCATCACACGGCCCGGGGCTCGGGGTGCCTCCTCCTGGCCCCCCACTCTCCGCCCCACTAGTCTCTCCAAGCACGAGCCTCCCGTGCTCCTTCCCCGAGGCCACCTACACACCCATCTCCCCCCTGCACCTGAGGCCAGGCCCATCCGTGCAACTGCACTTCTCACTTCCTCCTGTCTCTCAAGGGCACCCAAACTCGACCTGTCCCCAACTCACGGCCTCCCCGCACTGGACCTGGGCCGCTTCTGGTCCCGGAACACTGAGCCAGGAGTTTGGGCCTCCCGTTTTCTGATCCGCCCCCACGCCCTGCTGCTCACAGAACCCACCACCACCCCCATGCAGGCCACCCCCATTTCCCCCCGGACAACCATCTCCGGAGCCTCCTAACTGGCCTTCCCGCATCCCCTGCGGACCCCTCCAAACCGAGGGAGCTTCCAGACCTCAAATCTAATCATGGCACACATCCCCCAGCCCCACCCCCAACTTGAGCCCCTTCAAAGGGTGTCCACGGCTCTTGGGACAAGGACAAAAATCAAGGCCCTTGGTATTGTGGCCCTGCCAGCTCCTTTAGCCTCACCCATGCACCGTCTCTGCTCTGGCCCCTCTGGCCTGCCTCAGTGCCCTGTGATGACATGTTCCCTCTCACCACAGGACCTTTGCACATGCCGTTCTCTCTGCCTGGAGAGCATATCCCTCTCTTCTTAGCCTAATTAACTAACTCCTCGTTTTCTTTCCAGTGCTGACTCCATGTTCCTTCTCAGGGAAGCCTTGTGTAGCCTTCCTGACCAGGTTGAATGATCCTCTTAAAGGTTCTCAGGGGACCATGAACCTCTCCTTCACCTGTCACAGTTGTAATTATGTATCATGTGGGATCATCTAAGCAATATCTACCGCTCCCTCTAGACTGTAAGCACTTGACTCTTGGGAATCCCCCGGTCTGGGACATGGGAGGTATTCCCCAAACACCCAACATGCAGTGCTCTGTTAGTCAGTCCTTCCTGCCTGCTTCCCTGGCCGCCACACGTAAGCGGCCTCAGCATCACTGTCCCATCAACCCTTTTACTGCCTTGTCACCCCTCACCGCTCTTTGATACTCTCCTGGCCATTTCTGTTGTTTCCTGTCTTGCTCCTCCAGGAAAGTCGCAGAGAAGGCCTAGCCTTCTCTACTCACCACTGTCTCCCCTCCCCAGCAGAGTTCAGCATGAGTAGGGGCTAAATGAGTATCTTTCGAATGGCGAAAGGAAAGAAAGAAGGAAGGAAAGAGGGTGGGGGGGGGGGTGTCCCCACTTTGAGGTCAAGGTTCTCGTGGCCTGTACCCCGGGTGTGATGCTCAGAGACCCATGCCACCCCTCCCACCCGCACCCCACAAATCCTATGGTTCCCTTCCGACACGGGTCCCAGCTCCCACACACCCCGCGGGGCACCCCAGCCCTGCAGACCCTGGGCTCTCCCTCTGGACACTGCACCCTTGCCCCTCTCACCCTCAGCTCTGCAGCTGGGAGCTGCTGAGCACATCTGGGGGGTGGGGGCGGGGGGGGTGGGGGGAGAGAACACTGGAGGGGAGAAGGATGTCCACTCCCTCCCCTTCTCCCCGCTGAAAGACTGGGGCCCAGGAACACAGGGGGCTGCCTCTGTGTGAAGCAGGGGCAGGAGCAGGCCCCAGCGGGCCCGGGCCCCCAGCACCGGCCTCACCTTGCTGTAAATAATCTGTAGTGTTAGAGGGATGGCCTCCCGGTCACCATCGATGCCCAGGCGCTTGCTGCCAGGACCTGTGACACACAGACAGACCGTCACTCCCTCTCGTCTCGGGGGGCCCCTCGCCCACCCCGTGTCCCCCCTGGGGCCCAGGCGGCACCCACCGGAAGCCTTGATGGCACGTGTGGCGGCAGAGTGACCCAGCTCCAGGGAGTGGAGGAAGATCTCTGTCATCTTCTCCCCGGTGACGAAGGTCAGCTGCGGAGGGCGGGGGCGGCATCAGAGGGCAGCCCCCCACCCCCTCTGCTCCAGGCCGCGGGCTGCAAGGGCAGGGGGCGGGGCGGGGGCGCCGGCGTCGGGGGGCGGGGCTCACCTCGGTCTGATAGACCTGCAGCAACACGGGCCGGGCGGCAAAACGGCAGTAGTAGAGCAGCATGTCCGCCAGGATGGGCAGCTGGGCAGAGGAGCCGTCCAGGGGCCGGGATTCAGCCTTCAGAGACTGCTGCGGGTGGGGGGCGGAGCCAGAGTGGCAGGTGACCGGCAGGACACCGAATGCTGGGGGGGGGGGGGACACCCACAGCCCAGCCTCCGTCCCACCCTTCCCGCTCAATTCCAAGGACCTCCTGGTCCTCCCTGGAGGCTCCAGGCTGGATCCCGCCCCCCCCCAAACCAGGGGGCCTCCAGCAGGTGCCCCCACTCCCCCCGCCCCGCGGGGGCCACCGACCTGGCACAGGACCTCCGGCGGCAGGTGCATGAGACCCAGCACGTTGCGCTCGTACCAGGGGTCGAGCATGCCGAGGTAGTGGGAGATATCATTGGTGCTCTCCAGCTCCTGGGGGAGGGTCCAGGGTCAGTCCCTGCGCCACGGCCCTGCGCACCCCCCACGCCCTCCGCGGCCCCAAGCGGAGCCTCCCCCCACCGGCCCTGAGAGAAGTCTAACAGCTTTTAGTCTACGTCACGCAGCGAAGGGCCGCGCCCAAGCGCAGGGCAGGGGCCGCTCCTGGGAGCGAGGCTCGCGCAGAACGAGGTGCCCCTCGAGGCACAGGCGATGGATGGCGCCCCGTGGCGCGGGGCTGGGGACGTACTGCAGGGCTGGGTTGCCTGGGGGAGTCCGCGGGGAGTGGGGGCGTCTGGCTCGCAGGGCTGGGGCAGGCGCCGGAGCCCCGCTTGACGGGCACGTAGAAGAACTGGAGTTTGAACAACCGCGTGAGGAGGGGGCGGTTGTTCTCCAGCCGCCTGGCAGAGGAAGAAGGTGGTAAGAAGCGGGGACCCTAAGGGCCCTAAGCCCGCAGCCCGCCCCGGCGCCCGCACCCCCGCCCCCGCTCTCACCGCAGATTGCTGTAGGCCCGAGCCACCTTCCCCGAAATCCGATCGGAGCCGAAGACCACGACGCGGAGCGTGGACGCCTTGGGGTCCTCATCCCCGCTCAGGAAGGGGCGCCGGCGCTGGTGGCGGGAGGCGGGGGCCAGGAGCCAGCTGGGCAGCTGGGCGCTGAGCTTGGGCTGCGGCAGAGAGCGGGAGCGCTGGGGCCGGGACGCCGGCGGCGGCGGGGCCGCGCCGTCCAGGGGGCCGCAGAGGCTCCCCGCCCGCCGCAGGGGCAGGGCTGCGTCCGCGCCGCCGCCCTCCGCGCCCCGGGAGTCCCGCCGCAGCACCAGCTGGCCCGTGCTCTTGAACAGTCTATAGATCCTGTTGAACTTCTGCCCCGGCCGGCGGTGGAGCCGGCGCCCCTGGCCGCCAGGCCTCTTGGGCCACCCCGAGGAGGAGCTGTCCTCGCTGTCCTCCACGTAGCCGCTGTCCACGCCGTCCGAGAGGCCTGACACGAAGGAGGTCAGCAGCTGGCGGGACAGGGTGGGCCCCGAGGCCTGGGGCGAGGCAAGGGACAGGGTGGAGTCGTGGAAGACCGCGGAGCTGGTGGAGAGCAGGGAGTCCCTCTGGGCGCAACGCCCTTCCGTTTCCAAGTCGTCGTCCTCCTCCTCCTCCTCCTCTTCCTCCTCCTCGTCCCCCAGGATCCCTGGCTGGAGCAGCTCCTGTTCTTGGAGCAGGATCTCCTGCAGGACGTCTGCAAGGGGAGGCACCGTCTGGGTGTCTGGGCCCTTGCAAGCCCTCTCGCACACCCTGGGGACGGGCGACAGGCTCAGGCCGACTGGCCCGGAGGAGAAGAGGGCGGAAGGGAGGTCAAAGGCCAGCCCGGGGCTTCAGCGCTTCCCCCGGCTCTGCTCAGCTGGTGGGGCCGGTGGGAGGCGGGTGCGCAGACCCGGGAACAGGAAGCGCCCCGGCCGCTTTGGGGGACGGGAGCGGGCACCGCGAGGGCCCCAACCGGGGCTCACCGAAGCTGTCCTGGTTCCAGTTGTAGGTGTGGCACCTGGCCACCGGGATGGGGATGGTGCAGAGTTTGCCGGGTTTGGCCGTGTCTGTAACGACAGGGGCACAGGCGGTGAGGGCTGGAAGGGTCTCAGACAAGACGCCAGCATGGGCCACACGAGACTCAGTGGGAAGCTGGGACACCTGGCTCGCAGCCCGAGGACCCTCCGTTCAAGCAGCCCAGGTAGGCGCCAGGCCTTTTTACAGGCTGTGCGGATGCGGCCAACTCAGCCTCCGAGCCTCCCCTGACAGGGCCCGAACCTCATCGGGCGTGGGTGACGGAAGACCGCGTCCCTTCTCCTGGAAGGGGCGGAGCTGCAGAAAGGATGTTTTCTAGGCTCCTTGGGGGGGGGGGGGAGGCGTGGCCTCCAAAGGGACCCGTGAGGACTGCATCCTTCTGCGTGATCTCTGGTGGGAAAACGAAGCCGCCCGCCCCCAGGTAGCACTCCCTTTCTCTCTTGCCACGGCCGGCCAGCCCTGACACCAGGGTAACGACAGCCAGGGGTCCCCGAAGGACCGTGTGGAGCAGACCCACCGGCCGGCTTGGATGCTCACTTGGCCGCGGGGAAGACGCGCCCGGCTCTCCCAAGAGCCTCACCTAAGACACCAGGGAAGCCGGCTTTCTCTCCCACCGCCTGCAGCTTGGTCCTGAGCCACTGCCGGGCCTCGGCCGCGTCCCCGATGCTGGACGCCAGCTCCTGTGCCTCCGCGGTCTCCGTGAAGATGTCTTCCAGCTCGGCCAGGCTCTTGGACTGAAACCCCAGGGGCGGACGGGCTTGCTGCCGAACCGCGGCTCGCCGGCCCCACCCCTCCAGGTCCCGGGGTCTCGCCGACGGCAGCACCCACCGGTCTCCTCCCTGCCTCGTCACCCACCTGCACTCACAGCTGGCCAGGGGGCCGGGCCTCCTGCCCGGGGCCCCTCTTCTCGGGACACGGGCGCCAGAGAAGGGCCCAGACCAGGGCCAGAGCACCGCCAACTTGGGGGGGGGGGCGGGGAGTGCTAGTCCCGAGCTCGTCGCTGCGGCCCAGAGAGGGGAAGGGGCCGGGCTGGCCCGGGTGGGGGGAGGCCGGCGTACCCGGGAGACGGCAGCACCGGGACAGAGCCAGAGAGGGACTCTGCTCTGATGGGAGGGGGGAGTGATGCTAAATAAACCCCAGGGGCCCCGGGCACATACCTGCAGCCTGCAGTGCAGGCCTGGGAGGTCGCAGTGGGCCCCGAAGGTGGCCTGGAAGGCGTGAAGGAGCAGCGTGGTGTAGGCGCTGTGGGGCGAGTGGCCGGGTGCGCTCAGCCTATTGGCCACGGCGAGGAACTCGGCCTGAACCTCCACCGGGTTCAACAACAGCACGGTGCTGGGGACACAGAGACGGGGCTGTGGGGAGGGCAGCACAGCCACGCACCTCACGTCTGGCGTCTGGCAGTCCTCGGAGCTCGCCCGGCAGGGCCTGCGGCCAGGAGCCGGGCCGGGGGCTCAAGGGTCCCAGTTCTGAGGGGAAAGCTTACGGTCTGCTTTTGATAGTTTGCAGCCAGTATTTTCAAAGACCCTTTGCAAGTGGAACTTCTTGAACTTGGGAGAGCCACCTCCCAGGGTCTCACGGGGACGGGAGGGGAGCGTGTGCCCAGCCACCTGTGCGTGTCCCGTCGCCTGACCCTGGGCTCCGAGCCGGCATTTACGTTTGCTCGTCATGGAAAATCTCAGCCACGCCCAGGCGAACCCCCAAGGCGTCAGTCACTCAGTTAACGGTTAACTGCAGGTGACCGCTCTCACTTCACCCGCACCAACCGCCCGCCGCTGCATTTTCTCCAAGTGTGTTGGAGCCATCCCGGTTGTCCCAGCTGTAGATGTTTCAGGATGGCCTGCCCGCACGGCTCCCGTCCTCACTGGCCTGCGCGGTGTTTAAACCCGGCGCAGAGAAGCAGGTGCCGTCGGGACCGGGCTCTGTTTGTAAGGAGAAGGGGGCAGGCCTGCGTGAGTGACTGGGCCACCCTCCTTCACTGAGCGCTTGATCACTCCTTCCAGAGACCCGTGCTGAGTCCTCGGACGGGACCAGCCGGGCACGCGCTCTCTCCGCCCGCTTGTTCCCTCCTGCCGACAGCGAGACCACCACTCTGTTCTAAGCTCCTCCTGCTAACCTCTTTGGGCCCCAGATCTGACAAATCCCTTTCTCCAGGGGCCGATGTGACACTTGGACATCATAGTATGCTTTACTTCCCGCAATGCCCGGAGCTCGGTAAGTGCAGAGGGGTTGGTGATCAGCCCCGGGTAAGCGTTGTTTACTCACGACACGGAAGCATTTTTGTACCCTTTCTGCCTCTCCCAAAGCCTGCCTCGGGCTTGTTTTGTTTGTTTTTATTAGAAGGAACTCATAGGTGTTTGCTCTACGGTGTGAATGTGCAGCGAGCCCCTGGCGCTGGGGGTGAGAGGGCCGGGGTCTCTGGGCTCTCGAGCATTCGGGTGAAACGGCAGCCACATGCTTGGCCGGCCGGGACCCATGAGTGGATAATGGAATCATTCTGGGGGATCACAATCACAGCTGCCTTTTAAATAAAATAGAATAGACTGAGACACAGCCCATCCTAGGGGGTAGGGGTGAGTTTCACTCTTTAACATTTATTTATTTTTGAGACAGAGAGAGACAGAGCATGAACGGGGGAGGGGCAGAGAGAGAGGGAGACACAGAATCGGAAACAGGCTCCAGGCTCTGAGCCATCAGCCCAGAGCCCGACGCGGGGCTGGAACTCACGGACCGCGAGATGGTGACCTGAGCTGAAGTCGGATGCTCAACCGACTGAGTCACCCAGGCGCCTTGTGAGTTTCACTTTTTAAAGCTTGTTTCAGTGTGTGTGTGTGTGTGTGTGTGTGTGTGTGTGTGTGTATACAGCAGGCTTTCATATAAAATGCATTTTTTTTAGGGGCGTCCGGCTGGCTCAGTTAGTGGAGGACGGCACTCTTGATCTCAGGGTTGTGAGTTCGAGCCCCACGTTGGGTGTGGAGATGACTTAATAAATAAATAAATAAATAAATAAATAAATAAATAAAATGCATTTTTTTTTTTTATGGTAGGTCCTAGTCAAAATGGTTTGGAAAATGCTATGCTATTTATTAATTTTTTCAAAAGTGTATTTATTTTGAGAGAGAGACAGAGACAGAATTCCAAGCAGGCTCCGTGCTGTCAGTGCAGAGCCCGACGCGGGGCTCGAACTCTTGGAACCTGAGCCGAGATCAAGAGTCAGACACTTTACCGACTGAGCCACCCAGGCGCCCCGGAAAATGCTATTTTAGTAACAGGCGGAAATACATCGTAGAAAGCTCGTGGGCTTTTGAGTAGGACCGAGGTTTAAATCCTGGCTCAGACACTCAGTAGCTGTGTGACCTTCGGGAAGTCACTTGGCCTCTCTGACCTCGTTTCCTCATCTGAAAACGGGGGGTAGAGCGAGGTTATCCTTGCCCTGTACCTGGCATGATCGATGCGGGTGGTTTTTAATGTTTGTTTCGTGTTTAAGTCTCAGAGCCGTTTAGCAATCTGAGGAAAGCCTCTCAGCCCAGAGAAACAAACCTATGTACCAAACGTCACCAGCTATCCCAAGGGGTTCCTGGTCCTCTTGAAGGCTTTGTTGGTGGCTGGGGATTTGGGGGTGCAGTGATGGAGGGAAAGCCAGATGCACGGAGGGGCGGGGTGGCATGGGTGTGGGAATGTGGGACCCCCCTCGAGAGCACTCACACGGTAGAACTGCGGTGACTCCTGATGGACAGGCCCTGCTCGGCCCTCACCAGCCGCTGGTAGGAGATTCCTGTTGCCAAAACAAACAAGAGTCGGCAGGGTTATCGTGCCTCACTGTGACCCCGCCCTGGCCAAGGAGGTCGGGGGCCTGGGGACAAGACTCAGGCCCCGTGCAGATCCGCTCCTCTGAGACGGTGGGCACAGGGCCCGAGGCTGCGAGGCAGCCGGCCTGCTGTCACCTAGGAGCTCTCTGGCCATCTGGAGGCACGGGGGCCCTCCCAAGGGTGTGCGGGCCCCCAGCTGGGTCTCCAGTGGCCCTCCGCGCCCCTGCCTGGCTTCCCACGGGCTCTTAGGACAGCTGGGTCTCCCTGACCCTGTCCCTCCCAGGCTGGGTCCTGTCCCTGCCCCTGGCCACAACACCCCCACCCCCAAGCCTTTCTCTCCAGCCTCATCTGCCTCGTCAGCCCAAAGTCTCTCCTTTTCTCCTGCGACCTGACCCAGGTCCACGGCTGGAAAACAGAGCCTTGACAGTAAGGATTCGGTTGTGTATCCACCACGGTAAGGTTAAACAACACTGGCCCTCCTCACCGACAAGGGCACCAGAAGCAGGGGCTGGGATTCAGGGGGGCAGGCAGCCTCAAGGGGGCCCCTGTCAGGGGGCAAGGCCCCTCTGCGACTGGGTGTGGGCCGGGAGGAGGAAGGCAATCCCCCTGGATAGGTGCAAAGCCAAGACCGGGGTCAGAGACAGCTGTAAACAGAAAGGCCACGATTTTTGTGTCATCAATGGTGGAAAATTACTAGTCATGCTATTCTAATTTAGGACCTAACTGTTTTGATTTGGGGCCTTTTGTTTGATGTTTCTCTTAGGTAACTGTCACATGTTCAGAGGTTGAAGTTATGCTTATTTTGATGGGAAAGTCCCTGAAACTGGCTACCGCCATCGGGACCTGGGACACCATCTGGTGGCCACTTGGGTGACTGACAGAGGCCAGCTCCCCTCCTGGCCCCCTGCAGGCCCCCCAGTGAAATGCTATAGTGGAGACATCACTCACCCCCCAACAGTCCCCCCCGCACCAGACCTCAGAACACACAGCCAAGTGAGGTCTCTTGACCCTTCCGTACACATTCCTTTTGCTATGGAAGAAAGCTCAAAGGCCTTGCCTGCACACAAGGAGTCCCTGAGCAAGCCCCACCTGGTTTCACGGAGTCACCGGGACTCAGGTCCTTGGTTCGTTCTACAGAGAGTCTGGAAGAACCCACGGAGATGCCTGCGGGATGGCCACCAGCTCTGCAGGGCCACCAGGCCTGGGGGGAGTGAGGTGTGACCCTGCTGCCCCAGCCGGTGGTCCCCGCCCCCCGACAGGCCCAGTCGGGCTCCGCCGGGCCACTCTTACTAGTGGGTCACACATGGCGGGGACCTGTTCGCATCTCCCCAACACCCTTCCCTCTTCTTCACCAAAGGGCACAGGTTGATAGATCACATTTTTTGACCTCCCTTGCAGGTGTTGGGTGGGGGCTTCTGGAAGACCCCATTTTGCAACCTCCCTTTCCTCATTTCTGTTAACTGGAATGGGGACATGACGGCCACAGCTCCTGCGGTCATTAGACCAAGAAGTGACACCGAGGGCAATGTTTCCTGCTAAGGATGGTGAAACAGAAAAAAGAAACGATTCTGGAATGTTCAGCCCTGTGCCAACCCTGGGCTGCCTTCCACTGGGATTTTATTTTTTTTTAAATGTAAGAAAAAAAAATAAACCCCTTTGAGTTGCCACAACTATTATTCTGGGGTTTCTGTTTTGGGCAACCAGCTTACTTCTAACTCATCACGCCCTGTGGTTTCTGGAACAGCTGCTCCCTCCTTTCCCAACATCTCTCCCCCGTGACTCTGTGATACAAGAAGTCTATCTTTGGCCATGATGTTGTCTTTCGGTTCCAGGATCCTATCCAGAGTCCCACACTGCCTGTAGCCTAGCCTCCTCTACCCTGTAATGGTTCCTCAGTTTCTCCTGGGACACCTGTGCATTTGGGGTGAGATGTTCTGTGACTAAAACCCCCACCCGCTAGTCAACGATGTTTGACTTTGCTTCAAGGAATCTATGCCTTTTATTCCATCATCAGAGACTTAAAAAAGTATGAAATATAAATGTCTATGATCACTAAGATCCCAAGGGAGACTTACTGCCACTGAAGAATATTCAGAATTCACCTGCTACCAGTTGATGGGCAGAGGTGATCGAGCCCAGGTTTGTACCTGCTTTGATAGAAGGTCAAAGGCAGCAGGAGAAATGGCCCAGGGAGGAAAGTGCTTACAGAACGGTGGCTGGGATGGGGCACCGGGGCGGCTCAGTCGGTTAAGCGTCCGACTTTGGCTCAGGTCATGATCTCGTGGTCACAGGTTCAAGCCCCACATGGGGCTCTGTGCTGACAGCTCGGAGCCTGGAGCCTGCTTCTGATTCTGTGTCTCCCTCTCTCTCTGCCCCTCCCCTGCTCGTGTGCTGTTTCTCTCTCTCTCAAAAGTAAATACACATTAAAAAAAAAATGGCAGCTGGGATAGCCCAGGATTTTCCAGTCACGCACAATGGTCTGCCTGTGCCTCTTGGCATAGAAATAGCTCTATGCAGATGTGAGAATACATTGCTGGCATCGAAGGATTTGGTTTTGGGAATCAAACAGACATAGCTTCAAGGGAGTAGAGCTCTTGTCAGCTACGTGAGCGTAGGCAATGTCTGGAGTTCAGGTTCATCCTCTGGAAGGTGGGAATAATAGTAAATATCCAGGTGGGGGCGGTGGGGGAGGTTCCTGAGGACAGATGAGACCAACCCAACCATCGCCCTCATCATCATCACCATCGACAATGATGGTCCTACTTTTTTTTAGTGTTGATTTATTTTGAGAGAGAGAGAGAATGTTCTTGAGCAGGGGAGGGGCAGAGAGAGAGGGAGAGAGAGAGAGAATTGCAAGCAGGCTCCGAGCTGTCTGTGCAGAGCCCGACACGGGGCTTGATCCCACGACCTGTGAGATCATGACCTGAGCCAAAACCAAGAATCAGACGCTGAACCGACTGAGCCTGAGCCGCCCGGGCGCCCCACGATCCTACTTTTGACCGGGAGGCTCAGACAGCTCCCGTCACCTGTCCGAGGAAACCAGCTAGTAAGTGACAAAGCGTAGGTCATACCACAGCCCGCCCACGTTCCTCCTTCCCTCACACCCGACTTTACAGCAAGAAACATGAAACTTCTGAGTCTCCGTTTTCTCAGGTCTGACGTGGGAATAGTACTACTCTTCCCTGCACCCCCTAGGGCTGTGATCGGGGGAGGGGAGGTGCAGCCACCGAGGTCTGTGGGCTTTGAAAGCCGCACAGTGACTCACACATACGATGCCCCCTGTCGCCCCTCGGGATTACAGATACATTCTTTGCAGGCGAGCGGTGTGGTCTACACAGCTAGCGGGGGCTTGGAGTCAATATTTGACAAACATGTGGGCTGAATCCAAGGGGCTGCGGTGGGCAGGACCCGGTGGCACTGACGTGAGGTTTCCTGCCACCTCCAGAGTGGAGGCAGCCAGGCCACCCTATTGGGGTGGAGTCAGGAAGAAGGGGGAGGCCCGAAGGCTTGATAACCTGCCCACTTCCTCCACCACCCAGCCACATCAAAGCAGGATCGGCTGTTTCACTCATCGCCATGGCAACTGGCTCCATACGGCTCCTCGGGTGAAGGGCCCATGGTCCCCTGTCATCTTCGCTCCGTAACCTGATCAGGACCTGTCTCTCAAGGTACCGCTGCCCTATCCTTACTGCCCCCAGCAGCGTGAGATCCACGGAGGCCAGCATTCACCTTCAAATTGCTCTAAGGGAGGAGGCATTATTATACTCCCATTTTACAGATGAGGTTAAAAAAAAAAAAAAAGAAAAAAGCTCCTGTCAATTAAAGAAATGTCTTGCCAAAGGCCTCACAGCTCCAGGATGTGAGGCCACGGTGGCCTCAGACCAAGTACTGGTGACTCTGCTGAGTGGTTCAGCCTCAGCTTCTCCCGTGGCCTCCACTCCAGCCTCCGCCCCACTGCCTCCCTCGGCTGGGGGCGGTGGGGGGGGTGGACGGCGGGTGGGGGCACTCAGGAATCAGGCCACGATAGTCCCACGGGCCGAAACGGAAATCTCACTAAAGCACTTTCTAAGAAGCCCAGTGAAGGGTCATGCAGAGAAGGGTCATTTAGCTTCATTTACTCTTCGCTACTGATGAATCAGGCAGGGCTCAGGTTCTGGAAACGAGAGGCGAACCCGGGGACGTCAGATGAGGGAACTGGCTTTTGTTCGGTAGAAAAGAGAACCCCGCAGGGTATGGCGTTATCCTCCTCTATCACCTCAACTAATTTCGTATCTAATTTTGCAAACCTATTCTCGCTTCTATGAGGAACTTGTCTTCAAAACTTTACCTATCTGTCTTTCTATCTATCTATTTTATTTATTTATTTATTTATTTATTTATTTATTTATTTATTTATTTATTTATGGGAGGCAGGGAGTCAGAGAGAGAGCAGGGCGGATAGCACGGAGCCTGACGCGGGGCTCGAACTCACAAACTGTGAATCAGGACCTGAGCCAAAATCAAGAGTTGGATGCTCCGCCGACTGAGCCACCCAGGCGCCCCCTGTGAGCAACTCCCTCAATCAAGGGTCTCATACCCTCCTTTAAACCAGTTCTGCCATCTTGCTGCTTCCCTCAGTAACGAGCGCAATGTGTCTTCCACGAAGGCTTACTATACATTTGCGCAAGTTAGGTTTTGTTTTGTTTTGTTTTTTTTTTTTAACTTGAAAACGACTCTCTGCCGTGAGAAAGAGTTCTTGATTTCCTATTTCGGTTCTGCTTTCCCCGGAAGGGGACAAGTTGTGAGCCCAGGCGGCCTGGCATAAACTGCCTCTCCAGGCATCTGCCTTCTCTGCCATCACCAGGACGTCGGAGGCGTCACACGGTCCCCGGGCACTGTTGAGGGCAAGGTGCTCAGCAGTGAGTGACTGGGGTTCCCAGGGTCCTCTTGCTTGGAGTCCAAGAACCCTCATTCCATCTCTTCCTCCAGTTCCTCCTCTGCCTGGCTCTCGTCCCCTAGGCGTAGAACCCCGCCGTCCCCAGCATCCGGCCTTCACCCTTCCCAGCCAGCCCTCCACGCCACCTCTGCTCGCTGGGCTGCCCAGAACACAGTCTCTGCTCAGCGGCGTCCCCAAAACATCTCAAGGCATAGCGTGCATTCAGGGGAGAAGAGTCAGCCGGTTCTACCTGAAACTGGGAAGCGGTCTGGTCTTCCAGCGTGCAAGTGACACAGCCCTCCATCTCCCTTATCCATTTCAAAGTAAGAGTCACTTAGATCTTTGATTAGCGACTGAAGGCCCTGCCAAGGTGTTTGCATTTTAAATCCTTTCTGTCTAAATTAGAGAAGGGAAGAAAAGCTCAACATTCTTGTTGAAGGAATTCTGGCCGTGGGCAAGACGCCCAGAAGCAATACAGATCTGTTGGTCTGGGGGAGCTGTTGGAAAGAAGGGAATGAAAGAGAATGACCCTAAACTGGCTTGTTCACTTAGGGTGCCTTGGAAAGTCAGATTGGCAAGCTGTCTATTCCTCGTGTGCCTGACTACCCTTCCTCCTACAGCACCTTCTCCTCGAGGCCTCCCTGATTTCTTCGTTCCTCCACCCAAGCCTCTGGCATACGGCAAGGTCCCAGGAACAGGTGGGCTTTGGCATTGGCCAAGCCTAACCAGTGCCTGCTCCAAGCCTTGGTAACCACGGACAGCTGACTGGTTGGGCAGGGAGGTCAGGTGATTGGCTGGCAGGAGACAGACAAGCTGATTGGTTGGGAGAAGACCGCCCAGCTGATTGGCTGGGAGGAGAGCGATACACTGATTGGTTAAGAAGACAGATAAGCTGATTGGTTGGGGGAGGACAGCTCTGCTACTTGATTAGGAGGAGACAAATCACATGATTCCAGAAAGAAGTCAGGAGTCCCTCCAAAGGAATTTACACTCAAAGCTGCAGTCCTGAGCTTTCTAGGGTCCACGGATTGCTGGGGAATAAGACGTAGTACTCTTGTCCTGTGTGTGTTTAATGTGTAGTAAAAGAATTAAATGCTGCGAGCATTAAATAGGGCCTGATGCATTTTCTCTTAAAAGAAAAGAAAAAAACAAAAATGGGATTATAACATACAGTTTGCGGGGGGCCAGCATTTTTACTCAACAAGTTACTCAACATCTTTTGCCCTGGGTAACTCTGTATCTACGTCTTTAGTGGCTGAATAGCTGCACAAAAGCTTTGAATTTTATGCTCTCAAATCTGTCAGCCTTTTCTAATTTTTTTCCTTGGGGGCTGGCATGTTTGGTATCTATTCACTCTAGGTGGTTCATGTAACCTAGTTTTCTTCTATGCTATTCATGGTTTTGTTTTCCACACTTCAACCTCTCATCTACCTGCAATTGATTTTATGTTTGAAATAGAATTATTACATTTTTTTGAGATAGAATTATAACTCATTTTTAATAATAATATTTATTAAATGACTGATTTTATTCATCACTGGTTTCAGGATGCCGCTTTGTCATAGAACAAATCTTTCTATATTTAGCCTGTTTCTAGCCATTCTACATTGTTCCGTTAACTTATCTATTCTTATACCAATAGCGCACTATTTTAATAATTTAAGCCTTATAGTTTTAGTTGTAACAGACCTAGTAAAGGAAATACTCCATTCTTATACTGTTAAGAATACATAAATACATGATAAATGCATGAATAAATGCTACCAGAGAGCATTTATTCTCTCAGATAGATTTTACTTTGTTAAATCTTAAAAGATATTGTTGGTATTTCTTTTAATCACTGTTACATTTATTTCCACGACACCTGCTGTTACTACAATGTTGATTCAATCTGGCAACATGTCTCTTAAATTACTTATCCTTCAGTTAAGTTTGTTTCTCTATGTAGGTTACTCACATCTCTCTTCTTTTGTATTTTTAGTTGCTATTATAAATTGCTTTCTTTTTTTCCCCCTCAACTATGTTTTCTTACTGGTTAATGACATTATACGGAAAAGCTCTTAGCTACCTGTTTACTAGTTCGGACAGTTCTTTAGGTGATTCTCTTGGCCTTGACAGATAAGCAATTGTTTGATCTCTGCATAATTAAATTATCTTCCCGAAAGAGGAAGTAGTCTTTATTTTTGCCTTTTTGCATAGGCAAAAATACTTGTAAGCACAAAGATAAAGGTTATCGACTTAAATGGAAATGCCTCTAGTATTTCGCTGCGGGCTGTTACCTTATTAAGAACACTCCCGTGTATTACTAGTTTCCATGTATTAGAGGGGTTTTAAATATTAGGAACGAATGTCAAATTCTATTGAACGTTTTGCATCTATTGAGATGTTTATGTGACGTCAGTGTTTTGAGCGACTGCTGTTGATGAATTACTTTATCAGGCCACCTCACAGTAAATCTTACCAATTAGGTTTTCTCTTGCTCTGTAACCGTTTTCTAGGACCTCGTTTTCATGTCTATTATAGCACTTGCAATTTTGCGAGGATTCCTACTTACTTCTCAGACCCCACAGGTGAAAACTTAGCACGAGGCCCTTGTCCACACCTGTCAGGGCACCCATCAACCTGCCTGTTTCTGTCACCCCCCACTTCCCTGGCCAGAACCCAATCTATGCACACATCATTTCCCTATTTGATCCTGAGGCAAAGAGAACAAGCAAGGGCCTGTCGTCAGTATTGTGGGGGCTTCTCTGTCTGGCCCGGGCAGTCTCAGAGACCCTTTGGCAAAGCAGAGCACAGGCAAAGACCACGTAGTGGGGTCTCCTGGCCTTGAACCCCTAAGGATTCCTCCTTGAGTTACCTCCTGTGTTCACTGCTCTCAGCCATCCGATGCTGTGTGCACCAGGAAGGGGAGATCCCGGCCCTGTGCACCTGCCCCCCTCAACACTCACCTGGGGCCTTGAGTTCAGCATCAATGAAGGTGAGCAGCTCCTGGTAGATACTGCAGTAGGGAACAGGCCAGGTCAGGAAGCGGTGGTAGGTTCTGGCTGCTTTCAGAAGGAGATCTGAATCTGGCGGGAAGTGTGGTGTCTGGGATGGAAAGGGAGAGGCAAGCAGAGACGTCTGGGTAAGAGAGAGCTCACCGATATTCTAGAACATACCCTGCTCCTTTCTGATACGTTCTGCAGAAGGCACACTGCTCCTGGCAGCAGTGTGTCCAAGGACGAGGGCAGAAAGAACCGGAAGTTACCCACAGGGCGTGACTTACAGATGGTAAAGATGGCACCCAGAGGCACCTCTACTGTAAGGGCCATGACTTTACCACACGTAACATCTAATGCACGAGAGCGCCCCTCTGAAAAGCTGTCACCTTGGGGGTCATCCTAAATGGTGCCGTTGCCGCAACTCATCTGGGGTAATGGTCTTCGATGCCTAAACTACCTTTCTTTCAATACTCTCGTTGAGGCAAACGTTTATGCTTTGCATGGATTGGTTCCACGTATGTACGGTCATCTGATGATGCCACTGGTCTGGTGAATACGGGATGATCACACCGGGGGACACGGACTCCTGGGGTACAGAATAAGGTGGACCCAAGATCTCTCAGCAGGATCTGTTTCCTGGCTCGTGAACAGACTGTCGACAGCAGTCCCCTACACGGGAGCCTGGATACACCAGGCGCCATGGCATCCGCACAGACTTATGGAGGCCTTTCAAGATGGCCGCTCTGATGCCATCAGAGGCTTTGTATATTTAGCCTGTTTCTAGCCATTCAGGGAGTTATGGGGGCTGCTCTGATGCCAGAGGGTTGACACCCATTTCAAGGGCGTGGCTTGACAGATACCCTAAGTTGTCTCCGGAGGTGTGAGGGCTCTGTCCCCATGGAGACCGTCCCTCCCTGTCCCCTCTCACTTCCCCAAGCTAGCCCGCCCCGGAACTTACGCAGAGAACAGTGGAGTAGAAAAGCAGAGCCAGGGGGGCGAGAAGGTCATAGGTGCCCTTCTCCTGGACCTGTGGACGGGACAGGAAGGCAGCGTGAGGCTCATCACAGGTGCAGAACAGAGCAGCGCTTTCTTTTTCTGCACTTTCTTTTTTTTCTTACGTGAAAGGCAACGTAACCACAAGGAAACAATGGGGGAAATACAACTTAAAAAAAACCAAACACTCACAATATCCCCCCTCCAAATGAACGCAACCACAGCTAACGTGACAATGCTTATCCTAACACCATTTTTCTCTTTGTACTTGGAAATCATAGCGTGTGTGTTTTTACTCCTAATGTTTTTACCCTATAATGTTATAAATGAATTTGTTCTGCTGCATCATCTCTAAGACCACCTTTCCCCCACCCCTGGTGCTCCTGGTTACACATTTCCTTTTCATTTGTGTGGTAAATCTTCTTTCAAATTTGTTGTGTGTCTTACTTGTATAGATTTTCTTCTGATGTCCTGATATTAGAAATGTTTATTTGTCTTTTATGGATTTTTGCTTTTGTGTGCAAACACCATGTAAAATTCGTATTTCCTTCCTTTTTTGAAGCTTCATTTTCTTAAATGTAAATCTTCAATCCACTTAGAATTCTGTATGCTGTATGGAATGTGCTAGGAATCTCACTCTGTATTTTTCCAAATGTTTGGTAAATGTTCGCTAAATCATCTAATAAACCTTACTGATGCAATTTTTTTGTATATTAAAATCTGTTTATACCTTTGGATAATATCCATCTTTTTATTACCTGTAATAATATTCCTTCTGATAGATCTCCGTAATTTATTATTTTGGACACATGACATTATTTTCTTGCTACCCTAAATACTTTTGCAATGAAAAACTTGGTGCACGTTACTTTTTCTGTAATTTGGATTATTTATCTAGGTTAGGGTTCAGGAAGTGGAGTCGATGGATCAAAGACTATAAACCTCTTTCTGACCTCTGAAACGTGTTGCCAAGTTGCTTTCCGAAAGGGCTGTGCCAGTTATAATACCCTGCGTGTATGAAAGTACGAGTCTCACTATAGCCTTCCCCACACTGCTTATTACAATTTTTTTTTTTAATTTTTTTTTTTCAACGTTTATTTATTTTTGGGACAGAGAGAGACAGAGCATGAACAGGGGAGGGGCAGAGAGAGAGGGAGACACAGAATCGGAAACAGGCTCCAGGCTCCGAGCCATCAGCCCAGAGCCCGACGCGGGGCTCGAACTCACGGACCGCGAGATCGTGACCTGGCTGAAGTCGGACGCTTAACCGACTGCGCCACCCAGGCGCCCCAACTGCTTATTACAATTTTTGACCACACTACAGACCCATGTGGTTTAGAATTCTTTGGTCCAAATGGTAAAGGTCTCGGCCCCTTCCGGAACTCGTGGGGGTTGAAGATGCAGAGAGGACCCCACCACCGTGCTGTGCCTGGTGGCCTCAGCAGGCTCAAACAGAATTCTCCTTCTCTTGGCCCCGAACAGACCAGGTGCCTGATACACCTGCTGCTGGGCCCCTTCTACAAGACCCTCCCCTCTTGTCACGCGGTAGTTGATATTTGGGCTTATAAGTTAAACACTCCAAGTGGCTTAGGCTCTTCTGAGTTGGTGTGCTTGTGGATCAGGGTATAACGGTACCCGGTAAATGATGGTGCCAGAATTGGAACCTTGAGTGTCTTGGTAAGCCAAGACTTCCCAAGGGACAGCTTGAGAAAGTCACGTTTTCCAACACAGTTACATATTTAAAACAAAAATGAAAAAAAAAAAAAAAACTAAGCACAGAATTCTTTATAAAAGAGCCAGAATCCTCTTTAGGGACTCAATTATTCTGGAACCCCAGCCCAGCCGAGCCCTTAAACACACTGCTGTTCTAAGTCATCAAAGCCTATTTCTTACGGACCGGCCGTGAGACAAGGTCTCAGTTTCCCTTTCTAGTCAGTTTTCTCCTCTGTGTCTGTTTTCACGGATCTTTTCGAGGAAAGGAATTCGGGAGAGCTTCCTCTCTCCTTTCTAGTCAACGCTTGGACTTACAAGCCATGTCTGTCTTAAGAAGCAGCTTAATTAAACTCAGATCCGTGGCTCACGAGTCCTCGTCTTCCTGGTGAAAGGACCACAGCCCTTCCTAGAAGCCTTCAACTCACAAACACCACTGGAACAGAAAGCCCAGGGGCTCCCAGCGCCTTTGCCAAGCCCCTCGGTGGGCCAGGAACCCCAGAACTGACACTCCGTGGGGACCTTTCCCTTGACTCTTCAGTCGCAGGCCGGCCCTCACCTCTCGAGTCTTCTGTAAGATCTGCTCCAGGAGGATAAGGAAGTGGCCCGGATCCCTGCTGACCAGCTCCTGCAGGCTCCAGCAGTTGAGACACAGCCCGGCTGGAAAGGCAGAGGGAGAGGCAGGTGTTCAGCTTACGTCTGGAGAGAAGTGGGAATCCCTAGGGGCACCCCTGGGGTATTCCTTTCTAAAGAGTCTGAGAAAGCTCTGAATCAACAGTCAACTCTCTCCTTCCTCATCAAGACACAATGACAAGCTTTTTATTCCTGCAGATAATGGCTCAAGAGACAGAGATGGGCTGGGATCCCCCTTAGGGGCCATGAGTCTGCACCCCTTGCCTCTGGAGAGCTACGGTTCTTCCACCAACCCGGCTCCCCTGGCTTCCTATAGGGGGTGCCGGAGCATGCGAGGTGCAGGGAAGGAGGGCAGAGGCAGAGGGCGCCGGAAGAATAAGGGGAGGAGCCACAGCAAGCTCCGCCCCAGGAAGCAAGACCAAGGCTACCACAGCCCCGGGACTTCCCAGGACCGCCTGGCCGCGGAGCCGAGGAAGGCGGAAGCTACATCCATCTACCTTCTGAAAGCTACAGTGAGCACTTGGTCATTCTGTAACTTCCCCAGACTTTTGCACTCTGTCAGGCTCTGTTTCCCCGCACTCGGCCAGGGTAAACCCCTAGAGATTAAAGGCGCTGTCCTAGAGGCCTGTGTGTGCACGCGCACACGGGCGCATGCGTGCAGTGGAGCGGAGAGGAGTAAGGGTGGAAACGGATCGACCACGAATTTCACGGAGCCCAAGCTCCGGGAGCCTTCATGTGCAGGGGCTCCTTCTAAGGTCGGGGAGGCGCAAATGGTGCTTTCGTGCGGACATCGGTTCTCACAAAATTTGCAAAAGTCAGATCTTTTTTGTGTTCTTTCCCTTAATGATGTCGTCCCCCCACCTCAATTCTATACGCTTAGGCTTCGTCAACACCTAGGTAGGAAGTGAACAGGGAGCAAACTGCCATCTACTGACCACCTAGTGTGGCCAATAGGATGCTAGGTTCTCACGTGATCTCCACTGAGTCTCCTATCCTCCCTTCAGGAAGAGGTTCCCGTGGTTGCTATTTCACGGACAAGGCAGGTGGAGTTGTGAGAGGTTCAGTGACTGGGGTGAGGTTATAGCAGCCAGTGAGAGGCAGTTTTAATACAGATCTGTTGAATTCCAAAGACAGAGGAAAGCCTCTCAAAGGCAGTGGCATTAGAGCTGAGACCTGGGTGAGAAGGAGCCAGCTACGGGCAGTTCTGAGGGAAGAGTTCCAGGCAGCAGGTGCAAAGGTCCTGAGGGAGGGAGGAACCAGGTATGTTCAAGGAGCAGTGGATATCTATCTCATGGCGTAGTTAGCGAGGCAAGTGAGATACGAGACGTGCAAAATCTTAGAAGCATGAGAAATTATTACAGGCAGGCCCCGGTCTTCAGAGATACAATTGCCCCAGCCTGTATCTGGAAAGATCTAGAAACCAAGGGAACCATTCCGGGAAGAGCTATCTACGAAAGCCTAGCTGCTCTGTTGGAGTCAGTAGTTGTATTTCTAAGCAGGTTTGATAGCTTCTTCAAGGTTGTACTTCGGCACATGGGAAGAAAGCAAGATACGGTCCCGGGAGAAGGAATATGTTACAGGAGCACAGACAAACTGCCATATACCGAGGGCCTGCTCTCCATCGGGTGCTGTGCCGAGCACCAGCCCACGGGAGGTCCAGCCCACGGGAGGTCCAGGGGCTCGGAACCACAACCTGCCGGCTTCTGTGAGCTGCCCAGTGCTCGCCATAGCCCCTGAGGCTTTCTCGGGCCCCGCGGACCCCACCCCTGCTCCCCCAGACCTACCTGACCAGGAGGTAGAGCAGCGGCTGAGGCTGAGGCCATGCAGGCAGCGCTCCAGGGCATGCTGGATACGGTCCTCCGTGCACGTCGTGGCCCCTGGCTGCATCCTGAGTCATCGCCTGCATGGGGGGGGGCGGGGTGGGAGGGACAGACACCGGTCAGTCCGGAGAGCCCCAGGCTTAGGGAGCAAATGGCCCAGCAGAGCAGATGGCAGCCCACAGGCACTCCCAGCCCGGCCCGATCAGCCCTGCTGTGGCCCCAATGCCAAGGGCGCAGTGTGGAGGCAGAGAGCCTACAGCTGTTGGAGCCCAACAGCACAGAGATGCAGGCTGCCGGGGCGGGGAGCTGAGACGGGGGCCCGCCTGGCCCACCGGGCAGTGGCGAGCATCCCCACGAGTGCCCGGGAACAGCCAGACCCCAGCGGGCAGGGGGACTCCTTGAGAAAAATCAGAATCTTAAACCCACCGAGGAGGGGCTTTAAGAAAAGGTTGATTTTGGGGCGCCTGGGTGGCGCAGCCGGTTAAGCGTCCGACATCAGCCAGGTCACGATCTCGCGGTCCGTGAGTTCGAGCCCCGCGTCGGGCTCTGGGCTGACGGCTCGGAGCCTGGAGCCTGTTTCCGATTCTGTGTCTCCCTCTCTCTCTGCCCCTCCCCCGTTCATGCTCTGTCTCTCTCTGTCCCAAAAATAAATAAACGTTGAAAAAAAATTAAAAAAAAAAGAAAAGGTTGATTAGCAACAGGTGGGGAGCCGTGAGAAGCGCCAAACGCTGAGAGCCTCAGCGGGGCCAGCGCGGCGTCTTGGCTAACGTGTGGGGGCTCCTGGGGCCCCGGGAAGCCACGGCAGGTGGTTTAGCACGGTGAATAAACCCGGTTTCTGGCAGCAACAGACTCGGACTCAGAGCATGACTCTGCTGTTTAGCAGCGCACTTTAGGCAGACTTTTGTTACCTTTTCCCAACCTCAGTTTACTTCTCTGTAAAATGGGGATAACACGGCACTGACCCTGTAGGGCTGTCGGGAAGAATGCCACGGTGGATGTGCCAAGGAAGCTTTCGAGACACGAAGGCTATCCCGCTCTAGCCCTGGCCACACTCACACTCTCCCGTGTTCACCCCTCTCAGGGCGGACCCCGTGGCTGGCCCGTCAGGCCAGGTCCGGGAGGGAGGCCGAGGAAGCAGAGGTCCGGCTCTGTGGAACTGGGGACGGACCAGGAAACCACAAGCAGAAGCACAGAGCTCAGAGCTGAGCCATGCAAACGAGATGCAAAACTGTGAAGTCCTAACGCGGACCCGGCTGCATGACCGGAACACTAGGTGCGTGGAGGCCCCACGTAGGCAAATAATCCCCCTACTGCCCCAGCCTGGGAGGAACCACACGCCGGCCGAAGGGAACACAGTCCCTTTGTGAGGTGTCCAGCGTCACCTCACCTCAGTGAGGTCCCCGGTGGGCCACGCACCATGGGGCTGTCTCCCTCTGCCCCTCCCCCGTTCACGCTCTGTCTCTCTCTGTCTCAAAAATAAGCAAACGTTAAAAAATAAAAATTAAAAAAAAACCCAAAACAAGGATTGGTAATGGCAGCAGGCCAAAGGGGGAGCCCACTCTGGGTCACTGGGAAGCCTCCCGGAAGGGACACTTAAACCGGATGAGGGAGCTGGGAGAGGAGTGAGGGGAAGAACATTCCGGAAAGAAGAGACAGCATCTGGGTGCAGGAAGGAGCCTGCCAAGGACAGACCCCGGAGCCGAGGGCCAGGTGCCACCACCTCCTGGCTGTTGAGGCAGCCGACCGAGTTCAGAAAAACTGCCACGGGTGATTCAGGACCATGGACACTGGGTGCTTCCGTTAGCAGCATCTGGAAGCCCAAAGTTGTCCCCGGGCCCTCCCAGGGCAACTTTCCCAGTCACCTTTGGGCCCTTTGTCTGCTGACTCCTCTACGGGTAGCCCAGGCAGCGGATCCACTGACACTGGGCCTGACCGGGCCGATTCCAGGCTGTCAGGCCCCTCCCTCGCCTCGATGTGCTGGTCCCCGGTGTGGATGTGCCTCCTGGGGACGAGTACTTGTCATACACCCTCAGCCTTCTACCTTCAGCCCCACTACAACACCCCGTCCAGCTCAGAGCTCTTCGGATTCAGAGCTAACAGAACCTGCCGCAGGAGCTGGAAAATCAGGCACCTTCCGGAGGATGACTTTGGGGGCATGGCTGGCTGGCCCACGTGTCCACAAGGGACGCTTTGCCCGAAGGATAATCTCTCCCCGTTAGCGCCAGGGTGGGTTCTTGGAGGGAGTTCAGAGGTCACCCCCCTCACGCCCTTCATTCCACAAAAGGGGAAGCTGACACCCAGAGAGGGTAAGTAAGGGGCAGCCCGGGGGGCGGGAACCAAAGCTGGAAGAACCAACGTGGACATCAACAGACCACGGCGTCAGGCGGGACTTCTGTATTCCCGAATTGTGGGGACAAAAGGTGATCCGTGACCTACCCGCTCCTGTAATAAGAGTCACGGTGAATGGCGGGGACGGCGCCCAGCCACCACCTTGGGGGCCTTGCCGGGAGGGGTCCGTCCAGAACTAACACAGCTGCCTACCTGCCCCTGCCAACACGGGAAGACTGAGGACACGAGGGGCTTATCCAGCATCCCAGACGGCTCTCCTTTGCCGCCCGGGGCCAAGGGCAGAGGGGCGTTAAGAGAATCCCTTATTCAGACTGGATGCTTGCCAGGTGGGGATGTGCTGTTGTGTTCTCCTGTCACCCTACTCGGCCAGCGCACCTGCTCCCTGCGAGCCCCGCCAGGGCTGAGGGAAGACGTGAGCTCCTTGGGGGTGGGGATAGGGAGGTACCAGCAACAAAAGCTGGACTTCAGCTGTTTTGTTGATCCTTGACCCTGGAGGGCTCCCACCGGGATGAGGGCAACTTAGGGGTAAGAGGCTGATGGTTGGACCACCTTTGGGGGAGACCGGAGGGAGGGGGATGGAGAGATGGCTAATCTGTGGCCAGAGTAGTTAGACAACTTGCCTAAGGTCACACAGTTAGGAGGTGGCAAAGCCAGGATGCGAACCCAGGGAGCCTGGCCTTGACCGATAAAGTGCACCTCCCCCTCGGCAATGTCAGATGCCAGTCGCCGGAAGAAAAATAAACTCAATTCATGTTTCTACACCCAGAAGTGAAGATTCTGTGAACTGTAACACGATCTTGCTTTAAGAAACCTACATTCCCGGGGTCCCTGGGTGGCTTAGTTGGTTAAGCGCCCGACCTCGGCTCAGGTCATGATCTCGCGGTCTGCGGGTTCGAGCCCCGCGTCGGGCTCTGTGCCGACAGCTCGGAGCCTGGAGCCTGCTTCCGATTCTGTGTCTCTCTCTCTGCCCCTCCGCCCCTCCTGCACTCACATTCTCTCTCTCTCTCAAAAGTAAATAAACATTAAAAAAAAAAAAAAGAAACCTACATTTCCAGTTGCTGGGAATCTCGAGCCCACCATGTCTGTCTACACCAGCTGCTCACCCTCTGGAGAGGGGATCAGAACTCACAGAGGCACACTGTCCCTGCCCCTGCTGAACTGGGGCCAGCGATCTCTAGCCTGGAGAAGGGCCGAACCACACCAACCGGGTTTAAAGTCCCCTCCGCCCAGCCCCTGCCGCAAGGGACGGCTGGGTTGTGTCACGAGGCAGGAATGAGTCACCCTGCCCTGTTGTGTCCCACTGTGACGATGCAAACACGAGACGTAAATGAACATTCTCGGCCAACGCTGCTTCTGCTGCACACACACCTACCCTCAGGGGTCGGCACCCCGGGTCCCGGGGCCCTCGCTGCACCCCTCCGACGCCTGCTGGCCCACGCCGCCTCCCTCCTCCAGGCCCTGACACTCCCACCTCCTGGCCTCAGTGTCCCTGGCTGTTCACTGGAGGCCATCAAGGCCTTCTCCACGGGTGAGCCAGACGTCCCCAGAGGCATCTGGCAGATCTCCCGGTGTGCCTGTCTCCCTGGCACCCTGACGCCATCTAGGGCTTGCCCCACGCTGCTCTCAGAGGCAGGACTTGCCCGGGGCACTGGGTGCTGGGGGTCAAGGGAGGTGTGAGCTCGGCCCGGGGATCCTCAGCCGAGTTGCCCTGGGGGTTGACCCAGCACACGGTGGCTGGCCACCTGGACCTTCAGCACACTCATTTCCGTCCGATGAGTCAGCCGTCAGCCGTTTCTTCTGACTTGTCAGCAGAACCCCAGTGGCTTTGGGGTGGAGATTAAGAGGGAGGAAGGTGGTCCCCCCTCCCTCCCCAAGGACGATGCCTCTTTGTTTCAGAGACTTGGCAGGCAAGGCCTGGCTTCCCCCGGCACCTTGCTGAGAGGAGCATCTGTTGTGAAATTCCAGCTGCTGCCAGTAAAGGGAATGTCCGCTCACCCGCCGGGGGGGGGGGGGGGGTGGTGTTGAAACCTTCAACTACCATCTCCAAGTTCCTCTTCTGAGCCGGCAAGGATGAATCTCTACTGGGGATCCCGGAGAGGACAGAGAAGCCTGGAGTTGGGGGGGTGGCCTCAGAGGGCACAGAGGAAGAACTCATCTTCACATGCTGACCTGATCCGATGACGCAAGACACAGGTCATCTTCCCTCATGTGGGGGACCTAGTCAAAGGTGCTGCCTGGGTCCAACGTTCCTGGGGCAGCCCCCACACGGGGCAGGGAGGACGGCTTCTTTTCCCGGGGGATGCCTCAAACGGAGTGGAATAGCATAGGTGGAGGGCCTACGTCTCACTGGGAGACAGGCAGGCATCTCCAGGCACTGGTGGGCACCCCACACTGCTTCCCCGGTTTTCTGGAACATTCTAGGCCCATGCTTTGAAGCCTTAGTTCCACAGGTGGGAATAAGAGAGGCACCAAGGCATGTGGTCCTGCACTGACCCCGCCCACTTCGGTCCTGGGTCTCTCCTCCCTCCTTCCTTTCCTCTCGATCCCTGGGGTTTGACCTCCCTTCTCTAGCCCCACTCTCCTCCACGTGACTGTTGAAGGCAGAATCTCTTCCGTGACCTAATTTTATTTTTTTTAATTTTTTTTAATGTTTATTTATTTTTGAGACAGAGAGAGACAAAGCATGAATGGGGGAGGGTCAGAGAGAGAGGGAGACACAGAATCGGAAGCAGGCTCCAGGCTCTGAGCTGTCAGCACAGAGCCTGACGCGGGGCTCGAACTCACGGACCGTGAGATCATGACCTGAGCTGAAGTCGGACGCTCAACCGACTGAGCCACCCAGGCGCCCCACCCGTGACGTAATTTTAAAACCTCCCGTCTCCAAAGCAGGAAGGATACACCTGAAACTAACAATACTGGGCTAAGAAAGAGTGAAAAGGAGAGGAGAATGAGATGGGGAGGGGGGATGAGGAAGGACAATACTTCTCTGGGGGTACTTTTAGGTACCACTTTGACTCTTAGAACCAGAGCGATAGTCCACATACGCCAAATTAAATAAATAACTCTAGTCAACTAGGATTGCAAGGGGGGGGGGGCAGGTGGGGTGAAAAACACAAACAAAACAAATTAACCAGACTACATTATAAGTGAGTAACGTAACTGCATTGAAAGGGTGGGGGATGAAAGAATTAAACTGAGGAACGTTGGAAAATAGTATTTTGACTGGACGCTGCAAGGCTAAAGACAAAAAGAACTACGCACATAGTTTTCTAAGTATTCAATCTGTTTGTCGTAGGGACGTGTGTTTAAAACCCTGAGACTTCTTTTATGTGTGTGCTGTGACTAAACAAATAAGTAAATCTATCATAGATAATGAGAGCCAGCTTCTCACTATTGGAGAAAGAAGTTACAAATAAGGAAGGAGGGAAATCTAGGGTGAGTCAATCTTACTGGACCGGAGTTGGAGAAATCAGCATGAACTTGTGGTTTTTAATGTATTAACACAGAGATACATACAGAAGTGAAAAAGATGTGTGTATGTTTGCATTATTCGCATTGCAGTGCATACATACTGACATACAGGTGTCTGGGTTAGCATCCGACTCTTGGGTTTCATCTCAGGTCATGATCTCACGGTTCAGGAGATCAAGCCCCACACTGGGCTCTGTGCCGACAGCATGGAGCCTGCTTGGGATTCGCTCTCTCCCTTGCTCCCTGTCCCTCCCCCACTCTCTCTTTCTCTCAAAATAAATAAATAAACATTAAAAAAAGGAAAATGCATACATATATTTTCTAGCTCTGCTGAGAGAGCCAGGAAATGACATCCCAATAACAATGAGCACATCCAGTACCCAGGTCTTGGTTTCTAAATACCATTCTCCACTCAAAGGAACCAGGGCTGCTTAGAGAAATGGCCAATTCTAGGAGCAGGGCAGGAAATACACAAGATCAACCTGGCACATCTTATAGTGCCAGAATATAAGTCATTCCTTGAAAAAGGACGGGAGTGTCAGAAGGATACGGGAGCCAGCTCAAAGGAGCTTCCAACGGCCAAAGCCAGGGCAATTTGAACAACAGAATAAACAATGACAGTGTTGGATTACAATTCGTAGAATGAAATAAATACCCATGAGCGTATACTAATGTTATAAATAAGAGAATATGGAGGGGAAGGAACAGGTCATCTTTACAAAAGAATTCCAGTTAATGTGGATAGAGGGAGAGAAACGCAAAACCACCATTAGGCAAACACCACAGTAATAACTGCCCTCAGTATGGATGCTAAAATCCGTGGATGAAAATCTGAGAGGAGACAGGATATTTGCATAGTCTCAAAGTATCTCCTCCGAGAAATTAATTGATTGCAAGGGAAAAATAATAATTTCACAGTGGAGAAACCCAGCACTGCCTTAACCTCATGATCCAAGTTAACATTATCAATAATAAGACATATGAAGATCATGCATCCCCTGATACGATGCACTGAGAGGGACGTAGGTCACTTCTGTGGGATTCTTACCAAAAATGCATACACACAATCGAATCATGAGAAAAATACCATCCACAACCCAACTGAGAGAAATTCTGTAACATCACCGACTAGTACTCACCAGAATGTCAAGGTCATAAAAGATAAGGAAGCCAGAGGGACCGCCACAGATCGGAGGAAATTGAGGACACAAAAAAACTAGACACACTGTGAGATCCTGGAAGGGACTCTGGAATTAAAAGACGACATTGCGGGGGCGGGGGGGGGGGGATGGCTAAAATCCAAATGAGGTCCACAGTTTAGCGAACAGTATTGTACCAATGATCATTTCCAAGTTTTGGTAACTTCACCTTGTCATGTAAGTTGTTAACATTAGGGGAGGGGTGAAGGGTCTCCACGGTTCTAAGACCCTTTATGTAGTTACATAGCCTGACGAATCCTTCGAATATCCTTCCGGATGGTTATTCAATGCTTCGCTGTCCTTCACGATCTTGTTTGAAGTTGCTACTTCATGTGTAGTCGCACGTCCTAGTCATTGGTTGGTCGGCCAGCCCTCACCCCTGACTCAATGTTCCTAAGCTGGGGTGGAGAATCTCTGGGGCTCTCGGAGGACCGAAAGTCCTCAGAGAGGATGCATTTTGATGGCAATCCAGAAGTCAGTATATTTTGGACCACCTTGACGTCACCTATGAGCGAATGTTGCCTGCCTTAAAAATTTGATGCCCCGTTTGCATTTGTGTCTATCACCAATTTGGTGTCGCCTAAAAGGACAGGGCATGCCAGACGTGTTCTTGGGATCTACTAGAGCTCGAGGGTTGAACCCAATGAGTTGATGGAAAATGTTTGGTAAGAGGAGAAAAGTTTACATGATCTGAAGAGAAACCAGAAGATAAATTAATGGAAAATATTTAGAGAAGTGCCTGGCACATAATAAGTGTTCAGCAACGGCTATCTATTAGCTATCAGCATGCTTCCCTCACACAGACAATTCTATGGCCCAATTCCAGACGGGGTTGAGATTGGGCCAAGAAACGAAACACCCCCTGGATGACTCTGATGCACGGTCGGGCTTGGAAAGGAACGTTTTCTGGTTTTCAAAGTCACACATATTCTAGACTATGTGACTAGGAAAGCATCCTGGAGATGAGGTGGTGCAACCTTCCCATTCTACGAACGGGAAAACAGAGGCTCTGAGCAGTGAGGAGTCTTCCTCGGATCAGAAAGTGGCAAATCTATAGCTAAAATCCGAGCCTAGAACCCAGGAGAGTCATGACAGCCTCTTGCTTCGGTGGGAATCCGCTTCCACTGCTGATCTCTGAGTGACCTCAGCTTGGTTCCTCAAGGTTATTTTTGGAATCCTTTTGTCAATTTCTCTCAGCGTTATTGTGTAGGTATCGAACTCCTTCATGTGTCAACTCTGTGCATTTAGGTTTTCTGACAATACCATTCATCTTAATCAAGATTGGAAATTTTACTAGAAAAGATTTAGGCCTAGAATTTCTATGTGACTTAAAAAATTGTTTCTGAACCTGTGATTTTAGCCCCTTTCTTAATCTAAACGTTGTAAAATCAGGTTTTAAGATACAAACCTGGATTGGATTTATTTTAAATATTTTTATACTGTATCACCATTCTTTCAATAATCCTTTTTGGACATTTATAATAAATGTCATAACTATGAAAATAGCAGTATTTTCGGGGGGGAGGCAGCAGCTTTAAGTGTGATTTACTTCATTGCTGTTTATTTTTTTTATTTCTTTGTTTTCATATCATATCATCTCTAGTTATGAGTTCTTTATTTTGATTCATTTCTTGTTCAGCTGGAGTGCTTTGAGTAACTTCAGGATGAGTGTGTGGGTAAGGTAGTTTTTGAGACTTTAGATGTCACGGTCATTTCATTCATTCATTGAGGCTCACAATGAATTCTACCTTTGCCAATTAAAGAGGTGGCATAATTCATAATCTTTTCGCCTTCAAAGTGTTTATAAACCCCCCCAAATTATTGACTGTAAAAAATGGCTACAACAAAGAGAATTAGGTAAGGTGGTCTGGTACAAGTCAAGATAGAAATTAATATTGTTCAAGAAGACAAATAAAAAAAACAGAAACTGCATTAGGAAAAAGATCCCACCTGTAGTCACAAGAAAAAAAATGAGAGAGAATAGGCTTTACAAATATGCAAGATTTTAATGAAATAAAACTTTGAGGGGACACAAAAGAAGGCAAATAAACGTAAATGCATACCCTGTTATGAGACGGGACGATTCAATGTCAAAGAATTACTTCGAAATGGATCAGAGCCTCAATGTAAACAGCTTAAACTGTAAAAGTCTCAGAAGAAAACAAAGGAGAACGGCCTCATCATGCTGGATATGTCAATAATTTCTTGGATATGACAACAAAACTACAAGGAATGAAATAAAAATAAAGTGGATGTACATCAAAATCTAAAACTCTGTGCATTAAAGTCAACAGAGTGAAGAGGTAAACCTAGAGAATGGGAGAAAATATTTGCAAATCATATACCTGATAAGGAGTTATTATCCAGAATATATAAAGAACTCTACAACTAACTCAGGAACAGCAACAACAACAACCACAAAAACATTTAACAATGGACAACGGACGTGAAAAAACATTACTCCAATGAATACATACAAATAGCCAAGAGCACATGAAAAGATGTTCCACATCATCAATCAACAGGGAAATGCAAATCCAAACCACAATGAGACCCCACCTCACACCCATTAAGATGGCTATTATAAACAAAACGAAACAAAGTTGTTAGTGAGGAGAAATGGGGACACTGAGCCACCGTTGGCAGGGACGGGGCGGGGGGTGGGGTGGGGATGAGAAATGGTGCTGGTGATTTCTCGAAAAATTAAAAATAGAATTACCATATGAGCAGCAATCCCACTTCTTACATGTATCCAAAAGAACTGAAAGCAGAGACTTGAACAGATGTTTGTACGGCCAAGTGCACAGCGGCGAAAAGGTAGGAGTAACCCAAGCGTCCATCGACAGGTGAACGGACCCACAAAATATGGTCTAGGCCAAAATGGGATGTTATTCAGCCTCAAAAAGGAAAGAAATCGTGCCCTGTGCTCCAACGTGGATGAATCTTGAGGGCACTGGGCTAAGTGAAATAAGCCCGTCACAAAAAGAAAACTGTACAATCCCACTCAGATGAGGTGCCCAGAGTAGTGAAATTCACAGAGACAGAAAGTTGAATGGCGGTTGTCAGGGGCTGGGGGAGGGGACACGGGTATGGAGTTTTAGTTCTGCAAGATGAAGCGTGCCGTAGGATATTGCACAACAAGGTGGACGTGCTTAGCATTAGCGAACCACACACTTACGACTGGTCACGATGGTAACCTTTCCTGACATGCATCTCCTACCACAACGTTTAAAAAGGAGGAAAGAGGTAATTAACTGACATCTTCACAGTATTGCATAGGGAGGTCAATTCTCTCTACCTTTTCGCCTAGAGAACAGGAAGGAAGGAAAGAGGGAAAGCGGGCAGGCAGACAGGTTGGCTATTACAGAGCAGCTGTTCTGCGTCAGAGACCATGCTGGGCACTTCCACGTGATTGCCTAGTTTAACGGTCAAGATCACCCCATGACATAATCACAGTTATCCACGGTTTCTGCAGTTCAGGGAGAGTCGACCGTGTCTTTGCCCAAGTTCCTGTGGTCACAGTTCCTACAACCTGAGCCAGAGGTACATCCCAGGTGGCCGGACTCTCAAAGCCCACATTCTTTTCTATGCCACGTTCATAGGACATCATCCCTATCATTTTCTAGACACTCGAAGGGCTGAGCATGTGGTTTTGCCTCTGTGTTATAATTTGAGGCTTTTCAGAGAAGACATCTTGCACACAAATTGCCCGAATTCTTGCGGCCAGTGATTCATTCTCCACGGGTTAGGACTGCCCACTTCGTCTGTCCCTAGCCTACTTTTCAAGACTTAGGATTAGTGGAGGGGCGTGTAGCTAACACACGTGTCTACCACAGCAGCAGCAGGGGCGAGCAGATACTGGAAGGACTCCAGGGCCAGGAAAGGGAAAACCTGTGAAATGGTAGGTGGTGATGGAGGGTGGAGGTGTGTGCAAGGAACGGGGAGGGAACAGGGAGGGAGTAGGGCTGGAGCAGACGTGCAGGAAAAGGGAGAACCATCAAGGAAACATAGATAAGCCTTGGCTGACTTCCCAACTTTGCCCGTGACCTTATTTACCAAGGAAAGGGCACGGAAATGCTTGGGAAGACCAAAGGTGCGGTTAAGACCAAAAGGAAATAAGAGGAGGGAAGAGAAGGAGTCTTAGTGCCTTTGGTAACACGTGTGCAGCACTAACTCTATGACAGACACTGCTCAGGGCTTGAAGCCCACGATCTCATTTATTCTGAACAATCTTGTGAAACTCTGAACTTACAAAGACTTTCCCAAGGTCGCACAACTAGCCAGTAGCATAGGCAGGACTCATCTGAACTCATTTCAACCCAGTTTTATCTGACTCCTTTCTTTTTTTTTTTTAATGTTTATTTATTTTTGAGAGAGAGAGACAGACAGACAGAGTGTGAGCAGGGGAGGGGCAGAGAGAGAGGGAGACCCAGAATCCGAAGCAGGCCCCAGGCTCCGAGCTGTCAGCACAGAGCCCGACACGGGGCTCGAACTCACAGGCTGTGAGATCGTGATCTGAGCTGAAGTCGGATGCTTAACCGACTGAGCCACCCAGGTGCCCTTATCTGACTCCTTTCTACCCAGATAATCATCTGGAAGAATACAGAGAAGAAAACAGGATGCATGATGCTGTCTTTGCATATAATAGTTAGATAATAGCAGCCGACGCTAATTGAGGGCTTACTATGTGCTGGGCACTGTTCTAGGCTCTTTCTACGAATTGACTCATTGAATTCATATGAGGTAGATACGTTCTTGTCCCCATTTTACGGATGAAAGGAGGAAGGCATACGGCGCTCTCTCGGCTGGCGAAGGATGCGTGGTCTTTCTTGGCATCCCCCAAGCGACTCAGCTTCTTGGCACACTGAAGGGGACGCAAGAGATGGGCAACGAGAGAAAGAGTGTCGGAATTCGCCAAGGTATCCGCTCCCAGGCTGACCTCTGGGCCCTTGGCGCCACAGACTGTTTCCATCCCGCCATCTGTCAAACGCAGAGCCTGCCTGGTTTGCCAGCAAATGCTCGCACGGTGACAAAGTGACAGATCAACAGGTAAATGGAAAAACGCAAGAGAAGGCCAATTACACGTGTCTTGGCAGCTTTCTGATTTCTCTGGGTGTGGCAAAACATGGCGGTCGTGACAAACCGCACTCGTTACGGGCTGCTCACTCTTGGCAGGATCCTTCCAGTTTGTAAGACGGAGCGAATGAACGTTTTATCGTCGGGGGCGAAAAGACTGGATGGGGCCCTGTGACTGCCTTTATCATTGGGATAGACTCGGCACACAGTGGTCTCACCTGTTCTCTCTTCCCTTGACCATGTTTTCCTCCCCCCCCCCCCCCCACGGTCCCCAGCCCCATCTTCTCTCCATTAACCCAACAGCAGGTGACTGCTCTTGGCCACTGGCACATCCACCTTCTTTAGTCTTCTTCTTCCCCCTCTTTTTAAACTCTTGCCAATTATATTAGAAGAATCTGTCACCTCCTCCCTTTCCATCCCATTCATGAATATGGCTTATTGGCACAAGAGAAACTTCTCTCACAAGAAAAGAAATCAACAAGGTTTGTGGACGGAACTGAAATCAGAAACTCGTCCCGATACTTGGCCAGGTGTGGTTTTTACAACTTTTTATGAAACAGACACTGATTTCGAGAGTCCCAGTGAGCTGAGTCTAGAACTCTCTAGGACTCTAAGAGGCTATTTACTGACATTAGAGCAGCAGGCACAGATACAGCCTTTAACTAGTCTCTTTTTTTTATGTTTATTTATTTCTGAGACAGAGAGACAGAGCATGAGTGGGGGAGGGGCAGAGAGAGAGGGAGACACAGAATCCGAAGCGGGTTCCGGGCTCCGAGCTGTCAGCACAGAGCCCGAAGTGGGGCTCGAACCCACGAACTGTGAGATCAGGGCCTGAGCCGAAGTCGGTCGCTCAACCGACTGAGCCACCCGAGCGCCCCAAGTCTTTCTCTAGTCTTACTAAATACGCTCACGAAGACACAGGAAAAGGAAGACACATATACGCAGCCCACACTGAAAACCAATATTTAATATGGTTTAATACGGTCTGGGACTGTGTCCAATTCAGATGGAAATGGATTCAGAAAACCCAGGCTTCAGCTCTGGCCAAAATCTCTATGGAAAGTGGGCAGGGCTTGTATCATGGCTAATTAAAGTTTGCCCCCGCCTCCACCAAGTGGATATGACCCCCTTCTGGAGGCTTGAATGCCTTCTGTCTTCTCCATTAATGAAGACTGGTGGGTCATGTTCGCTGACATGGGGAAGTGTGGACAGGAGACAATTTGGGAGGAGAAAACCAGAGTCCCACTTTGCCCATGTAATATCACATTTTGAGCATCCACGGTTAAGAGGTGGGTCCACGAAGGATTAGCAAAAGGACGCTGGGAAGGTGAGACCCGTGGAACCATGAAATAAGAGAATATGATGTCAAGAAACTCAAGAGTGGTTCAAACAGGGAGAGCAGAATACGGCTGCAACATTCATAAAATCAGGACCGAAAAGTGGCCCCTGGACTTGGTGACATGGAGGTCTTGGCGACCTAGAATAAATACTGGGAGGGCAGGAAGACCCAAAGGAATAGGATGAGGAGAGAAAAGGAGGTGAGAGAGAGCCGACTCCTTTGAGAAGCTTTGCTTGGCTGAGTTTTAGGAGATGCGCCAGTATCCTTCCGCGAAGTTCTTTTATTTTTTATTTACCTAGCAAAATTCCTTTCTGCCAAATGTGACCAAAAGGACACTAAGATGCTTCCAATGATGAGTCTTAACGTCCTGTATCTACATCTAAAAAAAAATGAGATAGGGTTACCTGCCAAAGTGTTAACAGAGGTTATCTCTGAGGGGCAAGAGAGGTATCATTGTTTACTTTTTTTGAAAAACATTTTTATGGTAACACATTGTTTTTAGACATTATTTTTTAATCACACAAAGAGTAGGTGTTAAGTATATGAAAAAACAGACAGTGGTTCTGGCAAAAAGGAGTAGATGTTCCTCCTGCTAAGTAAAGCTACAAACTCTGGATATTATATACAAAACTAATATTCGAGACCCTGAAAGCAGAGAGAAGGGAGATGAGCTAAGGACCTTGAGAAAAAGAAGGGACATGGTGGTGGCTGCCCCGGGTCTTCTTGTTGCCTCCTGTATCCCAGCCTTGGACTCGAAGAACCCACAACCCGGAAACACCAATGGGTACAGACAGAAAAAGCCCCACGGAGAGCCCGCTCTTTCCAGCCAAAGGACCAGGAGAGGCGCAGCCTAGAAAGACACAAAACTTGTAGATGATAACCATTCTGCTTCCAGCAACCATGACAGGAAGAAGTGTGGCACCATAGCCACTAGCAAAGGCCAAATGGGGAAGCTGAACTGCCTCTAGCCAGGCTCTAACGAGGTGCCCCACTCCTCCCTCAACCACCAGTGGTGTCTGAGAAAGCCAGCCCTTTAATCTTCTCTGCCACCACAACCCCGCCTACGACCCCACAGTGTCAGTGAGGGCCACCAGGGGTCCTGGACCTCCTGCCCCAGCAGACAGTCAAGAGTGCCCCCTCCACTCCCTTGACTGGGGTGGTGTCGGAGAAAGCCCAGTGGGAGAGCCAGGACTTTCGCGGCTGCCCAGGGGGATGAGGTCACTTCCTCCACCCCATGGCGTCAATGGAGCAATGGGGCTCTCTCGTGCCTCCCAGGCAGGGAGAGGTCAATGGCAGCCAGAATTCGCACTCCACCCAGCAGTAACAAGGGCGCCTCTTTTTGTCAATGGAAGCTGCGAGCAGAAACCTACGTCCTCACCTGGTAATAACGGGGCAGCGCTCCCCGCTTTCAGGGAAGTGCTAGAGGAAGCCAGCGAAAACAGAGGTTTAAATGAGATCCAGAGCCTCATGACTCTCATAATACCCACAGTGCCAGGTTTCAGCGGAAAATAACTTGTCATACCAACAACAGGGAATGAAATGAAACGGATTACATAAACCAAGTGAAAAAAAGGCAATCGGTAGGTGCCAACGCTAAACCCACAGATGTTAAAATTATCTGACAGACTTTAAAAAAAACTTTTTTTTAACATTTATTTATTTTTCAGAGAGACAGAGACAGGGCATGAGCAGGGGAGGGACAGAGAGAGAGGGAGTCACAGAATCCGAAGCAGGCTCCAGGCTCTGAGCTGTCAGCACAGAGCTCGACGCGGGGCTCGAACTCACGAGCCACAAGATCATGACCTGAGCCGAAGTCGGACACTTAACCGACTGAGCCACCCAGGCGTCCCATCTGACAAAGATTTTAAAGCAGCTTTGTTAAAAATACTTCGATGGAAGGCGCATATGCACCCCAATGTTTATAACAGTGCTATCGACAATAGCCAAAGTATGGAAAGAGCCCAAGTGTGCATCGATCGGTGAATGGATAAAGAAGATGTGGCATATATATACAATGGGGTATTATTCGGCAATCAAAAAGAAGGAAATCTTGCCATTTGCAACTACGTGGATGGAACTGGAGGGTCTTATGCTAAGTAAAATTAGTCAGAGGAAGACAAAAATCATATGACTTCACTCATATGAGGACTTCAAGACACAAAACAGATGACCCTAAGGGAAGGGAAACAAAAATAATATAAAAATAGGGAGGGGGACAAAACATAAGAGACTCTTAAATATGGAGAATAAACACAGAGTTACTGGAGGGGTTGTGGGAGGGGGGATGAGCTAAATGAGGGAGGGACATTAAGGAATCTACTCCTGAAATCATTGTTGCACCATACGCTAAGTAACTTGGATGTAAATTAAAAAAAAAGAAATTTAAAAGAAATTAAAAATAATTAAAAATAACAAAAAACACTTCAATGGACAATTATGAACAAACAAAAAGGAAGACCGTCTTGGCAAAGAAATAGAAGATACGAATATACAGTCATGGAAGTTCTAGAACTTTTGAAAGACAGAATAACTGAAATAAAATCCTCAGTGGATGGGCTCCACAACAGGTGGAGGGGACAGAGGAAAAAACCAATGAGCTTGAGTACAGAACAGTAACATCGCCCAACCCGAACAACAGAGAGCAGACCAGCCAGAGAAAAGTGGACAGAGAGCCTCAGGGACCTATGGTCCAACATGCATGTCGTCTGGAGTCCCAGTGGCAGAGGGCAGAGATGGAAAAGTACTCAAATGGCAGAAAACTTGCAAATTTGCCAAAATACATAAAACTACAGATTCGAGGGGCGCCTGGGTGGCTCAGTCGGTCGAGCGGCCGACTTCGGCTCAGGTCACGATCTCGCGGTCCGTGGGTTCGAGCCCCGCGTCGGCTTCTGTGCTGACGGCTCAGGGCCTGGAGCCTGCTTCGGATTCTGGGTCTCCCTCTCTCTCTGCCTCTCCCCTGCTCATGCTCTGTCTCTCTCTGTCTCAAAAATAAATAAAACCATTTTTAAAAAATTAAAAAAAAAAAACAAAACTACAGATTCGAGAAACTATGTGAACCCTAAACAGGATAAGGCCAAGAAATACACACCAAAACACACATCGTAGTCAAGCTTCTGGAAACTAGAGACAAGGAAAAAAGTCTTGAAAGCATCAAGAGAGGAATAGCATTTTCCCTGAGAGGGAAAACATTCAAAGCACAGCAGATTTCTTGTCAGCAGTCACGAGAGCCAAAAGGAACGGAACGGCATTTTTTAAGTGCGCAACAAATGGCCAATCCGGAACCCCACATCCAGAGAAAATATGTTTCAGGAATGAAAAAGAAATGAAGACAACTGGCATATTTACCCTAAAAGAATGGCTGATGGAAATTCTCTAAGCAGAAAGAATATGATTTAAAAGAAAAAAGAGGGGGCTTCTGGGTGGCTCAGTCGCTTAAGCGTCCGACTTCGGCTCAGGTCATGATCTCGTGGTTCGTGGATTCGAGCCCCACGTCGGACTCTGTGCTGACAGCTCGGAGCCTGGAGCTTCGGATTCTGGGTCTCCCTCTCTCTCTGCCCCTCCCTGACTCACACTGTCTTTGTCTCTCTGTCAAAAAAAGTGAATAAACATTAAAAAAAAAGTTTTTTTTAAACATATCAGATGAAGTAGACTTCAGAGCAAAGAGAGTTACCAGGGACCGAAAGTGACATTACAGAACGGCAAGAAGATCAAGCCACCAAGAAGACACAGCAATCCTAAATGTTTTCCCCCAAACAATGACACTGCAAACTGTGAGGTAAAAACTGGTAAAACGGGAAGGAGAACTAGGCAAACCCATGATTATAACTGGAGATGTCAACCTTCTGTATCGTTTCTGAGCAACGATGCAGAATATCAGGAAGAACACAGAAAAACTCAATAACACCATCAACCACTAGGATCTAATAACACTTACACGCCCAACGACAGCAAAACACATACACAGTCTTTTCAAGTACCCACGGGACAGATCATATATCCTGGGGCATAAGACCGACCTCAACACATGTAGGAGAACTGAAATCATACAGAGCGTGTTCTCTGACCACAATGGAATCAAACTAGAAAGCAAGCAGAAAGATAACACGACAATCTCCAAACACTTAGAAACTAAACACACATCAAGGGGTGCTTGGGTGGCTCAGTCGGTTAAGCGCCCGACTCCAGCCGAAGTCATGATCTCACAGCCCGTGAGTTCGAGCCCCGTGTCGGGCTCTGTGCTGACAGCTCAGAGCCCGGAGCCTGCTTCAGATTCTGTGTGTGTGTGTCTCTCTCTCTGCCCCTCCCCTGCTCATGATCTGTCTCTATCTGTCTCAAAAATAAATAAAAAACATTTAAAAAAATAAAAAGAAACTAAACACATATCTGAAGACTCCATTGGCCAGAGAGGAAGTCTCAGGGGAAATCCAAAAATACATTGAACAGAAAGAAAAGAAATAAACAACATATCAAAGGTGGCGGGACACAGCGAAAGCGATTCTGAGGGGGAAATTTATAGAATGAAACACACACTTTATTTATTTTTTAAGTTTACATATTTTGAGAGAGACAGAGATCATGTGAGTGGGGGAGGGGCAGAGAGAGAGAGAGAGAGAGAGAGAGAGAGAGAGAGAGAGAGAATCCAAAGCAGGCTCCGTGCTGTCAGCACAGAGCCTGATGTGGGGCTTGAACTCACAAAATCATGAGATCAAGGCCTGAGCCGAAGCCAAGAGTCAGATGCTTAACTGACTGAGCCACCCAGGAGCCTGTATGAAATACACACTTTAGAGCTGGCACATGGCCCAGAGGTTTATACCCCTGGGCATTTATCCCAGAGAAATGAGAGGTTATGTTCATCCAAAAACCTGTACGTGAATGCTTATATAAGCGGCTTTATCCATAATAGCCCCAACCTCGAAACAAGCCAGGTGTCCTTCGGTGGGTGAAGAGTTTAACAAACTATGGTACACCTACACCATGGAATACTAGTCAGCAATAAAAAGGAAATAAGGGGGCGCCTGGGTGGCGCAGTCGGTTAAGCGTCCGACTTCAGCCAGGTCACGATCTCACGGTCCGTGAGTTCGAGCCCCGCGTCAGGCTCTGGGCTGATGGCTCAGAGTCTGGAGCCTGTGTCCGATTCTGTGTCTCCCTCTCTCTCTGCTCCTCCCCCGTTCATGCTCCGTCTCTCTCTGTCCCAAAAATAAATAAACCTTGAAAAAAAAAATTTAAAAAGGAAATAAGTGTTGATATACAGCACACACTGGATGAAATCTCCAGAAGATTACGCTGAATTGAAAAGCCAATCCCCAAGGATCATCTACAGTACGACTCTATGTACGTAACATTTTTGAAATGACAGAAATACACCTATCTGACATAAACACATGAAAATACGCTCACCATCGCTGCTTATCAGGAAAATGGAGATCTGAAACCACGATGAGATTACACTGCACCAGAACAGCTAAAATTACCGAGATTAATTATAACAAGGGGGCCAGCAAACAGGAACCACCGTGCATTCTTGGTGCTATCATCATAATGGTGCAACCACTTTGAAAACTGGTTCGGCAGCTTTGTAAGGTTAACAGATACCCACCAAGAAGTGACCCAAGAATGCCACTCGTTTACCCAAATAAACGAGAATATACATTGACAGAAAGACTTGTACAAAAATGTTCACGGCAGCTTTGTTTATCATGGCCTCAGACCGGAAACGATCTGGTCCATCCACAGGGGAAGGGGTAAACATAGGTGGTATATACTACTCAGTAATGCAAGAAACCAAAACACAACGTGCTGATACGAGCAACAATATGGACGAAGACCAAAAAACACGGTATGTCTACGAAGCTGGACGCAAAAAGGTGGATGCTCTAATGGCTGCCTTTACAAGAAGTTCTAGAATGAACAGGCAAAACCGATCTACGGTACAGTAAATAAAAATGGCCGTTGCCTCTGGACGGTACGGGGAGAGCCAACGAGGAATGAGCATGAGGAAACTTTCTGGGATGATGGAAAGATTCTCTAGCTTGCAAAAAGCACAGGCTAAATGGGTACACACATTTGTTGGTAACTCATCCCATTGTACAGTAAAATCTGTGTGCCCCACTGTATGAAAACCATACCTCAATAAAGATGTTCTTAAAGACTCATGTAATACAAACCAAATCTTTAGTTTCTCTTAGCCTGCCCATTTATCTGCACCCCATTTTCCTTTTTCAAACACACAGGCATTGGCCACCCGTCTGGCCTGTTACACGTCCGGTCCTTTTCAATGCCTTGATATGCCCACATAATGCACCTAGAGTTGTCTCCCAAAAAAGTGCATCTGATGGTCACTCCCTCCTTGCCCCTCAAAGCTAATGGCCTTTTCGTTGCCTTAGGACAAAGTTCAACCCCCAACCTGGATTGTAAGACCCTGAGGGGTCTGGGCCCTCCCTCCCTGGCCAGTCTTACACCCTCACGTTCCCTCTCTGCAACGAGTGTCTTTCTGCCTGTGCTCCCTCTGCCTGGAACATTTCCACCACCTTCCCCCGCTTCTGCCGTGGCTAATACGCATTCATCTGTCTTCGTTTATAAGGTCACTTCTTCAGGGAAGGCTTCCTGACTCCCAGGCTGGGTTGGGTGTCCCCCACTTCCCCGACACCTATGTTGTAACTGCTTCCCCTACCAGGCTTTTCAATGGCAACAATGGCCCATCCATTATACATATGGTTCTAACCCCGGTATCTGGTGTAGGGCCCAGGCAGATTCTTCCTGGACAGCTATGTGAGCGTGCAAATGCGCTCCGCAAACCAAAAGCCCCACCCGGACATGCGGCCACAATGTTGTGACCATACGAGCAATAGGGGATCTTCCTCAGGCTTTGGGGGAAATCACATCTGTCACCTCCCAGTGAGTCAGTCCTCGGAAGTGTCGAACAGGTCATTTTGGGCCACCCACGGTGTGGCAGGCTATCTCAGAGACCTGCTTCCTCCTGCGTTTCCTCGGCCAGGGTCTGAAGGAAGAGATCGAGGTCAGAACCCAAGCTTTCCAGAAGCTGTTCCTATGGCCACAGAGCACAGGACAACATATGGTGCTATTAGTATGTTTCTTTCTGTACGCTGTTCCCTCCCCTCACTAGTGAGGCAACCACCTCGGGGAAGGTTGGTGGCAGAAAGGAAAAAAAGACCTCTGGGCTCCTGGACAGCTCCTGGCAGGAAGGTTGGTCCTCAGGATTTCAGCTGATGTAAGGAGAGTAAAGCAATGGTTATTTTCTTTTTCTTTTCATAAACTTTGATTTGTAGAGCGGTTGTAGGCTTAGAGAAAAGTTGATCAGAGAGTACAGAGTTGCCACATAGTCCCTCCGACCCCCTTATCTCTCCCGCCCACCGTTTCCCCCCATTATGAACACCTTTCATCACTGTGGTACATTTATTAAAACCGATGAACCCGTATTGGAACAACAGCATTAACCCAAGTCCACTGTTTATATGAGGGTTCCGTCTTGGTGTTATAGAGTTCTACAGTGTGATACAGTCGCTAAAATAAAAAATGTCATGTATCTACCATGCCAGCATCATAAAGAATAGTTTTACTGGCCTCAAGTTCCTCTGTGCTCTATCTATTCATCCCTTCTCCTCTCTCCAACCCCCGGCAACCACTGGTCTTTTTTACTGTCTCTACAGTCCTGCCTTTTCCAGAATGTCACACAGTTGGCATTATACATGAGTAGACGCATGTCTTCAGACTTGCCGCTTTCACTTAGTAATATGCATCGAAAGTCCCTCCCTGTTGTTTCCTGTCTTATTTCTTTTTTTTTTTTTTTAATTTTTTTTTCAACGTTTATTTGTTTTTGGGACAGAGAGAGACAGAGCATGAACGGGGGAGGGGCAGAGAGAGAGGGAGACACAGAATCGGAAACAGGCTCCAGGCTCTGAGCCATCAGCCCAGAGCCCGACGCGGGGCTCGAACTCACGGACCGCGAGATCGTGACCTGGCTGAAGTCGGACGCTCAACCGACTGCGCCACCCAGGCGCCCCTCCTGTCTTATTTCTTTCCGACACTAAATAATAGTCCCTTCTGTGGATGTACTATCGTTCGTTTATCCGCTCACCTGCTGAAGGGTATCTCGGCTGTTTCCAATTGTTGGTGAGTATGAATAACGGTGCTACAAACCATTTCACGGGCAGGTTTTCGTGTGGGAATGAGTTTTCAACTCGTTTTGGTAAATACCCAGAAGGCCAACTGCCAGATCATATGGCAAGACTTCTTAACTTTCCAAGAAACCGCCAGACTAGTCTTCCAAAGTGGCTGCGCCATTTTGCTTTCCTACCAGCAATGAGTCCGAGTTCCTGCTGTTCCACATCCTCACCAGCATTTGGTGTTGTCAGTGTTTTGGATTTTAGCCATTCTAACACAGGGGTGGTGGTATCTCATTTTAACTTCCAATTTCCCGGGGCGCCTGGGTGGCGCAGTCGGTTAAGCGTCCGACTTCAGCCAGGTCACGATCTCGCGGTCCGGGAGTTCGAGCCCCGCGTCGGGCTCTGGGCTGACGGCTCGGAGCCTGGAGCCTGTTTCCGATTCTGTGTCTCCCTCTCTCTCTGCCCCTCCCCCGTTCGTGCTCTGTCTCTCTCTGTCCCAAAGATAAATAAACGTTGAGGGGCGCCTGGGTGGCGCAGTCGGTTAAGCGTCCGACTTCAGCCAGGTCACGATCTCGCGGTCCGGGAGTTCGAGCCCCGCGTCGGGCTCTGGGCTGACGGCTCAGAGCCTGGAGCCTGTTTCCGACTCTGTGTCTCCCTCTCTCTCTGCCCCTCCCCCGTTCATGCTCTGTCTCTCTCTGTCCCAAAAAAATAAATAAACGTTGAAAAAAAATTTTTAACTTTCAATTTCCCTAGTGACGTATGATGGGGGCCATCTTTTTATATGCTTATTTGCCATGTGTGTATCTTCCTTGGTGAGCAGTGCAGAACTCACACCTATTTATTTTTAGAGTGAACTTTTCATTCAAGTATAACATCATGGACATACGTACACAGATCATCGGAGTGCAGTTTGATGGGCTTTCGCAAAGTGATCCCACCCACAAAACCAGCACCTGGATCAAGAACCAGACTACCACCATTGGGGCGGGCGGGTGGCTCGGTCAGTGGAGCGTCCGACTTCAGCTCAGGTCACGATCTCGCGGTCTGTGGGTTCGAGCCCCGTGTCGGGCTCTGTGCCGACAGCTCAGAGCCTGGGGCCTGCTTCGGATTCTGTGTCTCCCTCTCTCTCTGCCCCTCCTCTGCTCGTGCTCTCTCTCTCTAAAATAAATAAACATAACATAAAAAAAAAAAAAAAAGCAGACCACTATCGGTATCCTTAGGGACCCCACCTCCACCCGTGCCTCCTCTGGTCACTACACCATTGCCTATTTTTTAATTGGGTTGTTTATTTTCTTGTTGTTGAGTTTGAACAATTCTTTGCATATTTTTGATACAAGTTCTTTATCAGAGAAACGCTTTGCAAAGACTTTCTTCCAGCCTATGGCTTGTCTTTTCATTCTCTTTACAATGTCTTTACCAGAGCAGAAGTTTTCATTTTGAGTCCGACTCCTCAAATTTTTCTTTCGTCGATCACAGTTTTGATGTCACCTCTAAAGACACAGGGGCACCTGGGTGGCTCAGCAGGTTAAGCCTCCGACTTTGGCTCAGGTCATGATCTCACGGCTCGTGAGTTCCAACCGTGCATCAGGCTCATTGCCAAATCCAAGGTCATCTGGATTTTCTCCTATTATCTTCTAGGAGCTTCACAGTTTTGCATTTTACCTTTAGGTATATGATCTGTTTTGAGTTAATTTTGTGAAAGGTTTAAGCTTAACGTCTCAATTCACTTTCTGCTGTGGATCCTGTGTGCCAGCACCACCTGTTAGAAAGGCTATCCATTTCTCCTTTGTTCTTTGCCAAAGATCAGTTGATAATATCTGTGTGGGCCTGTTTCTGGGCTCTCTATTCCATTCCATTCATCTATTTGTATATTCTTTCACCTATATCACATCGTTTTGGTTACCATACCTGTATAGTAAGTCTTTTTTTTTTTTAATGTTTATTTATTTTTGAGAGAGATGGAGACAGAATGCGAGTGGGGAAGGAGAGAGAGGGAGACACAGAATCCGAAGCAGGCTCCAGGCTCTCTGCCATCAGCACAGAGCCCAATACAGGGCTCAAACTCGTGAATGACAAGATTATGACCTGGGTCAAAGTCGGACGTGTAACCGACTGAGCCACCCAGGCGCCCCTACAGCTTTATAGTAAGTCTTGAAGTCAGTTCCTCAACTTTGTTCTTTTTCTTCAACATTATGTTAGCTATTCTGATCTTTTTCCTTTCCATATAAACTTTAGAATCAATCTGTTGACATAGACAAAGTAATTTGCTGGGATTTTGATTGGAATGGCATAAAATCTACAGACCAAGTTGGGAAGAACTGCCATATTAACAGTATTGAGTCTGCCTATCCATGAACATGGAATATCTTTCAATTTATTTAGATCTTCTTTGACTTCATTCACCAGGATTTTGTAGTTTTCCTAATATAGATCCTGTACATATTTTATTAGATTTATTCCTGAGTATTTTTTTTTTTTTTAGTGCTCATGTCAATGGTGTGTATTTTTTATTTCAAAGTCCAATAGCTTATTGCTGGTATATAAAAAACAACAGATTTCTTTGTATTAATCTTGCATCTTGCAATCTTCCCATAATCACTTATTAGTTTATTTTTTTTCCTGTCATTTCTTTAAGATTTTCTACACAGATAATCTGGAACATATTATAGAGAATTGATATCATTTGTTCTTTAAGTGTTTGGTAAATTCACCAGTGAAACCGTCTGGGCCTGGTGCTTTTAGTTTTGGAAAGGTATTATTTATTGATTAAATTTCTTTAATAGATACAGTTCTATTCCAATGGCCAATCCTTGTGTGACCTTTGGTAGATTGTGTCTTTCAGGAATTGGTGCATTTTGTCTAAGTTATCAAATTTGCGGGTATAGAGTTCTTCATAGCGTTCCTTTATTATCTTTTTAACGTCCACAGGATTGGTAGTGCTTTCAACTTTTTAAAATTCAGATATAATCCACATAACAGAAAATCCACCACTTTAAGGTGTATACGTCAATGGGGTTTTTATTTTATTTCTGAGAGAGAGAGACAGAGTGTGAGTAGGGGAGGGGCAGAGTGAGAGGGAGACACAGAATCCAAAGCAGGCTCCAGGCTCTGAGTTGTCAACACAGAGCCCGATGTGGGGCTTAAACCCACGAACCACGAGATCATGACCTAAGCCGAAGTCGGTTGCTTAACCGACTGAGCCACCCAGGGGCCCCGAGTGGTTTTTAACATATTCACTACGTTGTACATCCATGACCGTGATCTAAATCCAGAACATGTCCATCACTCCAGAAAGAAACCTCATACTTACTAGCAACGACTTCTCCCTCCCCTTATCATCTGGCAACAGCTAATCTACTCTCTGTTTCTATGAATTTCCTTTTTCTGGACATTTCGTATAAATGGAATCACAATACATCATCTTTGGCATCTAGCTTTCTTCACTTAGTGTGTTTTCTAGGTTTATTCATGTTGTAGCACGTGACAGTAGTTATTCCTTTTTGTGGCTGAATGGTATTCCACAGTAGGGACATGTCATGGCCGTTTATTAAATACTTCAGTTTATGGACCAACATTCATATTGGATACCTGAAGGCGACCTGCTCCCAGCCCAGAGCAAGCCCAGTCCAGCTTCAAGAATCCTGCTTGAAGCTTAAATAAACCATTGCCACCACCGTTAGGTCCTTCCCATGATGGAGTCCCCTCTGCCCACCAGGTGCCTGACCAGGCAGGCATGTGCGCATGCCTTCAAGGCAGACCTCCTTTTCCCTCCATTTGCACATAAGGAAACTACGGCTGAGAAATAAAGCCACTTTCTCAAGGTCTGCTGGAAGGATGCCAGCTCAGGTCTGCCCAACGTCAAAGCCCTCCTCGGCTGTCATGTGACATGTCGAACTCTCTACCTGATTGCTCTAGCACTGGGAGTTCCTAACCTTTTCGTGCCCTAGACCCGCTGGCAATCCGGAAAAGTCTACAGACCCCTCTTCAGAATGACGTTTCGAATGCACCAAACAAAACGCACGGGACTGCAAAGGAAACGAATTGCACCGAGTTGCAATGACCAATGTTTTGTGCGTGACAATCAGACTTGCGGAATGGTAATTTATATTTTTCTCAACGCATTAAGTGACAAAATCCAGCCGTGGGTCGGAGGACCATCATCACCTGAAAGTAGCAAAAAGCATACATGACATCTGAGGGACTTCCAACATGAACTGCAAAGTGATACGAACACATCTGGATCCCTCCTGGTGACCCCGTCCCAGGTGCTACCAATATGACTATGGCTTGTTGTCCGCCTTCCTAACGGAAAGAAACGCCGAACTTCAGTTAGAGGGGAGTGAAATCAAAGATGGTACCCGTTTCCCATCCAAGTCCTTGGACCCCTGGGCGAGAGTCTCTGCTCCCCAGAGGCTGTGGGACCCACAGGAAGAGAAATATGGGCCAAGGGAGCAGCGAGGTCCTGTCCCCCTCTGGGACCCGTTGTCGTCTCTGGCTGGTCACCGTATCCAAGGGGGCCTGCCGTGGGGAGGGGTCACCCTCCTTGCTCACTCTCCTTCCCCGGTCTAGAATTCCTCCAGTCCTCTCCTCTTCTGGGAACCTCCCTAGGTAGCGTTTCTGTTTCTCCTGCTGGTTCCCCTCTTATCTTGGTCTCCCCGAGCCTCTCTCTCTCAAGACAGTTGAATGCCTTCTTAAAACAACACCCTAGAGAGGTCTGGGGAATTTCGAATCTCTCATTTCAGACTTCTTGTATGACTTCAGAAGGGCAGCCCCTGAGCACGGGTCCCTTGGGAGAGGGGGAAGCCCCGGCTGAACGTGTGCTACAGAAGCACTGAATGAAAACCCAGGGCCGGCCCGGCAAGGGGAGGGGGGGCCATGGGGGCCCAGCGGTTCCCTGTGCAGAGAGCCACCCGTCCTCCCTCCTCGTGGGTAGTGGAGAACGACGGGAGAAGCCACGTAACCTCCCTGAACCTCAGTTTCTTCACCCGTAAAAGGGGAGACGGGCATCTTCACGGTGGCAGATCACGGGATGGGGGCCGGACAACAGGGATGCTTGAGTGCGCCCCCAAACCAACCGCCAGGCATGTTCAGAGTTGGCCCCTCACAAGACGAGTCCCAGGGAAAACTCACCAAGTGGCGAGCACCAGAGTGGTGCTGCTTTCCGGTGCTTTGCTAAAGGCTCAGGGCACAAAATGGTCACAGCTTCCCACCCCCCCCCCCCACACACACACACAAAACCTCCTGCCTTTCTGAAACTCGGCCAGGGAGGGGATGTTTTGGGGCACGGCCAGAGCCCGGACGCAGACCTCCTCACCCCCTTCCCTTTCCTCCTCTATAATCAAGGTGCCCTTGGTGGGCTCCCTCTTGTCTCAGCCCCGGTGTCTCCACGGAAAAAGGGACTTCCGAGGGCACTGTAGCTCCAGTCTGGGCCAAGAGGGATAAAGCATTTGTCCTCCCAGCCACATCACCGCCCCCCTCTGCGCCAGCCAAGAGCAGCGGCCTCAGCTGCAGTGGTCCGGGGCCCAGAGACCATTCTGCGTGCTGTCTGACCACGGCGATCGAGGTGGGGGGACCACAGGCAGGGGGAGGACAGGTGCAGGGAAGGCCGACTCCACAGGAGCACATGCCCACAGTGACCTACATGTCAGCAAGACAGGGCACCTGTTTCCATGGTTCCCGAGACCTGCCCGCTCCCCACAGCAGGGACTGGGGGTGGGAGGGCAGGGGACAGAAGGCGGGAGGGAGTGACAGAGACAAGAGAGGATGGGCGGCGGAGGAGGAATGGTAAGCAGGGGGCTTGAAGGGCAGGGTTGCCTAGAAATACCCTTCAAGCGGCCTGGGCCTGGGCCTGATGAAAGACAGTCAAAAACAAAAACAGAAAAGCCAAAATGTACACCAGCAGCCCCAGGGTTTCCTGTTTTTCTAACAAATCACCAATGATTTCCAAGAAAAGCAAGCCGCGCTGCGCTCGGGCCCCGGGCACAGCCGCAGAATTTGCACATCTGGCCTGTGCTTCGAGAGCGCCGCGTACCCCCCCTGGCACAGGATGTGGCGGAGCCCGGGAGGTCTGCAGCTCCGGGGTGCACGCGGGCGCGGGCCAGGAGCGCCCCGGGGCCCCCGCGGACCCTCCCCGGGGTCACGTGGGTGGGCTGCCCCAGGCCCGTCGATTTCGCGGCGCAGGGGCTCCAGGGAGACCCCGCGGGGCCAGCTTTCCCGAGAGGAGGGCGGGGCGCCCCGCGAGTCCTCACAAACGGCCCCCTCAACACACACAAGGTCCGGGGCGCTTTCCGAAGCCCCTGGAGGGATGCGCAGGCCCTGCGGCTGGGCTGAGGCTCCGTCTCCCGGCCCATGACGCTCGCCCCTTCTCACCCCCCTCCCCCCCCCCCCCCCCCCGGGGAAGCGCCCCCTGCCCCTGCCGACCCCAGCCCTCTTCCCTCCTCATCAGGAACCAGAGCCTCCTCAGGGACTCCTGCATGGCCCGAGGCCCCAGGACCTGAGCACATGACCCCTTCCCTGCCAGCCCTTCCATCGAGGAGGGGGCGGGGGCAGGGGGGACCAAGGGTTTGCAGGCGCAGAAATGGAGCGACCTCGCTTCACCCATTCAGGCTGAGGGCAAGGCCCGCAGGGCCCCCCTGCTCCCCCTGCCCCCCGCCCCCCGGGGGCGGGCAGAGTCGTGGATGGAAGGGAGGCAGAGCGATCGTCAGGCTAACACCAGGCACACAGGCGTATCTTTTGCTGAACCACCCGCAAGTGCGCTCCTGGTTGCACACACAATGAGTCACCACCAAATACTAGACTGAACTGTATCAAACAGCAGCGAGTATCTACTGAGCAAGAGGTTCAGTCCCGCTACCTCAGCGTGCATCCCTTAACAGCAAGGGCATTCTTGGGGCGCCCGGGGGGCTCAGTGCGCGGAGCGCCCGGCCCTGGCTCAGGGCACGATCTCGCATCGGGGCTCTCTGCCGTCAGCAAGGGGCCCGCTTCGGATCCCCTGTCTGCCTCTCTCTCTGCCCCTCCCCTGCTTGTACTTTCTCGCTCTCAAAATAAACATTAAAAAAACCCAAACACAAACCAGGACATTCTCCGATCTGAAGACGCTATAATCACACTGAGCAAAAGAATAAGGATTGTGCAATGGTGTCTGCGATGCCCCAGGGATGTCCACACTTTGCAGAACACCTGCTCTGTGCCTGACCGCCCACCATCCCCGTGCCTGGGGCTGGGGCGGGGGGCAGCTGGGGGACCACCCCACTCTGGGAGTTTACTCTGGCCAGGCTGCAAAGCAAACGTGTGAAATTCCTCCGCAGCCCGGTGACCAACACAAAATGAGAATTCTCTGATTTACAGTCCAGTCCCCCGGCTGCGCATGTCTTCTCAGCCGAGGCCCCAGACACTGGACCATCCCCATCGGGCCCTGCCCAAAGTCCTGGCCCGCAGACTCCATGAGCAGACCACTACGTGTTGGGGTCGTCTGTCACACGGCCATAGTGTCCGGAACGTACATCATCCGGTAGGGCCCACGCCGTCACAGAGACTGGGAACCGCTGGGCCACGTGGTCCGAAGAGCCCGGATGGAACAGCTAAAAAGCAAGCTGCTCGGAGACGGGTGCCATCCAACCGGGCAACTGAGACCATCGCAGGCAATTCGGAGACGAAAAGGCCCTTGGAGAGGGCGTCCAACCTGAAGTCATCTACTCAAATACAAACTCTTCGTATCAAGTGGATGTGACCACGAGGTATTTCGCTGGGTGCTGTGGAAGAAACAACCGGGACTAACATACCGCCCTTCATCCCAGATGCTGAGCTTTGCTGATGCCAGCACGGAAGGTGCCACATTCTGGGGACTAGAGTGACCACGGCAGCACATCAGGCATGCTCCTGCCTCAGGACCTCTGCACTCGCTGTTCTCTCTGCTAGGCGTGCTCTTCTCCCAGATGTCTGCTAGGTTCGCTCCCTCGCCTCCTCCAGACTCAATGCTATATTCTCAATGAGGACTTCTGGAAAACCCCACCTTTAGCACATCCTGTTTTGTTTTTTCCACCTCTTACCACCAACTGACACACTGTTCGTGTTACTTTTTTTTTTAATGTTTACTTATTATTTTTGAGAGAGAGAGAGAGAGCGCAAGTGGGGTGGGGCAGAGAGAGAGGGAGGCACGGAATCCGAAGCAGGCTCCAGGCTCCGAGCTGTCTGCACAGAGCCCGACGCGGGGCTCAAACTCACGAACCGCGAGATCATGACCTGAGCCGAAGTCGATGCTTAACTGACCGAGCCCCCCCCAGGCGCCCCTGTTCATGTTACTTACTGGTCGCACTCACTGCCCGTCCTTTTCCTCCAGCTCCATTCGAATGTAAGGCCACAAGGCTGAATGAATGGATAGTGAATGAAAGAGGGAACAAGAAAGGGAGTTCAAGGATGATAAAAGGAGACAGGCTTAGGATTGCACACACCTAGCTCGACTGAGACACAGGTGCTGCTTTTCTCCTACGAATCATCAAACTGACCCACAGCGAGCCCTCGGGACGGTCGGCTGCTTGACCTGGACGGCGGCCGGGAGGCATCCCTGGGTTCAAATCAAGCCATCTGCCAAATCGTTGTTCCTCGGATCGACTCGCGTCTTAGAAAGTCAAGGAAGCAATGAGGAAAACTACTGTTTCATCTTGTGTCTTTAATTCTGACCAAAAATTAAACAACAACAACAAAACTGTTTGTAAAACAGGAGCCGGAGAAACACGGGGAGAAAAAAACGACCACGTTGCCCCAAAGTCTGGACTGATGGTGGGAGAAGGCACTAGGCACACCCAGGCACACGTCTCGGATGTTAAGAAAGCGGATGTCTAAGGGATCAGGGATCAGAGAGCGGGGCTTAACATGAAAAGGGTAAACAGTGGAGCCAAGTCAGAGAGTCTCACGAAGGAGGAAAGGGGGAGAACATGAAGGGGCCGGCACGATTCCTGGGATACATGCCAAAGACAGAAGGGAGGTCCCCCCCGCCCCCAAAAAGAATGAACACAAAAGAGCAGAAGTGAGCAAGTCAGGAAAGGAAGGCTTGAGAACAACCCGGAAGCCTTCAAAAAGGGCTTGCGGAGTTATTTTCAGATCCCAAGCTGGAGATGAGGCTAGACACTCAGGGCAGACGGAGTTATCATCACAGATGCTCCAGAGAAGGCAGAACTGTTCCACAGCTATTTCCTCCGACTTTTTTCTCAAAGAGAATGGGCATCGTCCTGGAAAGTATGGATGAAAGAGGATTTCGGGGCGCCTGGGGGGCTGAGTCGGTTGAGTGTCCGACTTCAGCTCAGGTCATAATCTCAGGGTTCGTGGGTTCGAGCCCCGCATCGGGCTCTGTGCTGATGTCTCGGGACCCGGAACCTGCTTCAGATCCTGTGTCTCCCTCTCTCTCTGCCCCTCCTCCTGTTTGCCCTCTCTCTTTCAAAAATAAATAAACTTAAAAAAAAAAATAAATACGGGCTCCTGGGTGGCTCAGTTAGTTAAGCATCCGACTTCTGCTCAGGTCATGATCTCACGGTTTGTGAGTTCAAGCCCCGCGTCGGGCTCTGTGCTGACAGCTGGGAGCCTGGAGGCTGCTTCAGATTCTGTGTCTCCCTCTCTCTCTGCCCCTTCCCCTGCTTTCCCTCTGTCTCTGTCTCTCTCTCTCAAAAATAAACAAACGTCAAAAAAATTTTAAAGAGGATTCATTTAATCAACAGCAAGCACATTTGGGGGAGGGGGGTCCAGAAATCTCCAGGAGCTCAGGGTCAGAGGGGAAGGTGGGCTTCTGAGAGGTCACTATGCACAGCGGCAAAATCATCACTACCAATGACAAACACGAGACAGAGATCACTAGAAAAACATGCAAAAGACCTGAACAAAACCTTCGTGAAGGAGGCTCTCCAAATGGCCAATAAACACGAAAAGGCGCTCAATTAAAAAACAATTTTTTTTAACATTTTATTTATTTTTGAGAGACACAGCCTGAGCAGGGGAGGGGCAGAGAGAGAGAAGGAGACACAGAAACCGAAGCGGGCTCCAGGCTCCGAGCTGTCAGCACAGAGCCCGACGCAGGGCTCGAACCCACGAACCGCGAGATCGTGACCTGAGCCGAAGTCGGATGCTCAACCCACGGAGCCACCCAGGCGCCCCAGAGGTGCTCAGTTTTGTTAGTCAGAAGGGAAATGCAAATTCAAACCACGACCCACCCACCAGGATAGCCCAAATGGAAAACACAGAAAACCCTGTTCGTGAGGACGTGAAGCACCTTGAACCCTCGCGACTGCAGGTGCGCTCGAGCACAACCCAGTACGGTCGTTTTCCAAGTGGAAAACCGTTTAGCAGTACCCACTAAAGTGCAACCCGTGCGTGCCCCGCGACACAGCAATCCCACTCCCGGATGCACACTCGAAGGACGCGCACCACAGAGTCCGGAGCAGCGCCTTTCAAACTAGTGAGGCGTCCCAGGGGAGGTGAATAAGGGCAAGGCGCAATAAAAACCTGGAGGAGGAAGAAGGTCAACCAGCAGCACTTGCCCAAGAAGGTAACTCCACACCAGAATTTTCAGCCTTGGGATTCAGAAGATCCCACCAACAAGGGGACGGGGGGAGACCAGGGGAGAAAGGACCACCACCGAGGGAACAGGGTTCTGGAGTCAAATAGAGAGTCTGCTGCTTAAAACGAGCTGAAGATTGCAGATGCCGATAAATACATCTCAGAGTCATAAGGAAACCTGAGTCCGTCAAAGGGAACCGCGGCTAATCGCCTTTGAAGAACTGGAGAAAATGAAAGACAGACACGGGAAAGATGGAGAGTGAGACAGACAGACCAAGGCGGAGACGGACGCTAGAAAAGGCCGTCCCAGTTTTAGAGACGAGCAAAGTCGTAGACTCTCGGAAGCCACAGTCTCTGAGTCGGGCAGCCCCCATGCCATCAAGGCAGTTTGAGGGTACTCAGGGAAGGATCCAGAGACCGCCAGGGGCTAGAATGGCTTCACGAACAGAAGACATGAAAACGCACAGAAGTGGCGTATCTGGGTTTGAGCGAGTCCTGTGAGAGCCTCATGACAACGTGGAAAAGCACGAACCGCGGGTGACACAGACGGGTGGCTTCAGCCCTGGCTCCATGACTGTCCCCAAAAGGGCCTTGAGGGTCTTTATCTGCAGGGACGGCTCTCTTAAAATGCCAGAGAGCTCTCTGTCTTTGGCCCTTCAAAGCATGTCATTTTTTAAAAATTACTTTTTTAGGGGTGCCTGGGTGGCTCAATGGGTTAAGCATCTGACTTCGGCTCAAGTCGTGACCTCACGGTCCATGGGTTTGAGCCCCACGTCGGGCTCTGGGCCGACAGCCCAAAGCCTGGAGCCTGTTTCGGATTCTATGTCTCCCTCTCTCTCTGCCCCTCCCCCCCACTTGCTCTCCCAAGCAGGCTCTGCACTGTCAGCGCAGAGCCTGATGCAGGGATTGATCTCCCAAACCATGAGATCACGACCTGAGCCGAAATCTAGGACGATCAACCAACTGAGCCACACAGGCGTCCCCAGGGCATGCCATTTTAAAAACTGTGGTGTAATGTGAATAGCATAAAATGTATCATTTTAATCATTTTAAAATACGCAGCTCAGTGGCATTAAGAACATTCATGTTGTCCCATAGCCACTACCGCCTCCTGTCTCCAGATCTTTATCCTCCCAAGCTGAAGCTCCATACCCATGAAACAAACGCTCAGTCCTCATTCCCCTCTTCCTATTCCCCAGCCCCTCTAGTCCCTACCCTTCCTGCCGTCTCTATGAGTCTGATGACTCTAGGAACCTCATATACGTGGGATCATACTGGATGTGTCCCTTGTGACTGGCTCATTTCACTTAACTTGAAGTCTTTAAGGTTCATTCTGTCGTGACAAGTCAGAATTCCACTCCTTTTTCAGGCCAAATAATATTCCACTGCATGCATATGCCGAATTTCGTCTGCCCGTTCATCTGTAGGTAGACATTATTGATTCCACCTTTTGATACAGAATGCCATTTTTTTGTGAACGGTTTCCAACGGAGCTCAGAAGGCATGTGAGCCGCACGACAGAAGGGATAAGGCACCTTTATGTAACAGTGTCGATTCAGAAAGATCTCAAACCGATAGAGTTCAAACACGGATGAGACTCCTGATTGTCCTCCTACAATTCTTTCTTCTATAATAACACGATGTTCAGAAATTTCAGATTACATTTCTCAGATTCTCTTGTTAGCCCAGCGTGGCCATGCGGCTACATTCTGGCCCGCGGAATAGAAGTAAATGTTGAGGAGTACAATTTCCGAGGCATGCCTTCTTTCTCTTTCCTCCTCCTGCTAGCTGGAATGCAGATATGATGGCAATTGCTAGAGCAGCCATTTTGCACCATGAGATGAGAGCCACGTGTGGAGAGAGAAATAAACCCCTCTCATCTACACCACCGCCCTGTTGTGCTTCTCTGATACAACAACAGGCAAACCAATATACTGTTTCCATCAATACTGAGTTGTTGAAGAAGCAACGTTAGATTTTGCGAGTGGGGGGAGGGCCGTTACTACATCATTTAGGTACAGCTGGTAGGATTTTCCCCCAATTTGTGGAGCATGGTTTATGAACTGACCTGAAACGGAGACCGCAAAGCGTACCTCCAAATTCCCTTACAAGGAGACACATCAGAAAAGCTGAAGTCATCCTCCCAGAGAAGAGGTATACATCTTCTATATGGCGTGCCCGCCTCTGGGTACCCCACTTTGGGGGAGCCACAGCAGGGGCTGAATTCTTTAAATTAATTATCCAGACATTCTTCGGAGCAAACGGGGTTGGCCAGCTAGTACGGAAGCAATTCAAGTGGAGTGGACACGGTTTTGATAAACGTTAGTAGAGATAATCTCTCGCTGGTTGCGTAGACGGCAGAGTGCAAATGCAGTACGGGCATTACAAAACCGTCCCTCCCAAACCGTTTCATGAACAGCGATGTCTCCAAGGCAAAGCTATGAAGACAACAAAATGATCGGTGACCGCCAGGGGTGGGGGGCAGGGGAAAGGGAGAGATAAACAAGAGCACAGAGGAATTCTAGAGCGTTCAAAATGCTCTGCGTAATATTATAATGATGGACGCAGGTCATCACACATTTGCCGAAAACTCACAGAATGTGCAACGCCAGCGGCGAACCCTAAGGTAAACTGTGCATCCGGGGCGGTGATGATATGTCAATACAGGTTCATCCTTGGTTAGAAATGTTCCATTCCGGCAGATGGTGTTCAGAACGGGGGAGGCTATGCATGGGGTCGGGGCTATATGGGAAAACTCTGTACCTTCCTCCCAATTTTGTTGCAACCTTAAAATTGCTTTAAAGGAATTAAGTCTCTTTTGAGAGAGAGAGAGAGAGAGAGAGAGAGAGCAGGGAAGAGGGGCAGAGCAAGAGAGAGAATCCCAAGCAGACTCCACACTCAATGTGGAGCCGGACCCGGGGCTCGATCCCGTGACCCTGGGCTCATGCTCTAAGCCGAAACCAAGAGCCGGACGCTCAACCGCCTGAGCCGCCCAGGCGCCCCGTGAAGTCTTTACTAAAAATAATAATAATCGTGTTGCCATCTCCGTCCACTGAGCGGGTGGCAGGAGTGACATCGGGAAGGAATCCCTTATCTTCAAACTCACTGAATGGGGAGGGGGAGGGGCAACACCCGAGGCGGACTGAACCGCGGCCCCCACCCCATCCCTTCCACACTCTCTATACGGCAGCGTTGATGGGGACCCAGCAGCACAGAGCCGTGGCCCAAGGAAGGGCGTTCTCCATGCCTCTCGGGACAGTGGCTGGACCGTCACAGCACGCGGCCTCGGGCAGGGGGCAGGACGACAGGGGAATGGGGCGCTGTTTGCCCCTCCTTCTTCATCCATGGCCTCCAGTACACGGCCATGCGGCCTTGAGGGCTCGCTTCCGACATTTCCCACGGGTCCCCCGGGTGCCGTGTTTTTCCACCTGACTCGGGTACCTTCTAGAAGCCCAAACGGCTCGCATGCCGTGGGCCTGAGCTCCTTAGCCTCACTAGTTCAGAAATGTGTGTCTAGATTCTAGATGCCACCCAAGGCTAGTCCGTCCCAACCCGAGCCCACCTCTGCCTCTCTACACTAGGAGGTTTGATGACTGACTTCTTTAAAGGCGCCTAGATTTCCCCCCCCTCCTTTCACATCTTACGGCACCTTACATGCAGACAAACCGCCGTGAGGGCACTCTGACCCGCGGGCTCGTGCGTGGATGCCACGGGAGTCCTCTGCACCTGTGCCCTGTGGCTGGGCAGCTCGCGTCTTGCGACCTCTCTCTGATGGCTTCAGGGGGCCAGCTCACCACAGAAAACAGCCTCGGGGCAAGAGAAGTCAGGTGGCGACGGTGAGCCCCACGCCTGGGTCACCCGCTTGCTGCGGAGGGGGAGCTACAGGATTCCCGTCCCCGGGGCCACCAGAGCCTGGGGCACTTTACCCGTCCGGACGGTCGTGTTGGGTCACAGAGATAGTAAGGGGCCCTGGACGCAGGCGCGCACTCTCCCGTGGGGGCCGTGGCGGTGGCCCCAGGCTGGCGGGGGGTGGGGGGGGGGACCCCAGGGCTGCCACAACTGTGTGAGGAGGCGGGAGGCCAGTGTCAGCCTCCTTGGCCCATTTTTCAGGTGGGCACAGAGAGGGCTCCACCTTGGATGAATCAGGACAGGAGGGTTCTGGCTCCTGGGGCGTCTTCCCCCCTGCTCTCTCCTCCCCCCAGAAGGTCCCCTTTCCTCTCCAAAGCATTACTCCCGCTCGAAGGGGACAAAAGAAAAAAGGAAGAAAAAAAGACCCTCGTCCTTGCTTACCCTGACCCGTCACCCTGCTTGTGAGTGACAACAAGTGACAGAAGGGAGTCGCCCGTCACTCTGAAGGTTCCCAATAGGCTACCAGAGCCACATTCGTGAATATGCAAGTTAATAACGCTTACTGGCGATACCTTACTTTCTCCCAGTTTAAAAACTTGACTTCTCGGGGCGCCTGGGCGGCTCCGTCGGCTGAGCGTCCGACTTCGGCTCGGGCCACGGTCTCGCGGTTCGTGAGTTCGAGCCCCGCGTCGGGCTTCCTGCCGCCAGCCTGTCAGGGCACAGCCTGTTTCGGATCCACTGTCCCCCTCTCCGTGCCCCTCCCCTGCTTGCCCTCTCCCCAAAATATTAAAAAAAAAACCCCAAACTTGACTTCTACGCTTCCCTCGGCCTCCTCCAGGGTCAGCAGGGCCAGGCACCCTTGGGGATGTTTAAAGAATCCCCGGAAAAACTCCAGGCATCTGTCTGCCTCCCTCCCCGGGAAAGCAGGGCTCCGGATTGCCCCATAGCCCACCGGACAGCCAGGACAGGCATCCCCTCTGCCTAGTAAACGTGTAAACATCATGTTGCAAACACACACTTACTTCCTCAGGCCCCTGTTGGGGGGGGGGGGGGGCGGCGGCTCCCCAGGGCCTCGCCGCTGTCAGACTTACTTCTGACTGACCTGGAGGGTGAGCAGAGGGCTCCCAGGGGGTGGGGTCTGGGCACGCGGAGTTGGCCAGGGGCTCCTGGGGCCTGAAGGGGCCCAAAGGGAGACGCGTGCCTTGTCCCGTAACAAAGACAAGGCCACAGGGTTGGTTTTTTTTTTTCCTTTTTAATGTGTTATTTATTTATTTATTTTTTTAAGACTGAGAGAGAGCATGAGTGGGGGAGAGGCAGAGAGAGAGGAAGAGCAGAAGGCAGGCCGTGGCCCGGAGGCCCGCGGGCGGGCGTAAAAGGTGACGACAGCTGAGTGGCCCGGCACAGAGAACGCTGGGGAAGTGAGAGGGGCCAGCCGCACCATGGCACTGGCTGGAGAGCGGAGAACAGGGGGGGGGGGGGGGCCCAGGGGAGGTGACTCCAAGGTTTCAAGTCTAGGAGTGTATTGTCACCAGAACCACGAATGGGGAAGTCTGTAGAGGAAGCCTGCTTTGTGGGCGAGGCGCTGGGCTCTGAACAGGGGCTGAGGTGGGAACAGAGCCAACGGCCCGCATGGGCTTCGACACAAAGGTGAGGGAGGTAAACGCACCCGAGGGGTGGCCAGAAGGGGAGGCACAGGCGGCGGAGAAAGAGATCCAGGTGAGCCTCTGTGGGGTTTGCGGGGGGGACCGCCCAGCTTTGGGATTTGTCTCCTCGAGGCCACTGAACTTCTTAAGTTCAAATTACGTGCTCAGAACAACCAATCTGTCTCCGACCCGTCAGACACGGCCACTGTGATTTGGAGAACTGCAGACCTGGGACCGGAGCATCCTCGGTCTCCATTCTCACGGCAGTCGCGTCTACGTATGACACGTACTTCTCTTGAATGCTTCCCTGGACGGGGAACTCATGACCACAAGGTCACCCGCTCCATGGTTGATGTGTTCTGAATTTGGCTTTGTTGCATCACATGCTACAGAGCCTCCAAAGAGAGACGCTGGGTAGGAGGGGAACACTGGGTTTATCACTGCAAAGCCGCCAGCGACCTTGGAGGAAGCCAGCCTACGGAGGAGACCGGGTGGAGGGCGACAACACAGTGCCATTGTAGTCCAAAGGATTTGCAGCCGCTTGGAGTCCTGCCGTGAAATGGGCACCGTGACGAAGGAAGAACTCCCACAAGTCCCGTGTCGGAGGGCGGACTGGGGAAAACGCACAGGCTGTCGGAATCTCACAGCCCGTTTGATCCAGAAGGGAACAGGCTCAGACCCGTGGACAGAGGCCGGAACGGGGAGGGGTCATCTCCTCCCCCCACCCTGGGGTATGAACATCACGCCATAGTCCCCCGCCCCCGCGCCTCCCTCCCCCTGTGTTCTCCTAAGCACAATCACAGACCAAGGAAAACTCTTGACTTTTCGTCTTCTCAGAATGAAACTCCCAAGATGTCAGCACAGAAGTGAATGCAAAACTCACGGGCCTATGAAACACAGGCCCCGAAAAACCCCCCACACAAGGGGCCATCACTCCCCAGGCCAACCCGGAGACGGGGCGGGCTGGCCCCAAGAGCGGATCTGGGTCAGCCGCGCAGGAAGGTGATCCTCGCGGTGGGACCCGGTGTATGTATGACACCGGGTGTCAGAAGAAGTCCAAGAACACGAGATGCCACCAAAAGCTCAGGCTCCAGCTCGGGATGTGGCCGAGGATCCCGGGCTCCCGCGGTGGCTCCGGGGTCTCCTACCGTGGCAGGCTACACTCTCCTGACCACAGAAGCGCCCCTGCTCCGGGGGAAGAGCTGGGAGGCAGGGCTGTAGGGTTTGCGGAGGAACTGTCCAGCTTTGGGATTTGTCTACTCGAGGCCACTGAACTTCTTAAATTCAAATTATGTTCTCAGAACAACCAATCTGTCTACAACCCGTCGGACGCGGCCACTGTGATTTGGAGAACTGCAGACTTGGGAACGGAGCATCCTCGGTCTCCATTCTCACGGCAATCGCGTCTACGTATGACATGTATTTCCCTTGAATGCTTCCCCTGATGGGGAACTCATTATCACAAGACCGCCTGTTCCATGGTTGATATGTTCTGAATTTGTCCAAGATCTTCCTTGTCACAAGCTGAGGTCTCCTGAGGTCCCTCTTTCTCCTTCCTGGAGTATGACACCCCCCCCCCCCCGCCCCGAGCAGGTAGTCTCCACCTTCTCCAAAAAACACCACCCTCCAAACATCTGAAGATAGACATTACTTCTCCCTTGTGTCTTCTTCTTGGAGGAAAACCTCCGGGCTTCTTTTCTCATTTTGTATTATGTCATCACCACCTCTGGTGACCTTTCTCTGTGTGTGAATTCGTTATATCAGCATCCTCGCCGGACCAGAGCAGCTCCGTGTGGAAACAGGCCATCCCGTAGCCAAAGGGCACGGAAAGCAAGGACTCATGGGAGTTAGTGGCGGCCTGGCGGAGGCCAAGAATCAAAGATGGCTCCCAGGCTCCAGCTGGGGACACTGAGGCAGCAGGTCTATGCCTGGAAGGCCGGGGAAGGGACAAGAGGGGAGGAAGGCCTGGGGGCCGGGAAGCCAGGAATGAGCAGCAGAGGAACTAAAAACCAGAGCCTTTCTCCCGACTTTCCGGGAGCAGATCACTTCCTTGCTCCGGCCACTCTCCCTGGGGGTCCCAGGGTGCAGGAGAAGACGAAACGCCTCCAGGGTATCACCAGCGCGTTAAAACCCCGACAACAGCAGGACAGCAAAGGAAAGTGCAGGCCAGCCTTACTTGCGAGTATGGATGCAAAAAATCCAAAAGAGAATCCTAGCAGGTCAGACCTAGCACTGTATTAAAATAAAAAACCACCTTGGCCAACTGGAGTTCGTTCCAGAAGTGCAGGGAGGGCTCAAGTTAAGGATATGATGCGTCATACAAATCTAAGGCCAGGCAAAAGGATACAAGGATCTCCTGGTAGATGCTTAAAGAAGTATTTCGCAGGGGCGCGTGGGTGGCTCAGTCATTAAGCATCCGACTTCGGCTCAGGTCATGACCTCACGGTTCGTGGGTTCAAGCCCCGCGTCAGGCTCTGTGCTGATGGCTCAGAGCCTGGAGCCTGTTTCAGATTCTGTGTCTCCCTCTCTCTCTGCCCCTCCCTCACTTGGACTCTCTCTCTCTCTCTCAAAGATGAATAAACTTTAAAAAAAATTAAAAAGAGAAGTATTTGGCAGACGTAACTTCCATTCATGCTTTTAAAAATCCTCAGCAAAATGAGGAACCGGAGAAAACCCCCTTCCCACGTGGCACTTGATGGGGACCACGTATCACAGAGACCAAGCCCCCGGCTCATTCCAGCCCTTGGAAGCTCGAGACGCTGGGAGCATCTGTGGTAACGAAACAGCCGTGGAGGGAACAGCAGAGCTTCTTATAAGGACACCATGAGCAAAAGTAATACTTTTGCTCGCAGATGGTCTTGAATTTCATCGTCTCGAAGATGGCTTGAATTCAAGACTTGATGAGACATTCAGAAAGTGATAAGCATGGCTGGGGCTCAGTGAACGGTCAGGGAGCTCACCCTCCCACCCCCCACCCTGCACGGGCCACCTTGACACCTCACCAGTGAGTCACCGGTGACCTCCCGTGCAGTTTGCAAGTTTCAATCATCGGTCACCACCCCCCCGCTGGCCTCTAGCCACGGCTGACTCCCCGTGTGCAGCGATGCTGGGGGGTTACCCCAAGAAATCGGCGGAAAGAAAGTCCTGTTTTTGAGAACAGGGGTGAATACCCTGGCTTTGCTGGTGAACTGCAGAGCTCTGAGAACACCCTGACCTTTTACGCAGAACTCTGGAAGAGAGGGGGAGAGAAACCGTGCGTGTGTGTGTGTGTGTGTGTGTGTGTGTGTGTGTGTGTGACAATTCTCCTGCCAAGGGTCAAAACGACCAAGCCCAGACCCCAAACGCCTGTGCAGGCTTCGTGGTTCCAGGAAGACGAGTTTGGATGGGGAAGAAGGGTGCGGAGAGTGAACGGACGGCAGACAATCGGGGGTTCCTAACCCTGTAAGTGAGCAGGTTTGGAGAGGGGCGGAGCGGAGGCCCGGCGGACAGCGTGCTTGTTTTCCAAGCGTGGAGGCTTCCTCTGCCGCCGATGCAGAGGACTCTTGCAGGAGCCCCCGGGGACATCCGCAAACCATGCTCCCCGCTGATGACCGGTGCCCAAGGAAAAGGGAAGCGCCAGTAATAGAACTGATGGCCTTCACGTCCTTGAGCCGGACTCGGAGTCTGGGGCGGGGGCAAGGGAGGAAGAGATAGGGCTGAGGGCTTGAGGCCCCGGTCTACGCCAGACCTTGGGTGGGGTGACTGACAGCAGGTGCCTCACCGATGCCCCCAGGAGAGGAGCCCCCGCAGCCCTCAGGACGGTTAAAAGGAACGCCTGCAGGGCTCAGTCGGTTAAGCGTCCAACTTCGGCTCAGGTCATGATCTCGCGGTCTGTGAGTTCGAGCCCCGCGTCGGGCTCTGTGCTGATGTCTCGGACCCTGGAGCCTGCTTCGGATTCTGTGCCTCCCTCTCTCTCTGCCTCTCCCCCACTTGCGCTCTGTCTCTCTCTCAAAAATAAATAAAATGTAAAAAAAAAAAAAAAAAAAGGAACACCCAAGAGGATGCACCCGGGAGCACTTAGCATGCATCCGCTAACATTAGGTACTACTGTTCTCAGCATCCCTCTTTCCATCTTGTATCTCTCAAGTGTCAACGAGAAAATGACATCGTTAGGGAAACCTTGCCTTCACCCCCCAAATGTGTGGATCAACCTTTATGTAATCTCACAGCCCCCCCCCACCGCCGCCCCCATTCTCACCATCGCGATTACACGATGTGTGTGTCTAGCGTCTTGCCCGCCAGACTAATTTCCCAAGCGCAAGAACATTGTGTTGTTCAGGGGTCCCCAGAGCCCGGCGCTTTGCCAAGCCGTGTCTCATTTATCCAGAAGGCACTGGACTGAAAAGCCCCATCATCCAGAGCCCCACCGCCGGTCTGGAGGCCCTGTGGTTGGCCACAGTTCATGCCCCAAAAGTCACGCCCTAGAGGGCACGAACTTCACACCCGCAAGCACATCCAAGCTGCCACTGGGGCCTGGTCATCTCAGAGAGTCAGCCCAGCCCTGGCACTTTCTAGCAGCGTGGCCTTGGTCCTCCGTGTCCGCATCCGTAACGTTCGGATCCTGGTTTTTGCTACCTCGGAGTGCGGCCGTGAAGGACCAAAGAACGTGAAATACTCAGTCCAGCGCCCAACACCGCGAACGTACAGCGGAAGGAGACGGGAGCCGAGAGCAAGATGAGCGAGAAGGGGCAGACACGTTGTCCCGAGCGGAGCCAAGGTGCGAAAGGGAGTGGCAGGTAGAACCAGCTGACGATTCCCAGGAAATCATCTGACACTGGGAGGACACGCACGGACCGACCCAAGGTCACATGCCTAGCAGTGGAGGAGGAGGCGGGCAGACACAAGGCCAGGCGACTCCATGGGGGGCAGGTCAGGAGCCACCCTCGGCCCTCACACCCCCGCCCTGCCCCCAACAAGGAAACCACACAGAGTCATTTGCCTAGGTCAATAACAGCGCTGACGAGACTCGGGAGGACACGAAAATGAAAAGCACACCCCACCCTCCTGCCCCCCTACACCCTCTGGCGAGCGGGCAACTCCCACTGTCGGGTGTGCGTGGATTTCTTGCCTGTGACACCCTGGGGAGTGAGTTCCACGGTGACAGCTGAACAGCCACGCCGAGCACGGGGGGGCTCAGGCGAGCCAGCCCATGAGCTACTGGTCAGACCCCGTGGGCCAGAGTGGTCAGTGCTCCGTCAGGAGGGCGCCCGAGGTGCGGGAGGGGGGGACTGGAGGTGGGGCCGGCGCCGCGGGGCGAGGCGGGGGTTGGGAAAGTCTTCGAAGATGACAAGGTCTGAACGCGGAGGGGAAGGAGTCATAGTCCACCGGGCAGTAGAGGAAGCAAAGAAGGGTAACGTGGTGAGAAGGACTAGCACGTGCAAAGGTACAGAGGCCTGCGTGAGCTTCAGGACATAAAGCGGCAGGGTGGGCCAGAGCTGGCTGGTGCGAGGCCTGGCTACCATGCCAAGCGGTATGAGCCTTCTCCGAGGGGTGTGGGGGAGGGGGCAACGGCCGCCCTGAAGGGTTCGCAGTTAAAAATCTTGCTCAGGTTCGTCGCCTTACGTGACCATGGCCGCAGGAGAAAGTCTGGGCCGGGAGCCGGGGAAGGCTGGAGGCTGGGGTCTCCCACTGAGGCCAAACTCTAGAGCCCAAAGCCTAGAACCCCAACTGGTAGACCCACCAGACCCAAGAAGGGCCCAGCGTCTGCTCGGTGCCACCACCAGTCACCCCCTGCTTCCGATTCCTCAGCCCCCACCCTCCTCCTGGGTGCACTTGTCACAGCTGTGTCTCGCTTATCCAGAAGGCACTGGACTGAAAAGCCCCATCATCCAGAGCCCCACCGCCGGTCTGGAGGCCCTGTGGTTGGCCACAGTTCATGCCCCAAAAGTCACGCCCTAGAGGGCACGAACTTCACACCCGCAAGCACATCCAAGCTGCCACTGGGGCCTGGTCATCTCAGAGAGTCAGCCCAGCCCGGCACGTTCTAGCAGCGTGGCCTTGGTCCTCCGTGTCCCCATCCGTAACGTTCGGATCGTAGTTTTTGCTACCTCGGAGTGCGGCCGTGAAGGACCAAAGAACGTGAAATACTCAGTCCAGTGCCCAACACCGCGAACGTACAGCGGAAGGAGACGGGAGCCGAGAGCAAGATGAGCGAGAAGGGGCAGACACGTTGTCCCGAGCGGAGCCAAGGTACAAAAGGGAGTGGAGGTAGAACGAGCTGATGATTCCTAAGACGTTATTACATGGCGTTCGATGTACTATATGTATGAAAGCGAGCCACACAAGTGACAAGGATTTCCTCTACAGGTGGGTACAGTGAAAAGTTTTGGTGTCCATGAGGTCAAGCTACTGGAAAAATCCACGCAGATTCACTCAGGGGAATGACATAATTCTGTGCGTGCCTGGGTATTTCTACAGCATTCCCACAACCCAAATCTGTAAAACGTACATTGCATTTAACAGGATCTAAGATGACTTCAATGTTTTTTTTAAATAATGATAATAATAATAATTATTATTATTATTATTATTATTATTTAGAGAGAGCACGAGCAGGAGAGAGGGGCAGAGGGAGAGAGACAGAATCCCAAGCAGACTCCACACTCAGTGCGGAGCCCGACACGGGGCTCGATCCCACCACCCCGGGATCATGACCTGAGCCGAAATCAAGAGTTGGACGCTCAACCGACCGAGCCACCCGGGCGCCCCTAAGATGCCCTCAATCGTAAGGTGAGCTGTTATTTTGCGTGCCACTAAGAAAGACATATTGCTGTCGGCTATGATGGTACGATGCCATAGAAGGTAAGACGGATGTTGATTGCCAAGCTGTTAAAACGTGAACATATATAGTTACGTCTTCAAATCAACGGGATATCCTCATAGGTCATATATGTTTGCTGTGGGGATGTCTCATCTGCAGAAATCAAGCGCAACCTCTCCTTTGTTCCCTTGCACACATCTATACCAGAGGCTCAAAAAGCAAACTGACCACCTCTCTCCCCCTCCACCCCGAGTGACGGCTCATCACCATCTTGCCCCTCCAGAAGCTTCCTCTCTTAAGGAGCTCATCCAGAGGCTTTCAGCCCACCCAGAGCTGAGCCAAACAAGACTTCTGGTTCACAGGGATCCCGCTGGGGTGAGCCTCTTGGAACGAGGGCAGAGTCAGAAAGGCTCAAATACTCAGCTGAACCCAAGCTGGGGCCCCCAGGCTGTCCGGGCCACGCTGGCTCTCCTCCTCCGACACTCCTCAGCCAGGAGGCCCACGATCCATGTGTGGTCTTAGCATCGTTACCCCTCCAGGAACCCCAAACATGCTTTTCATGCAGTCCCCCCACTCGGCTTCCCCTGATTATTCTTGAAAGAGACAACCAGAGCTGCAGCTGGAGGTCAGGGGGGAGGGGGTGTCTTAAGACCCCACAGTCCTGGCAGCTTATGCTCCAAAAAGCAAGGAACGGTATCCTGAAGCAGGAAGAGAGAGCCTGACTATCTGAGACCCTCTTTTGTCTTCCTGGACCCACCCGGCGGCGGGGCAGGCTGGGGAAGGAGGTAAGCCTCTGATCCCCTCGCTCGTTGCTGCAGATAAATACCCAGGAAGCAGCTTCCGTGCGCGGCTACTCTCCTCACGCTTTTCTCATCTATTTCCCCCCAGCCCCGTGAGGTCGCTATTAGAGCCCATTTTAGAGACAGGACAACCAGTCTGGGAGAGGGGTGGTAAGATACTCCGGGTCGCACAGCAGGGCCTGGCCGGCAACTCAGGTCTCCCCTCCACATCACACGGGGCTCTCAAGCAATGGCTCCAGCGGCATCCTTCAAGGAGCTTGCTCAAATTTTAGAAAAAGACAGATTCCAGACCTGCCCCCAGCGGACCCCCCCCCCCCGTCCCCCAAAGCTGGGGCTGGGGCCTGGGGCAGGTGTGCTTTAGCAAGTTCTGGGAACCCGGACCCTTACCAGGTGGTCTAGGCCAGGAGCAAGGGGGCGGATCAGAAGTTGCAGCGACGAGCGGAGGGAGGAAGCGAAGGGCAGCCCAGAAGGGGCCTTCCGGGCCCGGCCGACCTGGCCTACTTTTAGCCCTCATTTCGCCAAACCTCCTCTCGGCGCAGAGGCTTGTTAAACTCTTCATACCACATCCTGCTGCTTTCAACTCGCCTTCCTTCTTCCCTCCGAACCATCTCCTTCCTCCTCCTGACCCGAACCTCTCGCCGATGTACCCGGAGCCCTGGGATGGGCCAGCGCGCGCGCGCACGCGCACACACACCTGCACGCACGCACCCGCGGAGCCACGCAGGGACACCCGGGTGTAAACACGGCTCGAGCCACCGCGCCGACGGGCGGTGCTCTAGAAGAGCGGCCGGCGCCCGGGCACCTCCGCGACCCCCCCGGGTCCTGACGGCGGTGCCCGCATTCACCGCGACAGTCCCCAGGCGGAGAGGCGCGCGGGCCCGCGACGGAGGCAGGAGGCCGCGGCCACACGCGCCGCCCCGGCCTTCCGCAGTGGCTACCCGGCGGACGCACCCCACCCCGGGACGCCCCTTCTGTCTCCGGGATTACCGGGGCGGCAGGTGCGCGGACCCCGTGCCCACGGAGAGACACCCCGACTGCCCAGCCCGCCCGCCGCCGCCGCCGCCGCCGCGGCCCGAGCGCACGGCTCCCCGACGGTGCGCGGGCCGCCCCCTCTCGCGCCCTCGCCGCCCGGCCGGCCACGCACCTGCAGTCCCCGCCGGGCGCCGAGCCCCTCTCCAGCGGCGACTCCCCGCGGCTCGCGTGCTGTCGGGACCACGGCGCCGGGCAGCAGCCGCGCGGCGAGTCCCAGCATCAGCCCAGGCAGCGCTCCGACGGCGGGGCGGGACGGGGGCGGGGCCACTCCGGGGGGGGCGGGGCGGGGCGCCCAGCCGGCCTCTAGCGCCCCCTGGCGGCAGGGCGGGCGAGGGGCCGGCGGGCCCCCTCAGCCTGAGTCCCCTCCTGACCCCGCGCAGCGCGCAGGAGCCGCGGTGCCAGCGACGCGCGCGTCTGCCCTGGAAGGCACAGGCCCCGCGGGCGGGCGGCCACGGCCGGAGGGGCACCCCCGAGGGCCCGCGATCCCCCGGGAGGCAGGTGCGGCCGGTCCCGGGGAGCGGAAGCGGGCCTCGGCCCTGCAGGAGGGGTGGGCGGAGCAGGAGGGGAGGGCTTGGGGTGGGGGCTTCGGGGAAGGAGGAGAAAAGGGAAGCTCCGAAGAGCTGCTTCCTTCTCTCGCTGCGACCCAGCGCCCCACTTCCTCCTGCTACTTCTATTTTCTCTGGGTGCTCTTAACCTTTAAAATGCCTGCACCCCTGGTGCGCAGACGGGCGCCCGGACCCTCCCCCCCCCCCGGGCCTCCCCCTCTTCTGCGAGAAGGCAGCCTTTCTGCCCCGCACCTCCAGTCTCCGGGCTGACCTCCCACCCCCTTTCCTTCGCCAGTGGCTGTCACTTCGGCCATTTCTCAGCCCATGAAGTGGGGAGGGGTCGTCTCCAGAGTCAAGGCCCTCTTTTTGCCTCCTCCCTTTTCCCCCTAGACGACGCTGGCAGGAAAAACGCATCGCGGAATCCCGGGAGTCACTGCACTTCCCCGTGCCTCAGTTTCCCCACTTACAAAATGAGGGTAAGAACGTTGGCTACGGTGCAAGCCGTCCTGGCGAGGAAAGAATGAGCCCTTCGTTTCGGAATTAACAAAGGGCAAGGCTGAAATTCCCACTTCCACTATTGAATGGGACTCTGTGTCACAATAGCTGTTAAAGGCGTTTGAAATTGGCCACAAGCTCGTAAGTTGCTGTTGGTCCAAAGCCACAACCCTACCTGAGGCTTTGAGAGACGCGAACACACCAATGACTTTTCTTTTCCTGACTCCCTAAATACCAAGAAAAAGCAACTTCCCCAAAGACATAGAAACAGAAAGTACCCTTGGGCGAACACGGAGGTCAGGTTCCAGAAAGACGCTCAGAACCTGTCTGGTAGTTCTATGTCTCATCCTCCACCCCAACCCCCTCATACCACCTAGTCTCTCTCTCTCTCTCTCTCTCTCTCTCTCTCTCTCTCTCTCTCTCTCTCACACACACACACACACACACACACACACACACAGGAACCAGAACCAGGAAAGAGAGGACATGCTTGGAGTCATATGACTTGATAAGGGTGGGCGTCTTGATAAGGGTGGGCGAGGGCTCTGGTTTCCCCAATCCCTACTTTTTCCCCACCACCAAACAGGAGAAGGGGGAATATGGAGACAACCCAGAGGTGGCCAAGTGGGGGGGAAGGATGGCTTGGAACTGCTCTGGAATCAGGAACCGAGTAGTAAGAATGACACGATGTATGCCAGATTGACATGGTGAACTGTGAGATCACTTTGAAAGTTAGGGCATCCCTGACTTGGCCCATGTCCTTGGTATTCCTAAAACTGAAGGTGGAAAGCTGAAGCAGGGTAGCCTGTGAGAGTTCACTGCCAGGGAGCTGAGCATCTGGTGAGGGCCACTTAGTCCCTTCCTGCCTCCCCCCCCCCCCCCACCGGGCTCTCCTGTTATCCCACCCCTCCCGAGCTCCACCTGTCTCCCTGTGCCCAAAGGGCAAACCACTGACCAGGAGATCTGATCAACACCTGACACCTATTGGCCAGAACTTAGAACTACACCTTCCCACCCTCTTGCGCTGTTGGTGGGAATGCAAACTGGTGCAGCCCTCTGGAAAACAGTGTGGAGGCTCCTCAAAACATTAAAAATAGATCTGCCCTCTGACCCAGCAATAGCACTGCTAGGAATTTACCCAAGGGATACAGGAGTGCTGATGCACAGGGGCACTTGTACCCCAATGTTTAGAGCAGCATTTCAACAATAGCCAAATTATGGAAAGAGCCCAAATGTCCATCAACTGGTGAATGGATAAAGAAGATGTGGTTTATATCTACAACGGAATACTATTTGGCAACGAGAAAGAATGAAACCTTTCCATTTGCAACAACGTGGATGGAACTGGAGGGTATTGTGCTAAGTGAAATAAGTCAGTCAGAGAGACACAGATGTATGTTTTCACGCGTATGTGGAATTTGAGAAACTTAACGGAGGACCATGGGGGAAGGGAACGGGAAAAAAGTAATTTCAGACAGAGAGAGAGGCAAACCAAAAGAGACTCTTAAATACAGAGAAAAAACTGAGGGTTGATGGGGGGGGGGGCGGGAGATGGGGAAAATGGGTGATGGGCATGGAGGAGGTCACTTGTTGGGATGAGCACTGGGTGTTGTTGGGATGAGCACTGGGTGTTGTATGTAAGCGATGAATCATGGGAATCTATTCCCCAAACCAAAAGCGCACTGTATATAAGCTGCACATTAGCTGACTTGACAATAAATTATATTTAGAAAAGAAAAAGAAAAAAAGAACTATACTTCCCCAAAGCAGCTGGTAAGACTCAAGGTGTCCCTGTCACTCACGAGGCACCTGGTTAGGTACGACTTTGTACTGCTCTTTGTTGTAGCCCCATTAAAAAAATATATGTCTATCTGTAATCTCTCCCCTTCTTTTTGCTGCCTTCCGTTTTCAAAGAGTCTACCCCTGTCTCTTTTTACATTTATCCCTAGTGCTCTCAAAAAAAAAAAAAAATCACCAAGGAAACATTAAAAGAGAGTAAGTAAATAAACTAATGGCGAAGAAACAATGCTTCCTTAACAGGGAGAATCCCAATGACTAAATGTAGCAGGAATGATGGAATTAGAAAATCACCACGTGGCAGACATCACCGTAATAATTTTTGCGGGCAAGAATCATCGATGCACTCTCAGCACGGTGGGCAGAGGTGTGATGATGAGTGGGTTATTTGCTTCGGCTTAAAATAGCTCCCCACGAGACACCTGTTAGCTACAAAGGAAAGAACAGTAACTTGAAGCAGAGACAGCAGGGAGCCTCTACCTTAGCCAAGTGAGAAATCCTGACAGTATCATTGCAAGGCATAGCAACATCATTTACTTCTTGATTTGATGCGCTGAGAAAAAACACATCATTTCCGCGGCATTCTGGTCAAAGATGTCTTACCTCAATCTAACCGTGAGAAAACAGACTAACCCAAATTGAGGGACATTCTACAAAATCTTCAACAGCGTAAAGGTCAGGAAACAGAAGATTGAGGGACTCACAGATCATCACACAACAATGAAATGAAATGAGGAGGGCGCGTGGGTGGTTCAGTCGGGGTAAGCATCCGACTCTTGGTTTGGGCTCAGGTCATGATCTCACGCATTGGTGAGTTGGAGCCCCCGCACACGTGGGGCTCCGCACTGACCGTGCAGAGTCTGCTTGGGATTCTCTCTCTCTGTCTCTCTGTGTCTCTCCCCTGCTCTCTCTCTCTCTCTCTCAAAATAAATAAACTTTAAAAAAATACAGTGAGGGATTCTGGATGGAATCCTGGACCAGAAAAAAGGACAGTAGTGGGACAATTGGCAACATTTGAATAAAGTCTGTAGATTCATTAATAGTACCGTATCAATATTAATTTCCTGATTTTAATAATCATACTGTATTATGTTCTTGACTAATATTTGGGGAAACTGGGTGAAAGTTTTATGGGAACTCGATGGTTGCAACTTTTTCTTGTCATTCAAAAATCCTATCAATATATAAACTTAAAACAGCAAAAAAAGAAACGTTGCAAATCTTACACACTTTGAAAAGACTTCCCCTTTCATTTTCCCTGTTCTTAAAGCTTAAAAGGGAAACTCTAGACCACTCTTCTCCATGATACAGATGTAAGAATCCGAAAGAAACAGCAAACTGTAGTCAGCCTTTAATGAAAACAGCAATATGCCACAACAGAGTAGGGTTCGTTCGGGAAATGCCAACATCCTTGAGGAACCCAAGGGATTCAGACATATTTGATGCCTCAGGTGGACTGGTTTGCCAACAAGCATCTCTGGTCTGCCAAGAGGGGTTTGTGGGTGGCCCCGGGAAGAGTGGACTCCAGGGAAAGTTCCAGAAGGTCAACATAGGAGAAGCTGAGTGTCTGTTGGATTGGCCGCCATTTTAAAATTGAGATCAGACATTTTGGGAGCAGCTGGTGGAGGTGGAGGCAACCTTCACCCCCGACTCCTTCCAAGACTGTCCTTTGGTGTTGCCACCGACGGGAGTGTGGCCGCTGTACCTGGTCAGCCTCGTGGGGACGTAGCATCTGAACCTTACGGGGAAAGAGTCTCAGGCAGAAGCAAAGGGTCTGTTTCCATTAGGGTCTTCCAACCTAATGGGGGAGCTAGATGGGAGGGACTGGGGAGAAGCATTCTAGAAAGGCAGCTTGGAAGGGAGCTAGAAGACTAGCACAGGGGACTGAAACTCGAGTGTCTTCGAGAGCCAAGAGCTCAAACTTATGGACAGAACCGGTGAGGGGTTCATTTACTATCCAAGGGCGTTTCCTAACAGCCTTGTTTATACTCCATGCCTCCTGAAACAAACCCAGTGGGCAGTTCATTCATTTCGCCCAGTTTGGTAATTCCTCTCCACCCCACCACACAAAGTATCCTTCTTACGGTTTCTTTCCCCGGGGGCATCTCACGCTGTATTCTCCCAACAGGCACACTTTGCGTGCTAAACCTATAGGAATATTCTTTGCTTCCCTTTTTCCCACATTTGCTAGAGACGTGATTGCAAGAAACGTTTCACTCTCGCCTAATTCCGTTATAAGAAGAAGAATTGCATAAATACAAAACCTGGCAACTGACCTTTGACCTTGATGTCTGGGTAACAATAGGGTGTGGAGAAAACAGGGTGTGGAAAGCATGAGAATAAGACCACTAGGGGCGCCTGGGTGGCTCAGTCGGTTAGGTGTCCCACTCTTGGTCTCTGCTCAGGTCGTGATCTTGAAGTTCGTGGGTTTGAGCCCCGTATTGGGCTCCATGCTGGCAGCGCGGAACCTGCCTGGGATTCTCTCTCTCTCCCTCTCTCTCTGCCCCCTTCTCCCCCTCCCTCACTCTCTCAAAATAAATAAACTTAAAAAAAAAAAAGAATGCTAAAGGACCTCCCCTCCCCCACCCCAGGGGGGTGGGGGCAGTCACAGCCCACTGTGGCCATGTGGGAATACAGGACCAGTGTGGTTAGATTTTATAATTAAAAAAAATTTTTTTAAATGTTTTTATTTACTTTAAGACAGAGAGAGACAGAGCACGAGCAGGGGAGGAGCAGAGAGAGAGGGAGACACAGAATCCGAAACGGGCTCCAGACTCTGAGCTGTCAGCACAGAGCCCGACGCGGGGCTCGAACTCACAGACTGTGAGATCATGACCTGAGCCGAAGTCGGACGCTTCACTGACTGAGCCACCCATGTTCCCCCCCAACAGTATTTTTAAAACCCCTTGCAGGCCAAACCAGACAGGTCACTACTGACTTCCAGTTCGTGACATCTGTTTTATATTATGCAGGTGGGAGATACACCTGCATAATAAGACCGGAGTTGTTTCTGTTAATGTGAGCTAATTTGTTCCCACTGGCTCGGGAGACACTTCATTTATGGAAGGAAGGTCACCGTTAACATTTTATTGATGTTGTTCATCACACGAATAGGACACAGGAGTAAAACCATGTAATTATCCTAATAAGATGCACCCTGTTGAAAATGAGTAGTGACTGGGAATGACAAGGCTTTGTCGAGATGATAAATGTGTCTATCTCTGTCCAAAGACAGATGAGGATCTGGAATAGGGAGCAAATATAGTCCTACATAACAAAAGCATTCCTGCGAGAATGAGGGCCAAAAAGCAAGGATGTCACCCTGTGGATGATGTCAACAATATTCTGAAATTCAAGGGAAATCAGTGGGTAGAAAAATGAGTAAGATAAATAAACTCGCGAAGGAAACATCAAGCTCATCGCTATTTGTAAAAGATACGATTGTCTACCTGATGAACTGAGCAATGTTTAGAGCCTATGAGAGAGTTCGCTAAGTAGCTGGACACAAAAATGAATCCATGACATTCGGTAGTTTTGGCCACTCAGCAATGACCAAAGAGAAAATAGATCTCATTCACCCTAACAAGAAGAACACCTGGGATTTGGAAATCCAAGGGACCCAGAATAGTCAAAACCATCTTGAAAAGAAAAAGTTGGAGGACCCAAACTCCCTGATTTCAAAACTGGCCACAAAGCTATCGAGGTAGACATAGAGATCAGTGGAATAAAATTGAGAGTTCAGAAATAAACCCACGCATTTACAATCAATAGATTAAAAAAATTTTTTTAATGTTTATTTTTGAGAGAGAGAGACAGACAGACAGAGTGTGAGCAGGGGAGGGGCAGAGAGAGAGGGAGACACAGAATCGGAAGCAGGCTCCGGGCTCTGAGATGTCAGCACCAGAGCCTGATGTGAGGCTCGAACTCACAAACCGCGAGATCATGACCTGAGCCGAAGTCGGATGCTTAACCGACTAAGCTACCCTGCCGCCGGTACAATCAATTGATTTTTGACGAAGGTGCAAGACAATTCAAAGGAGGAGAGAATTGTTTCTTCAAAAACGATGCTGGGACAATTGGCTGTCCCTATGGAAAGACTGGGTCTTTACCTCACACCGCACACAGAAATTAACTCAAGATAGAGCAAAGACCTACTTGTCAGAGTTGAAACTGCAAAACCCTTGGCAGAAAGCAGGGGTGAATCTTGGTGACCCCTGGAGTACATGATGGATTTTTAGATCTGACACCAAAAGCAAAAAAAGGCAACAGAAGACAAAATTAGATACGGTGGGCATCACCAAAATTAACAGTTTTGTGCTTCAGGGACACCATCAAGAGACAAAAGACAACCCACGAAACGGGAGAAAATGTTTGCAGATCATATGTATATAAGGGGCTTGAATCCAGAATATGTAAAGAACTCCTATAACTCAACAATAAAAAGACAAGTAACCCAATGGAAAAATGGTCAAAAGATATGACTACCTATTTCTCCAGCGAAAATAAACAAATGACCAAGACGCATGTGAAGAAATGAATGCTTAACACCGTCGGCCATCAGGGAGTCACAAATCAAAGTCACGGTGAAATACCACTTCATACCTGCTGTAATCAAAAAGACAGTTAATAACGAGTATTGACAAGAATGTGGACGAATTGGAACACTGCTGATGGGAATATAAAATGGCACAGCTGCTTTGAAAGACAGGCCCTCAAAGGGTTAAACATAGAGTTTCCCTATGATCCCCTCATTCCACTCTGGGGATATACCCAAGACAAGTAAAAACATGTGCACGCAAAAGCTTGTACGTGAATGTTCGTAGCAGGTTTATTCACAATAGCCCAAAAGCAGAAACAACACAGATGCCTGTCAACTGATGAGCGGTAAATAGAATGGGGTATATTCGTTCAATGGACCATTATTTGGCCATAAAGAGAAATGAGGTACTGATTCATGCCACAAGGTGGATAAACCTTGAAAACATTTTGTTAAGTGAAAGAAACCAGTTACAAAGGACCACATACTATGGAATTATCCGTTTATCTGAAATGTTCAGAATAGACAAATCGATAGAGACAAAAAGTAGATTGGCAGTTGCCTAGGGCTGAGATGGTTGGAATAAAAGGAGGAGGGATATATTAACGGGCATGGGGTTTCTTTCTGGGGTGATGAAAACGCTCAAAATGACAACTGTACAACTCTGGATATGATTGAACCATTTAATAGTACATTTCAAGTGGGTGAATTGTATGGTAGGTGAATTATAGCTCAATAAAGCTGTTATTTAAGAAACTATAAACTTTATTATAGGATACAAAAGAAGCCTTGCATAAATGGAAAAACCCCTCATGTTCTTGAATTGGAAAACAACGTTATAAAAGATATTTATTCTTTCCCAGTTGAATATGTACATGTAACACAGCTTCAATCAAAAGCCAAATAAGGCTTTGGGTGAGGGGGCAAGGAGATTGACAAGATGATCTTACATTGAATAGCCAAGAAACTTTTTCAAAGGTTTAGTGATGAGAGGAGTTGCCATATGAGATAGGAAGATGTTCTATAAAAAAATCAGAGTTCCATAAAATCCCTATAGTACTGCATGTAGAAAGTATAAGACCGGTGGGGACAAACTGATCTTTCGGACACAAACACAAGTATCTGAATGAATGTAATATGTGATAAAGAAGATAGGATCAATTATCCAATAAACGGATCAGGACAACTAACCGTGGAAAGAAAAAAATTAACGTGGCTCCGACCCCAAATCTTATACACAAAAAAACTAATTAAAGATCCACATGTAAAAATGAAAATAAAACAAGAGAAGTCAGAAGGGAAAAGGAAGTGTGTATATAATGCTGGAATTTTAGCTGGCTTTTCAAAGCATGATGACAAAATCAGAACTCATGAAAAAAAAAAGATTGAATATTAAAAAAAATTTTCTTAATGTTTATTTATGATTGAGAGACAAAGTGTGAACAGGGGAGGGGCAGAGAGAGAGGGAGACACGGAATCGGAAGCAGGCTCCAGGCTCTGAGCTGTCAGCCCAGAGCCCGACGCGGGGCTCGAACTCACAAACCAGAAGATCACGACCTGAGCCGAAGTCGGACGCTTAACCGACTGAACCACCCAGTCGCCCCGATTTGAATATTTTAAAGCAAAATAACTTCTGTACATGAAACATGACCATGAACGTTAAATCAAAGGGTAGATGGTACACGAGGGCGAGATGTTTGCAATAACAGAGGATTCCATCCTTAATATAAAATATATTTTACATTAAAAAAATTCTATACCCAAAAGAAAAGTGATCTGAGCAGAGAAGTTGACAATTCACCAAACATATACAAGTAGCCATAAGTGTATGAAAAAATGTTCAACTATCAGGGGAAAGGTAAATTAAAACAATGAGATGTAAACTTCCATCTGAAAACTAGGCAAAGATATGAGAAATTATATTACCCACAGTTTCCAAACATGTGGAGACCTACTTCTCATAAACTGTACGATTAAGTATAAATTTGGTTTTGTGTATGGAAATATCAAAATACATGTACTATTTAATCCAATAATGCTACTTCTAAACACTTCTCTGAAGGAAAAATAAATCAATTTTGTATGCACAAGAATATTCATCACCAGTTTGCTTATAATTTAAAGCAGTGAAAAATTTATAAGTAACGTGAATATGTAAACACAGAGAATTAGTTTTAAAATATGCTTAGTCTGTGCAATAGTAAAATGTTATGAACAACTAAATACTAATATTACAGAAGAACATTTAATAAAATGGAAAGGTATCCATGACCTAGGAGGTTTAAAATATAGTTTCAAATCAGTATATAACTTTTTGACCTACAGATTCCATTTCTGGGAATCAATCTTACAACAGTCATGTACGTGAGTGTGTGTGTATATGCGTGTGTGTGTGTGTGTGTGTGTACATACGTAATGTAAGTTCTAGTCATACACACACACACACGCACACACACACACACACACACACACACAAACAGCAAGAAAGGAGGGAAAAAGAAACAGAAAAAGTGAGAAATACAGAAACCAAGCTAAAATGGTAGAAACAAGCCAAACTGTATCAATTATCATAATGAATGGAAGTGAAACAAAATGACCTCTTAACTGTCAGAGATTGCTGGATTGGATCAAATCCAAGTAGTTGCAGTTTAGAAGAGGTAAATCTGAGGTATGAAGACCCAAAAGGGTTGAAAGTAAAAGGCTGAAAAAATAAACACCAAGCAAATACTAACTAAAATAAAGGCAGTTGGTTGTGTTAGTTTCATATTAAAATAGACAAAAGTACTATTAGAGGTAGAGATAGTCATTATGTAGTGATACAGGTTTAATTCACCAGCAGATAGAACGTATCTACACTTGCACAAAACTAATTTTTCAAAATCTGAAAAATACAGCCACGCCTGGGTGGCTTGGTCCGTTGAACATCAGACTCTTGATTTTGGCTCAGGTCATGATCCCAGGATCGTGGGATTGAGCCCTGCATCGGACTCTGTGCTGAATGTGGAACATGCCTGAGATTCTCTCTCCCTCTGCCCCTCTCCTCTGCTAATGCTGTCTCTCTCTCTCTCTCTCAAATATAAAATAAATAAATAAATAAATATATATATATATTTTTTTTAATCTAAAAAATATATAAAGCAATATTAATGGAACTACATGAAGAAATGGAGAAACCTACCATCATTGTAGTAGCTTTGAACAAGCCTCTCTGGTTAAGACTGCAAAAAACAGAGCATAGTAAACCTATAGAAATTTTGATTGAAACCAATTAAATTGCCCTTGATGAATGTATATAGAACCCTACACCCAATAATTGGAAAATATCATGTTCGTATGAGCACTCATGCAACAATCATGGAAATTGGTCATGTGCAAGGTCACAAACCAAGTCTTAATAAGTATCAAAGAACTGATGTCATACAGACTACATTCCTGCCCGTGGCGCCATTACATTAGATATCAATAACAAAAAAACTTAAAAATTACCATAAAATTTGACACTTCTGAATAGCCCCTGGCTCAAAGAAAAAAACCACAATGGAAAAAAAAATTTTAATATTTAGAGCTGAACGGTGATGAAAATATTACATATTAAAACTCGTGTGATACAATAAAAATAGTGGAAGGAAATTTATAGCCTCTTAAATTTTAGTCTAAGAAAGGAACAAAGGCTGAAATTAATTAGCTAAGTGCCTACTTTTAGAAGTTAGAAAAAGAAAACAGGATAAGTCTCTACCCTAACCCCCCCCCCCGCAAAAAAGGGGAGATTATAAAAACAACTGCCCAAATCAATGAAATAGAAAACAAATATTCAACAGAGAGAACCAAATAAAGCCAATAAATGGTTCTTAAGAAAGACAAATACATATCTGACAAGGATACGTATTCATTAGGGATGAAAAAAGGAGACGTAATCACAGATATAGTGAAGATTATGAAAATAATATAACACAACAAACAACTTTATGATAACACATTTTAAAGCTTAGATGAAAGGGGATTTTTTTTTCCTAGAAAAAATAATAAAGCAAACTCGAGAAGAAATGGAATGCCTACAGTCCCACTGCAGTAAAACATCAAAGTGACAACTTAAAATCTTTTCACAAAGACAATCCCAGCTAACTTCCAAAGAACAGATCATTCTAATCTTATATGAACCCCTTTAGACAACCGAAGGGAGGAGTTGTCCACAACTCATTCTATGAGACCACCATAAGCTACATATTCACCTTTGAGAAAGATAGGAGGAGAAAAGAAAAATTATAGGCCAATTTATTTGTGACTCTAGATGCAGGGATGTTAAGAGGCCAAAATAGATTATACATTATGGCCACTTGGGTTTATCCCAGGAATCCATTAGAAAATTCTATGATGTCACTCATCGTATGAACAGTGAAAAAGGAGAAACATCATGTAATTATCTGGTTGGATGCTGAGAAGGCATTTGGTAAAGTCCTCAATTTATGAAAAAAAGCCAAAAACCTTTAGAAAACTAGAAATAGAACTTCCTTAATCAAAGGGGCGCCTGCGTGGCTCAGTGGGTTAAGCATCTGACTTTGGCTCAGTTCATGATCTCACGGCTTGTGGGTTTGAGCCCCGCATCAGGCTCTGTGCTCAGAGCCTGGAGCCTGCTTCGGATTCTGTGTCTCCCTCTCTCTCTCTGCCCCTCCCCTGCTCACGCTCTGTCTCTCTCTGTCTCTCAAAACTAAACAAACAATAATAAAAAAAAAAAAAACTTCCTTAATCTGAGATAGAACCTCTACCAAATACCTATCATAAACAATTTTAGTGAGGAAATATTAGAAGTATCCTCCTTAAAATCAAGCACAAACTACAGCATAGATGAACCCTGAAAATTTTATTCTAAGTATGTCTTGCTCTCTGAGGCAAAGGGGGTGCTTCAGCCCCATCCCCATGTTCTAGAATGCTCTCAGTGATGTCTTATTCTTGAATAGATGTTGGTTGCTCTTCTTGTGAGGGGTCGTAAAGTCAGGAACAACCGTGTTGACACCTGGGTGACTATACCGTGAGAGAAGCAAGTCACAAAGGACCACACACCGTGTGGTTCCATTTATTACGAAATATCCCGAATGGGCGACAAATCCATGGAGACAGAAAGTAAATTGGTTTTAGTAACCAATGTGGTAACCAAGCAACCCAGTAAGTGGTTGCATGGGGGTGGGGCGGTTGGGGGAAATGGCGGAGGAGGGGGGCTGCTGAAGGGTGTGGGTTTCTCTTTGGGGTGATGAAAATGTTGATTACAGTAATGCTGCAGGTCGCTGAATATGCCAAAAACCATTTGACTGCGTGCTTCAAATGGGTGAGTTGTCCAGCCCATGCATTTTACCTCCAAAAAACTCTTTTTGAAAGAGCAGAGAATGAACTGAGGGATGTTGACACGAGCAGTCAGTTTGGAATAAAAAGACATCTGGATTCAAAAAAGAAATCAAGTACCAGACAAGGAGGTACAATATTACCTCCCCATTCATTCATTACATCCCCATTACATTCCCCATTGTATTAGAGACCGAAGTCCAAGCATTTAGGATAACAACAGCACAATGCGAAGGCATCGGGAAGGAAGAAAAAACCCACAGATTTTTTTCCTGACTCTCTCTCTCTCTCTCACACACACACAAAAAATAAATAAACATTAACATTTTTTTATAACAAAAAATATTTAAATCACTTTAAAATTGATAGTTTCTGTTAATGAACAGATACCATAAGGAAAGCGAAAAGACAAACCCCAGACTTGGAGAATGTATTTCCAACGCGTGTAACTGACATGTAACAACCAGAATATGTAAGACACTTTCGTCGGCAAATTAAAGACAGCATCTGAGTAGAAAATGGGCAAACGACATGAACTTGCCCTTGACGGGAAAAAAAAAAAAAAAAAAACGTGGCTAATAGACATATAAGCTGCATAATCTCATTAGTAATCAGCAAATTAAAACCACCAAAGTGGGGATAGTGGTTACCTCTATAGGAAAGCAAGTTATGATCAGAGAGAAGGCTGTGGCAGGTGTGTTAGGGGAGAGGCTAATATTTTATTTCCCGGGGGTCATCACACATTTTGTAATTATGTATTAAGCTGTGTACGTACGCTCGATGCCCTTTCCTGAATGCACACGGCATTTCACAATTTTACAAGTTTGAAAAGCTCTTCACAGGTAGGGATCTTTTTTTTTTGTTTTTCTTTACATCAACATTCGAGGCAATGTCATGTACTTCTGGGACCTGGAAGCCATTGTCTCTCCTGAAGGTAATTCTGCCTCATTCTGTTTGACGCTAGACTATCTCATCGTGCTGTCATGAGTTTGTCTTAAAATGCAACCTCGTGGCTGGCATTTGCTGGCACCTGGGCGGGGCCCCATTGCGCCTTGTGCACGAAAACCAGCAGGATTTGGAGACTCCAAATTTCGATGTCTCCACTCAAACCACTATGTCAGCTGTGCATCAGCCCAAGGCAGACGCCGTGGTGGTCACTTTCCCCGCTGTCCCTGATCCTGGCTGTCCTGAATCCCATAACTGCACCGTGGGTCAGCGGCCTCTATCTCCGCAGCAGCACAAGATCTGACTAGCTGTGCCCTTTTTAAAGCAGGGTTCCTTAACCATTTTTATATCAGGGACCCCTTTGGTAGCCCAGTGAAGACTGTGCACCCTGATTCAGAATGTTTTAAATGCAGAAAGTAAAGCACGTAAGATTACAAAGGAAAACAATTCTGGGGCGCCTGGATGGCTCAGTCGGTTGAGCGCCCGACTTTGGCTCAGGTCGCGATCTCGGGGTTCATGAGTTGGAGCCCCACGCCTGGGTCTGTGCTGACGGCTCAGAGCCTGGAGCTGCTTCGGATTCTGTGTCTCCCTCTCTCTCGGCCCCTCCCCTCCCCTCACTTTCTGTTTCTCTCAAAAATAAATAAACACTAAAAAAAAAAAAAAAAAGGAAAACAATTCTATTGTATTACAGGTTTTTTTTAAAAGTTTATTTAATTTGAAAGAGAGAGAGAGAGAGAGAGAAAGGATCCCAAGGAGGCTCCACGCTGAGCAGAGCCCCCACGAGGGGATTGATCCCACAAACCGCGAGACCGTGACTTGAGCCAAAATCAAGAGTCAGACCCTCAAGCGGACACAACCGACTGAGCCACCCAGGCGCCTTACCATATTACAGTTTCAACATAAATAGAAACAAATCAGAAATCCAGGAACACGTGCTTCCTTACGAACGTGCGAAATAACATGACCCAGCAGCAGGTCTAGTAGCTGGCATCATGTCGACGTGGCGATCAACACGGACCGTATTTCAAGTTCTCTGTCAAAACTCTAACGCGCTGTGAAATACCTGCCCCCTGACCGGGGACTGAGGCGAGTGGAAATTAAGACGTGTATTTTGCCCTCTGAAGTCCCGCGCTCCAGATGAAGGCGCCAGAAGGGTGAGTGGAAGCTTGCTCCCACCAGGGGGTGCTGGTATTTAAGAAAGAGGAGTTGGCTCCTCCGACCAAGAGAGAGCCAAGTGCCCATGACTGTCCCTGGCAGGGCTCAGATGTCATCACCCCAAACTATCTCCTCCTCTCCTTCCTCCACACCCTCACGCGCACGCACCCCGTTGACCGTGCGGGTGCAACTCTTGGTGTGACCGCCCCAGACTCACGCAGAGCCCTCCCGGGGTGGGTGAATCCACTGCCAAGCAGCCCTGAGAGGCTTCTGCCAACATGGCCCCCCAGCTCTGGGTCAATGGCTGTGGGGACAGTCCAGGCCAGCAAGAACGCGCAGAGATATCGCCAGGTCTGCTTCCAGGCCGACGGCTTGGGGCCCTGCCATCCTCTCTCCTGCACCTGGTGGGCAGCCGGGGCTCACAGCTTCTGAGGCAATGTGAGGAGGGCCACTAGCCTTCCGGAAAGTTCTCTCCTCCATCTATGCACAGCAGAGGACACGGGCCGCTCTCCCGCCGTGGGCTCCCACTGATAGGCGAGCCTGCCTTGAGATCATTTGAGAGGCCATGTGGCACAGTGATTGAGAAGCAGACAGACTCCAGACCGCAGGGCTGAGACACCCGAGGCCCTCCCCCGGCATCCCTTTCCCTCTCTCCGAAATGGAGATGATAGCAATACTGACCTTATTAGGTGTTAGATAGATTCAATGCCCCGTTACCCAGAAAGCACTTAAAAGAGCCCCTGGCTCACGGGGAATGTCAGAGGAGAGTTGGCTGTCACCGATAATCGGCACGGATTTAATAAACACGACAAAACATTTCGACTGTTCCTTTCTTCCTTGCCTCCACTTACCCAGATGTCCCCTCCAATGCCTTCCCCCCTTCACGACTCTGTTTTTACCTGAGAAATGTCTCTTTTCCCTTTCTGAACAGCTTTTTCCTCTGCCCCCCAGACTTGCCTCTCCCTGTCCCTCCCCCCGTCCCACAATCTTCCCTGGACAGAAGAGGAACAAACTGGGGACAGAGCCCAGAGACCTACTTCTGTGTTTCTCCTCCTTGAAGCCTCAGCTAAACGTCCAGGGTCCCTTTGTCTTAAGAGGTAGGATTGGTTATTATGCAAGTGTGGCGAGGCAGGAGAGCTGAAGGTGACTGTCACCGAAGAGACAGGCTGTTACACTTCCCACACCATGCAGGGTCTCCTGGGGAAGCCAACCTCGAGGCAGAGGCTTTGTTGTGGTTCCTGTGGGACAGAACTGGCCAGGCTGGGCAGGGTACGCAGGCTCAGGACTGGCTAGTTTGAACCGTTCCAGTAGGTTCTGGTGTTTAGGGGGTGTCCCTGATTGTCTGATGCTAGGTCTGGGGTGGTGAGGACCGGTGCGGGGCGGTGGGGGGGGGTCCTTTGCTAGCTCTAGAATTATCGAGCCCTGGGACAGGCAGGCCCTCCCCCATCCGCCAAACCCCAGAGGCCAGAGCATCGAGAGTCCAGAAAATAAGAAAATATAGCTGATCCTTCCCATAACTGTCAATGTGCTTTCATCAGTCTCTTGACACACGTCCAACCTGTGTGTTCCTGTCATGACTGTGTCTTTTTCTCTTCTCTGGGGACTCTGACAGAGACGTTAAGGGGACAGTCTCTGCGAGTGACGTCACCAAGGTGGCGAAATAGGAGACCCCGGGCTCAGACTCCCCTGATGAAAATCCACAACTGGGCAGCTGTCCACAAACAAACACAGCTCTGGGAGAGCTCAGGAGTCCGCTTAAGAAGCTTCGGCAACATGGGGGGACAAAAAGCCCGAGAACAACCACTCAAAAGAGGGCAGGAAGAAGGGCTTCGTTTTGGCTGCATGACCCCATCCCTTGGGCGGGCCCTGCTCAGAGCCAGGAGGGGACATCCCACCGAGACAGAGCTCCCCTTGACCGGGGAAGGGAGAGAGGGGAGAGCCACCAGCTTGCCCAGCCTTTCAGGGCACTGCATGGAGGGCCCGCTTCAGAGAGACCGGTAAGGCTGAGACGAGCAGAGATGGCTAGGAACTGGGGAGAAAAGCAGGGACTGCCAGTATGAGCCACGCAGCGGGAACGACCATGCAGATGACCCAGCGGCCGCCCCACTGAAGAAGCAAACAGTCAGCCCCGCGGCCACAGACCCCTGTGGGTACCACCATTCACCCCACGGGTATTCACATTTATGGACCCCAGTCGCCTGAGTCCCTTTCCACTCTTTTCTCCACCGGGCTCCCGCCGGAGCCCGGGGTCTGCACGGGCAGCCGGCCCAGGTCTCCGCAGCCCTGCGAGTGCAAGACGCCAGCCCGGACCCCGACCGGGGATCCTCGCCACTGTGCGTGCCCTCGGGATTGGCCTCTCTAGCCGTGCACCTGCAGGCCGCTGGCGTGACCCCTGTCCTGTCACCAGCCTCTGCGGCCATGTGCACGCCTGCCGTGTATACACGGAGTCTGCCGGATTTGCTTGCAGCTAACCCCTCTAAGCGGTGCGCCTGCCTTCTGCCCTCCTGACTCCGGCCATGGGTGTCACTGCCGTGCACCTGCTCAAGGTGAGAGAGCCTACAGCCACAGGAGTGCACGCCGACAGCCTGGGCCCCCACGATGGCCAGCGTGCCCCGCCGCCCCGGGCACCCACCACCACGGGTATGATTGCAGCTGGCCCCAGCCACCACACAGGCACCTGGGGCCGAGGGTGTGCGCGGCACCTGACTGCAGGTGCCACCACCTCCGAGGACCACACAGTTGCGATTGGAGACTCCAGTAGCCTGAGCCGGCAAGGCATCATGAACCCAGAGCGGCCACACCCCCTCACCACTAGACCCAGGGTCACAGAATGTGCCAGCATGCCCCCACCCACAGGTGAAGGTCTCTCCCTTTTCTTATACCACTCACAAAAGTTAACCTGAAGTGGGTTGACTTAAGTATAAGACCTGAAGCTATAAAAATGCTAGAAGAAAGCGTAGGGGGGAAAGCTCCTTGACATTGGCCTTGGCAAGTGTTTTTTGGATATGGATACTGAAAACACAAACAACAAAAGGCAAATTCAACAAATGGGACTACATCAAACTAAAAAGCTTTTACACAGCGAAAGAGACCAAGAACCAAATGAAAAGGCAGCCTACAGAATGGGAGAACATATTTGGATACCATCGACTGATAGGGGGTTACTATCCAAAATATATAAAGAACTCATATAATGAAATAGAAAAACAAACACTCAGATGTAAAAATAGGCAGAGGACTCAAACAGACATTTCTCCAGAGATGTGCAGGAGTCCAACAAGTACGTGAAAGGGTTCTCAACATCACCTATCAACAAGGAAATGCACATCAAAACCTCACGGCCAGCGGGTGCCTGGCTGGCTCAGTCAGTGGACTGTGCGACTCTTGATCTCTGGGTTGTGAGTTCCAGCCCCACGCTGGGTGTAAAGATTACTTAAAAATAAAACCTTGGGTGCTCCTGGCTGGCTCAGTCAGTTGAGCATCCGACTCTTGGTTTCAGCTCAGGTCACGATTTCACGGTTCGTGGGTTCAAGCCGTGCCCTGAGCTCTATGCTGGGAGCCCAAACTTGCTTGGGATCCTCTCTTTCCCTCTCTCTCTCTCTCTGCCCCTCCCCTTCTTACTCTCTCTTCCTCTCAAAATAAATAAATAAACTTAAAAATAAATCTTTAAAAAACACCCACAAGCAGCCTCATACTAACCTGTTAGCATGGCTGTTAACAGAAAAGCAGAAAAGAGAATAAATTCTGTCCAGGACGGGCACTGTCGGTGGGAATGTAAATTGGTGTAGCCACTGTGGAAAGCAGTATGGAGGCTCCTCAAAAAAATTAAAAATAGAACTACCCTATGACCCAGCAACCTCGCTTCTAGGGATACATCCAAAGGGAAGGAAACCACCAGCTTGAAGAGATATATACACACTGCCATGTTGGCTTCAGTGTAATTCACAATAGCAAAGTCATAGAAATAACTACTGTAGCCATGGACAGACAAACGGATAAATAAAAGGTGGTCTATATATACAATGGACTATTATTCAGCCATAAAAAAAGGAGATCCTGCCGTTTGCAACAGCACGGATGGGCCATGAGGCCATTACGTCAAGTGAGATGCGGCAGACGGAGGAAAATGAATATCGTTTGGTCTCACCCGCAAGTGTGGAATCTAAAAGCATCAAACTTGCAGATACAGAGAACAGAGCGGTGGTCGCCAGGGGGGGGGGGGGGGGGGGGGGGGGGGGAAACGGGGAGATGTAGGTCCAAGGGTACAAAGTTTCAGTTTTGGATGACTACGTTCCTGGGATCTAAGGTGCAGCCTGGTGAGTAGAGGTAACAATCTTGCACCACAGGCTTGGAAGTTGCTCCAAGAGCAGACTGTTTACTGTTCTCATGCTAATAACGACCACCGACCACGCAAAACAGTAACGATGTGAGGTCACGCCGCTAATAACGACCACCGCGAGGTCAAAGGTGTGATAATTAACCTCACTGTGATCATTTTTGCAATATATGTGTGTATCAAAGCCCGGCATAGTACGCCTTCCTTAAATTTCTACCGTGTTGTAGGTCAATTATATCTCGGTAAAGCTTCGGGGGAGGGGGATAACAACAAAAACAAAAAGAAGGATACAGTCTCTGGAGTAAGAGGACTTGGATTCAATGACTGCTCTGTCACTTTGTAGCTGGGGACTTGGGGACAATTACGTTGCCTCTCCATGCCTCAGTTTCCTCACTTATTTTTTATTAAAAAAATTTTTTTTTAATGTTTATTTATTTTCGAAAGACAGAGAGAGACAGGGCATGAACAGGGGAGGGGCAGAGAGAGAGGGAGACACAGAATCCGAAGCAGGCTCCAGGCTCCCAGCTGTCGGCACAGAGCCCGATGCGGGGCTTGAACCCACGAACCTCGAGATCGTGAGCTGAACCTTGAGATCATGACCTGAGCTGGAGTCAGACGCTCAACCGACGGAGCCACCCAGGCACCCCTTAGTTTCCTCATTTGTAAAACGGGGCTTACAGTACTTGATTTCATACCACTGTGAAGAGTAGCACTGATCCCCATAAAGCTCTTAGAACAGTCTGGGCCCGCAGTGCGGGATCAAGAAATGTTGACTATTACAATTTCTTGATCACGCCAAGCTGCCTCCTGGTCTCGGGACCTTCCCTGTGCTGTCCTCACCACTCTTCACCTGGCTGTCACCTCACCAATCAAGTCTCAGCATGAATGTCACTTCCTCGGCGATGCCAGATTCCCAGCTCTGTTCACCCTAGTCTTTGCTATGGTCCCTTACCCGGTTTCCGTATTTCTTGTAACGCTCCCCCTAGCTGCAGTCGCATAACCGTGTGATTGTCTGTCTTTTCCACCTATGAGAAGAGGGACTGTGTGTGCCCAGTTCCCACTGCACCGTGGTGCATGGCATACAGGAGGCGGTCAATGCATGTCTGTGCATTAGATAAGCCATGTAGGCTTACAGCTGCAGGTGTATGGATGTCTGAGTGAGGAGACATTTGGACTGTTGTCTGAAGAGCAGAAATACAGAGTTAAAGGCTTCTGACTCTTTTGTTTGATGGCGGGACGCATTCTGGACCCTTCGGCTGCCCTTTTGCGACCAGAGAGCCTGCAAGGAAATTCTCGAGGTGTCAAAACCTGTGTCCCAGCCGACCAGCTGGCCCCAAGATACCGATCGGCAGAAGGGGTGGAAACGGCTGCCCCGCTCGGGAGAGATCCGGTCTGGGTTTGCTAAACTTAGCCGAATTCCAGGAATACCAGCGGAGAGATTGGGTCATGTCATACCTGCCTCTCAAGACAGACAAGCTGAGAGTTGGGGGGAGGGTGGGGGCGGGGAGAGGTGCCATAACCGTAGGGAGAACAGAGAGGCCAGATGCACAGACCGGAAAAAGCCCCAGAGCAGGTGGAGGGGGACATAATTAATGGAGCCCAGCCAACAAGCCTATACAGGCCAACATGTCGAAACTTTGTTGCAAAGCGCCCTGGTCTCCTGGCCCCATCCCTGAGAGAGCAGAGCAAAGATAGCTGGAGACTGACCAGCCAAGCAAACCCGCGGCAGGAAATTCTCCTAAGCCAGGGGTCTGCTCCAAGGCTCTGGTCCCCGTGGCTAAAATCAGGATTATGTCTGTGCTGATTGACTTCACAGCTGGGTTTTAGGAAACCCTCAAAAAGACCCCTGGGCTGTGCCTGAGATTGGCAGAGGAGGCCAGCCTCCCTCGGCTGCCCCCCCTCCCCTCTTCTGCACAAAGAGCTACATGTAGGGAGGTCCCGGGAGGAAAGGCCCCATCCCACACCCTCCCTCTCGCTGGTCCTCTCCCTGAGTCCCAGCTCTTGTCCCAGACAAGTGGATTTGCATGGACTAGAGGAAAACAAACGCCTTTTACAGGTTCAGCCCCAGGCTGACCGAGTGTCAGCCTCGCCAGCAAGGCCCAAAGCCATTTTGACCCTGGACCAATGGTCCTGGACGCAGATGTTACTGTTGAGCTGAAGGTTTGTGGGGAAGCAGTTTGGCCATCATGGTGATCGGGGGACACTACCACTTGTGAGTAATCGGGGACCACAGGTAGCAGACAGCTGCGATGTACCTAGGGGACAGTCCCGCCCAACGTTTAAGTGTCCCACGGAACATTCGTAAAGACGAAAAAAAAAATAATCCGTGCCGAGTCCAGTTGTATTTTGTCAACGAACACAAAGGATTCGTTTTGTTTTGTCTTGATTCACCGTGTTAACATGCACTGTGGGTTAAGTGTCCCACTTCGGCTCAGGTCATGATCTCGCGGTTCGTGGGTTCGAGCCCCGTGTCGGGCTCTGCGCTGACAGCTCCGGGCCTGGAACCTGCTTCGGATTCTGTGTCTCCCTCTCTGCCCCTTCCCCGCTTGCACTCTGTCTCTCTCTCTTTTCCAAATATAAATAAAAACATTTAAAAAGAGGGAGGAGGCACCTCGGTGGCTCAATCGGTTAAGCGTTTTTAACACACACTAACATTTCCAGGAAGGCAACTTGATCAAAAAACATTGGCCGCTTTGGAAAATCGTATCGCCCGCGGCATCTTGGTGCCCAAGGTTGTTTGAGTTACCCGAGCTACACATCTCGACCAGACCTCATTTGTTCCCGAAGTTTCCTGGTAATTCCACCCTTAGACCGCAACACTCAAATTCTTCCACTAGGTCGTCTAATGTCGCTGTGCCCGAGCACTGACACATCGAAATGTGTGTTACTTTACTTTACGTGACTTCATTTTTATTTCTCCCTGATGTTAGTCTCAGGGTCTTACGTTGGGGGAGGAAGCTGTGTGTGTGGGAAAACTATATCATTATAAGTGTCATTTCAGGATGATCAGGGAGGATGTCATGAACTCTTTGTAATAAAAAGGGGGAGGATGCTTCACAGCCTTAGTTCGGTGGCTGGATATGAGCTCAGACACCCAGCGAACATTTTACCCAAGACCATGCACTTCGCTTGTAGGCATGCACTGGTTTCTCCGGGTTGGAGAAAACTTTTCCCAGTGACTAGAGAAATTTGCCGCATTATAGGTGACTTGGCTCTCCGTAGCTCGCGGATAAAGGCACAAACACAGCAGGAGCAAACTATTTGCTGGGTTTATCAAAGCCCCGAGTTAACCAAGCCGGGTGGTACGTCTGCGCCACCTGGTGGGACATGAAAAAACAGCAGGTCTGTGAACCAGGCCTTGCGCTTGCCAGATGGCTAACAATAACTGAGCGGTACCACCAGCTAGCACTTATGGAGCGCCTACTGCATGCTAGCATGTTATACATACCGACTTACTCTCTCCTCACGACATAGGAGCTGTTGTCCCCGCTTCGCACATAGAGAAGCAGAGGACATAGAAGAGTCGCTACACAGAAGGGCACGTAGAGCACATAGAAGAGTAGGTAAGTGTCTTCACTACGTCCAAGCGGCTGGCCAGAGCCAGGGCTGGGATTCCGACCCCGGACGTCTGGTTCCACGGTTGCCGCTCGTAATCACCATGCCACGGCCCTGCCAGTGGTTGCTCTCTGCTTTCATGGCCAAGAAAAAGATGTTAATACGCTAGTGTTGCCTTTGTAGGGGTTGTGGAAATCTTCGTGCGTGGGGCACAGCGTTGGCTTCATTCTTCTGGCAGAACCTGGGCCCCTGAAATAGCTACCCCCCCCGCCCCCCCCATGCCCGTAAGCTTCATGAGTGCAGAGCCCGCATTTCCTCATCCACTCCCGCATCACCAGTACTTTCCCCAGCACCTGATCCGTACCCTGTGCTCAGTACGTCCTTTTCATATACCCTCTGTAATTGAGGTATAATTTGCATACCCTGCAATTCATCCAGCTAAAGAGTGCGGTGGTTTTTCAGGGCGTGCCTGGGTGGCTCAGCACTGGCCGTGCAGAGCCTGCTTGGGATTCTCTCTCTCTCTCCCTCCCTCTCTCTCTCTCTCTGCCACTCCCCCGCTGGCACTGTCTCTGCCTCTCTCAAAAATAAATAAGCTTAAAAAAAAAAGATTAAACATATACGATGGTTTTGAGTATTTTCCCGGGGCGGTTGCAACCATCATCAGTTTATATCGCCCCCCAAACAAAGCTTACTTTTTTTCCCATTCATTCCCCATGGCCCCCAACCCCCACCAACCCCCAGCCCTAAACAACCACCAACCTCCTTGCTGTCTGTATGGATTTCTCTATTCTGGGCGTGTCCTCATAAATGGAACCCTATGACACACGGCCCTTGGTACCCGGTTTCTTTCACTCAGCATCCCGTCCGCCAAGGTTCATCCAATTTTCAGCATGGATGGGGACTTCGTTCCTTTCCGTGGCCGAATAACATTGCATTACGTGAATCTGCCGCATTTTATTTACCCCTTCATTGGTTAATGGCTGATTTGGGTTATTATTCCTTTGGGGTTATCATGAACAATGGCTGCTCTAAATATTTGTGTACAAGTTTTGGTGCGGACTTGCATTGTCATTGCTCTTGGGTGTATACCTAAGAGTAGAATTGCAAGGTCATATGACAACTGTTATGTTTAACCTTTTGAGGAATTGCCAGGCTGTCTTCCAATGGCTGCACCCTTCCTCCCCCCCTCCCCCATTCCCATCAGGAATGCACGAGGGTTCCAATTTCTTTACATCCTCGCCAAAACTTGTTATTGCCTGTCTTTTTCACTATAGCCTTCCTACTTGGTGTGAAATGCTAGAGACAGAATCCGAAGCAGGCTCCAGGCTCTGAGCTGTCAGCGCAGAGCCCGACCCGGGGCTCGAACCCACCCAGGAATGGTGAGATCATGACCTGAGCTGAAGTGGGTCACTCAACCAACTGAGCCACCCAGGCGCCCCTCCCCTGTTTACTCTTAACAACATCCCTTTCCTGCAAAGTTGGATGTGTAAATGAAGGGTTATGGGTGCTATATCCTACAGGATCCTACATCTACCTCCTGCCTGCGTAGACGTGAACAGAGACATTCTTGGACAGGCAAAGACTCAGAAAGGACACCGTCCACCTGTCCTTCCCTCAGGCTTTCTCAAAGCAACATCTCAGTTGTGCCAGAAACTACAGTAGGAAACTCAGGAACAAGGAAGGCGTTTGTATAAAAGAAATAGTGAACAGTGAAAACAAAACCTGAGTTAATTATTAATGCAGCTTGAAATCCCAATATAAATGTCAAAAAATAATAATTTTTTTGAAAGGGAAGACACAGGATTTTACCATTTTGATCACGGCCTGGAGCTAAAAGGATGGCCTGTGCCCGCCAGCCGGGGCCCGGCGGCCGCGGGGAGCTCTGCGCGGGGTCCCCCAGGTGCCGGCCGCGCGTGAACGCGGTCACGACCCTGAACTTGGAGGAGGTAACGCGGGAGAGTTGCTCTAGGCTCTTTCCAGGCCGACTCCTGCTTCTCGCCTGAGGAACTGGCGTTCCTTCAGCCTTCCCTCGGGTCCTCTTAAACTTTCCTGTTTCAGGAGTGTGAATGACACTCCCCCCCCCTCGGTTTTAAGTGGCGACGGCTCTGCCTCTGTTTTATCGCCCCGGGTCCTGTCCGCGGTGATTGGGGGAGGCGTGTCAGCTCGCCATCTTGGATCAAGGGCGACAGTACCGGTTTCGCGCGGACCTAAGGCGCGTCCAGAGGTGATGACAGTGGGGGACGGAGTCGCACGTCCTTGGACAAGACTTTCCAACCCTCTCCTCCGCGCCCCCCTCCCCCGCGCGGCCCCAGCACCCGCTCCAAAAATAGCTTCCGCCGACCCCCGGGCCATCCCAAGCCAGAGTGCGTAGGATGAGTGGCTCCCTCTGGGGCATCCGGGGGTCCCCAGCTGTCCCCATCCTGCCCTCCCGTGCTCCGGGCTGCGCGCGGCAGGAGCGGGCGCCGCAGGGCGCGGAGTGGGAGCGCGCGGCCGGGGCCGTGCCCGGGGCGGGCCGGGAGCAGGGTGGCCGCGGGGGTGAGGAGCCGCCCGGGCCCGGCCGGCCTGACACCACCTGGCGGAGTCTCGGGGAAGAGTCTTAAAGGCGCGCGCTCCTCCGCGCCCCTCGCACTCCAGCGGGAGCCGCCGAGAGCTCGCCTCCCTCTCCCGCCCGGCGCCTCGGGAGGTAAGTGCCGTCCGCCCCGCCGGAGTCGGGGCCCCGGGGGGGCGGCCCGGGGCTGCCCCGCGCTCGGGAAGCTGCGGCCCGGGCTGCGGTCGGTGGGGGGTGGGGGGGGAGGCGGCGCCCAAGTTTGGGGAAGGCCTCGGAGGGCAGCGCGAGCGGCGCAGCGCCGGGGCCGGGGACGGGCGCGGGTGGCGGGCGGCTGGGGCCGTCCGGGGGCGACCCGGCCCCCCGCGCCGCCTCGGGGACCCGCACCCGCGCGCGGCGCACGGCCGAGCCTCCGCCCCGCGCTCTGCGCACTTGGCGCGCTCGGCCCGCGGTCCCGGGCGAGCCCCCAGCCGGCCGCAGCCGCGACCCCCGCGCCGCGCCACCCCGCCCGCCGGGTCCCCGCGGCCCGCTCGCCCCGCGGTCGCGCCGGGTCACGCCGGCAGGTCGCGCTCGGCCGCCGGCCAAGCCCGCCCGGGCCCCGCCGCGCCCGCGCCCGCGCCCCGGGCCACCCCGCCCGGCCTCTCGGCGCTGCGCCCCTCGCCTTCCCCATCTCCAGCCGCTCGCTATTTTCACACCTCCCGGTGCCCCGGCCCCGGCGCCCGATTCAGTGCTTAGTAATTAATTTGGCGTTTCAGAATGGTCAGCGGGCTGGATAATGGGCGCATTCATCCCCCGGGCTAATCTGAACAGAGGTGGGAAGAAAGGCTTTCACAGACAGAAAATGCCATTCGCTGAGCGCTCAAAGGGGCTGTCACTCCCAGAATAAATCGCCGCCGCGCCCGCCGGCTTCTCTGGCCATTTCCATACAGCCCCGGCCCCGCGCCGCGGACCCGCCGGCCTCGGCCTCGGCTCCCGGGAATCTCCCTCGAGGGCCTTCGACGGGAAAAGTCGGGCGAGGGCGAGACCCGGGCGGGGGTCGAGGGGAAACGGGGAAGCCGGGGGGCTCGGGTTAAGGCCGCAGGGGACAAAGAGCTTGATTAGAAAATCAAATGCTAAACTAGAAGGAGGCGCTGCTAATTCAAGGCGCGGACGTTGGAGCGGGGCCTTGGGGAGCATCCGTCCCAAAGCCCGCGCGGTTCGCGGGAGAGAAGGACCCCGCGGCCCAGAGGCGCCCGTAGCGTGCCCGGGGTCACGCAGCAAGCTTCTGGATCTCCCAAATTGTGAATGGAATCCAACGCACAAGCCTTAGATCGTAGGGACAGGGCCTGCTGGTGCAATCCCGACCCTCCCCAGACGCTTCACTCTGGGGTCCCCGCGAGATCAGCTCTTTAGCCCCGGGGCCCGCCTTGGCCTCCAGCTCGCCGCTCCTTGCCCGGACCCTACGGTCGGCCTCGGTGCATGGGCTGAGTTCCAGCGGCTTTATCCTCTGACCTCTTCTCGACCCGGGGTCGCCGCGAGTGTTGGGCACCAACGGCCTTCGAGCTCTGAAAGCGGGGGCCTCTCCGTGGGGGCGCCCTCTGCCCTCTGGCGAAGCGGGATCGCGCGCCGCAGCCGCGGCCCTAACCCCGCGGACCGCGCGCCGACAGCGCCCCCAGCCCGGCTGCCGAGCCTCCGGGTGGGCAGGGCTGGCTTGGCTCTATCCAGGGTGAGAGGCTCCAGGCGCTTGGTTTTCCTGCTGCTGGGGCTCGCTGTGTGCCCCCCCCCCGAGGGACAGATTTGGCTCTGGTCACCTCTGCCCGGCGGGACCCTCCCATCAAGGGAAGAGAAGGAGCAGTGACCCCTCTTAAGATCCAACTTCAGCTCGTCGAGACGCTGGAATGACCAGGGAAGCAGCTGGGGGTGGGGGGGGTGGAGGGGGCCTTTCTGGAATGGCCAGATGCGTGTCCCAGAGCTTATAGCCACGGATCTCACGTCTCCTCACCCGCTTCTGAGTGGAAGTCACTCTTCCCTACTCTGACTCAGTTTCCTTGTCTGCAGAGCAAAGAGGAAATGGGAACAGGCTTGACTCCAAGCGGGGACCCTCAGTGGAAGGATCCCACAGACCACTCACACCCCCAGCCACCAACCAGCTGACGTCTGTCCCAGTTGGTCAGAGGAGCCGGGTTACAGTGCGTTTGTCAGACTCTGGCATCGGCCTTGGGCCGGAACCCCCGAGAGAACTTCCCTAGGCCTGGGGAGGGGCCCGGAAATCTGCATTTTTGAAAACAAGCTTCTCGAAGCATTTTTGATGCAGGTGGTGTAGGGACTATTTTTAGGGACATAGTTTAGGAAACTGGGCTCTGTCCCCGGCTGCCCCTCCCTTCCTGGGACCCACGGTTGTGTGGTGTTCTTTATATCTGATCAGCAGTAAAATTGCTTCCTCCTACCCCCACTGGAGGCCCGAAGTGGGGGGGGGGTCTACTCCTAGGAGATACCTGGGGATCCCCTGAATGTGCAGCCTGCGAGGGAAAGACTGTGGGTGAGCTGAGCACCCCACCAAACGAGGACGGTCGATGTGGGCTTCAGGCCGACTGGACGTTGAACCCCCAAACCTAGGGGCCTTTTCTTACCAACACGCTTTTACAGCAGGACTTAACACAGCAGCCCCGCCCCCCACCAGTACAAATGTGCCCAGAGCCCCCCTCCCGCCCTTGGCAAGGCAAACCCTGTCCACACTAGGGACAGAGAAGCTGCCCCCCATAGGGGATCCGTGCCAGGAATAACCCAGGTGTGAGCTGTGGCCCGCAACACCCGACACCTGCCCCTTCACCAGGCTGGGGCTCAGAGGAGAGTAGGCGTGAGGGGGGGAAGGGGGAAGGCCCAGAAGAGTGGGAGAAAGCGGGGGGGGGCGGGAGTAGGAGAAGCTGTTAAAAACGGGGCTGGGGGGGGGAGAGGAGGGGACGAGTCCCTATTTATGTAAGCCGTTTGTAGCTGTGGATTGTAAAACTGGGCAGCATTCTTTGGAGTAATTCATAGTGTTTGGACAAGACAAACATTGTTCTGCTTTAAACAAACCTCCAGAAAGGTCAGCCTGGTTCATCCCTTCGCTGCGAGTCTCTGAGACTGTCCAGATGATGAGAAAATCAGATCTTAGCTGAGGGGGCCCAGGCAGGAGACAGCTGTCTCCTGAGTCCTTTGGACCCAGGGTGAGGGCACCCAGCCCAGGGAGGGTGCTTGGCTGCCGTTGAAAAGGGCTGATTCCCGCTCTGGAGCCAGGAGACGTGGTGTGTGTGTGTGTGTGTGTGTGTGTGTGTGTGTGTGTGACAGATTATGGAATTTTGATTCTGCCAAGGATCATCCAAGTCCTAGAGCGAGCCCAACATGACCTGCAAGGCTTCAGGCGGGTGAAGGATTCATGGAAAACAAGCGTTCACGGACGCGGTGTCAAATGGGACCCGCTAGCCTGGGAGCCCGGACACGCTCTGGACACGAAGAATCCCTGCTCTCCACGTGCCGATGCTCCGTCTGGGCCCCTCTCTGTTCACTCAGCAAGCAGGTTTTCCGTGCCTGCCCTGTGTCGAGCTCCGCGCTAGGCGTCGGGCGTGCAGCAGTGAGCACGGGGGACGACGAGAGCCGTCATGGGTCAGGGTCTGCTACGCCCCCCTCCCCCGGGCCTCCCTAAGAAGAGAAGCTTCTCGCGATTTCCCTTCCAGCCGCCCTACGGCCACCACCATCACGGCCACGAGCCCCCTGGCGGAGACCCAGGGCACCAGCTCCCGGACCAGCCCGACAGCAAGTGCGGGGCTCCACCCTCGTGAGCTGCCGCCGGGATTGTCACTGTGACTGCGATGGCGATGCAGACTGTGGTTGTGCTCGTGGCTCTGGCTGTGGTTGTGGTTGTGATTCTGCCTCTGACAGTGACTATGGTTGCGATGGTGACTGTGACTATGTTGTGGTGGTGACTGTGGTTAGGGTTGTGAGGGTGACTGTGATGGTGACTGTGATGGTGACAGTGATGGTGACTATGATGGTGACTCTGGCGGTGACTGTGATTATGGTTGTGATGGTGACAGTGACTGTGGTGGTGACAGTGACTGTGATAGTGATGGTGTGATGGTGATTATGACTATGGTTGTGAGGGTGACTGTAATGGTGACAGTGACTGTGATGGTGACTACGATGGTGACTCTGGCGGTGACTGTGATTATGGTTGTGATGATGACAGTGATGTGACTGTGGTTGTGATGGTGACTGTGACTGTGATTGTGATGGTGACAGTGATGGTGATGGTGACTATGGTCATGATGGTGATGGTGACAGTGACTATGGTTGTGAGGGTGACTGTGATGGTGACGGTGACTGTGATGGTGACAGTGATGGTGACTCTGGTGGTGACTCTGGCAGTGACTGTGATTATGGTTGTGATGGTGTCTGATTATGTTTGTGATGGTGACCGTGATGTGACTATGGTTGTGATGGTGACAGTGACTGTGATGGTGACTATGATGGTGACTCTGGCAGTGACTGTGGTTAGGGTTATGAGGGTGACAGTGACTGTGGTTAGGGTTGTGAAGGTGATGGAGATGGTGACTGTGATGGTGACTGTGACTATGGTTGTGAGGGTGACTGTGACAGTGACTGTGATGGTGACAGTGATGGTGACTATGATGGTGACTCTGGCGGTGACTGTGATTATGGTTGTGATGGTGACAGTGATGTGACTGTGGTTGTGATGGTGACTGTGACTGTGATTGTGATGGTGACAGTGATGGTGATGGTGACAGTGACTATGGTTGTGACAGTGACTGTGATGGTGACAGTGATTACAACAGTGATGGTGACTCTGGCAGTGACTGTGATTATGGTTTTGATGGTGTCCGATTATGTTTGTGATGGTGACCGTGATGTGACTATGGTTGTGATTGTGACTCTGATTGTGATGGTGACAGTGATGGTGATGGTGACTATGGTCATGATGGTGATGGTGACAGTGACTATGGTTGTGAGGGTGACTGTGATGGTGGCGGTGACTGTGATGGTGATGGTGATTACAACAGTGATGGTGACTCTGGTGGTGATTCTGGTGGTGACTGTGATTATGGTGATTATGTGATGGTGACTGATTATGTTTGTGATGGTGACAGTGATGTGACTGTGGTTGTGATGGTGACGGTGACTGTGATGGTGGCCGGGTCGTTGTGGCTGTGATCATGATTACGGACTCCACCAACCCCAAGCTGGGATCTCCCCAACCCCAAGCTGAAGTGGTTTCTTTTAACAATACTTATCGTTCGTGCTCATTGACTTACCAGTAATTAGTAAAGTATTGTTAACACCAAGTCCAGACTTTTGTGGTACCAGTGTCACCGTCCCCTACTTGATCTCCAGTGGCCCAGGGCAGTTCGTCATCCTCTCTAGAGGGGGGTGGCCCTGTGGTAACCATGGCGAGGGCAGTTGTACAGGGTTCTTTATAAAAAGTGTATTCGTTTGGAGCTCGGGACATCTCGCGGTCTTTTGTACTCGGTACTCCTGATATACCCACGGAAGAGATGGGAGGGAGGAAGGGAGGGAGGGCGGCAGGCAGGGAGGAGACCGAGAACGCTTCCATCCCCGTTTCTCAGGAGAGGTGACTGCCGCTCCCGGAGGCGAAACGACTTGCCCGCTGACTCAGTCAGCCCAGGCTGCTGTAATAGAACACCACCGGCCGGGAAGGCTTGAGCAATAGACATCTACTTCTCACAAGCTGGAGGCTGGGAAGCCCAAGACCAAGGTGCCGGCCAGTTTGGTTCCTGGTGAAGGCTCTCTTCCTGGTCTGTAGATGACTGCCTTCGCGCTGCGTCCTCACACGGCCAGGAGAGAGATCGTGTCTCTCATAAGGACACCGCCTTCATGACCTGATCATCCCCTAAAGGCCCTACCTCCAGATACCATCACACTGGGGATTAGGGCTTCAACACACGACTTCGGGAGGGACATAATTGCGTAGTCCAAGCACCTACTGTCGCAGGGGTGTAGAGCTGAAGGTGTGACTGGAGCGCGATCGTAGTGATCTTCTCGGGCCTGCCCTGCCCTGCCCTGCTGACCCCTCAAGGAGCTCCTCGCAAGCAGCAGCGGGAAGCTGGGTGCCCGCACAGACCCCACAAACCACACACGCAGCCAGAGGCTAGGAGGTCGCTCTGCAGGGTGGGTCGCGTCCATGCAGCCCTGTGTCTACTTTCTGGCATCATTCGCGGGGCTAGTGTGCTGGCTCCTCCTTGCCTGAAGGGCAACATCAGTGAGAGAGAGAGAGGTTCTCTTCCTCCCCCAATCCCACGTTCCTTTAGCACCTTGTCGTGGTCGAATAATCCGTGCACTCGCCCAATCCGAATCAATGGTCCGCGTCTGTTTTCATCCTGTACCACCTCTTGTTATGAAGTCCCCTAAACTTTCTCCCTGTGTGACGTGTAGACCAGCAATACCTTATTTCACCGACATTTTGTGGGGGGGGGGGGGAATAAGCTATTCTACGTAGTTGATTTTGGCAAGAAACAGAAGCTTACTCCTTTATATATAGAAACTTTTTATGTAATCATTTGTCATGAAAAACGTTTTTTTCATCAAATCATGATATTCCCCCCCACCTAAGTTAGCAGGATCGAATGTAGCAGGTTTTCCCTAGGTGTGGTTGAGTGGGTGACCCATAACCTACTTTGATGACTCCCAGCCATCTTTAGGAACATCATCTCCTGGGCAGTTCGCTCAACCTCCCTGCCTCAGTTTCTTCCCTTGGAAGAAGATGCTCTCCGAGGGCTCTTCCCATCCTTCTCCAACTCCGCTGGGCTCCAATACAGAGGCACCCTTGGGAATTTGAGTGGGACCTGTTCTGAATCCCTCAGTGGTGACTGGGATAGACTTCGTAGAGTCACAACGTCCAGTGGTCTCCCATTCTTTCAAGCATCCTAATCTGTGGTTCCAGAAGAACCGAAGGTGCCTGACCTCAGTGTATAAACGCCTCGAAGTGAAGAGCTTCTGGCTTCCCCGTGGGCTAAGACCCCTCGTATTGTGGCTCCTTTTCTCTCAAATTCTCAGGAGACTATCGAAACTTCTTCCGGACTGGGTCCTGAATCAGAAAGGGGCTGGACTCCTGGCTTCCAGAAAAGGGGGCTTATGACACCCCAACACACAGCGAGCTTTCGGCAAGCCTATGCAGAAAATGCTCAACTCAGCATCGTGGGAGGGAATGGACAGCGAGATTCTGTCACTGCTCATGAGGAGAAGACCGAAAGCAAGACTTCAGGAACATTTCAGGATCAGACTATTAGTGTCCCTCTCTTTGTTCCTTTCATTTACCCCAAGCTCACCCTTTAAGATTTGAGGGGGACCCTCTTCATTCTGGAAGCCCTAGGATTTGCTGGTCAATGGCCACGATAACAAACTCCCATAGCCTTGGTGGCTTTCCAAAACAGACATCTATCCTCTCACAATTCTAGAGGCTGGAGGTTTGAAATCAGTATCCCTGGATTGAAATCAAGGGCTGTGCTCCCTCCAGAGGTTCTGGAGGAGAACAAGTCCCTTGTCTTTTTCAGCTTCTGGTGGCCGCTGGCATTCTTGGCTTGTGACTGCGTCACTGTCATTTCTGCCTCTGACTTCATGTGGCTTCTCCTCTTGCGTCTTGTCAGCTCTCCCTCTGCTTCTCTCTTAGGACATTTGGGATGGCATTTAGGGTCCACCCAGATAATCCACAGCGATCTTCCCATCTCATAGTCTCTAACTGAGTCACGTCAGCAAAGACCTTGTTTTGCCATATAAGGTCACACTCACAGGTCCCAGGGATTACGACACAAGTGGCTTCTTGGGGGGGGGGCATTTTTCCATAATTCTGTGGGTTTTAGTTGCTTAATTTTAATGAATTTGTAGTGCATTCCTAGTCTGTGGCTGGCAGCGTGTGAAACAGTGGGTCCCCCTCCCTCAAGACGCCCATGGATTAGTCAAGTCAGGGCAACGATGTGGTGTTAAGAACCATGGGAAAAACAACTCCAAGGCCCTAGAGGTACCCAGGATGGGTCCCAAAGTGTTCAGATTCTTTATCAAGCTCTGTAAGACCGTGCATACCCTGGCCTGCCCTCACCTCTCTGACCTCATCTCCTACCACTCTCCATCTCGCTGCCCAAGCCCCCACCAAGCTGGCCTCCTTCTTGTTCCTCATGCAAGTCAAGCTGTGCCTCAGGACTTCCGCACTTGTTTTCTCTGCCTGGAGCACACATTTTCCTCCCCCCCTCCCCATACCCCCACAGCTCCCTTCCTCACTTAACTCTCCTCTACTGGATCCTTCTCGGAGAGGCAATCCCCCTCCCCGACCCCAGTACCTTGTGTAAAATGCGTCTTCCTTCCTGACACTCTCCATCCCGTCCTCTGTTTTATTCATGTTACCAGATCTTATCACAATCATGTTTCTCTGGTCCAGGCCATCTCCATCTCCGAGGGCATTTTGAGATGTGATGACTAGAACTTTCCAGAAGATCCTAAACTTAAATGCATCCTGTTTCATTTCCAACTCCTTTTCTGAAAATTTATTTAGCTTTTGCGGGGAAGGCTGTGCTTAGTGACACATTGGGCTAAATTTCAAGTGGATCAGAACGGTGTGGGAGAATAGGAGGCTCTTCTAGGGAGGGATGTGAGGAGCCATTTTTTCAGTAGTGGAAATGACTGGTGTGTGCAGGGAGGTGGGACCTACTGTCATTTAACAGGCAGGGGTCTGGGATGCTAAATGTCCAGCAGTGGCATAAGACCGTTCTGCCCAGTGAGGAATTTTCTGGCCCTAAAGGTGAACAGCACCCCTGTGGGGAAACAATTTTAAGGAAACAGTCTGTATTCTGGCCCGAAAATAGCATTTTTCAACTGTAACTAAAAACCTTTAGCCCTATAATAGTTTTTTAGGCTATTTCTCCCCCAAATACATCACCTTCTGCTAACCGTATGTCACCAGCCCATTTATACTTTCCATTTTTTAATTTTTTAAAGTTTTATTTGAGAGAGAGAAAGAGGAGGGGAGAGAGAGAGAGAGAGGCAGAGGGAGAAGGAGAGAGAATGCCAAGCAGGCTCCAGACTCAGCGTGGAGCCCAATGTGGGGCTCAATCCTACGACCCTGGGATCATGACCTGAGTCAAAATCAAGAGTCAGACATTCAACCGACTGAGCTACCCAGATGCCCCTGCCTGCGCTATCTCTTGAGAGCCTCCCACTCATTCCCTTCCTCTGGGTAATCACTGCAATGTCACCCCTGGACTTTGAGGTTTCCCTGAGGGGATGTCCTCCAGAGTGTGTGTCAGTGTTGAATGAACTGAACCCCAACTCTGGACTCAAGAGAACCCCGTCCCCCAACGACTTTCTCCACCCACAGGACTCTCCTCTTATTTTCATTCTTTGTTTCCTTCCACCCATGACAAAGCTTCCCACCGCGAACCATTTTCCTTATCTTAATAGCGTTCAGGGTGGGACCTTGTCAAAAGCTTCTCGCAAATGAAAATAAACGACAGGGGGGCTCGGTCCCCTTATCCCCGGGGCATTTTCACCCCTTCAAAGAGCTCCGGTAGATTAACGGATTTGGGGGATTTGGGGTTTGTATGGGCTTCTGGGCCCAACTGCTGAATCCTCAGCCAAGAAGCCAGGCAAGAGGGGAGGCCCGAGCTCAAGACGAGAATCATCTGCCCCGCTGAGGAAATGGCGAAACCTCCAGGAACCCTACACTCTCTGCAGGCCTGTTCTTCTATGCTCCAAAACTGTTTCCAGAACAGTCGTATCTCCCAAAATTCTGCCGAGGAAAGGGGATCCCTTGAGCAACCCTCCAGGAGGCCCACCGGGAGAGCTGGGCTCTAGAAATACAGGGATGCCCCTAATTCTTCCAGGGTGAGGGATCCGGGAGCCAGATCTGGGGATGTCGAGAGTCAAAAGCCAGAAAACCCCTACACTGTCATCTCTCGGGCCAGCCTCTTTCTTTTCACGGCCATCTTTTCAATCAGCCTCCAAAGCCTGTATGGTACCCGCGATGACCCCCGTTTCACCGCGAGATGGGCAAAGCAAGGTCACACAGCTGGTCAGGGGTGGCCAGAACTCAAGGTTTGCCTGCCTCCATTTCTTCCTGTTTCTGAGGGAAACACTGTCGAAGCAGGCCACCCTGACCTTTGTGGGGGGGCCCGGACGCCTGCATCAGACTCTTCCGTTGCTGCAGTGTCCAGCCTCCGTCGGGGGTCCCGGGGGCCCAATCGTTTCGTGTCTGCCCGCCTAACACAACCAGACACACTCAGAAGCTCAGTCGAGTCAGGTCCCAGCTCATAGTTCAGGCAGACACACATCCCTTCCGCTGTCCAGCCGTAGCTGAGGCCCGTATGTGTCAAAAGCTTATTGTCAGCCAAGGTGGTGACTGAGACCTCCGGACACTGGCACCGCCCCGTGTTGGTTCAAATCCCTGCTCGTCTGCTTACCGGTGATGCTGTCTACTTCAGCACAGTAATTTTCTGTAGTTCAGCTTCCTCCTCCGTAAAGAGGAGATGATGAGGCTATCTGCATCCATCCTGCAAGGCTGTTACCGGTATTCCGAGTTAGCCGTTGATGGAATGCTTAGAAGACGGCTTGGCACACAGTAAGCATTCAATAAATGCTTGATTTAGAAAGTAGGACCCGCGGTCATGCCCAGGATGAAGGTCCTTGGTCATCTCACCTCTCCTGAGCCTTTACTCTCAAACCATCAGCCTGGGCCATCCAGTGCCCCCCATCCCCGGTGCCCTCCCCTGCGTCCTCACCGTGTTCACTGGTGGCTCCCCCCCCAACCTTCACGCTTACCCCCCCAGCCTGGCCCTCACTCACACCACGGGCCTCTTCAGTGGGACGATTCTCCCACACCATACTGCCCAACGCCCAGGACTGGGGGCCGCTGTCCTCCTCCACCTGCAAAGTTCTTTCCAGCTCCTTCGGAGAAACGACACCCTGCTCCTTTAAGGCCAGAACCACACGCACCTGTTCTGGCTTCCACAGCTCCTTCTTGGAATCCGCCCGCCTCCGCCCCACAATCCAGGGCACGCTCCTCTTTCTTTGAAGACACCAGACCCTGGTTCAGCCTTCATCTCTGCCCCAAGTCCTGAGGCTGGCCGAGCGCGTCTTTAAGACGCAGGTGGACAGGGGTGCCTAGGTGGCTCCGTCGGTTGAGCGTCTGACTTCAGCTCAGGTCATGGTCTCACGATTCGTGGGTTCGACCCCCATGTTGGGCTCTGTGCTGACAGCTCGGAGCCTGGAGCCTGCTTCGGATTCTGTGTCTCCCTTTCTCTCGCTGCCCCTTCCCTGCTCATGCTCTGTCTCTCTCTGTCTCTCAAAAAATAAACGTTAAAAAAAAAAAAAGATACTCATCCAGCACCTTGACCTCCTTATCTCCAGTCACCTTCCCCTCTGCCTCCCAGCAGAAAGCCCCCTCTTGTCCTCAGCGGGCCTTGTTATCACCCACCTCTGGAATCTTTAATTCAGACTCCAGCTACTCACCACACCTCTTCTGTCTTCCTGAATCTTCTAGACCAGCTCTGTCCAATAGGACTCTCTGCGATGATAGAAGGGATCTTTATTGCCTCTATCCAAATGAGGGTCAATTGAGGAAGCTTTAACCTCATTTCGTTTTATATTTTTCATTATTTATTTTTTATTACTAAAATTTTTTTTGCAGTGTTTAATTATTTTTGAGAGAGAGAGAGAGGGAGACAGAATCCAAAGCAGGCTCCAGGCTCTGAGCTGTCAGCACAGAGCCTGACGCAGGGCTCGAACCCACGCACCGTGAGATGATGACCTGTGCCGAAGTTGGATGCTTAACCGACTGAGCCCCCCAGGCGCCCCCGTTATTTCATTTTAAATCACTCAAGCTGGAACCGAAATAGCTCCATGTGGCTCCTGGCTACCGTATTGGACAGCACGGCTCTAGAACCCTGGCCTCCAGTTCCTCCGTCCATGGCCTGTCTTCACTTTTTCTCTCTTTAACTTTACTTCTGTGGCCCATCCCAGCAGCCACCTTCTTCCCCTTCCGTCCTACCTCCTGGAAAAGACCTGCTACTCCAGATTAATTCAGTGGTTCTGCTTTCTCTAGGTCTACACAAGGGCTGCTGAGCGGGGTGGGGTGGGGGGTGGCTTTGCCGGTTGGGGCTTTCTTTCTCGCAGATGGTCGACAACCTCAGCAGGACCTTGAGTTCTGGCCAGCAAGCATCAGCCTGTCCTACGTAATGACCCAATCAAGCTTTTACCTATCGTTAAACCTCTAATATTTCAACTTGCTCCCGTGCCCTTAGGAGATGCTGTCACTCTCTGTTCCGCTGAACCAACAGGTGCTCTCAGGACACCTGATGGCCATTTCTCCAAGGCTGATTCTATCCGTCTTCAACCTCTCTGCGTCTGTTCCTTCCTATCGCCCTTTCTCTTTCCTTCCACGTGTTTGCGCACTTCGTGAACGTTGTCTACCCTTGCTGTCCCCACTTTCATGACCTGAGGCAGCCTGGCTTCTGTCCCCACCACTCCTCTGCCACTGCCAGCCAAACAGCCAAGGTCACCCACGACTTCCTGGCCGTTCAGTCAACCCAAAGGACTCGTTTCAGGTCTTATCTTGACCGTGAAGGCATGTGGACACTGCTCACCACCCTTCCTTCCTTGAAACACCCCTGTTGGTTTCTAGGGCGCCTGAGCCTTCTGGCTTTCCTCCTCCTCCTCCTCCCCCTCCTGCTCCTCCTCCTCTATTTCTAAATTTTCTTGTAAAACGGCCACATTCTCCTCTTCCTAGAAGGATCCTTAGGCTTCCCAGGTAAGGCTGGGCACCAAGAATGGCGTTCCCCCTCCCGATGCATTCCTTCCAGAAACACCTGGGGATTTGCTTTCTCACCCAAGAGCTGCACTGTTGTGTTTTGAACTCTTGTGTGTGCTCTGGACCCTGCTGCTCAAGCCCAACATGCCTTTTCGGGTGTGTATTTATAACCCCCACTGTGAGAAGCTCGCACAACACTTGGACATCTGTTTTTTTCATTTGTCCCCTCGGAGGGCAGTATACTTTAGGGAGGGACACTGACAAATTAGAGGCATTGGGAGAGGCTGCCGAGTGGCCAGAAAACTGTCCCGTGGGAAATCGTGAAGCAAACTGGAAACATCGTGCCGAACAGATAAAAATGAAGGATGATAGGGGGCTGACTTCAAAACTTTGAGGAGGCAGAGAGCCTTGGTTTGGGCTTCCGTGTGGGGCTGGAATGGAATCAAGTGTATTAGTGGCAGGGAGGCGGGTTTTGATCGGAGGGAGACGAGTTCTACTGTGTCCCAGAATGTTCTGGACCTCCAGGATACAGACAGTCCTGCCCACCAGGAACTATTAAAGAAGATATGCTCAGTACCTAGTCACTTAGTCACTTAGTACTAAGTCACCTAGTACTTAGTCACTTAGTACCCAAGTGACCACAATGAAAGATCAAAGTGCCCCTCTCCCCCCACCCCAAGACCACGGCGCGAGCCCAGCTATCAACACAGAATAGCTACGCTCCATTTCCAAACTTGCTGCCATGCAGGATCCATCAAGAGCTCTGCAGACGAGGGTGCCCGGCTGGCTCTGTGGGTAGAGCTTGTGACTCTTGATCTTGGGGTCATGAGTTCGAGTCCCACATGGGGTGTAGAGATTACTTAAAAAATACAAAATTAAAAAAAAGAAAAACAAACTCTGCAGACAGAAACAGCACAGCAGGAGGAAGGCTCGGAGCCAGCTCCGTGAGCCAGCCCAGTAGATAACCCCAAAATAGACCCAAGTAGGGTGGGCAGTGAGCTGGGCTCCCCGACGTGCCTCTTTCAGACCCGTCCTGGCCGGACTACCTTCTCCCGACTCGTGTTTTGGTGTGATGCCACCGGCTTCTGTCATGGGCCATCACAGAAACTGTCCCACGGAGCTTGCCGCTATGACCACCATGGTGATGCTGTTGAGGATGTGTGCTCACTATCACATACTGTGTTTCCTTTATGCACCGCCCTCCCCCCCCCCCCCAGGAGAAATGCCTGTCTGACGTTAGCACCACGAATAATTATAATTCTCTTGAGTAATGGGTCTGTTTTTATCTCACGGACGCTGGGCATTGTCTAACCGACACGGTCTCCTTTTAATTTTGGCTGCAAGAAAGCTTAGGGACACATTTGTGGCCCACCCACCGGAGGTGAACAGGGCCTTCCAGGGAGGAGTTTAGCTCTATTCCCGTTTCTACTCCTCCCGGTTTTCCTTCCTTCTCTTAGCTCCCCTTCTTACGTTACCACTCAACCTTGAGAACCTGCAGGCAAAACTCAATGCAAATCACCTGGAATCTCACTATCCTGAAGTGATGGCAGTGAACCGCGTTGTCTTTTTATGCATCCTTAAGAAATAAAAATAAAAATGAGCTTGTACTGTGCATAGTGTCTTTTGGGGGCATAGTGTGTTATAATTTGCTCTCCCCCCATTTTATAATATGTCATGAACATCTCTCCGTGTAATTAAAAGGCTCTGCTTTAAGTTACTGCCAACGTCTGTAAGGATCTACCAACTTAATAGTAACGACGAACATTGTTACATCCGCTTACCATGCGCCTCGCTTTAGGTATATTCACACAGACGCTTTTATTCACGTACATTACGGGAGTACAATGTGTACGTGCGCGTATTATAAGCTACAATCTTCGTATGTGTTAACTCATTTGATGCTCCTAACCCTATGAGATGGATATTCTTGTCCCCTTTTTACAAATGAAGAAAGCAAAACACAGAAGGATGCTAACTGTGCCAAGGCCACACGCTCGGGTTTCAAAGCGCTGCTCCTCATCGCTATGTTGCCTTTCAGAACAGCACTGGGATCTCACAGCCCACAAGCACTAAACCTCTCCTTTCTCTCCTTCCACCCCACTGTCTAATTTATGTTATTTTGTCATGTTGTAAGTACCCTCATAAGTCACCGAGAATCCTCTCTGCTACAAGGCAAGGCAGAAATAAACAGCGTAGGGAGTGGTCAGTGGCAGGGGGAGAAGGCAGGACTAAAGCGTTCCCCGAGGGCAGAGGATGAACCCCGGGCTGTCGTGCAAGGGAACGCATTTATGTCCCTGGGCTGTGGTTGAAGTCCCATCCCTGGAAGAGCTGGCCTGGGTGGCCCTCTCTCAGGGAGGCTGGGGAAGGCGGTTTTCCAAGGAGACTGAGCTGGGCCAAATGAGCCCCGAGGCCCCTTCTTCGATTCTCACAGTTTATGAAAATGCCCATAAGACCGAACGTGACACTCGATGGAGAGGATCCAGGAAGCCAGCTCTTGGGCCGGAACCAGGACCCTGGGCTTTCAAAAGTCCAGATTTATTGCTAGATCGTTCATCCAAAAGTAACAAACCAACTGCGACTGAGTTCGAAACTCTCAGCCCGGTGTATTCTTTCCCTCAAAGTGCTTTGGCTACCGCTGCGAGAGTGTCAAAGGAGGCTCTCACTGTCCTCGGTCCTTTTGGTAAGGTGGCAGAGGATGAGGCAAGGAGAAGCTGGGTGGCCCCAAGGATGCCTCGTGAGAGGCTAATTGGGCGGGCTTATTTGACAAGGAGGAGAGGCAGGAGCCCCCGGGGTCTATTCCTAGATTTGATTGATGTTTACCAGCTGGGAGACGTGGGGCAAGCTTCTTGACCTCGGTTTCCTCATCTGCGAAATGGAGTTAAGACCTACTTTGCAAAGCTGTTGCGAGGCTCCCGTGAGATAGAACAGGGTATACAGCACCCTTGAAAATACAAGCCTGTGGCGGGCGGGACCTGGGGCGGGCTGGGCTGTCCCCAGCCTGAGGCCGGCAGACCCGCCTGGAAGGGGCCTTCCCCTCCGGCCTCCAGCCCAGCACCGCATCCCTGGCATGCGAGGAGCCGCGTTCCCGTTCCGGCAGATAGGCCAACCGCAGGGTGACAACTGTGGTGGGGAGGGGGGGGGGGCGGCACACGCCAGTAGCCCCTTCTCGCCTGCCCCCGGTTGGGCTTCAGGAAGAAGGGGTGAGCAGGCAGAGGTGACCTCCTCCTCCTCCTCCTCCCCATTCCCGGCTGTCTGCCCACAGGGGCACGGCCCTGTGCGCGGTGCCACCGGGGGCCATCGGGCCGGCTTGGAGGAAGGCCCGACCTCGGCGCAGCAAAGAAAACAAACACAGATGTGTTTGGCTGGGACCAGGAGGGAGCACAGCGTCCCCTCCCTCCCCCCCCCTCCCCGCCCTCCCGCCGGCGCGCTCCCCCGGGGCGTGGGGCCGGCGGAAACCTGCGGGGCTCCCCGGGGCGGCGCGGGGCCCGGGGTTGAGGCTGACAGTCCCCGGCCCGCCCCTCCTCCCCTCCCCGGGGTGCTCGCCGGGCCCAGCCCCCTCTCCGGGGTTTCCCCGGGCGCTCGCCGCCTCGCTTTCTCTTTGTCTCCGCGGCCCTTCCCCGGGCGCCCCGGTTCCCACCCGCTGGCGCTCGCGCTCGCCCCGCGCCCCGGGCCGCTTCCCTTTAACTTTCTTCTTTCCCGGGGTTAAAACTTTGCTCGCGAGCGGGCGGCTGCTCGCCGACGTTATTGGCCGGCGCCCCGCCCGGCGGCCCCGCCCCCCGCCCCCGCGCTCCCCTCCGCCCCCCACTCCCGGCAGCGGCGGCGGCGGCGGCGGCGGCGGCGGCAGCGGCGGCGGCGGCGGCGGCGGAGCCTTCGGGGGCGTGCGTGCGTGTGTGTGAGTGCGCGCCAGCGAGCGTGAGTGTGTGTGCGCCCGGGCGCGGGCTGGGCGGCACTCGGAGCGCGGACGGGAGCGGCGGGAGCAGGGCGGCCGCGGCGTCACTCGGGCGAGCGAGGCGGCCGGGGACGGGGCCGGGGCCGGGGCAGCGGCGGCCGCGCCGGGCATGGAGCTCGCAAGCCCGCGCTGAGGCGGGACGCGCCTGCTGGCCGCGAGCGAGAGGGATCTCCAGCCGTGCGGCGCGCGGGCTCCGGGCCGGGGGCCGGGGGGGCAAACTTTCTTTCTCTTTTGCCCTCTCCGGAGGTAAAGTCCCGAGCGCGGACTGAGCGGCGGGGACGCGACCCGGGCCGGCCCGGAGGGACCCCGGGGGCTGCGGGCGGAAAAAGGGGGCGCGCGGGCCGTGCGGGTCCCCCGCGCTGTGCGGAGGAGCGGGGCTAGGGGGCAGAAGCGGAGGGACGAAGAAGAGGGTGAGGGCGGGAGCGAGGGCGTGAAAATAGGGAGGCGGGGAGGAGGCGGGGCAGGGGCGGGGAGCGAGCGTTCAGCCGCGGCCCCAAGGATCGCGCCCGGGCAGGGGGGGAGAAGGGCTAGGGGGGAGAGGGGGTGGGGGGGTGTGGGGGGAAGCCTCCCCCCTCTCGGGGACGCGGGCGGAGAGGAGGGCGCGGGGGCGGCCGGCGGGGATGGTGCCGGGGAAGCCGGGCTCGCCGCCCGCCGCGGGGTGGAGGGCGCGGGGCGGGCTGGCTGAGCGCAGCTCCCCTCTCTCCGCAGGCGCCTTCTGCGGCGGGCGGACCGACTCCTCGGCGCGGCGGGGCCGGGGCAGGCTGGACGCGGCATGATGCGCGCAGTGTGGGAGGCGCTGGCGGCGCTGGCGGCGGTGGCGTGCCTGGTGGGCGCGGTGCGCGGCGGGCCCGGGCTCAGCATGTTCTCCGGCCAGGCGGCGCAGCCCGACCCCTGCTCGGACGAGAACGGCCACCCGCGCCGCTGCATCCCCGACTTCGTCAACGCGGCCTTCGGCAAGGACGTGCGCGTGTCCAGCACCTGCGGCCGGCCCCCGGCGCGCTACTGCGTGGTGAGCGAGCGCGGCGAGGAGCGGCTGCGCTCCTGCCACCTTTGCAACGCGTCCGACCCCAAGAAGGCGCACCCGCCCGCCTTCCTGACCGACCTCAACAACCCGCACAACCTGACGTGCTGGCAGTCCGAGAACTACCTGCAGTTCCCGCACAACGTCACGCTCACGCTGTCGCTCGGCAAGAAGTTCGAGGTGACCTACGTGAGCCTGCAGTTCTGCTCGCCGCGGCCCGAGTCCATGGCCATCTACAAGTCCATGGACTACGGGCGCACGTGGGTGCCCTTCCAGTTCTACTCCACGCAGTGCCGCAAGATGTACAACCGGCCGCACCGCGCGCCCATCACCAAGCAGAACGAGCAGGAGGCCGTGTGCACCGACTCGCACACCGACATGCGCCCGCTCTCCGGCGGCCTCATCGCCTTCAGCACGCTGGACGGGCGGCCCTCGGCGCACGACTTCGACAACTCGCCGGTGCTCCAGGACTGGGTCACGGCCACCGACATCCGCGTGGCCTTCAGCCGCCTGCACACGTTCGGCGACGAGAACGAGGACGACTCGGAGCTGGCGCGCGACTCGTACTTCTACGCCGTGTCCGACCTGCAGGTGGGCGGCCGCTGCAAGTGCAACGGCCACGCGGCCCGCTGCGTGCGCGACCGCGACGACAGCCTGGTGTGCGACTGCAGGCACAACACGGCCGGCCCGGAATGCGACCGCTGCAAGCCGTTCCACTACGACCGGCCCTGGCAGCGCGCCACGGCCCGCGAGGCCAACGAGTGCGTGGGTGAGTGGGGCGCCGCGGGGACGCGGGCGGGCGGGCGGGCTCCCGAGGACCGCCTGCCCCGTGGACGCCGCGCGGGCCGTGGGAGGCGCGTGCCGGGAAGTCCTGGGCCCGGGAGGGCTGAGAGCGGGCTCACGGGCGCGCGTGGCGCTGGCCGGGGACTCTCGCATTTGCGCCCGGCGGGCTCTGGAAGCCAGGAAGGCTGAGAAATGCTTCGGGGGAGAGGGTTTTGCAGGAAGCTTGCCGACCGGTCCCCCTAACTCCGGGCTCAAATGCAAAGCATCCACTGGCTTTAACCTCAGTGTGGCGGGACCCTGGGATCCGCCTCCGCTGTACGCCCCCCCCCTCCCCCTTTCCCAGGGCTGCAGCTGGGCACCCTGTTGGGAACCCCGGCCCTGTTCCCCGGGGGGTTCCGACTCCGCAATCACAGATCCCTTGGGAGATGGCAAAGGGATTTGCAGTTTGGGGCGAGTTATATCACTCCTGCGTCCTCCATTTGCCTTTCATAGTTTGGGGCAAAAAATATTTTTTTGCCCCTTTTGAACAGCGTATTTGTGTTAGCTGGGATTTAAAGATGAGATTTAAATTAATTACTATCCACAGGTTACAAAGGAGAGTTCAGTAATGATTTTAAAATAATTCAATCCTGGTCCAGAAAAGTGTACCAAAATATGTGTGTGTGTGTGTGTGTGTGTGTGTGTGTGTGTGTTGTTAGCGTCACAATTAGGTGAAATGAAACAGATTTGAGTTAACCAAGGATCCAGCTTCTCTCTTTGTAATGGGGTTTTAAGTCCTGAAAGAAATCTGACAAGGCTTGCACTGGTGAACACTGTTGGGTCAGAAATGAGGCTAAAAAGAGAGAGAGAGAGAGAGAGAGATCCGTTCTATTTCTGAATTGTACAGCTTTGCTGCAGTAGAAAGTCAGTTTCTCCCCAAAAAAAAAAAAAAAAAAAAAAAAAAAAAGAAAGAAAAAAGGGAGGGGGGAGGAGGAGAGGATTGTAGTATGAGATGTAAATTTCCAATTTCCACATTCTATTTTAATGAAAATTATTTCGCCCCTCAACATGCCACGGGGTGTGCATCTTTTGTGAACCTATAGTTACGCGCCCTCCCCCACCCGCGCCCCCCAGCTGCCACTGTGTGATTCTTCTCCCACTGTGGCACATTGCTAAGTTTGCTCGTCCCCACAAACACACGTTTCGGAGTCTGGTTCTGATTAATTGTCATGTTGTTGTCGCATAGTTTGTGCCTCATGACTTGTGGGTGCAGATTTTTGAGCAAGCCGGTGCAAAACAGGTCTCGGAGAGCCGGGTGGGCACCGAGGCCCAGTCAGGCGCCCTGGTCTGCGAAGGGTCTCGCCTCCTGTTGCACAGGGACGGCCTCCATTTTTGCACTGCGTCCCGCTTTTGCAGACCCGATTGTTCATGCCCCTCATTTAAGGGACTTGGGACTGGTTGCCAGATTGAAGAGAGTGCTCAGGCAGGGTTCCACAGCCAGCTAGTAGTTACACCCTGACTTAGTGGTCTTTGAGAATAAAATTCCTTTGATCTGCTCAGTTCCTTCAGAAATGTTGGTTTTTCCCATCCCTTCTCTTTCCCCCTCCCTCTTTTCTTTTCTTCCTTTTGTGCGTAAAAACCCTTTATTGACATTTAAAGGGCCTCCCACGGTTTTGCTATCAGTTTGAGTTCCTACGTGCAAAGGAAAGACACCTTCCAGTTGTCAGTGGGCAGGGTGGAAATTGGACAAAAGCAGCTCGCTGCACTGAGGCCAGTAAACTGGGTCTTGTGGTAACATTGTACTGGCCTGAAGATTCCTCTTAGCCCGTGGCGTTCACAGTCATCACTTACCCCCAGCTCTCTGCCAGTCGCTTCGGATGTGGAGACACAAACCGCATTTGTTGTTAACAATGGTCATGCTTTTGGAATAGTCTCTGTAGTTTAGGATTTTGTCTTTTGACCAGAGCCTTGGCTATGTGCACAAATTGGATTGACTGCTTTTTTTTTTCTTTAAGCCAAATTGAGCAATCAACATATGAACTAATGTAATTAGTAAGTGTTTTTGTTCAAAAAGTTTAATTAGGCCTGGTAAGGACATCATCTGCATGACAAACAATCAGCTGACAATATTTTCTGGTTTTTAACTGAGGTTATTTTAATTCTCAGTAGTTAAAGTATCTTTAAATCTCACCGATTATTCAGTCACCTCATAAAAGCAAAGCCAATTCAACGAAGTTCAAGTTATTTATAGTTTCCTTTTTGAATAGATGTTCTGATATCTTGTAGTTATAGCCCCGGGAGTGTCAGGTTGAAGTTCCCATAAAGTCTTAATTGAAATCTTGGTGATTTTTCCATCATTCCACAGAAGAGAAAGCCAGGAAAGACAATTTAGAAGTGATTTACAATTAGAGGTCGAGCTTTTTATGAAAAGGCCCTATAGTGGAGATATGTGAATGAATTAGTATTTGACAGGTGTTCTGAGACACTACAGGGCACTGTGCTAGGGGAAAAAAAAAAGCATTAATAAATCCTTCAAACACTAACTTTTGTACTATCAGCGGCTCAGATTTTTTTCCCCAACCTAATCCCATCTTGTGAATTTCACACTGTTGACATATCAAGTCAAGCTACCCTGATTATTTACAACGAAGCCAAAGTAAAGAAGGTTGTTTTTTAATTTCAAAAATCGGTATTGATAAAAAAAAAATGAAGCATCACTGTGTTATTCTGTCTTTGCCTTTATGAAATAATGAGGCAGTGATTTATAATAGACTAAAATGGCATCCTTCCTTAGGTTAACCCCCCTGCTCCCCGCCCCCCCCAAAACCCTAAAACTTAAAAAAAAGAGCCACGGATGTTATTATTTGACTACATGGTTCTAGATGGGGCCGCAGTAATTTCTGGTTGCTAAGAAATGCGTATGTCCTGGGGCGCCTGGGTGGCTCAGTCCGTGGAGCGTCCGACTTCGGCTCAGGTCACGATCTCGCGGTCCGTGAGTTCGAGCCCCGCGTCGGGCTCTGTGCTGACTGCTCAGAGCCTGGAGCCTGTTCCAGATTCTGTGTCTCCCTCTCTCTCTGACGTGCCCCCGTTCATGCTCTGTCTCTCTCTGTCTCAAAAATAAATAAACGTTAAAAAAAAAAAAAGAAAGAAAAAGAAATGCGTATGTCCTAAAAGTCTCCTTTGGTCAGCTTTCTTCCTGGTGTTTCAAGGTTGAGTTCTCTCCGGAATCAATGTGAACTTTGTAAAGCCCCATTTTATTTTAAATCCAATTTTGGATTTCTCCTGGAGGAAAGAAACCCCTCAAAACAATATGAAAGACAAGACCATGTATAACGTTACAGCCTCGACAGCCCTCAGTGGAATACCTAAATACTTTCTTCCGCCCATATGTATCGGCAGCATTCACATGGTCTTATACACATGTGCATTTACATTCACTGCGTAAAGAAACATCCATGCATGGTGGGGGCGTGCGTACGTTCAAGGGAAAACGCATGAACGGTTTTAAACCACCTGGGTTGCTAGGCCCTTTTTCCTCCTCCTTCTTTTTTTTTTTTTTTTTTCTTTCAAAAGAGCATCTGAAGACCATATTGTGTTTCATAAATTATTGACATCAGTTTTAATCAGTGTCCCCCTGACATCGGAGCTGTGTTAGTATTTAGTGCCTGACGAAGCATGCTGTTTAATCTTACTGTGGGAATGTCACTGTGAACCCCTGCCTGGTTTGTGACAGGGTAAGCTTATGAAAACTTGTTTTGCGACTCACTCTATGGCTTTGCGTTGCCCAGCTGAAACCCAAAACCCACACAAAAGAGGTCTCTGCAAGATGAGCACCGTGCTGGGCTAGCCTCCTATGGTCATGGGTACCTGCAACATAATGCTGGTAATTGTTTAAACATGGCTTTGGCTGGCGGCGGTGGGGGGGGGGGGTCCCTCATGCTGTAAATGGCTCTCGCACTTTGGCCCACCATCATCCCCAGCAGGAGAGGGGTGTTATATTGGAGGTGTTGCTGTGAGAAATCCAATGCCCCACTAAAGACTCTTGCAAAATCAGAAGGCTAAAATTATGTGCCGCTTAAGGCTAGAGCCTGGCACAGAGCTGTAGATCAGTGAATGTTTTTACAGTCTTCGTAATTATCATAATTACCGTCATTATGGTGGTTAACGCTTGAGAGCTTATTTTTTGCCAAGCACTCGTATTAGTCATTTAATCATTGAGGCTGTGCTAATAATAAGTAGGATGATGGCACTTATTTCACAGATGAGAAAACCATGACCTAGAGACACTAAAATGGCTTACCCAAAGCCATGTGGTTAATAGATGGCGGAGCTAGAAACTTTTTGACCTGACGTTTATCGCATCGGACCCTTTGTGCTGACTCCACATAGGATGGACAGATGGACGGACGGATGGATGGATGCATGGATAGTTAGTTGGGTCGGTGGTTGGGTGGGGGGCCGTTGTATATCCACATACAGGAGAGAAGATGGAACGACCTGTTACTTCCGGAAGTGGAGATGGTTCCGTGGCTATGTTGATTATGTCGTGCTGTATTAATTGTGCTCATACATATTTAAATGTGAAGTTGCATGTAAGAAATTGTCCTTCATTTTAGCCATCAGGACGAATGGGAGCTGGCTGTTAGGAATATAAGGGAAGAGACTTTAGGTGCTTTCTGGTGGGTCTTGACATCCATAAGCGTTGGTGACGGCCAAGCGTTTTCTTGATCTCCAGGGCCCGCGAGCTCTCTTGGAGGTGGTGGAACAGAGCTCGTGATCAGAAAATCCTCTTTAATAAGGCCTCTTCCTTTTCCCTAGTGCTCATTATCTCCCTTGCTTCTCTGGAACATATGGAAAAAAACCAAGGAAGGGGCCAAGGAGTGTTGTTGGAGAGGGGAGTTTACTGGCGCATCGGGTGCGGCTCACGTATGTTGGTAACGCAGGGCCGACATTTATCTCGGTGGGCCCCACGGCAGCTGGAGGGAGGGTCTCCGCTGGGCTTCTCCTGAGCACCTGGTGGGCAAGGAGGCTGCTCCCTCCTCTACTGAGAGACGGGAGACAGACTTGTGTCTGGGTAAACCTTCGAGGGTGGGTCTGTGCATTTCCAGGCTTTGCCAAGAGGCCTTTTTGGCCCTGCCCAGACTCCTCTCTGACCTCCTCCTCCCGTAGAAAAATGAGATCCTCGGAAAAGTATTTGAGACTTTATGTCCAGAGTAAATATTGGAAAGGCAGTGGGTTGAAATTCAGATGTTCCCTGGAAGGAATCCCCTCATTTTCTGCTCACAGCTGGTATCGATATTTCCTTCTTGAAATGAGTTGTGCTTTTCATTAAGTAAATTTTTTGTCTTGGGATTAAACCAACATTGTATTCTTAATAGACTTTTATGTTTACACTTCAGATGTCCACTGGGTTGTTCTTCGTGTTATCTCGATGGCTTCTATAGTGTCTGCTATGCACATTGGCCTCACCAAAATAAATGGCTCTCTAGGGAACTGGATTATAAAACAGCCTTATCTGTCGATGCACCAGTAAGGAGATTTTGTGAGTCAGTAGGTTTTTTGTTTTTTTTTTTTCTTCCTTTCAGAAGTGATAATCATACCTTGGGTTTCTGCAATGCCTTTCATTAGAGGGAGACTGCAGGTCTCAGAGGGCTTTTGAAACGCTCAAGATTTAAGCCTAATACTTACAGAGTGGCCCACAGTATTTTGCCTGTTGTCTGGAAAGACACAGTGCCCTTGTGGTCTCCGCAGCCTTGGAAGATGGGGCATCGATCGGTTTGGGCGGCCGAGGGGACTGGCAGAGGTTCCGGTGGCGGTCCAAGGGGACTGTCAGGTTGCACCCTGGAGGACAGACCACAGATCCCTACTGAGTGCCAGGCATCATACCGGATGCTTCCCGTGTGCCTTGTTTTGATGAATCGGGTTACCCCATGGAATGGGAGCTTTCCAAAGACGGACGTCCCCGCCACCAAAGGGCAGTGTTTCACAGACACAACGAAGTGTGGAGCGGTCTGCGGGGCACATGGTGGCTTATTCAGTGAGGCCGTTGCATGCGCGGAGAGCAAGGGGGAGTATCGATCATGCTCGTTTCAAAGGCTGGTCACATGGGGGCGCCTGGGTGGCTCAGTCATGATCTCGTGGTTCGTGAGTTCGAGCCCCGCGTCGGGCTCTGTGCTGACAGCTTAGAGCCTGGGGTCTGCTTCGGATTCTGTGTGTGTTTCTCTCTCTGCCCCTTACCCACTCATGCTCTGTCTCCCTCTCTCTCTCTCTCTGTCTCTCTCTCTCTCAAAAATAAATTAAAAAAAAAACCCTTAATAATAACACTAATAATAAGGCTGATCACCTAAGAACCGCATCCTGTCGTAACCAGCTCCGAGGGGCGGTTTTTCTGAACGACACCTGAAATGTCTGAGCTGCCCTGAGACAGTCCTCCAGACACAGTCTATCTCTTCGCCTCCACGCTGTCTGTCATCCTGAGGTTTGACCTGTGTCGCACAACATAGTGAGTTCAGTATCGCATCGTTGTATTCTCATTGCAAAAACTCATTTCTATTGGAAACTCAGAATTGGCTTTTAATTGGCCTTCGAAACGTTGTATAACGTGTGTGAATCCCCCCTCCCTCCCCGCCTCCCCCTCTCTCCTCGCCTCCCCCCAGTTCTTTTGTGCGGGTTCTGCGCTCTGACAGAGACAAGAAGGGGCTGTGGTCACGGGATGGATGAAATGTGGGATGCCTCTCATCTGGGACTCTCTCTTCCGACGCTTCAGTGACTGCCCCAGAAGCGGGCTCTGCCTTTGCCCGTGTTCGAGGCATTCCCTGGAGGTCCCCAGGTCTTCTGCCGTTGGGACTGGTGTATTAGCTGTCGTTAGGGTGAAATGAATTCGTGTTGCAGTGCGTTTACGCATGTAGAGGAGATCCAGAAGACCCATATATCTGTAGGTGTGGCGGACGTCCAGGCTGATCTGGGGGCGGGGGGGGGTGGCTTTTCAGAGGGGGAAGTAAATTTCTTGCGTGGAAACCCTGAAAGGCAGAAAGCGACACCCTAGTGCGCTACAGCCACTGATAACCAAGGAATCTTCCTACCTCAGCCCGGAAGAAGGTGCTGGAAAGTCTGCCTCTTGTGGAGGATTTAGGACTGGCCTGGGTAACGCACGGGAGGTATCAGCCCCCTGTGCAGGTAGTCCGAGTTTCAGTGTGGAGCCCATTCGTGCCCTCTTCCGGCTGGTGCTATTGATAGATTTTTAGATTTTTTTCCTCCCTGGGTCCTTTTCTGCCTACAGATGAGAGAGAGTATTGGTTGTCACGAGCAGTCGTCTGTTCCACGTTCCAAAAGTTCCACGCCTGAGTTCAACAATCTGTAGGGCCGTAGGGACCTTTAAATGGGCTGGGTTTGAATAACTGAGTCTTACTTAGGTAACCAGGAAGTGAGAATAGATCTCTCGTAGTTTCCCAGAGCACCTGTGTGTTGCCCTGTGTTCGATACTTGGCAGAGCATCTCAAGTAGGTGGACCCCCTCGGCCCGTCTGATTATCACCGGCCAGGGCTTCTGATTTGATCTGTTTCCTGCTTGGAGTGGCCGGGGTGAGGACTCAGCAAAAGCCCTCCTCCCGTTCTGACACCAGGGCAGACATTGCTAATCGATCACAGCACTCTTTTCCTTTAAGGCCAGAAATGGTCATCGGGTATTGGAGTCCTTTACGTTATAACACGCGAGGCAGCCGGTCTTACTTAGGATTAGCCTAGGAGATGAAAACCGTATGACATCTTTGGCCCCAGAAGACCTTCCCAGCTCCCCGGGCCAGCAGACAAAGAAGTCCCTCGGGAGTGGGCGTTTCTAGAGCCGTCAGGGGTCAGGGGGCTCTGTTGGGTCCGGGACGTAAAGACACGTGAAGTGGGTGCCCTCCCTGCAGGTGGGATGTACTCTCATTGGGGGGGGGGGAGGCTGTGCATGAGAAGGGCGAATTCTTGTACACCTGTACTTTAAACCGTGAACACGGTTCAAAGGGAGGAATTTGGCCCAACGCCGCGGATCGGGGGAGGCTCTGAGGCTCTGCAGAGGAAGCGGGGTCTGGATTTGGCTCCTGTCACATGGCAGGACTGGGTCACAGTCCACTGCGACACATTTTCCGCGTGCATTTTTGCTCTGTTGCTGTGTTTTCTGTCCTCGCCGAGAGCGTGGGAGACCAGGTTCTCTGAAAAGAGTGTCCTCCCACAGTGTCTGCCCCTCCCAGGCAGGTTCCCCTGGACTGGACGGGGACAACTCCAGAGCTATCCTGACGGGGCTCAGGACTCCGGTGCGGTGAGGCTTCCCGGGTTGGGGGGGGGGGGGGCCTTCCCACCTGAGAAGCGGGGCCCTCGCCCCCCCCCCCCCCCCCCCCAAGACACATCTGTGTGGCATTGAGAGACTCTGCCCGGGGCCACTTCCCCCGGTGCTCTGCTTACGCTCCGGCCGGCGTAGAAAGTGCCAGACAATAACGGCTCCAACCCCAGCATGAAAAAGGAAACACATTGTGTTTACAGATACAGGATTTGGCATCAGAAACTTGAAAGTACCTTTGAGTTGGACGCCCCAGGGCAGGGCTGTTGGACACCCTGCCCCGAGTCCCGCGGCCAGCTTGCTTCCTCTGCCCAAAGTCAGCCCTCAGAGGTGGACAGGGTGCTCCCAGCCAACTCTTCCTTCCCAGACCCGGCCCTGTCTCCCTTCCTGGCTCAGACCATGCGAGAACTCGGGGAGAGAGAGTGCCCGGCCGAGCAGGGCGCAAAGCACTGCTCGCTCCAGCCCTTCGGAAGCCGTGTTCCCGGGCCGATGGGCCACCACGATAGCGAGAAATGCTAGGGAAGAATGAGACGGGGCATTTCTCTGTGTTTCTCAGCCCTGTTTACTGTTAGAACCAGGGCGGGAGGGCTGGTGGTTTTTCTTAAGTCCAGGATGCCCACAGAAGGATATGAGCCACGTGTAAGTGACGGGCACGTGCTATTTTCCTGCTCCGTAGGAATGGAGATCGGAGAGCACGGCTTTCTGTCTAAGAATATATGGACTGTCAGGGGGCTCCTGGGTGGCTCAGTTGGTCAAGCGTCCGACTCTTGGTTTCAGCTCAGGTCACCATCTCACGGTTCGTGGGTTCGAGCCCCGCGTCGGGTTCTGTGCTGACAGCTCGGAGCCTGGAGCTGCTTCGGATTCTGTGTCTCCCTCTCTCTCTGCCCCTCCCCCTTAATAAATAAACATGAAAAAAATATATATGGACTGTCAAGATGTATGCGTTAGGGCTAATGGTTGAAAGAACCCACGTCCAGCCTCACACTGCTTGGGACTTTTGGGTACGTCGTTGAAGCTCTCTGTGCCTTCCATATCCTTGGCGTCCTGGGGGCCCGTGCAAGACCCCCGTGGTAGATGGGGGCCGGGGAAAGAGAGGAGCCTCTGCATAGGAAGGAGACCCAGAGACAGAGTGCTCGTCCTAGACTTTGGGCTTTTATCACCACACACACGTCCGTCAGCCTCCCAACTGCTGCGCTCTGTTCTAAACACCGTACGGATATTACCTCATTTGCTCCCCACAGCAGACTATGACGTGGGTTATGTTATTATTACCCTTCGGGAAATTCCTCTCTCGTCTTTGCCACGCGCACATGCGAGTGCGTTTCTGTTGGGCGTGCGTCCAGAGGCAGCATCCCTGGACCCTGGGGGAGGTGTCAGCTCAGCCCCAGGACAAGGTGGTTATACACCGGCCCAGCGTTTTGCAGAAGGCGGCCGTACAGGTTCACATTTGTGCATAACGTTACAGGTGAAGAAACAGAGGCACACGGCAGAAACAGAGCTTGCCCAGGGTCACGCATGGAGCAGGTGGTGGGGCTGGAATTAGGATCCAGGCGGGGTGGGCCCCAGAGTCTTGCTTTTCACCGCTGTGTCTGGCTGCCTCTCGTCTTTCACCCGCATATATCCAGATCTAAAACCGATGATGCTGGGGGGGGGGGGGCGAAGGTGCCCTTGGCTTCTCTAGACCTCAGTTTCCTCTTCTGTAAAGTGAGGGGTTGGGGCACGAAGACCGTCTTCAGTTCTGATAGTCTGTGTTCCTGCAGAACGCACCTCCTTCCTGGTCTGTGTTACCCACCCCCTCTCTATTCCATTGGTGGGGGGGGGGTCCCTCCAAAGACTGGTCAGGCTCTGAGAGCGAAGGACCTCACTTGGGCCCGCCCCTCAAGACCACCAGGGATTTCTCCTCCTCTGTTCCACTTGGGGAGGGGAAGACGTGGGATGTGTTCCTTCTTGGCCCTCCTGCGTGTCAGCTGGCTGGGCTCCTGTCTTCAGATCGCGCGTGTGCAGCTGGATGGATGTTGACAGAATCAACTCACCTGTGTAACTAGCTCAGCCATCAAGAAATAAAATATTTCCAGAAGGCCTCCGTATGTCCTTCAAATCACCCGCCCCACCGTATGCCGCCATCTTGGCTTCTAGCACCCTTGATTTGGTTTTGACTGATCTTCAACTCCATATAAATGAAATCATCCCATATGTTCCCTTCAGGTACCTGCCTTTTGCTCAGCGTTATTTCCTTGTAAGTAGTCTGAAACATAACGTAAGCCTGGAGTCCTTTTTTGTTTGATGGGATGAGCTCAGCTTCTAGGGGGGACCGATCATCCTGTTTGCTTCATCTCCTGACCTTTGCTCATGCAAATGATTTCCTCGTGTGTTTTGTAATGTCTGACTGTGAGCTTATCTTTCTGGGAAATTTTGTGGAAATCCCACCGGTCTTAGTTGTGGAGTATCCCTGCTGAGTGATTTTACCAGACATCTTAGAGCTTATCATGGGCCCGGGACTGATTTTTCCGTTAAGTGAGGAGTATGCATTTTCCTCCAGTCCCTTCCAGGCCTGGATCACTGCTAGTCTTCTAATTGGTCTCCCTCTCCTGTCTACTCTGTCCTCCAGGCCCCTGAACTATTCTTACTGGTAGTTTCTGCTGCCCAACACTCAAATGGATGGCTTCCTCAGTCCCTTGATCTGTTGTCACTTCTCAGTGAAGCCTGCCTTGACTATCCTTCTTAGTAATATTCTAAATCAGGGGAACTAGATGGCTCAGTCTGTTGGGTGTCCAATTTTGGCTCAGGTCTTCACCTTGCCCTTCGAGGGCTCGAGCCCTGCATTGGGCTCTCTGCTCTCAGCTTAGAGCAGGGAACCTGCTTCACATTCTGTGTATCCTTCTCTCTCTGCCCCTCCCCTGTTTGTGCATGCTCTCTCTCTCTCAAATAAGCAAATAAACTATAAAAAATAAATAATATCCTAAAACACTTCATCACCCATCTGTGTTTGTCTCCGCGTGCGCGTGCACGCACACGTTCCTGATCATACCTTGATCGCATCATTACCTTCCTCTGTTTCTCCTCTTCCCCCCATAACACTTAACCTACCTGCTAACATGCTACTAATTTACTCCTTTATTATGTTTATGAACTGTCTTTCCATTCTCCCGCTTGTCCCGTTGTAACACTTGTTAGAAAGTAAGATTATGGGGGCGCCTGGGTGGCTCAGTCGGTTAAGCGTCCAACCCTGGCTCAGGTCGTGATCTCGTGGTTCGTGAGTTCGAACCCCGCGTAGGGCTCTGTGCTGACAGTTCAGAGCCTGGAGCCTGCTTCAGATTCTGTGTCTCCTTCTCTCTCTGCCACTTCCCCACTGGCATTCTTTCTCTCTCTCAAAAATAAATAATAAAAACATTAAAAAATTAAAAAAAAACAAAGAAAGCAAGATTATGCAAGGGCGGGAGTCCGGTCTGAGTTGTTCACAAGAGGCCTGGCCTATAGTAGGTACTCACTAAAGTATTTGTTAGAGGAAAGAATTCAGGGTCTCATTTCTAACTCCTTACTGGCCTTGTAAGACCCAAGGTCTCATTTCCTTTTTGTGTATGGGTCCTAAAACCCAAGTCCAAAGCCACGAAGGCCTGTTTCCAGGTCAAATAACCAGGCTTTCTTTCCTTTGATCTCTTCTCCCTCTCTTCCAGCTCCACTCACACACATCCCTTGGTCACCACGGTCTCAATGTTTCTCCTAATATTTTGGCTTTCAGATTTTTATTTCCTCCAGCACCTGGGGATTTCCTTTTATTTCTTGTGAGATCTGCTGTGGATTAAATATTTTTTAAAAGTACATTTCATCTAGTATTTCTAGATGTTAGCAGCGGTAGGGGTTCTGCATGAGCTCAGTCCCCCTTGTTGCCAGAACTCGAAGTCATATATTTTAATCTTTCATCCATCTGGAATTAATTGTGACATATGGTGTGAGGTAAGGATCTCTATATTTTTTTTCATCAAATATGTAGCCAGTTATTCAGTGACAATTGTTGGAAAAAAATCATTCTTTCTCAGTGATTTGAGATGCCATATTTATTAAATGCTTAAGTATTCTATACACTTGGATCGGTTTTCTGGATTTTCCATTTTGTTTCACTGATCTGTTTTCCTGCCACTTCCTATCTGTTTGGATAGTGCATTTTGGTGCCTGGTGGCTTCAGTATTTACTGACTTATTCTTTTCACATTGGTTCTTTTTCATTTATTCTCATTGCTGTTCTTACGTATGTATGCACACGTGGGCTTTAGTTGAGTTTGTCAAACTTTGGTACGCATGCCATTGATAATTTGATGACTCTGTTCTTAAACTGAATTTGGTGACAACGGATAGCTTTACACTTTTTAAATTGTAACTGTATCAACTCGACTGTTGTGCTTAATAGATTAGATTATCGAAATGTCTCTATTAGGGTTGTAAGGATAAGAAATGAGTACGATATAAATCCGGTCAAAATCACAAATTTTGTGCTTCCCTTTGTTTCTTCTAGATAAGTTTTTAAAAGTTTTATTGAGGGGCACCCGGGTGGCTCAGTCGACTGAACATATGACTTTGGCTCAGGTCATGATCTCGCGGTCTGTGGGTTCGAGCCCCGCGTCGGGCTCTGTGCTGCCGGCCTCTCAGAGCCTGGAGCCTGCTTCGGATTCTGTGTTTCCCTCTCTCTCTGCCCCTCCCCTGCTCACTCTCTGTCTCTCTGTCTCTGTCTCTGTTTCTGTCTCTCTCCCCCAAAAATAAACATTAAGAAAATGTTTTTTTAAATAAAAAAAGTTTTATTGAGTTATAATTGAAATCAATAAACTGCCCATATTTGAAGAGTGTACTTTGGTTAAGTTTGACATGTGTGTGTACCTATGAAAGCATCACCACGATCAAGGTATAGGACATATCCATCAGCCTCAAATGTTTCCTAATGCTACTTGGTAATTCCTCCCACACTTCCTGCCCCTTTCCACCAGAGCACTTTCTGTCATTTTATATTAGTTTGCCTTTCTAAAGTTTTATATAAATGGAGTCATGTGGTATGTCTTCTTCCTTGTCTGGTTTCTTTTAGTCTGCATGGTTATTTGGAACTTCATTCGTGATGCTATGAGCATCGGTGGTTCACTGCTTTTTGTCACTGGTAGTATTCTGTTGTGTGGACACACCCCAATTTGGCCATGCACCTGTGGATGGACATTGGCGTCATGTCCTATTTCTGGCTATTACAGATAAAGCAGGTATGAACATTCCGGGGCATGTTTTTGCAGGCAGAGACACTTTCATCTCTCTTGGGAGTGGAGTGACTGTATAATATGGTAGGGGTATATTTAAGTTTCTAAGTAGCTGCCAAACTGGTTTTCAGAATGGTTGTACTGCCACTTTCCATTTATACCAGCAGTGTATGAGCGTTCCAGTTTCTCCAATTTCGTTCCTCACCAGCGTTTGATATCGTCAGTCTTTTCAGTATACACGGTGATGTGGTCAGACTTTTAATTTTAGGCATTCTAAGAGGTATATGGTAGATACGTTTACAATTTTAAACCTTAGCCTCACGTTTAAAACATTTGTTTTTAATTTTAAGGAGAGAGATAGAGGAAGAGAGAGAGGGGGAGAGAGAATCCCAAGCAGGTTCCACCCTCAGTACAGAGCTTGATGTGGGGCTCGATCCCACAACCCTGGGAACATGACCCGAGTAGAAATCAAGAGTTGGATGGTCAACCGACTGATCCATGAAGTCACCCCTAGCCTCACACTTCTTGAAAGAAAGTTGATTTCCATGTGTTTAGAATTCTGATTACTATTAGGACAAAGATTTTTTCCTTCTCCTTTTATTTCCTAACTGGATATTGCTGACATATAGAAAGGTTGATGATTTTTATGTAAGTATTTTGCAACCTGTAGGTCTTTAAATTAATAGTGTTTCAGTTAATTCTCTGTTCTTGGATTTTTTCATATTCAACTATAATCCTCAAATCATGACTGTTTTAGTTTTTTTTTCCCCTAATACTTGTACTTTTATTTTTCTTGTCTTATGGCATTGGATAGAATTCAAAATAACGGTTTATAGGAATGCTGGCATATACCCGTGTGTTGATTCTGACCCGAGTAAGAATGTTTCTAGAGTTTTATCACTGGGTATGTTTTTGTTACTAGTTTTAATATAGACTTTTTTTTTATTGTGCTTAAAGAAATTATTTCTGTTCCTGATTTACTGGGAAGTTTGCTCCTTTTTGTTGTTGTTGTTTTAAATTAAGAATATGTGGAATATTGGGGCATCTGGGTGGCTCAGTCAGTTGAGTGTTAGACTTCAACTCAGGTCATGATCTTGTGGTTTGTGGGTTTGGGCCCCACATTGGGCTCTCTGCTGTCAACTCGGAGTCTGCTTTGGATCCTCGGTCCCCTTCTTTCTCCACCCCCACCCCCCCACTGGTTCTCTCTGTCTTTCAAAATAAATACATTAATTAAATAAGAATATGTGGAATATTAATCCTTTGGATATTAATCAAAATGATCATATACTTTTGCTTTGACTATTAATGTAATGAATTTCATTACTTGCGTTCCTAAATTTTTTAAAATAGTTTTATTGAGATATAATTCATATACCATACAATTCACCCATTTAAAGTATACAATTCAATGTTTTTGAGCATGTTTATGGAGTGGTGCAACCATCATTAAAGGTAATTCCAGAACATTCTTTCTCTCAACAAGAGAATCTTGTACCCACTGACCATCATTCTCCATTCCCTCCTAACCCACTTAACCCACAACCACCCCAACCCTAGGCAGCCAGTAATCCACTTTCAATCCCTACAGATTTGCCTGTTCTGGACATTTCACACAGAGAGAATCATACCATATGTGGCCCTTCTGACTGACTACTTTCAGTTAGCGTAACGTTTTCCTGCTTCTTCCATGTTGTAGCGTGTCAGTACGTCATCCCTTTGTATGGCTGAAGAGTACTCCATTGTATACATATGCCACATTTTATTGACGTGTTCATCGGTTGGCGAACATTTGGGTTGTTTCCACTTTTTGTTTGTTAGGAATGATGCCGCTATGAGAACTGATGTTCAGGTGGGTATGTGTATGTGGATATGTGTTCCTGTTTCTCATGGCTTATACCTAAGAGGGACTTGCTGGGTCACATGGTAACTCTTTGTTTAACTTTTTGGAGCACTGCCAGACCATTTTCCAAAGCAGCTGCTCCATTTTACATTCCCACACGCAACAGATGAGGGTTTCGTTTTCTCCACGTTCTTCTTCTTTTGCTTTTTAAAACATTTTATTTGAGAGAGAGAGGGAGAGAGAAAGAGAGAGAGAGAGAGAGAGCGAGAGAGAGAGCGAGAATCTTAGGCAGGCTCCATGCTCGGCATGGAGACTGATGTGGGGTTCGATCCCATGACCCAGGGATCGTGACCTGAGCTTAATCAAGAGTCTGACGCTCAACTGACTGAGCCACCCAGACACCCCTTCACCATGTTCTTCTTGTGAATACTTATTCTCTTTCTGATTATAACCATTCCGGTGGGTAGGAAGTGGTATCTCATTGTGGTTTCATGATTTTCTAAATTCGAACTGTTCTAGCATTTTGGAAGACGTTTATTTGGTGACAGGTTGTTCTTTGATAATATTTTATTTTTGGTTTTTCTAGATCTCTTCAAAAGTGAGATTTGCCTGAACTTTTTTTCTCTTTATATTGCCTTTTGTGTCAGGGCGATTCTAACTTTACCTTCTGAAGTGAGAAGTTTCCAGACTTTTCTGTGCTCTGGAATAATTTAAGTAGCATGAGAAATAGCTGTCCCTTGACGATTTGCCCGAATTAGCCCATCTGGGCCCTGTGCCATTGTGGAAGTACTTATTCGATAACCATTTCAATCTCTTCCGTGCTTATATGTTTATTCAGGAATTTTTCATCTGCTTTTTGAGTCAAATCTGGTAATTTGTTTTCCAAGAAAATTATCACTTACCCAGATTAAAAAAAAAAGTTTTTTTTTTAATGTTTATTTTTGAGAGAGACAGAGCACGAGTGGGGGAGGAGCAGAGACAGAGGAAGACACAGAATCGGAAGCGGGCTCCAGGCTCTGAGCTGTCAGCACAAGGCCCGACGCGGGGCTCGAACTCACAGACTATGACATCCTGACATCATGACCTGAGCCGAAGTCGGATGCCCAACTGACTGAGCCACCCAGGCGCCCCTCACTTACCCAGATTTTTACCATAGTTGTAAATATAGCAGTCACTAAAACTATTTTTGAAAATTTCCATATGTGTCTATATCACCTTTCTGATTTCTGATACTGCATATTTATTCTCACTCTCTTCTTGCCTAGGTTTATTGTTTTCTTGATATTTTTGAGAGCGACGGTGGTAACACCTAATAATGTCTATTAAACGCTCTCTGTGTGCCAGGCCCCATGCTGAGTACTGTGTGTGCACTCGGTTTTAAAATCTTGGGGTGCCTGGGCAGCTCAGTCGGTTGAGCATCTGACTCTTGGTTTCCTTTCAGCTCAGGTCATGATGTCACAGTTCGTGAGTTTGAGTCCCGCGTCAGGCTCTGTGCTGACAGCTTGGAGCCTCCTTGGGATTCTGTCTCTCTCCCTCTCTCTCTGCCACTCCCCTGCGCTCTCTCTCTCTCTGTCTGTCTCCCCAAATAGACTTAAAAAAATAAATAAACCTTAAAAAAAAAGACCTTGAACTTGCCTGATGTCACACGGTGACAAAGCCCAGGGTGTTAGGCCAACAGGACCCACCTGCTCTCAGAAGCAGGGCTCTTGACTTACTGCTTGGTGCTGTCCCTTGGTTTTGAATGTTGTATATTGTTTCCAATTTTCTTTTTTTTAATGTTTATTTATTTTGAGAGAGAGAGAGCGAGGGAGGGGCAGAGAGAGTGGGAGAGAGAGAAACAGAGAGAGAGAGGGGGGTGAAGAGAGAGAATCCCAAGCAGGTTCCAAGATGTCAGTGCAGAGCCCGATGCAGGGCTCGAACCCACAAGCCATGAGATCATGACCTGAGCTCTCAAACCAAGAGTCAGACGCTTAACCCACTGAGCTGCCCAGGTGCCCTTATTTCCAATTTCTAATTTCCGTTTCATTTCTATTCATTTCTTGTCTTTGCGGCCCTCGAGATATTTTTCGTTTAAATGCTCAGTTCAGCTCATATCACAGTTTTCTGATTCCTGCTTGACAGCGAAACCATCCGAGGCCGTGACTTTTGTCTCCAGCGCGGTTCTCAGTACCCGCCCTTCGTTTCCATTCAGTCTGATCCTGCCACTGTCACTGCTTTGACAATGACAATGTGTCATTGTGACTTTCACCTTCTTTCTGCTCCTGGAGTTATTTATGAATTGGATTTTCATTTCCAGGCAAGTGGGTCCTTAAAATATAGGATTTGTTATTAATGGCCAACTTTATTGCAGCCTGTATAGTTATTAATAATCTCGTGTGCGCGCGCGCACGTGTGTGTGTGTGTGTGTGTGTGTAAGATCAGTTCTGTTGGTATTCCATAGGAACTGAAGGAGAACTCTGTGTTAGGGCAGACTTCAACATATTAGTTAAATTGATCTCTACTGATTTTTCTTTTTCTCCAGATACTCTGTATGTTTGTTTTTATGTTCACCTACGGGGAGCAAAAACACAATCTTAGTGGGAGACGCTAACATTATCCATCGCTCTCAGTATTTAACCAATTAGGAGGCAGAGTCGTCCAACCTTTTAAAAAACTGGGGACGTGCAAAGGCGTATGTGGCGCATGAACTCCAAGTAAAAGCCGGGGTGTCACGGGGTAGTATCTGAAAGGTCAAGTTCCGAGCAGAATGCTGTGCCCAGGGCAAAGCTGGTTCTTGTATACTGATACCAGGAAAAACGCACGCACCGTACCGTGAACTTCAGTGGGTGTCACCTGGGCCTTGGGCTCCTCCTTAGCGGAAACAGGGAGTTGGCAGATGGTTCCTCAGTCTCTTCCAGTGTTCCCGTTCCATGATGGTGGTTTTGGGGTTCCCCACTAAGTGGTGCCAGGGAGGGAATGAACTTAGAATGAGAAGAAGCAGCACAAAAAATGGGCTGATTCCTGGTCGAAGTGAGAGCGGTTTGAGCTGACAGCTGGGCTGAGTTTATTACTTGGGCTCATTCCTGTCCTTACGTGAGCATCATTGCCTTTCGTCCGGGCAAAGGAGGTTTGTTGAAACACAAGTCTGTCTACACGGACAAGATGGTGAGGCCGCAAGAACTCACTGACATGGGGCGCCGCCTCCCGTAATGACGTATGACCCCGAAGGCTTAGTTTGGTTCTGGAATATGCCCCCTGCCCCACCCCCAGGAGCCCTGAGCTCCCCGAAACAGTGTTCTGTAGGCGGCTTCCTGCGGGAACGGGCAGGAGAGCCAGCACATGCCTGCCTCTGTTTCTCCTCCTTTTCCTGCCGAGGGGTGATTGATTCATGGGAGGAAGAGGGGGATGCTGAAGACAGGCATGTATTTCATAGAATACACCAGAACCATAAGCGAGGCTTAAAATTAACGAGCTAAGTATCCAATTTAAGAAATTGGAGGAAAAAATTACCAGAATAAGCCAGGAAAAAAGGGGTGGGGGGGGGGGGGGGGGGGGTAGAGATCAAAGTAAGATCGGGAGTCAATGAACTAGAACCCAACAGAGATGATCAGCCAAAACCAAAAGTTGGTTATTCGGAAAGACGAATAAACAAATATCTGGAAAGACTGGTCAAGAGAAAAAGAGAAGGCACAAAGAAAAACATGAGGAATGAAAAAAAAAGGCATAACTAGAGATCTGGCAGAGACAAAGAAAAGGTAATACCATGAATAATTTTATGCTAATAGATTTGAAAGTGTCACCTCCTAGTTTCTCAATCAAACCCTGGAGTGTCTCCCAGACAGCTGCCCATAGATGACGTACCTAAAATCTAACGTGGAACCCGTGAGAAAACAGACAAATTGAACCTCATCAAAATTTAAAACTTGTGCTTCCAAGGACACTACTGAGAAAATGAAAAGACAGCCCTTAGAATGGGAGAAATATTTGCAAATTATATACCTGATAAGGACCCAGAAGATTTAAAGAATATCATCTATAAGAAAAAAAATCTTACAATTCCACGATATGAAGGCAAACAAACTGAAAAGGAGACATATGCGTGGCCGGTAAAGCATGTGAAGAGAGCTCCCCTCATTAACCAGAGTAAATGTGAACGTCACACTGAGATGCCACTTAACACCCACTGGGATGGCTCGTAATCAAAAAGACGATAGCAGGTGTTGAAAAGAATCTGGAGAAATCGGAACCCTCGTGCATACACTGCTGGTGGGAATGAAAAGCGAGGTAGTCGCTTTAGGAAAGAGTTTCTCGAAGGGTTAAACACAGAGTTACCAGGTGACCCACAGTCCTGTTCCCAGGTATACACTCGAGAGAAACAGAAGTACATATGCATGCAAAAACCTGTGCACAGATGCTCACAGGGACATTATTCATAACAGCTGGAGAGTGGAAACAGCCCAAATATCCACCAACAGACGAATGGATGATTAAAGTGTGGTATATCCATTCAATGGAATAGTACTCAGCCACGTAAAGGAACAGAGTACCGAGCCATGCTTAAACGTGGACAGATCTTAAACATTTCACGATGATTGAAAGCCAGTCACGTAAGACCATGTACTATATGATTCTGCTTATATGGAATGTCCGGAATGGGCAAATTCATACAGGATGTAGATTAGTGGTTGCCGGAGACTGAAGGGAGGGGTGAATGACGATTTGGGGTTTCTTGTTGGGGATGAAATAATGGTGGTGATGTGCATAGTTTTAGCACAACTGCATGGTTGTGCTAAAAACTGTGGAATTGTACACTTTTCAAGGGTAAATTGCATGGTATGCAAATTATATCAATAAAAACTTTTGGGGAGAGAAGGAAATACTTATTGAAATGTGTATTTCTGAGCCTTTCCCTGGTTTCACTTCTCTGGGGGTACAGCCTAGAAATCTGCAGATTGGCTAACATTTTCAATGAAACCAGCGCGCAGAGAGGTTTAAGAATCTCCGTCCACTTATGGGGCGCCTGCGTGGCTCAGGCAGTTGGGCGCCTGACTCTTGATTTCAGCCCAGGTCGTGATCCCAGAGTCATGGGATCGAGCCCCCACCTGCTTAAGGTTCCTCTCTCCCTCTGCCCCTCTCCGCGGTTTGTGCGCGCTCTCTAAAACTAAGTTTAAAAAAGAAGAGAAATCCAATTAATCAATGTCAAAAGTGATGGGTATAGAAAATCACTATTTGGGGAGAAAAAAAATCCCAGTGATAGTTGTTGCAGAGAATCACAATGTGTGCTAAAGTTAGCAAGTGAAGGTACGAGGGACAGAAAGTTTCCACGGCGTCAGAGTATCTTGCCCCAATTTGCAATGCAAGAGGAGTCACTCTACAGTGAAGATACCAGGCAGACGTCACCTTAACCACGTGATCAGAACTAACATAACTAGTAACAGGACATATTGCCGTTGTGTGCCACCTGATAGGAGGTGCTGGAGATGTGACATCCCTTCTGTGGGATCTTGCTGAAAATACATAACCTGCACTTAATCGTGACAAAACGTCAGCTAAAACCAAACGAGAGACATTCTACCACGTAACTGGCCCGTACTCTTCCGGAGTAGCAAAGGAAGGCAAGGAAAGTCTGGGGCCACTGGCCCAGACGGGAGAGGAAAGCAGAAACAAGATACGTAAATACAACATCAGCCCCTGGGTTGGATCCACCCTGGACCAGGAAAGGACATTGGTGGGACAGTTGTCACAGCTTATGAGTGTTATAGATTAGATTTCAGTTTCCTGGGTTGTGGTCAGTGTGGGATGGGTATGTTGAGACATTAACAGTGGGGGAAAGCTGGGTAAAGGGTACCCAGGAATTCTTTGCAGCCTTTTGCACCTTTTTTTGTGAGTCAAAAATTCAAATTGAAAAATGACAAAGAAATCACTCTCCTAGAGCGTCACGATTCCCAACCTGAAAGCCACTGGGGTAGCAGGAAGAGCCCCGGCTTCGGGATCAGACGGCCCTCAGCCGGACCCCCAGCCAGACCTCGGGCTTCCCAGCCTCAGTTCCTCATCTGTGGAAATGGGTTTAATCACGTCGGTGTTCTAGGATGGTTGGAGGGTTGAATGAAGTGATGCACGTAAAATGCCAAGTGCGACACCTTCACGAAGCAGGGGCTCTGGGAAACGCCAGTCTCCCCTCCACCTCTCACCTCGGAGGGAGGGGATCGGTCCTCTGGGCTGGGCTCTTTGGGCCTGGCAGCCGAGGAAAGGGGCATCACGGGAGAGGGAAGGGGAGAAGCCGCCGGCCTGGGAGCTTTCTCACAAGAGCTTTCTCTTGTTGGCAGGCTGCTTCAAGTCATACCAACTTCAAACAAAAAGGGTTTTCAGACACAAGGAAGGCTCAACCTGGCCAGTGCCAGGCCTGGCTTGGCATTTGAATGCAGAAATCCAAGTCCTCAGAGCTTGCAGACAGACCAGACCATCCTAGCTCCCATTTGCAGAAATGCCAAGGATCCGGGGGCACAGCTCCTCTCCTGGGCTCGTTCTGATTGTTGACTCTGCGGACAAATTAATTAGACTTAAATAAGAGCCAGTTCCCCCACGGTGCGTATTCTGCTGACAGCTGAGACCCGGGCGACGGGCCCGAAGGTGGCCCTTCCATCCACCTGCCTCCCCTTCTGACTCCTCCCCCAACTTTGCAGCATGTGGATACATGTGCCCGGCTGGTGTTCTTAATGGATTATCTTGAAGTCAAACAAAGCGGTAGTGTACAAAGCAGGCCAGGTACCTTAGGTAGTTTTTCAGGGTGTGTTTTCACATAGCCTCCTCCGTGTTCTGTCACTTGGGTCTCCCACGTGAGCAGAGGGTTGCAGGAGAATGAGCCAAAGTTAAAAAGGCACAGTCATAGGACGTCGGAATGCCCCGAGTGCGTTTCAAGCCTGCTTTCCCTGTGATTATGGCGGCCTCACCTGTCAGCGCCCACCCTAGAGAAACACACAGGTGCACAGAAAGATATCCTGGGAGTCTCCCGGATTTCTGTGGATTGAGATCTGTCTACCTGTCTGTCTTCTCTTCCTTTTATCTCTCTATAACTATACATTTTTTTAAAACATTTATTTATTTTGAGAGAGAGAGACAGAGCAATGAGCGGGGGTGGGGCAGAGAGAGAGGGAGACACAGAGTCGGAAGCAGGCTCCAGGCTCTGAGCCATCAGCACAGAGCCCGATGCAGGGCTCGAACTCACAAACCGTGAGATCTTGACCTGAGCTGAAATTAGATGCTTAGCCAACTGAGCTACCCAGTCACCCAGAAATCAGTGGTTTTTTTAAAAAATTTTTTAATGTTTACTTATTTTTGAGAGAGAGATAGAGCGTGAGCAGGGGAGGAACAGAAAGAGAGGGAGACACAGAATCGGAAGCAGGCTCCAGGCTCTGAGCCATCAGCACAGAGCCCGATGCAGGGCTCGGACTCACAAACCGCGAGATCTTGACCTGAGCCGAAGTCAGACGCTCAACCGATGGAGCCACCCAGGTGCCCCAGTCTCTGTGTAGCTATAACCTGCGTCTGTAATACCCACATACCTGTCTCCATGTGCACACACAGAAAGAAACACAGCCTGAATGTGCGTGGCAAGAAATGGCTACGTAAACTGTTAACGTACAATCTAACGCTGCAGGTGAAAACCGTAAACTTAACGTGTGTGCCCCTGGGCAGGATGCCGTGATGGATAGTACGAAACCACTGATGCATCGAAACGAAATCCCATGCCTCGTCTACCACTGACGCGCAGTGCTCCCCTGAGGGGTCTCCCCTCATCCCCGCCACCCCTGCTTTTCAGCTCTGGCGCACAGTAGGCGCTTTCAGAATAGCATCTGGTTTCGGGAACTTGGTGACCTCACTGGCCTCGCTGATAACGCGTGGGTTATTAATTCACTTCATTAAATTAACGAAGAGCCAGGGGGTTGGTCTGTCTGAGCCCTGAGCTGGGCCCTGTATGTAATTGACAAAATCGGCCTGTGGGCCAAATTCTGCCTGTTGCCTGGTTTGTAAGTAAACTCACATTGGCACGCAGCCACACCCACTTGTTTATGGATTGTGTGTGGCTGCTTTCCGTATAATGGCAGGGCCCTGTGGTTGCGACAGACACTGTGTGGCCTGCACAGCCTCAGATAGTGACTATCCGGCCTTTTCCAGAAAAAGGTTGTTGAACCTTGTCCTCATCCCTTCTCCCAGACCAGCCCCGTTTCTTTCCTTTTTTTTTTTTTTAAAGGTTTATTTATTTATTTTGAGAGATCATGAGCAGGGGAGGGGCAGAGAACAAGAGAGAATCCCAAGCAGGCTCTCGTGGGGCTCGAACTCACGAACTGTGAGATCATGACCCGAGCCGAGTTCGAGAGTCAGACGCTTAGCTGACTGAGCCGCCCAGGCGCCCCCAGCCCCATTGCTTCCAATACCCGGGGCTGTTCAGAAGAGCCGGCCCTTCCCTGCTGCTGCTGTGCGGCTCAGCGGGGTTTGTCTGTAAAAGCCAGATGATGCTTGCTTTATTATAAATTAATCATTAAGAAAGTCACCACGTCCCTTTGCTTCACCAACACACTGTCCTGTAGCCACGTCCTCCCCGGGTAGCTCTCTGTAGGAGTAGCCACAGAACTTCTGAAGATGCCTTGTTTCTTAAGTAAGCCCCCTCCCCGCAGACCTGAGTCCCCTCCCTTCCCGCCCCCTCCACCCCTATGTCCCGGCCTCCAAGGACAGTCCTCCGGCCTTTGTCTTTATGTCCTTAAGGCCTCTCCGAATGCTGGTGCAGAACAGGTGCTTAAATAAACATGCGGTGGGGGAGAAATACACGGATGAAAAGTGTTGAAAAGAAAATAGAGTCGCCTCATTCTCTCGCTTTGGACAGCCTATCCAGAGGGCATTCACCAGAAATTAAGGAAATTTATTGGCCTTCAGGAAGCCACAAGTTGGACAAATGGTTAGCAAATGGGTCTAGCGCACCGCGGTTGGAAACGGAGTGTTTTGCCTCCCTTCACTGGGGACCCGGTGACGATGGTCGGGGCTCTGGGTGCCGTGGGGAGCAGATCTGTCTTGCCGTGACTGCGTTGGCCCCTCCTGGTGCCCGTGATTTGCTTCAAGGCTGCAGAGAGAGGCTCTTCCCCGGGACTGGGCGCTCAGCCGTGTGCTTCGGCAGAGGGATCCCTATCGGGTACCTGACATCTAAGTTTTTAGGCTGTGTGTGGGACCCACCAGGTCGCCATGGGAAAGGAGAGTCTGTGTCCCAGAGAATCAGGCAACTGGGTTAGCATTTCCAGAAGGGGTTTTGTCTGATTCACAGGCTAATTTCAGCAGCAGGGTGATTATCTAGAACAATGTGCCACACAGAGTGACGTCCCTGACAAGCCCAGATGTTAACTCCGGGAGGAAATCTCGCTCATTCAGGCCTGGGGAAAAGCCTAGAAAAACACCAGTCGTCCCGTGGTCCTGTGGCCGGCTGCCTTCCCAGGTTTGTCCGACCTGCCTCGCTCGGGGAACTGGTTTCTGCTTTCTCTCCGAGCAGGGCTGGAGGGCAGGGAGGGGGGGCAGGTGGCGAGGGACGGATTAACCCCCCACCCCCATTTGTTCTATAATGGGGATATTCATCTTGCCTTGTAGAGGGGGTCTTTCTTTGGAATGAAAAAGATCCCCCGTGCGGTATTTGTCAAAAGGTGCCCTCATGAGGCCGCAAGAAAGGGGCGGGGGGGATGCTTCAGAACAGGAGTCGGGGACGGGAATCCACGCTAAATATCTGGAATGAGAGGGCTGGGTGGGTTTGGCGGGCGAGGCAGGAGACCCTGCCAAGTGGCAGGGGGCTTGGGCTTGGGGCGGGGGGGGGGGGTGAGGGGCCCAAGTTTCAGCTCGAGCGCTGCCTGGCCGGGTGGCATCGGCCCACAGCCCTTCCCTTCGGGAACAGCCTCCAGCCGGGCTGCACAAGAGCTTTGGGATTGCTAATGGGCCTTTAGGAATGCTAAATGGAGCATTTCTGTTGCAACAAAGGGGAAAATGAGTGGAGAAAGGAATTTTAGTCTTGGCCCTTCCTGAGGGGAGGGCCGAACAATGGCGGTGCAAATGGACAGAGTAAAAGTTTTATCTGGGTTCCGAAAAAACAGAACAAAGTGCACATGCCCTCTCGGCAGCATCTCGGTTGGGCGACGCGGGCACCGGAGCGGATCCGCCGAGGCTGGGCGGGACTCTGCTGGGTTCAGCCTTCCCCTGGGCAAAGGGCTGTGGGCGGGGCTGAGAATCACTAGGTGGGTGCCTGTCTGAGCCAGACACTTCCGCAGGCCTTGCTGCCTTCATTCAGCTGTTCACGCGCTCATACACTCATTCCCTCGGTCATTCACTTGTTCCTTTTCTCATTCACTCATTCATTCGCCATCTCCATCCAGTCACTCATTCGTAACACATTCATCCCATTCATTTGCTTATTCCTCTTGCCACCCACCATCCTCCATCCATGCATCCATCCATCCATCATCCGTCCACATCCAACATCCACACATCCAACATCCATCCATCCGTCCACACATCCAACCATCCACAATCCATCCACACATCCACATCCATCCATCCATCCATCCATCCATCCATCCACACATGCATCCATCCACACATCCATCCATGCATCCATGCATCCATCCATCTATCCATCCATCCATCCATCCATCCATCCATCCATCCATCTATCCATCCATCTATCCATCCATCCATACATCCATCCATCCATCCACACATGCATCCATCCACACATCCATCCATGCATCCATGCATCCATCTATCTATCCATCCATCCACACATGCATCCATCCACACATCCATCCATCCATCCATCATCCATCCATCCATCCATCCACGCATGCATCCATCCATCCATCCATCCATCTATCTATCCATCCATCCATCCATGCATCCATCCATCCATCCATCCGTCCACACATCCAACCATCCACACATCCATCCATCCACACATCCATCCATCCATCCATCTATCCATCCATCCATCCATCCATCCATCCATCCATCCATCCATCCATCCATGCATCCATCCATCCATCCATCCATCCATCCATCTATCTATCCATCCATCCATCCATGCATCCATCCATCCATCCATCCGTCCACACATCCAACCATCCACACATCCATCCATGCATCCATGCATCCATGCATCCATCCATCCATCTATCCATCCATCTATCCATCCATCTATCCATCCATCCATCCATCCATCCATCCATCCATCCATCCATCCATTCACCCACCCACTCATTCATCACACATTCATTCCATTCATTCCATTCATTCACTTATTCCTTTCCTCATTCCTTCATGCATTCACTCACGTGTCCCCCTCACTGGCTCACTTCAGCCAGCAACTCTTGATCTCACACAACTCTTGATCTCGGGGTTGTGAGTCTGAGCCCCACGTTGGGTGTAGAGATGACTTAAACATAAAATCTTAAAAAAAATTTTCGCATGGAAACTCAGTGGGAGGAACTGGTCAACGTTGAGCTGCTCTGGTTGAAAGAGGCATTTATGAAAGGGTGGGGGGGGTGACTGGAATGTATCATCCTTGTCTGCACCCCCACCAGCCACCCCACGCCCTGTCTTACTGCCCCCCCCCTACTTCCCCATGACCAAAGGACCCTAGGGCCCCAGGGGACATGGTTTGTAAGGAGAACCCTGGTACCAACTTCCACAACCTCTTATTTTTGACCTCAGTCAATTTACTGTGTAAACAGCAGGTGGACGGGTCTGTTGGCCGAAATAATTTCATTTTCACTTAATCCTCCATTTGACGTGCGGCCGGTTGATTGCACAGAGATCCCGTGGTGACCCCGAGTCTGTTTCCTAGCGATTGGCCAGGGCTGCCTTTCGCCTCTTTGCTTTTTGCCCTTCCTGCTGATCTGTTTCCCGGGGCGATAGCGTGACCTGTCGGCGCTTTCTTGGTGACACTTCTCACTCTGCTGACCGTTCCCCCATCTCTCTGTTTGGATTGAGTTCTCGGTATTTTCCATTGCTGCTGTTTCTTCCTTGTTTTTATAATTCAGTTGCTGATCGCAGTTTACAAAACACCTCGGTAAAGCCCGCAGGTGGGAAGGTGGTATTGTTGACCCACTGTGCAAGGTCACTGACTGGAGGCCATGATCAGGTTTGACAGGCCCTACATAAAAGAATTTTCTGGAAAATTACACCCATCTCCTCTAAAGCAATACTTTTATTTTACCTTAGTAATTTGGAATAGCATCTTTCTGTAACGCATTTTATATTTACCTGCTTTCTTTTTTTTAAAAAAAACAATTAATGTTTTTATTTATTTTTTGAGAGAGAGAGAGAGTGAGAATCCCAGGCAGGCTCCACGTGGTCAGTGCAGAGCTGGACACATGGGGCTTGATCCCATGAACCGTGAGATCATGACCTGAGCTGAATCAAGTCGGATGTTTAACCGACTGAGCCACCTAGGCGCCCCTATACTTACCTGCCTTCTTAAACAGAGCACCCCAAACATAATCGAGCTTCTGTGTTTTTTAAAATGTTTGTTTATTTTTGAGAGAGAGACAGAGACAGAGCATGCGTGGGGGAGGGGCAGAGAGAGAAGGAGACACAGAATCGGAAGCAGGCTCCAGGCTCCGAGCTGTCAGCACAGAGCCTGACGCGGGGCTCAAACTCATGAACTGTGAGATCGTGACCTGACCTGAAGCTGGACGCTTAACCGACTGAGCCACCCAGGCGCCCCGGCAATTATACCTATCTTATAGGAATTTGTGAGCATTAGGGCCTACATAGGATTCTTGACCCATGACCCATGATAGGCACTCAAACAACAACAACAACAACAACAAAACCGAACAGCTTAAAGACAGAAGGAAAGGAGCCTCTGGATGGCTCGGTTGGTTGAGTGTCTGACTTGGGTCATGATCTCGTGGTTCGTGAATTTGAGCCCCGCATTGGGCTCCCCTTTGTCAGTGCAGAGCCCGCTTCAGATCCTCCGATCCCTCGCCTCTCTCTGTCCCTCCCCCGCACTCTCTCTCTCTCTCTCCTCTCTCTCAAAAATAAATTTTTAAAAAAAGGAAGAAAAGGGGCGACTGGGTAGCTCAGTCGGTTAAGTGTCCGACTTCGGCTCAGGTCGTGATCTCGCTGTTCATGAGTTCGAGCCCCCGCGTCAGGCTCTGTGCTGACAGGTCGGAGCCTGCTTGGGATTCTCTCTTTCCCTCTCATCTCTCTCTCTCTCTCCTGCTCTCATGTGCCGTCTCTGTCTCTCTCAAAGTAAACTAAAAAAACAAGGAAGTATAATTAAAAACAAAAAAGACCCATGGAGATGAGAAGACACCAGAGGGTAGGTCCCAAGCCACCAAGGCCATGTACAGCCGAGTTGTGCGTGTCTTTGAGCCCTGGGGGTGAGGGAGGGGAGTAATAGCGTGGAAAAGATGGCCCAGGGCAGAGGAAGCTAGGCACACTGGGATCAGAGTGCATGCGTGCAAACATTACCCAAACACTGGCCCCTTATGATTAGGGAAGGATACATGAGAGAGTACGTTTGATCCCAGAAGGTACGTTACCTGCCACATGACTGGAACTTCCCACCAGTGGGCTTTGGAACAGGTGCAGCTCTATGCAGAGCATAGGAAGTCATCAGCTTTTTGCAGCTTGTTCATCTGTGTTTTCTTTAGCTAGCGGGAGAGCAAGGAGGAGGCAGCAAAGGTTTAGGAGAAAGGCGTATTGAAAAGCATACATTGATGAAATTACAGCTAGCTACTCTGCCACAGCGCCCTTAAGTGAGTCTCCTTAGGTAGCTTGCTTTGCGCTGGGGGGAGACCGCTGTGCTCCGTTGTCATGGTAGAACCCTCTGGTACCCACCAGTAGAGCCCCTAGGTGGCCAGGGAGGTAGAGAAGGCTTGGTGGAAGAGGGGCGGGAGGCTCACCTGGGTTAGTTGAGTGGGCAGTGGGACGAGGGAGTGGCAGTGGGACAAGGGAGTGAAGGATAGAGCACACTCTCGGTGAGCAATGGTGCGGAGGGAATGGGTGGGGCTGACATTTTTTCAGAGGGTGTCCAGTCAGTGAAGGAGTTTGGCAGGACCTGGGCTTGGAGTGGGGGAGTGGTAGGGGATAGCGCGGGCAAGATGGCGGGCGGGTTGTGCCCCGTGGGCTTTACATAGGCAAGCGGTGGTCGGAGTCCCAGATGGCCGCGTCCTCCCCCAGAGACTCAGTAGGTCTGGGGAGAAGGTCCGCAGAATTGGCATTTCTGACAAGTTCCCCGATGGCGCTGGTGCTGCTGGCCGGGAGGCCACAGTGGAACCACTCATAGGCCATGGGAAACCAGGACCGGTTTTTAATAGGGCACAAGCTTGATGGAAAGATACAGATGGGTGGCCGTGAGAGCAGTCACTTGTGAAATCAGGTGGTCGCATCCCCCAGTCAGGGTCATATCTTGGTGGATCCTTCCACCTGGATGCATACATCACCTGCTAGCAAAAAATAATTTGAGACCACTGTTATAATTTGATGACCCCAGGCTCTCCTGGTATGTTTTTCGCAATTTGAGATTAGAGACTGTGGCAACAGAAGACTTAGGTCTATTCCCAGGCTGGAGAAACAATGCAGAAGAATGTTTCTGCCTAAGTGCTGAGATTTTCAGGATGCTTAAAAATTTTTTCTTTTTATGTTTATTTTTGAGAGAGAGAAAGAGAGTGAGCAGGGGAAGGCAGAGAGAGGGGGAGACACAGAATCTGAAGCACAGGCTCCAGGCTCCGAGCTGTCAGCACAGAGCCCCACGCGGGGCTCGAACTCACAAACCTCGAGATCACGATCTCAGCTAAAGTCAGATACTCAACCAACGAGCCCCCCAGGCGCCCCTGAGACTTTTCAGGATGGGTTAATGCTTTATAGAGCCATGGAACAAAATGTTGGAACTTAGACAGTTTTGGGGAATTTCAGGGCCGTATGTATGTATGTGCCTTTTGACATATTTTTTTGGTTTTGTTTTGAAAGCTCTCTCCGGTTCCTCCCCCGACAGAAATACGGCTTCTCCAGGTGTTCCCTGAACGCTCACTTCTTTGCAGCCAGCAGTCTTTAGCGAAGGGGAAAGAGCCCTCCTACCCTTGGTTTCAAAAGGTTTGAAATGCTAATTCACAGCCGTGAAATATTCTGACAGCCTGGAATGTTATTCAGGGCAATCAGGCACCTTGATTATTACCGGAGTGTGAACCGTAAGTTGCTGCTACCCAAGAAGTCACCCGGCTTTTCAAGAGAGAGCGAGCTCAGAGAAATAGCACGTAACATTATGTTCAGGCATTAGATTTCACGTATCATGTGATCAGGATATCTGACGCCCAGTGTATCTGTAGGTGTGACAATGTCAACTCGTAGTAGAAATCGAACAGCCTTTGCCAGCGGTTAAGGGAGAAAAAAAAAATACAGGGTTGTGGCAACATTTTTATTTTATTTATTTTATTTTTTTACTTTTTTTTCAACGTTTATTTATTTTTGGGACAGAGAGAGACAGAGCATGAATGGGCAAGGGGGCAGAGAGAGAGGGAGACACAGAATCGGAAGCAGGCTCCAGGCTCTGAGCCATCAGCCCAGAGCCCGACGCGGGGCTCGGAACTCACGGACCGCGAGATCGTGACCTGGCTGAAGTCGGACGCTTAACCGACTGCGCCACCCAGGCGCCCCGTGGCAAACATTTTTAGAAATTGTTATATGCCTATTTTAAAATCCGAAAACGCATCTTCCCAACTTCTCCTTTCCCTTTTTCTCTACTGAGAAATCCCACCCCGGAGATGAGACTATAATACCCTTATTATTATTTTTTTTTTTTTTAAGGAAAGATTCTAATTTCCATCATCCTGTATCCCATAGCCTTTTATAGGTATCCTTATTACAACGATCAAGCTTTGTTGTATTTTGCGACGATAAGCAGAAGATGGTGTTTCTCCGTGTGGTCTGAGCTCAAAGGCAGGCTCTCGCCGTAATCTGAAGATCCCACACCTTGCTACGGATGAGGTTATCATGTGCGTTTAGCAGAGGAATGATTCGCTTTTAGCCAAGACCGATGCCTCCCTCAAGGAAGGAGCCACTGTCATAGCCTTACTGTCGTGTGGGAAGGAGAGAAATCCATGTTGATTTCTTTACCCAGCGTTTTCCAATATGATTTATGTATTTTTCAAGCATTAAGTGAGCAATACAGAGTCTCCTGGTTACAGGTTCCTTGTTTGGCTCTTGCTTGGTCGAGGTCCGGTGGGCAGTTATGGTTTGTTGCTGTCTTTGGAGGGGGAGGAAAGAGGGGTTGTATTGTCTTGTAGGGATGTAGAAACCATAAGCCAGCGGGGAGGGTAATGAGTGTATCAAGGAAATAGTTCTCTTTACGTGGCTGATTAGGGTAGTTGGTTAGGGCTCTTCGCGTGTAAATCCGTCCACGCATGCGTCCATCTGTCCATTTCCTGCCCAGCCTTCTCTCCTGACCCCTCCTCCTCCATCTGACCAGCAGGTCGGGGAGTCAAGCCAAGTTATCTCCTCCCTTCCTTGTACATGGTCTCTCTGTAGGTGACCTCACCTTTTCCTTGACCTTGCAGGAAGCCTTGTGAAATCCTCTGGCCCCGGCGCTCCTCTGAGCTCCAAACCCCCAACTCCCGATTTCTCGCCTCACTTGGGGGTCTCGTGGGCACACTGCTCAGGCTAGACACCCAGGAGAGGACGCCTCACCTCTTCCTCTGCCCCCGCGCCCGCCCCCAGTTAGTTCATCACTGAGTCTGGCCAGTACCATCCAGAATAGTTCTCCCCCCGTCTGTCCACCTCCTCTCTTGGGCCACCATCGCTGCCTCTTCCTTGCTCTCCTGCTTCTGCTGGTCCCCGTCTTTGGTGCATTTGCACAAGGCAGCACTGTGGTCTCATTAGATCGCAAACCCACTGCTCTAAACCCTGGGCGGCTCCCGCTGTGCCGCCCTGTCTCCCCCCGCTCCTGCCCGTCAGCCTCCCCCTCCTTCCCCACCCGACCCAGGGGCTCCACCTGCCCTCCTCTTCCTGCAGCCCAGGCTCCAGCGGCCTTTCCTGACCACCCGGTCCCAGGTAGTGGCCTCACACCGTGTCACCATGGGGTCTTGTTTTCACCATCTGAAATCATCTGGTTTACATACGTGTGCATTTCATGCCTGTCTCCCGGCACCACAGTGAAGGTGCCATTAGGACAGAGTCTGCTTGAGACCCCTGTGCCCCAGGCCTGGACTGTTCTGGGGACAGCGTGTGAGCCCAGGAATAGTCTGCAGTGAGTGAAGAAAGGAAGGTGTCGGGGCGCCTGGGTGGCGCAGTCGGTTAAGCCTCTGACTTCAGCCAGGTCACGATCTCGCGGTCCGTGATTTCGAGCCCCGCGTCGGGCTCTGGGCTGATGGCTCGGAGCCTGGAGCCTGCTTCCGATTCTGTGTCTCCCTCTCTCTCTTGCCCCTCCCCCGTTCATGCTCTGTCTCTGTCTCAAAAATAAATAAACGATAAAAAAATAAAAAAAAATAAAAAAAAAAAAAGAAAGGAAGGTGTGAATGACCACGAGCAGGATACTGTTGGGCGCCTTGGCCTATCACGGGGTGGCCTGTGCTGTGGGGTCAGCGAGGTATGTGGACCCTTAAACACTTTACCACTTACTGACAAGTTCCTAGAAAAGGAGGAGGAAAGCTGATCTGAACAAATTGTAACAATGAACAGACTTGACCGTCAAGGCACAGACTCCTCATTTGTCGTTCTGGTAGTCCTCGTTGCTCTGCTAGGATACTTATCTTGAGTCTTGAGATCGTACACACACATCCGCATCTGGGAAAAGGTATACAACGCCGGCCCAAAATGCAACAGAGTGGACACCCCCACGTGGATGTGTCCGTAATACATTGGAAAATGGATACCATAGCAAGAACATATCTTCTTGCCGGATTAAGAAAGTCACCGGTTGTATTAAAGACATTAGAGGGGTGCCTGGGTTGGGTGTCTGAGTCAGGTGAGCCTCTGACTCTTGATTTTGGCTCAGGTCATGCTCCCAGGGTCGTGGATCGAGCCCCCAGTTAGGCTCCCCACGCGGAGTGTGGAGCCCTGCTTAAATTCTGTCTCTCTCTCCCTCTTGCAGCTCTCTCGTCTCCCTAAAATAAAATAAGGAGGTCTGGGTGGCTCCGTCGGCTAAGCATCCGACTTCGACTCAGGTCGGATCTCAAGGATCGTGGGGTTCGAGCCCCTTATCGGGCTCTGTGCTGACAGCTCGGAAGCCAGGAGCCTGCTTCGGATTCTGTGGTGTGTGTGTGTCTGTCTGTCTGTCTGCCCTCCCCTGCTCACACTCTCTCACTCCCTCTCTCTCTCTCTCTCTCTCTCTCTCTCTCAATAAACATTTAAAAGAGAAGAGCTTTAAATTAAAAATAAAATAAAATAAAGACATCATACACTAGTTTCGGTTGCCTTCTGTGTGGACCCAAAAGGAAATCCAATGATGGATGACGGAATGGTCGGATTGACTCACAGGTTGCCGTTGAGTAATTGGTATTGAACGTGGCACTGTCGGTAGGGACGTGCAACGTGGCAGCGACTCCTAAGGTTGTTGGATACATCGTCGGGAGGCCTGTGGACATGGGGACGGAGAAGGAATCTGTGCTCTGAGTTTTAGAGCAAGCCATAGAAGACACAGAGGTTTTGAGTCTTAGTGTCTTGGCCTTGCCGTGGAACCATAATTTCCATGATAACAAGTACACAAACCACTGAAATAAGGCGCATTTTACTAGCCCCCCACTCTCTCGATGGATCCACTCACACACCCATTGTTCGTGGGCACACCGCCCTCCGAGCTGCCTCCCCGTGGTTCTGAGTCTCCACCCCTGTCTCCTACACAGTCAAGTCCGAAACTCCGCAGGGAATTCAAGGCTCTGCCCCGCCCTTCCCAGCTGCCCTCTTCCAACCTCTTCCCCACCTCCCCACCTCTGTCCTGTTAGGTTTGTGCAGTGCTGGTACCCTGGGCCTGGCTGTGGGATTCTTGCAGGCGTGTCCGTGGGTCCAGCCCACAGGTGAGGGGGGTGGGGGTCAGGTGACGAATGCCAGGTGCATCCCTCCTCAGCCGGGACGCTCCCAGATGCCCTCTGGCACAAACACGCACATTTGGTTCCGCTCCTGTAGCTCAGGTCGTGTCTCCCTGCGTGGTGCTTAGTGTCTCGCTGGAGATGCTTAAAAAGGTTTATGGGCTGGGTAGATGTACAGATAAATGGCTGAGCTCAGCGGGGATCGATGAGCTTACGAAGTACCTCTCTGGTGCGAATAGAGAGTCAGATTATGTTCCCTGCTTCCGATCTTCTATCTACCGACCCATCAATCGATCGCTCGATCTTTTCTCACTTTAGATCCTTGGGAGGGAACGGTGTATCGACTCAACCTCAAGTTTTTAGCAGGGGATCCAGGGGGAAGGATAGAGAGTGACAGGTTCCCAAGTCATGCCAACCAATACAAACTGACCCCTTAGCTCTCTCCTCGCCTGGCGCCCTGCGTTCTGGACACGCATCCGCCCCTCCACGCGTATAGGAATAGGCTCGTCTGCTTTTTAACCAGCCTGGCTTCTTCCACCGTTCATAGGAAGCACCAGGAGCCTCGTGTTGGTGAATTTCGCAATCTTGTGGGGACTGCGGGCTGCTGAGATGCTTTTCTTAGCTGTTAAATTTGAACCTCTTAGACACCAAGATCTCACTTCCCCTCCCAGGAATTTTCCTATTAAAACATTTGAAAGGTCTCTTCAGCTAGTTTATAGTTATGGGAATTAAAAAAAAATGAGTAGGAATTAAGTTTTAGGGACATTTCCTTCTGGTCTTTAAATATTGGTTGTTATTGCAAAGCAGAAGAATGAACTTTTTTTTTTCCTTTCATATTTCATAATTTAAAAGCCCTCAGCAGACTCTGCATGTAAACTCTGGTCTGCATGTGGATTAATCCACTTTCACCTTGGGAAAACGGAATGGTAGGGCCAAGGAGGTCATTTCTTGCTCAAGGAGAATTTGTCTTCTGAGTGCCATCTTCCCCGGGCCCCTGTCCCTCAGCTCAGAGGTCTTGCCTTGTCTGCTTCTCAGGGACCTAACTTTCGGATCTGGGGACAGAAGGGCCAAAAGGCAACTTGGAGAATGGATGTGCAGAGCTCAAGCAGGGGTGTTTCACGGGGCTCCCAGCTGTTTCTAAGGAAGAAGGACTGTGAGGTTGATCGACATGTTAAGAAAATGTTTGAGGTTAAGGGCGCCTGGGTGGCTCAGTCGGTTAAGCGTCCGACTTTGGCTCACGTCATGATCTTGAGGTCTGTGGGTTCAAGCCCCACGTTGGGCTCTGTGCTCACAGCTCAGAGCCTGGAGCCTGCTTCCGATTCTGTGTCTCACCCTCTCTGTTTGCCCCTCCCCTGCTCACACGCTGTCTCTTTCTGTCTCTGAAAAATAAGCAAACATTGGAGAAAAAAATGTTTGAGGTTTTGACCCTCTATTTGTGGCCCTAATAGGTACCACCTTTGTCTCCCTTGGTGAGCGGACCGAGACCCCATGTTTTGCCACAGGTCAAGTGAACCACCTGGGGACCACCCTCCTGGGAAGGGGTCAGTGGGGAGCCTGGATATAAGCGGGCAGCCCTTTGAGAGGAGAGGGCGAGCCAGTCTCTGTGTTCCTAGAACGTGGCTACCCACCCCCCCACCCCGAGACCTTGGACAAGCGTATGTGGAAGTAGAAGCTAAGTCTCTTACCTCTTCTTTTTCAGCGCTGTCCTCACTCGTCCAAGCGGCCTCTGACTTGCAGCTCCCTTTTAAGAGACGCGTGCTTAGGGCACCTGGGTGGCTGAGTCGGTTAGGTGTCCCACTCTTGGTTTCGGCTCAGGTCACGATCTCACGGTTCGTCGGTTCGAGCCCCGCGTCGGGCTGGGATTCTCTCTCTTCCTCTCTCCCTGCCCTTCCCCTGCTCACTCTCTATCTCTCTTTCTCTTTCAAAATGAATAAATAAACATTAAAAAGAGAGAGAGAGAGAGGTAAGTGTTTTATGGATTGCTTTGGGGCGGCTAGACCTCCAACTGGGGCTTCCCAAGACTTCTGGGCTACTCTGTTCCAGAATGTTCCTGCCCCGAGTGACCGCCACGGTGCCTCCCAAAGAGCCCTTCTCTGGTCCCCCCTTCCTACAGACCTCAGTTCCTCCAGCCTCCTAGAACTTTCCGTATTGCAGGAAGAGCCCACAGCTCTTTTCCACCTTCGTCAGCTGCCCGAAGGAGTCTGCTGTCTCGGGGGACACAGATCTAGTTTTGATATAACATGGAATGAACACCCATACCCTTGGACAGAGATGATTTTCTTCAGTATTTCTCGAGCGTTTCAAGGGCCGTCTCTGGAAAGGCCACATTAAGCTCCTGACGTGGTCGACGGCTTGCTCTAAGCCTGTTTTGATCACTTTTCTAGTTTAATGGTATCTCTTCACGTTCTTGGTAATTAGACTTTATAATCCCTCCGTTCTACTCTGTTTGACCTTTATCTTAAATTAAATTTTTTTATATGAAGTCAAAAAGCAAACAAACAAAAGACCCGAAACGTGTTTGCAAAGACAAAAAACGTTATTAAAAGGAGTTACAGTTTTCTCCAGCCAGCCCCGTCGTGCCCCACGGAGGCCAGCGCACTTGGCTTAGACCGGACCCTGGGTCCGGGGGTGGTCCCCTGCCTGCCCGGCGGAGGGAAAGGCCCCACGCGTGCCCTTTGCCAGCAGCCTGGTGTGGAGGGTGGGGGGCGGGGGCAACATGCCATCGCCTGGTGGCTGATTTCTCTGGTATTCTTTTCCCTGCACCCTAGAGAGGGACTGAAACCACGAGAATATGTCTCCAGAGTCACGTCTGGGGTCTTTGTTCCCTGCCAGGATTCTTCAGACACTCGGGGTCCCACCGTGAAACCTGGATGGACACGGGGGGTCCGGGCGGATGGCGCGGTGTGGTCCCCGCTCGCCACAGCCTCTAGTAGGCGCTATGCTTTCGGCATCCGTGGGCAGGGGCCGGGGACCGGCAGAGGCCTCTGTGGGGTCTGAGCAGACCGGCTACCCCGAGAGACGGGAGGGAGCCAGGGCCGGCGAACAGAGCTGAGGTCTGCCAAGGTGTCTCTGGGGCCGTGTGACCCGGCGGGAAGGCCCTGGCCCCAGCGTTCCAGCTTCACACCAGCCCCCTCCCCGGTGGCCCTGGAGCCTGGGTTATTTGCTGTTTTTTTTTCAAGCTAGCACCACACCCTTGGACTCTCTGCCAGGAAGGACCATTGTTCATGAGAATTCCTTGCTGGCTGCAGCTAACCCTTACATGCACTGTTCTGGGGTTGTGCCCTGAATGATTCCTTCTCTGGTTTTGAAGCCCCCCTCCTCCTGACTCCTCCGTGCCTCCCCTCAACCCGACCTTCTCACCAAGCCTCACTTTGTCGCCTGAAGAGCTGGGAGAGGTGGGCGGGGGAGTGGAAGGGAAGCCCTTCCCGGAGGGCCAAGGTGGCCACTTGACCTGGTCTCCAGAGCAGCCCTGCATCCCGGCCTCGGAGAGGAGGCAGGGAGGCCCGAGCTCCGCCCCCCCCCCCCACTAGAAGGATGTTGGGTCATCTCAGCTGGGGTGGGGGGCGCGGAGCGCTGGGGAAGGGAGTGCAGGTGGGGGTGGGGTGGGAAGAAGAGGGAGGCTGAGGACTGAAAACCAGTATCTCCCCCTCCCCTGAATTGAGCTGATTAACCTGTAGAAATGGAGGCCCTGCCAAGCCCAACTTCCTTATTTCCAGAAACCTTGGCACAGAGGCCCCCGTTTCTGGCAGAGGCCCGTCCTCAACAGGGAACCAGCAAAGCAGCTGCTGTGACTTTCTTTTTCCTCTCATTTCTGGCAATCCCGAATGGGACTGTTTACTTTTTTCTTCCCCTTTCCTTCCCCACCCTCCTGTAGCAGGGAGTTGGTTCTGGTTAATGTTGAAGATCATAACATGATTACCCCAAAGTCTCATGAAATTAAATCACTTTTCTTCAAAGAGAAAGGGGTGGGGGGACCGTCTGGCTGGTAGGCCAGCGAGGGACGAGCGTATTGGAAGCAGGCTGACAGCACGCTTTGGTTTGCACGGTGGAGGCCCGCGAGGAGGAGGCAGGGCCCACGGGGGCCCGGCTTTGCCAGCGGTGGCTCTTGGGGGTCGGCTCTCCCACCTGGGCCCAGACACCTGCCTCCTGCGTGCAGAGAACAGGGGCAGAACAGGGGGAAGATGCCTGTGGGGTGGTCTCCGGAGCCTGAAAGCGAGTCATTTGGGAAGAAATTGAACTCAACCAAGTGCCTGTGACAGTTTTCTGTCGCCTCCTGCCCGGAGAGTTCATCAGGCCGGGGGCCTGAATCTTGGAGCACCTCTGTCCCTGGAAGAGCCTGGGGTGAAGTTTTTCCATCTCTACCAACGAAGGGCCACTAGCATCCGTGGTAGGCTGGGGGTGTGTGCGTGTACATCTTTCTTTGCATCAGATTTTTGTAGACTTACTGAAAAAGATTTTAAGTTTATTTATTGATTTTGAGAGTGGGGGAGGGGCAGAGAGAGAGAGAGAGAGAGAGAGAGAGAATCCCAAGCAGGCTCCACACTCAACACAGAGCCTCACGCACGGCTCGATCCCATGAACCGTGAGATCATGACCTGAGCCGAAGTCAAGAGTCAGACGCTCGACCGACTGAGCCCCCCGGGCGCCCCTAGACTTATTCAATGTAAGACGTCCAGAGGACCTTAGAGATTATCCAACATCTGATCCCCCCACTTAACCTCCCTTGCCCCCTCCGGTGACAGGTGCTTACTCCCTTGCAAGGTCAGTCCTCGAGAAGGATTCCGGAAGTGGCACCTGTTGATCTCGCTGGTGCCTTCTGGGGACACAGACAGCAGCATCTGGCTTGGTCAGTGCCTGGCACGTAACAGGTGCTTGGAAGGTGCTTGCTGTGAAGGTGGCTGTGGTCTTCTCTTTGGTGTGGCTGCCCGTTGGGATTCCCAACTCTCCCGGGTGCAGGGAGTTCAGCACCCCTGAGCTGGTTTCCTACCACTTGCAGTGGTCTTGGGAGGGACATGGGGAAGAGGGAAGCTGTTTGGAGACAGAGCCTGGATGGCGCGTAGTTCTTCTTACCAGTATCGCAGCGCCCTGAGCTCTCTGGGGACGGTGCCCAGCCCAAGAGGCCCAGGGATCGGTGGATGCGTTGATGAGGACGTCAGGGGACCTCCAGCCAAAGGCACCACTCAGGCAGCACAGGGGGCATCCGGAAGCAGGCAGTGGTGCCGGCCGCTCGCGGCGCTGAGATCCAACCAACGCCAAACAGGTTGGCGACAGCGGTGGTGGGTGAGTTCAGCAGTTGCATTTTTCAGAGGGATTAGGGATGGGACGCGGCCAGCTCGCTCTGGTTGGAGCTCGGTGCTTGTGACTCATGCTCCTCAAGGGTCAGCGAGTGTGTGTCTGCATGCGGCCTTGGGCTGAACTCCTCACCTGGCCAGCCTTCTCGAAATGTGTGTCATTCCTGACGGAGGAGAGCCGTGGAGCGGGTGAGCGGGTGTGCGGATCAGTGGAAAGTCGTCTCCGCCGTTGGAAAAACAACTCCAAGTTCACGACTCCTTGGCTTTGGAGGTGTGACTGTAAAACACGGAACCGACTTCTTTGTTTTTCCCCAACAGCCCCGGGTCGACGGGCCCAGATGAGTGTCCTGTCCTCTTTAGTAGCCACCTTGGGAGGAAAAACACATCTTCCGCTGGCCTGTGTAGCCCTTTTACCAGCCCCATGGGGGAACTGGTTTTGTTGCCTTGTCGATACAGTTAGTTTTCGTCCAACAACAACATCACCCAAGCTTGCTCTCTGCGCCTGTTCGCCAGACTTGACACCCAAGGTTTGGGGCTGGATGTAAACGTCTTAAACGGAGCCAGGGGCTCGAGAAGTTGCCGCCACCTGGGATACTCAGAAGCCCCTGGGGCAGGTCCTTAAGACAAGTACTCAGCCTGCCTTCCCCGACACGCCAGGTCTTACTCAGTGGAACGTGCGTGCGTGCGGGTGTGGAACGGTCTAGCGTGTTCGAAAGTCAACCTCACCATGTTGTGGTCAGGCCTGGTGGGCTTGACTAAGGGTGTGAACTCTGGAGCCAGGCTCTCTGGGTTCAGATCCGGGCCCCACCTGTTCATCGTTGGTACGACCTTGGGCGAGTTACCTACTTCTGTGGGTCAGTTTTTCCACGTTACTGCTTCCCTTGGCCACCTTGGGAGGGACCTTAGGAACCTCAAGGAGGTTAGCCCTGTGGTCTGAGGCCGGGGGATGTGGCCCAGTGTCGGCCTGCAGCCGTCTGGAGGTGTGGCCCCACGACAGACCCTGCACTGAGGGCAGGAGGCAGGACAGAAGTCAGGGGGAGAATGCGCCACCCTAGGGGGCGGCGATGGGGTAACTAGTCAGTGGTTGGCAAACACTCGTCTAGTTGACAGGATCCTGTGTGGACCCCGAGTACGTAGAACAGAAGAAAGAGTTGCTTGTGTTGAAGGGAGGGAGGTGCCACAGGCTGAACCACCCCGCAGCCCCAGAGTTGCCCTTGAAGTGATGCCACCAAATCCTGGGGCCCCTTGAGGTATTTTAGAAATTGCTGGTCAAAAAGGAGAAGTGGTTGCCCAAGGCCGGCTGGCATCACTCATGGGAGCCTCCCCTCTTTGCAAGGTGTATGCCCACGGGGTGCCCTTTGACACTCGAGACAGCCACCACCTCTGCTGCCGAAAGGGGGCCCCAGAATCGAAGTGGAATGGAGTCAACCTTGGAGGAGTGGCCTGCGGAGTCCCTTGTCTTCCCCACCCTGTGCACACAAACTGGCCACAGCTGGGGATCACTTCAGGGCACAGCGATGGGGATGCTTGGACACGTCCCCTTTCCTATAGTTTCTCAGCCTTCAGCATGTCTAACAAACAGAGTCCAAAATGAATACACAAGAGCCATGCATTTTGTGCGGTTACCAATTTGTGTATCTTGACCATCAGTTATTTTCACCTCCTGGGTGCCTTTATCAACCACCTGCCACCACCCAGGGTGTTCCTGGCTCCATGCTGTTAGAGGTGCTTTCTTGCTGGGGGAGCTCCCCTGTATCTACTGGAGGAAGTCCAGTGTAGACCATTGGCACATTCCTAAATCGTGACGATACAGAGTGCCTCGACTCTGAGCTTTGAGTCGTGAGTGTGGGTTCCAGCGTCTTGCTCACCTTGCATAGAAGAAGTCAGAGGGGAGGGGATTCATTTTTGAAGCCGAAACAGCCACACTGCTGATTTCTTCCCTCTCTTTCCTGGAGAAGCACCCTGCCCTGTTCTGTGGCAGGTCATGGTCACACGGTTGGGTGAATGTAGGATTGACCATGCTATTGCTGTCTTTCCTGTTTGGGGCATCTTGGAATTAACAAAGGAAGGGAGAACGGAAAGACCTGATAACAGCTGGAGATGAAAGGTCTCCAAAATGTGGACAGCCAGCCCCAACTGTCCAGCTGGAAATGGAAATATAAAAAAGAAAAAAGAAAAGAAAAGAAATGGAAGAAATGATGTGGGTTTTGGCCAGGAAGAGGGACAAGGTTTGGGGCTACACTGTTTGAGGAGCGGACCCAGGAGAACATAAGGTCGGATGCGGTAGAGGTGAGAGGGAAGGCATCCAGAGGCAACAGGATATTGGAGGTGGGGCACTGGGCCGGGAGGGAAAAAGGCCAGGTTTCTGAGGCCGGAGGTACCATCGGTTCTTTTCAGCACTTGGAGCAAGTCGCTTCACCTTTCTGAGCCTCAGTGTCCTCACCTGCAAAATGGAGGCAATAATCCCCAACTCCCACCCCCCACGGTAGTTGCGAAGACCAAATGAGCTGAGACAGAGATGACATACTTTGTTTTTGGGTGTTGTACCGTCATCATCACCACCATCAATGTCATCACCATCATCATCGACCTGATGTATCCGGTAGAAACAAAGTGGGGAGAGTTGGGGAGGATGAACTTTAACGGCTAGTAAAACATCCGGGAAGATTGGCAAGATGGTGGAGAGGCCATTGGAGGGAATTTAAGACAGAGGAGATGGTGTATAAGCCGCCCTTTCATCTAATGTCAGACAAGTGATCCAACCCTGAGTCATACCGGAGAGCCAAGAATCCATCTGAGTGGGTGTGGCCAGGCTGAAGCTCAGTTATCATCTGTTGGTCATCAGTATTTGTGGAGGCTTCTGGGGCCCTGGGCTCCATGTTGGGAGCGTGAAGGTCATCCCAAAGAACATGTTTTCCATAACACGTTCTACTGCTCATGTGTCCCCCCCTCCCAGATGGTGGTTCAGGTCTCCTTGTCAACACTCAGTATGCTGATTGTTCTTTTACCCTCCCCGCCCTCCCTCCCTCCTTCTGCTTTATTTTGAACCCACTCTTGGGGGTATGTAGAAACTGACTTAGGAGTCTGGGCCACATCCGTTGGAAAGGAGGTTCCTGCTGGCTTCTGTGGTCCTCATAACTCCCCAGCTTCTCCCCTCCACACACCAGCCTTGGGCCCTGGGAGTGGAGACCCACTGCAGGAAGCAGGACCTGAAATGGCAAAGGAGCAGAAGTTCAACGGTACGTTGCTCCTGGAGTTCTCTGTGCATCCTGGAACTGAGGTCCCACTAGACCTCAGCTCCTCTTCCCCTGCAGATAGCCTTCCTCTGCAGACTCCCGTCACCGTGCTGTGGGAGAGGAGCCCTTCTGGAAGATGGTAGATTGTCACTGCGTGGCAGGTCCCCAGGGGGAGAGTGTGGTGGCTTGTGCTCCACCTTCTCCAGCCTGGCCGCTTCATCAGCGACTGAAACACTGCTTCCTGAGCTTTTGGCTCCTTCCTTGCCCTCCTGAGAACGTGTCTTGCCTAACAGGGTGGGCCGGGAGCTAATCTCCTCTTCCCCTTGTATTGATGGCTTCAGGGGTAAACCTTGTTTCTTTCCCCTTGAATTCCATCCCCTCCCCCTAACACCCCTCCTAACTGCTTCTGGCCCCTGAAGGAATGGCCCCCAGGCAGCCATGATTCCTGGATTCTTGTGGGACCCCACACAGCTGAATTTTTTTTTTTTTAAGTGAGGTAACCACTGACCTTGATAGCAAAATCCGGTGGCCCTGCTTGACGTCTTTGAAACGTTTGGCTAAGTGGACCTCTCTTTCCCCACTGAACTCTCTTCACCCTTGGCTTCATGGCCATGGTGTGTGTCCCATGTCTCTGCTCAGGCCTTGTCTCTCTCCTTCCTTGGCTTTTGCCTCTTCCAGCTCCTGAGATGTGGGTGCCCTGGTTCTGGGGTAAGCCCTGGTATTCACTTAGCCTTCTAGACCCCTTATCTCAATGACTCCATTCATCCTTAGCATGGAGATGTAAATGGTTCCAAGTTATCCATCCATGTTCTAGTCTTTCTTGAAACTTCAAATAGTGTCATCTCAGGCTTAGAACATTTGAAATCTCACCTATAAACCAAAATGTACTTCCTCCGTGTGGGCCAACGAGAGTCACCCAGGAGACCTTGACTCGTCAACTGATCACCCAGTCTTGTTGATTGTATTGCCCTGTTTACACCTGCTTCTTTCCATTCTTACTGCCAACATGCAAAAAGTTTTCTCCGCCCGGAGACTTGACTACCCTCCCAGCTGGTCCTCCCACCTGCCTCACAGATCCACACTCGCTGTCATAAAGTACCTCTTTCCATCATCAGCGTCAACGAGAAAGCAGACCTGTTGGCACAGAGGGAGTTGTAGGCTCAGGCCTGCCCTTGTCAACATTTTTATTCCTTTGAGGAAGAGATTGATGACTGGCCAGTAAAGTTCTGAATGGCCGGAAGTTGGGTGTGTGTGGGGCTGGGAGAGCCGTTGCGGGGGAGCCCTTTAATGTTTCCCGGCTGAAGGCAATAGTTGGCCAAATAATCAAATAAGTCAGATAAACATTTAAATATTGACTTTAAGACATGTGAATGGACATCCACTTGCCAAGCTTTTGATGAAGGGCCAAGGCATTTTCTTTGGTCTGGGTCTGCCGGTTGGGTTCTGTATTCTTTCTTGCAGAAACCCTGCCTACAATGCATGGTCTCTGGTCTCCAGTTTTTATCAAAGTGAAATGACTCCCGTGGAGAAGCTTGTGAAGTTATCTGAGTTCAGAATCTTTTCTTTCTTACGACGTCTCCCCAGTTTTTTTTTTTCCCAGAGACCTCGTCCACATCTCAGTTGACAGCAGTTTTGTAAATGTAGTGACTTACTCGTGCTGTCTTTCCAGCTTGGTTTTCATAGAAACAGCAGCCCTTTACTCGCTGTTTTAAGGGGGGGGGGGTCCCTCTATTATCGGAGAGACTTAAGGATTTTAGGGGAAGGGAACATTTGTAGGTGTCGGATGTGGGATGCGGCCGCCAGAGGAAGCCGGTGCAGTCTTTGGCCACTGATCATCTGCCCAATGCCTCCACCATCCCTTCTTCTCCCTTTTACAGCCTGGCGGGCTGTGGTCCTGGTGGGTTTTGTCTATGATTTGTCTGATCCCATCAGGATGACTCCATTCCTCGTGCCACATGGTTGGTCAACACACAGCATTTCCCTGGCTACAGGAGTCGGTTCACAAATGGATGTGTGACCCAGTTTGGGCTAGATTCCTAAGAGCACATTGCCTGGAGGCTTTCGTGATGAGGTACCTCACTCTTCTGGAGGAGATGCCGGAAGCCAGCCCTTTCTCTCTTACCCCAGATGGTGTGGCGTGTGGATACAAAGCCTGGACCTGCTGCATCCATTTTGACACCCACACTAGGATGATACTGATGCCACAAGGGCCAGGACAGATGGAAGAAGCCAAGTCCTTGAGGACCTCCCTGGGCGAACCCAGCTCTACCGCTAGACCTTTCAGTGACCCAGACCCGCAAAACTCTCTTCAGCCATTTTGGCTTGAGTTTTCCATTTCCCGGCACATGGAGGGTCTCGTTGGCCACAGGGATAAGAGACCTTGCTCGCTTGGGGAGAGACACAGAAGCCTTGAACATTGCATTTGCTTCTGGGCCCTGGTCTTTTAGAAGCATCTTGAGAGATTGCGGGGTGTCCCTTGAATAGCTGTTAGGCTGGCCAAGCACGTGGGACCCAGGTTTAAAAAGCATCTCCAGTGAGGGTGATGATCCGCTTTTAAGTCTGGCTGCCCGACAGCCCTTTCAGTGGAGAGCTCACCACATACCTTCTTAAAAGGATAAGGTTTCACGGAGACGCGGAGTTGTTAACTTCGGAGGAGCACGTGTTTTGCATGAGATAACGTGTCCTGTAGCTGCCACGGACATGCTGGGAATAGCAAGAGAACATTTTCACAAAGGCCCAGGATGATGTGACTCAAAAGCCGTTTTGTCTAGTCATTTTGGGGGAGGAAGACGCGAGCTCCACCGGCTGTCGTCATTCCAGTGTAGAAACAGCCACCCGAGTGAGGTTTTCACAAGATGCTGTCACCGGGTGGCCCTTGAGGGAGCGCGGAGTGGCTTGTCCAGGAGATTTCCATCCAGGAAGCCATACACCTTTGAGCGCGGGCTCCTCTGTCCTGCCGCTCTGCAGAGCGCTGGTGGGAGGAGACCTCGGGACATGTCACAGCTCCCTGCGTGGCAGTCCTGGGGGCTTCTTAACTTCGGGTTTTTTTTGTTTTGTTTTGTTTTTGTATTTTGGAGCTTTACCACTTCCTTCTGGTACTTAAAGCAGCACGCGTGAGACCAGCAGCTCTGCTCCCTCGTACCAGGATGCTACGGAAACAGACAAATGGAATGAGCTGTGGGACTTGGGCAGGGAACCCTGGTTAGTGGTAGGCTTGGCTTCTGGAACACAGAGGCCTCAGAACACACGGGCTCAGACAAAGTGGATGTTTATTTCTCTTCCACTTAATAGCTGGGAGGTGGGCGGCTCTCTCCATGACGTCACCCGGGCAGGACCCAGCCCTCTGTCTTGTTGTTCCGCCGGCCCCGTGGGTGTTGTCTTCGATGTCGTGGTGAAAGCTGGTCCCCCAGCACCCTGTCTTCATTCCAGCCCTGCCAGGAGAGTGGAGAGAGCAGTTTCTTTAAGGAAGTGGCATGGGAGGTGCACGTTATCATTTCTGGTCATACCCCATGTGCCTCAGTCTTGGCCATGTGGCCACACCTAGATGCAAGGCATCCTGGGAAGTATGGTCTCTAGACGGGTGGCCACAAAACACCATGACTAAGAGGAAGGGGTGGGATGGGCAGGGGGACAGTTAGCTTCTCTGCTACAGAGCCTCGCTTTCCTTCTGCATCTACAGAACAGGGTCCAGAGGACCGGTTCCAGTCCCTCCGGCCCTTGCCTCAACCCCCCTGAGCCTCAGTACCTTCGTCTGTGAAAGTGAAACGACAAAAGTGCCGACCTCAATGACACATGAGAAAGGACTTTGCCTTCCGTCCACACAGAGTCGGGTACTCAGATGGGAGCTGCCGTGATGGCTGTTTTCATTCAGCCAATCAACAAATAGGGCTTGAGTGCCCACTGTGTGTTCACGGTGCTGGAGATTCCGCAGGGAGCAAACTGAACCGAAGTCCCCATTCTCAGACGGCTTGTATCCTAGTGGAGAGGACAGCAGTGCCTGCTCGGGGAGAACTGTCACCTCTTCTGACCACTCTCCCCCCCTCCCCCAGCCCCAGCTCTCAGGGTTACCAAATGTGGGATTTCCAAGTTGGGGCACTTTGTAAGCAGGAGCCTTCCAGGTGGCTTCTTGTGGTTAGTGGTAGAGTCCAAGTGAGGTACATTTCTGCCGATGTATGTTCTGGAACCTTGTCTTACGGACCACATTAGAAGGACGAGTGGGGGTTGGCCAGGCAGGTGGGGGTCACGAGCATTTCAGGGAGAGGGTCACAGGCATGGGGCCCAGTGGTGGCAGTTGAGGACCCAAAAGCCTGTGGGTCGGCACCTGTGTGTGGGGGTGAGAGATGACGGGGGGCAGAGTCCACCCCGTAAGCCCCTGTTGGCCATTTCTGGCATTTGGATGCTGTGACGCAGCGGGAGGAAGGCAGTGGAGGAGAGGCAGGCACAACTCAGTTGTGCTGTGGAAGGATCACTGTGGTTGCCAGGTGGACACAGGAGCTAAGAGGGGAGACTGAGGCAGGGAGATAGCAGTTGGGGGAGTCGGAAGTAGAAGTAGACCCCCCCCACATTTGAGAGGTATGGGGCCAGAAGAAGAAGGACAGGATGCCCCGGTGCGTGTGCGGTCCCCTCCAGGTCCCCTCAGGTGTTCCCCCCAGGGATACCCATCACTCTCTTTTCTCAGCAGGCTGCCCCTTGGCCGTCCTGCCCCCCAGGGAGCTCACAGTCTGCTCAGAAGCAGGTGTCGCCCCACCAGCCCCACCAGCCCCGCGCTCCCTGCTGCTGTCCCCTCCCTTCCCTGAGGCCGCGGCACGGCTCTTAGTGACTGTCCTGGAGAACGGGGCCGCTGTGTCCAGAGCTGGGGGGCCACACCACTGCCAGAACCCCGGTTCCACCAAGCTGGTGTTGGGGGTGAACAGGCAGGAGGCTGGAGGAAAGAACAACAGCTGAGGTCTGGGCTGGGGGTCGTGCCCCCGTAGGGGGTCTGTCTGCAGGCCAGCCTCAGGGGTCTTGGGCCACCTGTTCTACGACGAGATGTGGAGGGATCCCTGTTGAGCTGGGGTCAGGAGTTCTGCGTCCCAGGACTGGCTTTAGCACCAGCTCCCTGGGTGACGTTGGGCCAGCCTGCAGTTCCACTGGGGCTTGTTCAAGAAACAAGGGGTTGGCCTCAGGAGTCCTCTGAGGTCCCCCGTACAGGTTCTCTGGAGCTCCTAAACCCCAAGCGACCCAGGCTCAGTAGGCGCCCCAGACAGAATCCGGGCTGGGCCGGCCCCGCAGTCCGGCAGCTGCGCTACTCCTGGTGGGGTTGGAGCATATTTGAAGCCGAGACCTCCAGGCCAGAACCCGGCAGCTGGAACACGTTCAGTCGTCCCAGATGGAGGGTTATTCTGCCTTAAATATCTTCCTGCAGGTTTTTTGGGGTTTTCAGACGGGCATGGCAGCTTGGCGAGTCACGGTAACTATTTTCCGAGGCTGGCCGGGAGCGGAAACGGGGACCATCGGGTTGAAATCTGTTCTCCTTCCAGTACCAAGAGTTTGAACGCCTCCGAATCCAGAGAAACGGCCTCTCTCCGGGTTCCTTGTGGCCAACCGTCACCAAAACCTCTCGCGCGCCTGTCCACCGTGCAAAGCGTGACGTGGCTGAAAAATTTAAGTGGTGGGGTCGATTGATGAATCTCTCTTGGGTGGCGGCCGTGTGAAGGGTGGTGACATTTGGGGAGTCAGTGCTCCCAGCCGGGGGACAGGTTTCTCCTCTGTCGTGAACATCTGAGAAAAAAACCAGGCAGGAGGAGCTGGGGTCATTACATCGGCGTACCTATTTTGGTTACCCTGCAGTTTCCCTTTTCACGCCTTGAGGGCACACGCGGAGCCACGTTCTGGATGACGATCGTTTCTCGGGCAGAGCACACGCTGTGATGAAAGTTGGCTGAGTCTTTCTCAGACGCACCCCTTCCTGGTAGGTTTCTCGCTGCTGGTAGACCCTGAGTGGCCATCGCCCCCTTCCCTCCTCGAGGACCCCAGCCCCGCCACCCCCCTGCCGGCACAGGCCCCCCCTGAGCCTGGGCGTCCGTCACCAGCCCCCCTGGGGCCTCCTCCCTCCGCTCACCCTGAACATCACCGGGCTGGAGACCGGGCTTGTGTTCACAGCTGTAGCCGCTTGCACATGACCATCTTTTTCCTGGGGTTAAGGAGTGGGGGTGGGGGGGTCCCCTCTCCCTTCTCTAACCTGGCTCCTGCCGCCAGCCTCCTGCCGTTTCTGGCCAGCACTTGTTAGAGTGGCCAGGTTGTTTTTTTTAAACACTAACAAAGCTATCCGGACACAGCAGCAAAATTAACACGGCTCTCTTCTGGGCCGGGAAATCCAAGACTCACGTCCCTGCCCGTCCTTTTGAGGCCCCGCGGGGAGATGGGCATTTGAGGACACGGCGGGGGGGGGGGGACATGGCCGAGGCCATGGGACAGGCCACGGGTTGTCAACAGAGGTTGCTGCTTGAGACACTGATCGTCTTTGGTGCGGAACCAGGGGCCGGCGCCCCAGTCTGGATTTTTCTCATTCCCCCCACCCCCGGCAGTTAGGGACTCCCATCTGCGACCTGAGCGAGAAAGTCCTTTTCATACCTCTGGCCACCGAGGAGCAGAAAGACGGGCACATCGATGCTGGCTTGCAAAGCGGGTGGTGTGCCAGGCAGTTGCCCTCGAGAACTGACTGGGGCTGACTTCTCACTGCCTGCCTTTCCCGGCCATCTCTGCTCCGGCACAGAAACCAGGCCAAGTGCCTGGGGAACGTTCGGCCTTTTTTGTGAGGAGGGGGAGAAGCAGAAGAAAGTCAATATTCCTCTGGACCGGGAGCCAAGAGAAGGGGGGCAGGGAGGCTGGCGGGGCTGACGGAGGCTCGGGCCATACTCGGGCGCCTGCCCCGCTCTGAGGCTGCTGCAGGGGAGGGAGGAGGGGGCGGCCAGGGAGGGGGGACCCTGCTGCCCCCACCATTCCCCCGTGGGACCCCTCGGCCCCGAGCCTGGCGGGGCACAGCTGCCCGGAGGAAGAAGGGCTGAAAAAGTGCCAGCTCGAGAGGGGGCCTCCTGGGTGCCGGGCAGAGGAGAAAGTTCTCCGAACGGTCGTGTTGGTCATGTCTCATTGTCTATAATAACGCCTAATTTATTTGGCATTTATTGGAGACGGAACTGTTCTTCTAAGCGACTTTGCTAAAGAACGGAGGCTCCCTCCCCAAGCTTTAACAACCGAACTATTTTGTGTATCGAGCCTTTTTAAAAAAAAATTGTGGTCAACAGACATAACGTAAAATTCACCACCTTAAATTTGTGCGTTTAAACGTACGCGTTTTAAATTGTTGTGCTACGTCGTCACCGTCCGTCTCTAGAACTTCCATCCTTCCCGACCGAAACTGTGTCCCCAGCAAGCGTCAGCTTCCCCGTGCCCCTCCCCGCCAGGCCCTTGCAACACCGTGCTCCTGTCTGTGTCCACGAATCTGACTCTTCTAGGAGCCTCGTAGAAGTGGAGTATTTGTACAGTATTTGTCCTTCTGTGTCTGGCTGATTTTCACTCAGCAGAATGCTCTCAGGGTTCATCCCGTGTTGGAGCAGGTTGTCCGAATTGCCTTCCTTTTTAAGGCTGAATAATATCCCACGATGCACACAGACCACCTTGTGTTTCCGCATCCGTCGCTGGGCAATCGGGTCGCTTCTGCCTTTGAGCCGTCGCGAATAGTGCTCTATGAATGGGGGTGTCTTTTGCAAGCGCCTTTTGAAAAATGCTTTTTCTTATTTCAGAGGTATGGTCATTAAGAGCGTTTTTAAAAGGCAGGCAAGTTGAAAGAACACGAATCATCCCTAATCCTATCCTCCGGGGAAACTTTTGGTGTATATGTATTCAAATTTCGGTATATGCCCTTGTGTTTTGCTTATTTTCTGTAAGATTTATTTATTTATTTATTTAGAAATATTTTTAATGTTTATTTATTTTGAGGGAGAGAGACAGGGCACGAGCGGGGGAGGGGCAGAGAGAGAGAGAGGGAGACCCAGATCGGAAGCAGGCTCTGGGCTGTGAGCTGTCAGCACAGAGCCCCACGCGGGGCTTTGAACTCACGAACCGTGGGATCATGACCTGAGCAAGAAGTCGGACGCTCAACCGACTGAACCAACAGGTGCCCCTATTATTTTTTTGAGAAAGAGAGAGCACGAGTGCGGAAGAGGGCGAGAGAGAGAATTCCAAGCAGGTTCCACACTGTCAGTGCCGAGCCTGATGCAGGGCTTGGAGCCAACCAGCCAAAACCGTGAGATCCTAACCTGAGTCAAAATCAAGAGTCAGTCGCTCAACCAGCCGAGCCACCCAGGTGCCTGTTTTTCACTTATGAATGGTATTACATCCTGCTTCTAATAACGGGGATTTCATATTCGAACACATTCACTATTTTGTATCTTGCTTTTGGAACTTGCTGATACCTTGACTCCTGGGCTGCAAACATAATTTTGATGATTGCTTAGCATTTCGGTGCATGAATGTACCACAAGTTCCGGCCCATTTCCCACTAGTTTTCCAGTTTTCCTCTATTCCCAGCAGCATGCAGGGCACATCCTTGGAGCAAAGCCTCTGTGCGCATGTTTGTTTATTTCTCTGGGACAGATTTTTTTAGAACCACAGTCAGTGGGTTAGAGGGTATATGTCCATTTGTCAATCTTTTGGATCTTTTACACATATTGGCAAATTGCTTGTCCGATGAGTTTTACTTCTTTTCCTCAGCGGCCCAAAAGAGTAGTTGTTTCCCGTCCCCTCACTGATGAACTGCATATTGTCACTTAAAAAAAAAAATTGTTTTGGGGCACCTGAGTGGCTCCGTCGGTTGAGCATCCAACTTTGGCTCAGGTCATAATCTCACAGTTCCTGGGTTCAAGCCCCGCGTCAGGCTCCGTGCTGACAGCTCGGAGCCTGGAGCCTGCTTTGGATTCTGTGTCTCCCTCTCTCTCTGCCCTTCCCCTGCTCACGCTCTGTCTCTCAAAAATGAATAAACGTTAAAAAAATTTTTTTTTAATTGTTTGTGTTCCTTCTTTGGGGAATTGCTTATTCGTGACCTTTGGTGGTATTTTTCCTTGGGGGATTTCATATTTTTGTAAAAATGAATTTGTAAGAAATCTTTGTGTAGCAAAGATGTAAATTGTTTGTCATATCGACCGCAAACAATTTTATCCCGATTTGCCCTTTACTCCTCAGTTTTTGCTTTTAGTGCTTGTTGAGTTAAAGGAAGGAAGGAAGGAAGGAAGGAAGGAAGGAGGAAGGAAGGAAGGAAGGAAGGAAGGAAGGAAGGAAAAGAAAGAAAAGAAAGAAAGAAAGCAAGAAAGAAAGAAAGAAAGAAAGAAAGAAAAGAAAGAAAAAAGAAAAGAAAGAAAGATAGAAAAGAAAAAAAAGCTTTGTTTTCATGTGGAGACATTTCTAAATGTTTTCTTCTAAACGTCTGCATTTGGTATCATTCTTAGTGACTCGTGATTCTCTAAGATGTCATAGATATTTGTCTACATTTTAGTTTATCCTAACACATTTGTAGCTACACTTTTCACACTTAAATCTCGAATGCATTCCTAAATGATCGGATGTCTCCTGTGAAGTAGAGGAATCCAACCTTACCCCTTCCTGACTGTCCTTTTCCTACTGGTTCAAAACGCTCCCTTTGCCATGTGTTAATTCTCACATACTTTTGGTTTTGTTTCTGGAGGTTTTTTTTTTTTTCTCTGTCCAATGATATGAATCTATTTTCTGTTGCCAGTTCCACACTGTTTTAATATTTTAATTATTTTTAGGGCATGAGTCCCATGATTACAAAATTCCTGGCTGTTCTCTGCATTTTTATTTCCAGATGAACTTTAGAATGATTTGGTCAACTTGGAAAAAAAAATTCCTCTGTGATTCTGATTGAAATTGCAATTACATTTCTAGATGAATGTAGAGGGCATGGAATCTTATAATATTGGATCTTTTCATCTGAAACTTCAGTGGATGTTGTTCACGTGGTTTCTTGTGTAGGTTTCTTAAGTTTATACTTGGGCATTTTGAGATATTTGCAACCAAGGTGAATGGCATTTTCCACTATCCTTTCTAATTGTTTGCTGTTGGCATATATAAAGAAGCCGATTTTCATGCATTTATTTAGGAATAGGCCTGCCTCACTTAACTGTAGGGCTGTCTTCCTGGGTTTAATTGTAGACCGTCATAGCACCTTGATAGAGTGTTCTGTCTCTTTCCAGCGTATCTGCTGTTCATTCTTTTTTCTTGTCTTATTGCATTAGCTACACTCTTCAGAACAACTTAAGGCAATAGGATAGCAAGGAAGACAGCAGACATCCTTATCTTAATTCTGCCTTAAGAGGGAATATCTCTAGTGTTTCAAACTTTTCTACTTAAAGAATGCTCAGTGCAATCTAATTTTGATCTGTCAGAGGAATTGTTAGTTCATAATTAAAAATTATTCTATCATACAGTACATCACCAGGGATAAATGCAGGGTCTTGTGTATCTATTTGACTTGTAGGTCCCAGAATTCTATTTTACTCTTACCTTCATTCTCTCTCTCTCTCACAGGATTGACTTACTTAAATTTTCCTTGTATCTTCTGTCTTGTTCCCCAAGCTGTCTGTTATCAATTATTTCTGCTGTCACTGAGTCTGCTTCCAAAAGAGTACTTCCCTCTCCTTTCTTTTTAAATTGTTATTTTAATGAAGTCATAATCCATGAGCATGGAAAACCTTTCAAGCACAACAAAGTAAAAATTAAAAAGCCGAAAATTCAAACATTGTAATAAAAGTGTCTTCTCTCACACGGATATTTATTCACTCTGAAAAAAGGCAACTTTGTATCCTTCCAGACAGGTTTGATGCTTTGCACCAGGACACGTGTTAAATATACATCTTTGTATTTTTTTAATACAAATTGAAACACACTGTCACATGATTAAGTGTTTTTTTTTTTTCCACTTGTTATATTGTGACAGTCTTTTATTGATTTATTTATTTTAAGGGAGGGGAAAAGCAGAGAGAGAGAATCCCAAGCAGGCTCTGGGCTAAGCTCCACAAGGGGCTCTATCTTGTGAACTGCGAGATCATGACCTGAGCCGAAATCAAGAGTCAGACGCTTAACCAACTGAGCCACCCAGGCGCCCCCAGTCTTTTTCAATCAGCACCTATGAATCTCTCATTATGCGGTCGAATGCAGGGTTAATTTCTTCGCACAGTTACCGATAAGTACCGAAAACTTAAGTTTTCCCAGTGTTTTGCTATGACACAAAACAGCTACAGTGAACATCTGTATAAATAGAAGCCTTGGCTCCCCTTTTCTGATTTTCTGTTCCTGATCTACTTACTCTGATTTCTGTGAGAAGGGGAACAGGTGAACCATTGGACGCTGAATGTAAACTGGGAATAAACAGGTTCTGAACGAGGGTCTGATGATTCCCTCGAGCAGAGTGAATGGAGTTTAGTCAAGGACTTTACATTGTTTATTGCAGCTCTAAAGTGGGGCCTTGACTCATTTCTTTTTTATTTTTTTATTTTTTTTTAACGTTTATTTATTTTTGAGACAGAGAGAGACAGAGCATGAACAGGGGAGGGGCAGAGAGAGAGGGAGACAGAATCCGAAGCAGGCTCCAGGCTCGGAGCCATCAGCCCAGAGCCCGATGCGGGGCTCGAACTCACGGACCGCGAGATCGTGACCTGAGCTGAAGTCGCTGCTTAACCGACTGAGCCACCCAGGCGCCCCTTGACTCATTTCTTTATTGTCACCTGGCCTTGTTTACTAATGAGTTTGCAGGATAAATGATCCCTCCCGCCTCCGTCCCTGGAGACGAGGTTGACACTACTTGGTCATGTGACCTGTATCCACCGGGGCTGTCCTTGATTCTCTGTTCGTTTCCTCAGCATCACGTATGGGCCAGGCGAGTCTTACCTGGCCATGCGGCATCCCCAGCGATGCCGTCAGGGGGGCACCTGTGTGGTCTTGCCATCACAGTGAGCTGAAACGCAAACAATGGGACATGGAGGTGTTGCTGTGCAATAGGTCTTCAAGGATGTGGGGGCCGGGGGCGGGGGCTGTCATTGCAGAGAGAGTCTGGCAGAGACACAGCACCAGGCAGGAACCTCATCCACGAGGCCCGATGCTGTCATTGCGGGACCTGGGCTGGAGCAGGCCATGGGATGCTGCGGGGCATTTCCAGCCACCCCAGCGCAGGAAGAGACCAACCACCATCCGTAACTGGGATGTGGGCCAGGAAGGTTGGTGGGATGCTGCTGAGAATGTGGGTATGAGGAGCTTAGGGTGCTCGGGTGGGATGAGCGATTTTTCGCTCGCTTGCCCCTCAGTGTTAACTTAGGCTGATGTTCGTTTTCTTTCTGATTCCGAAAGCCAGGCGCGTTAGTTGAGAGATCTAAGGAAATAGGGAAAACTGCAAAGGACAGAGCGATCTGAAGTCCTAACGATCCAGAGAAAACACCAATAACATTTTTGGCGTACGTTCTTCTGGTATTTTTTCCTATTCCTTTTTTTGCACCTGAATCTTTAGGTGCAATACAATTGCACATACTTTTTTGTAACCTAGGCTTTTTATGCGCCTCCTTTGAAATGTTTTTTTCCATGTTATTAAATATTCTATAACATCATTTCAGTAGTCGCATGCAGTCTTACTTTACGAGTATAGAATCATTTATTAGGCTGTTTTGGTTTCTCTGTTTCTTTCTTCCTTTCCTCCCTCCGTCCCTCCTTCCTTCCCCTTAAAAAATTCTACGACGAACGCCCTAGATGTATATTTGTGTAAATTCAGACTTTCCGTATAATAGATTCCTAGAGGTGAAATTCTCGGGTCAAAGGATAAGCATATTTTAAATTTAAATTTGCTCTCCAAAAGATTAAAGCAATCCTGTTTCCACCAGGAACATAGGAGAATGCCTTAAACTCTTGCCCAATAGTTATTATTAAAAAAAAAATCTTGGCCTATGTACCAGGAGAATAATTATCATATACCATAGATCTACTTTTAAGCAGTCTCTACGCCCGGCGTGGGGCTCGAACTCGTGACCCCAGGATCAAGAGTCGCCCCGCTCTACCGACTGAAGTAGGCCAGGTGCCCCATGCATATCATATTTTTTAAAGTTGAATTGTTTCTTTCCTGAATTTTAATCAATGTTATTTATTTATTTATTTATTTATTTATTTATTTTAATTTTTTTTTTTTAACGTTTATTTATCTTGAGACAGAGAGAGACAGAGCATGAACGGGCGAGGGGCAGAGAGAGAGGGAGACACAGAACCGGAAGCAGGCTCCAGGCTCTGAGCCATCAGCCCAGAGCCCGACGCGGGGCTCGAACTCACGGAACGTGAGATCGTGACCTGAGCTGAAGTCGGATGCTTAACCGACTGAGCCACCCAGGCGCCCCATAATCAATGTTATTTAAAAAAAAATGAAACGGGGCACCTGGGTAGCTCGGTCGGTTGAGGGTCCGACTCTTGATTTTGGCTCAGGTCATGATCTCACAGTTTGTGGGTTCAAGCCCCACATCGGGCTCCGTGCTGACAGTGTGGAGCCTGCTTGGGATTCTCTCTGCCCTCCCCTGCTCTCTCTCTCTCTCTCTTTCTCTCTCACTCAAAATAAAATAAAAGTAAAAAAATTACAGAACAGAGCAAAAAAAACGCGAAGAAGAAAAGTAACCGAGTCACCCCTCTTCTACCTAGAAATAATCACCACTAACATCCAATTCTTCGAGAGTTCTGAAACTTTCTCTACCAACCTCGACTTCCCCGTGTCTTTAAGTGTGTGCTGTTCCCCATCCGGAGGGCCTTCCCTGCTAGTTTCCAGGGGTTGAGATGCCCTATTTGTTGTTCAGAGGCCGTTGAAACCCCCTGCCTCCCTACCCCCATGGTTCTCTGTAACCAGACATTTTCTCTCCCTTATAGTCTTGATGTCCTGCCTGTGCTACGTCCATACCTTACTACTTTTATCAGATCCTGCTCTCATATCAGGTGTGTTCCTGGAGACCGTAAAGCTCGCTGGAGGCGAGGACCATCTTCCACGTCTGTGACCCTAGCATCATCAGCCCAATGTGTGGCTCCTAGTAGAGACCTCCGGAGATGCCTGCTAGATGGAACTGCGTTGAGTTTGGGAGGACCAAGGGATCAGGTCTGGCTCAGGGAGTTGGTTGGCCTGACCCTTAAGACCAGACCCGGTTACTTTCCGTCCTTTTCCCGTTGCGGAATGCCCTGTTATTTGCGGTGCGTGTGTTCCAGAGAGGAACTTGTTGTTCTACGAATTGCACGCTCGTGTCTGTTGACATGAGCCAGTGCGGCCCAGTGACATCCGGGCACTCTTGGCTTTAGCCTTTAGGCCTGGCCCTTGGGACACCGTCACGGGCAAAGAGGTACTGAGGGGCGGCGGGCTGGCCACACCTGACGCTGCCCGGGGCCACCCCCGACAGCCTGGCCAGGTGAGCAGAAGGCTTAGCCTCGTCTCGTGTAACACAGCTCGGCCTTGGATTTCATCCTGTGTGGCTGCGTGGGAGGCTGAAGATCCAGCCCCGAAAGACACTGAGATCCCTGCTGCGCCTTCTTCTTGGGGGCTTGCGACCTGTTGCTAAGACAGAGAGGAAAGAATACCTTCATTGGTCCTCCGGGAAATGCAAATGAAGGGCCAGGGCACGACCACTGCACAGCCACTAGGATGGCTGCAATGAAAAAGAGAATATGAGGTTTCGGTCAGATACCGTGCAGGCAGGAGTATAAACTGGTGCAAGCATTTTGTGTTATAAATCTTTTTTTTTTTTTTTTAACATCTATTTGTGTTTGAGAGAGGGGAGGGGCAGAGAGAGAGGGAGACACAGAATCCGAAGCAGGCTCCAGGCTCTGAACTGTCAGCACAGAGCCCGATGCGGGGCTCGAACCCACGATCCGTGAGCTGAAGTCGGATGCTCAAACCGACTGAGCCACCCAGGCGCCCCTCGGGCCAATATTCTATGTTAAGAAGAAGTTGAAAAGTAATTGGTGGCGGTGGGGGGAGTGCCTAGATGGCTCCAACTTCGGCTCAGGTCATGATCTCACGGTTCGTGGGTTCGAGCCCCGCATCGGGCTCTGTGCTGACGGCTCGGAGCCCGGAGCCTGCTTCGGATTCTGTGTCTCCCTCTCTCTCTGCCCCTCCCCTGCTTGTGCTCTGCCCCTTTCGCTCTCTCTCTCTCAAAATTAAACATTAAATTTTTTTTTAAAGAAAGTAATCAGTGGGGGTACGCACCCCAAAAGAGTTGGAGGCAGGGTCTTGAACCGTCCGTGGATGGGTGGATGGATAAACACAACACGGGCTGTACATAATGGGATATGCACGATTCGGCCTTAAAAAGGAAAGGCGTTCTGACACCAGCTACGATACGTTGGCACCTTGGAGGCGTTATGCTGAGGGCAATGAGCCAGACCCCCGAGGACAGATACTGTGTGACTGTGCTGACAGCAGGTGCGTAGAGCGGTCAAGGTCACAGAGACGGGAAGCAGAATGGTGGACTCCAGGGCCTGGGGGAGAGGGGGAGGTGGTGGTCGGTGGGGACAGAGTTTGAGTCGGCGAAGATGAAGAACTCGTTGAGACGGACGGTGGTGACGACTGGCGACGCGTGAAGGTAACTCAACGCCACCGAGCAGTGCACTGAAAGCCGGCAGGGCGGTGGGTTTTATGTCATGTATGTTTTACGACAATAAAAAAAAAAACCTAGATGCACGTAAGGATGGACGGCACGAAGCCGGCTCTGCCCCGTCTCCCGACGGGGGTGAACCCCGGGCCGGGGGTGCTGCGGCCGAGCCCAGAGCGCAGAGGGGGCCCTGGAGGGAGGTTCTGAAGGGCGGAGAGTGGCCCACAGACCTGGGAGGCAGCACTAAGGTCAGAGCCAGCGGGCCCGCGGCCGACGTGTCGAAACCGGCTCGGTGGAGGGCGGGCGTGCTGGCTGGAAAGAACCTTGTCTCGCCCCGCAGCACCCGGCCTGGCCTTCGTGTGAACTTGGAGCAACAGGACCTCTGTCAGGTCCTGGGGACGGGAGACTTCAGACGGGCGCCTTGGCCTGAGGACTGGCGGGATTTCCTCTGCGGGCTTTCTTCTGGGTAGTTGGAACCGCGGGCCCGCCTGCCAGGCAGGGCCTGCTGCCCACAGGACATGCAAAGTCAGAGGCAGATGCCTGAACACTACCGGCCGGGTGGCAGTGAGAGCCTCCAAGGGGGAGCGTCGGCGGGGGCGGGGGTCGCCCCTGTGGGAATAGCAGCCCTACTGACCTGTCCTCAGGGCCTGTGGGGGCAGAATTCATGCTTCCTGAATGTGCCAGAACCCTGGGCAGCTGTGTGGTCAGGTGTTTGGTTTTGAACGTCCGCTTTGGGACGGGAAGGCATGTTGTTAACACTCTTACCAGCAGGGACACGGTTCCCACAAAAGCCGCCTTCTGACACCCGGACTTCAGGGCCAGCCCCGGCCGGTCAGCTGGGGCCACTCCGTCTGCCCAGTCTTGGGTCTGGGCTCTTCCCGCCCCACCCCAGGCCCGTCCTCCCCGGCAGCCAGCTGCCGATCGGGGCCTTTTCTGGAGGTATCTGGAGCCTGGCGTGTTTGCATGGTGGTCCCGGAACGCCGTAGGAACATTTTGGGGGGCTCAGAAAAGAATGCACCCCGGCTGGCAGGTGAATGTAGGAGGCATTAATCCAGAATAATTTTTCCTGCTGAGACAGTTTTGTTAGAAATCTGTGGAGACGTGGGAGTTCTTCAGTACTTGTGATATTAACCCTGGCATCTGCGTGGAGAGTGGGGTGGGGGTGAGGGCTCCACGCTAGAGAGAAGAGGAATTTGCCCCTAAAAGGTTGTCTTGAATTCCCTGCGATCTGTGCACGCACTCTGTGTCTTTGTGCCCTTTTTTTTTTTTTTAAATATTTATCTTGAGAGGGAGAGAGAGAGAGTGAGCAAGGGGAGGGGCAGAGAGAGAGGGGGCGCAAGAGAGAATCCCAAGCAGGCTCCGCGCGGGTCAGCACAGAGCCCGATGCGGGGCTCGAACTCACAAGTCGCGAGATCATGATCTGAGCCGAAACCAGGAGTCCAACCCTTTAACCTCGACTGAGCCATTCAGGTGCCTCTTTGTGCTGTTGATGGAGAACAGGCAACCTATCTCTGGCTCTTTAGCAACTATGAGATTCCTCCTCACCCCCAGAACCCAGGGCCTGGGGCAGAAAAGGAGGCGGCCCAAAGACAGAGAGGAGTGGGTGGAAGGGAAGGAAAAAGAAGGCGATGGATGGTGAGCAGACACGCCCTAGTGTTCGGATCGAAGTGTGCTAGGCTGGGGCTGTGGGAAACCGGGAATCTTCTAGGCCGGCAGTCCCCAAAGCGTGCTCTCAGGATGTCTGGGCATCACACGGGAACTTGTGGGCGATGCACGTTACTGGGCCCCGCCGCACACCCCCGAGTCACGGCCAGCCGGCATTTCAACAAGACCCCCCACGGTTCACATGCACCTTGAAGTTTGGAAAGCGCGAACCGGGCCACGCATCCTGGCCCAGAGGGTGAAGTGGGTGTCTGTGGCCCCAGAGGGTTAACTGCCTGGGGTGGGGGGCTCTCTGCCCACTGTGTAGGTGAGACGGGGCAGCCACACCTAACTCTTGGGACTGAGGGTTTGTGCCTGGGCGAGTCCATTTGCGTTTCGTGTCTCGGGGACCGAAGTTTTGCGCGAGCTGTTATCACGGAGGGCGGGTTAGAGCTGTGAGGTCGGATGGCGGCCCAAGAGTTAACACCCAGAGCTGAGGGCCCCAAATGCTGCGGGCCCGGCTCATATCGCCAGGTTGCTCTCTGATCACAGATATTTCAAAGCAAGCTTTTTCTTTTTAAACTTTAAAAAAAAATTAAAAAAAATTTTTTTTAATGTTTATTTATTTTTGAGGGAGAGAGAGGAGACAGGGCAATGAGCAGGGGAGGGGCAGAGAGAGAGGGAGACACAGAATCCGAAGCAGGCTCCGGGCTCCGAGCTGTCAGCACAGAGCCCGACGCGGGGCTCGAATCCATGAACTTCGAGATCCTGACCTGAGCTGAAGTCAGACCCTCAACCGACTGAGCCCCTCAGGCGCCCCTAAAACCAGCTTTTTCTGTCATCGTTGCCACCATCATCATAGGGCTGACCCTTTATCAAGGGCTCCCTGGGATCCCTGCCCTGGGCTTGTCACATCTACCCAGTACCAGTCTCACTTAGAACCGAGGAAACCGAGGCTCAGAAGGAGAATAATGCGCTCACGGTCATTCATCTTGGTAACAGAAGAGATGGGATTTGGGCCTAGGCGCATGTGACTGGAACACCACACTTTCTTACGCTTCGGAGGCCAGGCAGAACTGTAGTACACTTGCGACGGTCCCCGAGTTCCACAACCGTGGGGCAGGAGTTCTGTAAGTGCCAAAATTTGCTTAGTTATTATGATCATGTGTTAAAGGGAGCCAAAGCATCTTATAAACACTAATGTCTGTATTGCTTTTGGTTTCCATGTGCATTATAATTGTGTTTTAATTGAAGACCAAAGTGGAGGGGTGCCTGGGTGGCTCAGTCGGTCAAGCGTCCGAGTCGGCCCGGGTCATGATCTCTCAGTTTGTGAGTTTGAGCCCCGCATCGGGCTCTGTGCTGATGGCTTGGAGCCTGGAGCCCGCTTCGGATTCTGTGTCTCCCTTTCTCTCTGCCCCTCCCCTACTCACACACTGTCTCTCTCTCTCTCTCAAAAATAAATAAGTGACTTACACTGTTACAAAAATAATTGGGAAGGACACATGTATGCTATCTTCCTAGTTATGACTGTTTCCAGATCATAGATTTTTTTTTTAAATTTTTTTTTCAACTTTTTTAAAATTTATTTTTGGGACAGAGAGAGACAGAGCATGAACAGGGGAGGGGCAGAGAGAGAGGGAGACACAGAATCGGAAACAGGCTCCAGGCTCTGAGCCATCAGCCCAGAGCCCGACGCGGGGCTCGAACTCCCGGACCGCGAGATCGTGACCTGGCTGAAGTCGGATGCTTAACCGACTGCGCCACCCAGGCGCCCCTCCAGATCATAGATTTTAAGGGAAAGAGGAAGATGGAGGTGGGGGCAGAGGACCCTGTATGAACATGGAGACATGAGATCATGTTTATGGCTCGTACAGTGGGGACAGGGACATAGATGCCTGGGGTGTGACTTGTCCCAACTTCTGCACAGATCGGGGTCGCTTTGGTGATTGGTTTAACGAACGTTTAGCCTGTGGTGGTGGTGGTCGGCAAACTGTGGCCGATGGGCACACTCCAGCCAGCCCCCTCTTTTTGTCAATAAAGTTTTACTGGAAAATAGCCACACGCACTTGTTTACATGCTGTCCGCGGCTGCTTTCACACGGCGACGCCTGAGTTGTGTCATTGTGACAGAAACCGCGTGGCCGGCAGAGCCAAAAATATCTACTGTCTGGTCCTTCACGGCAAGAAAGTCTGCCAGACCCCGGTCTCGTGTTAACATGTTGGATGTCTCCTCCGAATTTTCTTTCCGCTGTGTGTCACAAAGGCTTGAAACTCCCTCATGCGCCGAGTTCACGGATCTCGCAAACGTGGTTTGATCACAGCGGTGAGAGACCTTAGCTCAGGGGCTGTGGGCCCACGAGAAAAATGTAATCAAGGACCAGAGGCTTGAGAAAGAAACGTTCAGTGAACTTGCACGGGTCACGGTCCTTAGCTGCAAATAACAGAATCTATGACCTCAAGCAGAAGGGGATTTGTTAAAGAGTTCGGTAACTCTCAGACTTGCCAGGAGGGCTGAAAGGAAGACTGTGTGCGGACTCACAGTCCCCAACCCTCCCCCCCCGCCCCCCCCCCCCCCCCCCCCCCCCCCCGGGTGCACCACCAGTGGAGTCCTTCTGCCAGCTCCAGGACCACACCTTCCTGGCACAGCCCGCCCTGTGAAAGGATGCTCTCGCCCTGCCTCTCTCCTTGCTGATTCACACAAAAGCCTAACTGGGAGAACCAAATTGTGCACAGAGCCCAGCTGCAAGGGAGCCTGAGAGGGGTTTCTTGCCCTCCAGCCCCTGGACGCTGCTCAGACAGGCCACCGCCACACGGCACCGTCTCGAGATGGTAGTTTTGCCCTGAAAGGTAGATGCAGTCAAACCTTGGTTCTGCAGAGCATAATTCGTTCTGGAAACATGCTTGTCATCCGAGCACTTGTGTTTCACGGTGAATTTCCCCCTAAGAAATAATGGAAACTCAGATGATTCATTCTATAACCCAAAAACGTTCATATAAAAATGATTATAGTACTGTTATATAGTATAAGATAATAAAGAAAATACAAAATATCAAGAAAAATTCACCTGCACGTACCTCCGAAAACTTTCGGAGACAAGAGAGGAGGGTTACTGCGTAGGACGACTTTCACTATCACTAACGGATGTTGGCTACAGTACGGTATTAATAAACTCTTGTCTTATACTGCATTTAGTGTAACTGGCCATAAGGCAGCAGAGGAAAGGGTCTCTATCTGCAGGCAGCCCGACCTAGAATGGAGCACAGCATTCCTAGGCTCACTCTTGGATGGAAAAGCAAAGGACTGTCCAGAGGTGCTTGGAAGTGACAAAAAAATACACTAATGCCTGTCGTGGGCGCCTTCCAACATTCCGAAAAATCACTGATTTCTGCCAAACACCTTGGCCTGAGACGGAGCCTCTGAGCATGGGAGGTGATCACCCACAATCCCAGGTAGAGAGAGAGAGAGAGAGAGAGAGAGAAAAGAACCATTGGCTCAGTTGTGATCATGTGACATTCAGGGTCATATACTCCTCGTATTGCAAGACATGGCTCATTTATCAAGTTAAAATTTATTAGCCATGCTTGCTCGTCTTGTGGAATACTCGCCGAACAAGTTACTCACAACCCAAGGTTTTACTGTATTTCACTTTTTATATTGAAACTCGAGAACTTAAGACATTATTCAGTAAACACGGCAAACGAGACCTGCCCAGAGTGTCGAGAGAGCTGGCCTAGGGAGCTGTGGAAGAGGTTCTCAGACCCATCTCCAAATTCCACCTCTCTGTCTTTCAAGGCTCAGGGGCCACCTCCTCCAGGAAGCTGTCCCAAGGTGGAAGTCTGTGTCCTCTGCATTCTGGGAGCACTTTCTCTCTCACTCTCCAGGAAGCTATGATATTCTCCTTCGTATGATAGTTACGGGCTTTCACGTTTTCTCTTCCATGTCTTTGTGACTTGCGTTGAGTAGGAGAACACTGTTGATATAATTTAATTCCATTAAACTTGTTCTCCCATTTAATTCCATTAAACTTCCTTCTTCCCAGGGACCAATCGTACAACTTCTCTTTCTATATTTTTTTGCAACGTTTACTGCGTATGTGTATCTATGCACAATATAGAGTGTGGGTTTTTTTTGAGCTAATGAGTTGAGAGTTTATCTGAATTCTTTTGTACCAGGTGGATCATTTTGTAATTGTCTGTGTTTTGAATTTTTTTAATGTGTATTTGTTTTTGAGAGACAGAGAGAGAGAGAGAGCAAGCAGGGGGTGGGGCAGAGAGAGGGAGACAGAATCTGAAGCAGGCTCCAGGCTCCGAGCTGTCAGCACAGAGCCTGACGTGGGGCTCGAACCCACAAACCGTGAGATCGTGACCTGAACCAAAGTCAGACTGAGCCACCCAGGCACCCCTGTGATTTGCTGTGTTTTTGAGTTGTGTACTTCCTTCATTTTAAGGCTTCTACCACATGCCATCTCATAAACAAGCTACAATTCATTGATCCATTTCCTACTGATGGCCATCCGCTCTTTCCCCCCAGCTTTTTCTTATTATGGACATTGCTGTAGCAGACAGATCCGTTTGTCCTTCCTGGGGTCACGTGTGCGATTTCTCTATCATAGACATCAAGAACTGTAACTATTTGGCTATCTCCAACACTATCAGATACTGTCAGATTGCTGCCCAAGATGATTGCCCCAATCCCCCCAGGTCTGCCTGGAAGTTTTCATTTCCCTCTGCTTTAGCTAAGACTTGATATTGTCACACTTGTATATTTTTTGCCAGTCCGATGGGTGTATTGTTTAAGCCTGCAGTTGCATATGCATTGCTTTAATTTGCATATGTTTTGGTTTTGATTTGCATACACATTGCTTTAATTTGCATATGCCTGATGATTAGTGAGGTTGAGCGTCTTTTCGTGCTTATTGGCTGTCTACATTCCCTTTTCTGTAGTGTGCATATTCATAGCTATTGTGTTCGTGTGTGTGTGTGTGTGTGCGTGTGTGTGTATGTTCTATTGGGTTGTCTTTTTCTTATCTATTTGTTGGAGTTCTTTATATATTCTAGATGCCAATCCTGTGTTATATGTGGTGCCACTCATTTACCCAGTCTGTTGTTGTTCTTCCATTCTGTTTTTTGGTTTTGTTTTGTTTTTTTTATCCTCTGACCTGGTTTTACTTCATGAACTATTTGGGTGAGGGCAAAACAATGCTTCCCCACTGGATGCCCACCCCCCACCCCGACACAGAACCTCAGTGTCTGTATCAGTGCGAAAACCCAAAATCCCTTCAGCTGTTGCCCTTTGAGATGCAAAGAGCAGAGTTCCTTTCCCATCTTCCCACCTCCTGCGTCTGTGTCTCTCCATGTGTATGAGTTCCCTGCAGCTGCTGTAACAAAATAGCCCCAGTCAGATGGCTCAAAACAACAGAAATGTGTTTTGTCACAGTTCAGGAATCCAGAAGCCTGAAATCAAGGCGTTTGCAGGATTGTTCCACCCTGGAGGCTCCAAGGGACAATCTGTCCCTGCCTCGCTCCTAAGTGATGGTGGCTGCTGGGGACGCCTGTCCTTCCTTGACTTGTACGCACATCATGGTGGTTTCCACCTCTGTCTTGACATGGCCTTCCCTTCTGTGTGACTCTGTTTCTTCTATCTTTCCCTTCTTCAGGAGGACACCCACTGTTGGGTTTAGGGCCCACCCTAAATCCAGGAAAAACCTCGTATCAAGATCGTTACCTTAATTACATCTGCAAAGACCCTGTTTCTAAATAAGGTCACATTTGCAGACACCAGGGATTGAGAAATAGACATATCTTTTGGGGGCTATTTGATCCACTACATTCGGCAAACTCCACAAATCCCAGAGAATAGCTATGCTAAAAGCAGGGTATGTGTGTGTGTGTGTGTGTGTGTGTGTGTGTGTATGAGGGGGGTACCAAGTAGAGGAGGAAAAGTACATTCTGCGAGAGGCAATATATTCTAAGAGGTGTTATTCCCCCAAGAGAGGAGGGGCCGTACATGTTGGGCATTGTAATTTATCACGTTTTTCTATTTATTCAGAGTCCCAGAAAACAGGAAACGCATAAAAAGGAAGGTGTCTCCTTGGGTGAGCAGGTATAAGCCAGGTAGAACCTAGGAAGTGGCCGTCAATCTGTCGCTCCACTGTTCAGCTGAGCAAGCGACTGTCCCCCAGCAAAAGCGGGTCAGGACAGGACCAAGGGTGGGCTCCTGTGACCCTTAACAGATACTAATCTTGTGTGGGTCTTGCCCTTTTGAAGATAAGTAAAGGAGAAACAAGCAGGACCCATAAAAAATGCAGAGCAGAGTCAAGGAAAAAGAATAGAACCGTCACGCCTCATTCTTTGTGGTCTCTGTATGTGCAAATGTACCTACTCACTGAAATTTATCTGTGGCCCCAAGAACAGCAGTTTCATGGCCTTTTCCAGGTCCCCATGGCATGAGCACAACAGTGCAGAATGTGAGTCACCTTACGTGCACATCCCCGCGGAGGTCGAACAAGGTGATTCTCGACCTCCTGTGGCAGCTCTCATTCTGTAAACAAGTGTCCTTTTGGCAGTCTACTTGGTGCCACATTTTTTGAATTTTTGTGCTTTTGGTTGGTGATTTAGAAAATATGTGTGTTTAGATGAGCACAAGTTCCTGTGATGATGGCCATGGGTTCAATGCTAACGAATCAACAATGTATATGCTAAATAGGTGTCTTTAAACAGAAACTTGCATGAAACAAGGTTCATATTAAAGGGTTTGTGAAAAGGCTGTGAGCACAGGCTCATGGGAACCCGATCCTGTGTTTCTCTTAGGAGCAATGGTTTGGTATTTGCCAGCTGAGTCTTTCCAGCACTGTACCCACACAGACATGGCACTGTAGGCTAACTACACTGGAATTAAAATAAAATTTGAAAAAAAAGAATACAACTACCCTGAATAATGAGAGTCGACTGTATCTGAAAGTTCCCACCTCTGAAAATGACTAGACCGCAAAAATCCAGGCGCGAATGTCCGGACATCGGCAGCCTCAAATTGCGAGCAGACGCGTTCTCTGTGTAACCTAAGCCAACATTCCTCGGTAGAGGATAGACTGACATTAAAAGGCAGGATAAGATGGCATATAGAGAAAGATTACAAGAAACGTAAAGAGTTAATCACAGGATCGACATCCATACAGCTTGCTGTGAGGAACAAAAAATGTCTCCAACGATAGGTTGGGAAAGTAAGCTCTGATATAGCCATAAAGCGAAATATGTATAATTCAGCTGTTAAGGTGTTGTGTATTATTCATTGACTTGCAAAGAATTAGGAGGACAAAAGCAGGATTTAAAATAGTATGAAGGCGCCTGGGTGGCTCAGTCGGTTAAACATCTGACTCTTGACTTCAGCTCAGCTTATGATCTCACGGTTTGTGAGTTCAAGTCCCATGTCAGGCTCTGTGCAGACAGTGTGGAACCTGCTTGGGATTCTCTCTCTCTCTCTCTCTCTCTCTCTCTTTCTCTCTTTCTCTCTCTCTCCCTCTGCCGCTCTCCCTGCTCACACTCTCTCTCTAAAATAAAAAATAAAAATAAAATAGCATGAGCACATGGTAAGCGTTTTTATTTCCCCTTTTAAGAAAATGCTTACTTAGAAGAAGGTCTGGGGCGCCTGGGTGGCGCAGTCGGTTGGGCGTCCGACTTCAGCCAGGTCACGATCTCGTGGTCCGGGAGTTCGAGCCCCGCGTCAGGCTCTGGGCTGATGGCTCAGAGCCTGGAGCCCGTTTCCGATTCTGTGTCTCCCTCCCTCTCTGCCCCTCCCCCGTTCATGCTCTGTCTCTCTCTGTCCCAAAAATTAAATAAACGTTGAAAAAAAAATTTTTTTTAAAAAATAAAAAAAAAAAAGAAGAAGGTCTGGATGACTATGTTATTTAGGGTGGGAGAAAAGTTATTTTTCTTTTTTTTTTTTTTTTTTCAACGTTTATTTATTTTTGGGACAGAGAGAGACAGAGCATGAACGGGGGAGGGGCAGAGAGAGAGGGAGACACAGAATCGGAAACGGGCTCCAGGCTCTGAGCCATCAGCCCAGAGCCCGACGCGGGGCTCGAACTCATGGACCGCGAGATCGTGACCTGGCTGAAGTCGGACGCTTAACCGACTGCGCCACCCAGGCGCCCCAAAGTTATTTTTCTTGTATACCACGCATGTTTCTGTACGGTTTGATTTTTTTTTTTTTTTTTTTTTTTGCAAAACAATGTATGGATGTATTACTTGAGTTAAAAAAAAATTTAAAGTGGGGTGCCTGGGTGGCTCAGTTCGTTAAGCATCCGACTTTGGCTCAGGTCATGATCTCATGGTTTGTGGGTTCCAGCCCTGCGTGCTGACCGCTCAGAGCCTGCAGCCTGCTTCGGGTTCTGTGTCTCCCTCTCTCTCTGCCCATGCTCTGTCTCTCTCTCTTTCTCTCTCTCTCAAAAATTAATAAGCATTAAAAAATTTTTTAATAAAATTAAAGCGGGGATAAGGAGAGCCAGGCTTTCCTAGTGTGAGTCGTGTGGAAACACATCTTCCCCCACCTCATCTCTTAGGGGTCTTGGGTCCTGCCTGAGTGGCAACGTCCTTCTCATTTCTGCACTCGTTTGTGTCTGCGTCCAGCTCCCTCCCCTCTTGAGGCTGTGAATCGCTGAGGGCAGTCTTAGTATTTCTTCTTCTTCTTTTTTTAATGTTTATTTATTTATTTTGAGAGAGAGAGAGAGTGTGTGTGTGTGTGTGTGTGTGTGTGTTTGTGTGTGTTTGTAAGAGCAGGGGAGGGGCAGAGAAGAAAGAGAGAAGGAGAGAGAGAGACTCCCAAGCAGGCTCTGCACTGTCAGCACGGAGCCCGACGCGGGGCTTGAACTCACGAACTGTGAGATCACGACCTGAGCCGAAACCAAGAGGCGGACGCTTAACCGACTGAGCCACCCCGGCGCCCTAGTCTTAGTATTTCTGGAAACTGACAGAGTGGGTGCCCATGAGAGATGCGTGGGGCGTCCTTCCCGGGGCAGGTCGTGGGCTCGCATCAGGGAGGAGCGGGCACTCAGGGCCAGGGTACCCCACAGAGCTCTGTCCCTGGGGTCCGCCGGGCGGCTCTCCCCGACCCCGGCCCGAACTTCTTCAGGGAGGGAGGGGGGGGAATGAAGAGGTTGACCCGGTGCTCATTCACTGGGGAGGGACTAGAAGGTGTGTTGAGACCCAACTGGCAAGTTTAAGGCTTTTGAGAAAACCTTTGGGGTTTCGGGTGGGGGTGTAGGAACTGGAGACAGCTCCCCGCGGGTCTCCAGAGTGACCCCACTGCGTTGGCCTCAGCTTGGCCCGTGTCCCCCCGGGGTCGGGCTGGAGTACGCAGTCATCCCCCTGACCCTCCGACCGTCTCCCTCCTGAGCCGTCTGTGCTGTGACCGTGCCCCGGTCCACAGAGGCCCCGGAGCTGGACAGATCCCGGCTGCCTGCCGTCTGGAGAAGGGTTTGATAAATGCTGTACACGCCCCCACGCGTGTATGCCGGAGTTAATTTAAAAACCAGCTTCACAGACACAATCAGGAGGCCTCAGAAGGAAAGAAGGCAGGCGGGAGCGAGGTCTGCGCACTGACTCATCTTTCCCCCTGGGGCGGTGACACACGTCTCTGACATTTCCCGCGGCCGCAGCCTCCAGAGACAACAGGCTTGGGGGGGGCCCCGGGGAGCCTCTCTCCCCGCGTGCCGTGGACGCCTGTTGGAGCGCGGGCCTCGCCGTCTCCTGGGGCCCCAGCCCGGGAGGAAGGGACCCACGTCACACCTCCCTCGGTGGCCAGTCTGAGAATCTTCCTCTCGCACCAAACAAACACGAGCTGACGGGCTGGAGGCCCCCGGGACGGGCCGGCTGGCCCTTTCTCCAGCCTCTCTACGTCGGTTTCTCCTGGGGGGCAGGTTGGGGAAGCTTCTCGGAGGATGAGCTTTCCTGGGAAAGCCGCCTGTGGGTCTCATCATATTTGGTTAACCGAGCACATGGCCTCGTGGTGCTGGCGAGGGCTCTGTTGTTCTTGGAGAGGAGGCTGTGGACCTTTCAGACCCTTGTCCACACAGGCAAGTGTCTGCAGAACGCCGAGGGATGGAGCGGGTGCTCCTGGGCCAAGGAGCCGGCAGTGTGTGTGTGGGGGGGTAGGGCAGAGCCCCCACGGGGCCGGGAAGCGGCCCCGGGGTGACCCCCCCCCCCCCCACGGACTAGCTGTGTGGCTTCCGGCAAGTTCTTCCCTTCACTGGGCCCGAGTGTCCCGTCTCTTGCTCCCGAAGGTCAAGCTGGAAGATTTCTGGACCTTCTGCTGTCGGTCTGGTTGTGTGAACCGCTGAAGCACCCGCTGTGATGGAGGGGACTTCCGCCCCGAGGCCCTCCTCTCCCCTCCCCTGCCTCCTTCTCTCGTGCACAGATCCTCCCCTACTTTATTTCCAAAGCGGAGATAGCAGCCTCTCTGTGGAGCTGAGGAACTTGAACATGGGGGCCAGCAAACGCTCCCATCCACCCACTTCTCGTTGTGACTTTGGAAGGTCCCAGAAGGTCAGCCTCCAGAGGCCTCTCGGTACAGGGTCTCGCTTGTATTGCCTGGGGACTGGCCTTCCTCAGAACCGTGGAAAACTACCCCTTGTCCTGCCCAGAAAAGGTGAGAAGAACGTATTACTTGGAAGGTGGGGAGAATATTCTGATACGTGAAAATACAGAGTCTGGGGAGGAAATATTTTTTAGCGTCAGGGGACATCCTGTTTATTTTATCTTTGATTGAGGCTATCTTGTCTGCCTTCAGGAAGGATTTGTGGCCTAGGGGTGGCTTTTGATATGAAAATGTGTATTGTGGCTCCCTGAAAGGGGCGTGGGGGAGGGGCTGGGAGGACCTACACGCCCCTCCCCCCACCCGGCCCCGACCCCCGCTGGGCTGGGCTGGGCTGACAGCGAAGGTGGGGGGGGGGCCTCTGTGCGGTCCCGCCCCCCCCCCCCCTCCCGGAGCGACACCGGGGAAGCTGGGAGCCCTAAAAGGGTGCTTTTAGGAAAGTCTGGATCAGACATGATGTTATAGGAAAAAATGCAGCGTCTAAGGGAACAGCGCGCGAATAGAGAGAAAGCTGAGACAGGGCAGGGAGGCCGAGAGGACGCGGCACAGACACAGATTGTCCGGAAAGCTGGGGGGAAGGGGCTGCCTGGTAGCAGGGGCCGTGCTGCTGGCCACGGGGAGTGTGGCAAGGATGTTCTGCCCCCCAAGGGAAGGTCGAGTGCGAGGGCCCAACACTTGGCGGCTGATGGCAGAAGTCAGGTTTCTGCATTTGCTTTTCTTTCTTTGTGATTTTTAAAAATATTTATTTAGTTTCCAGAGGGGTAGGGAGGGGCAGAGAGAGACACACACACACACAGAATCCGTAGCGGGCTCCGGGATCCGAGCTGTCAGCACAGAGCCCGTCGTGGGGGCTCAAACTCATGAGCTGTGAGATGGCGACCTGAGCTGAAGTCAGACAGGCGCTGAACCCACGGAGCCCCCCAGGCGCCCCCGGGCTTGGGCATTTCTGAAGCATGAGGACAGACAGAGCCACCAGTCTCCGGTCTGTGCCCAGCGGAGTGAGCTGTTGCCTGGAGGAGCCTTGTCTGGACGGGGCTCGTGTCCCCACTCTTGACACCCAAACTTTTGGGGTAGGGGGCAAGGTCCACGGTAGGGGCAAGAGAGCCACCTTGCCTGAGACCCCAAGGGGAAGGAGCGAGAGGGGTGTGACGTGCCCGCTTTGTCCCCTCCGCGTTGTAACTAAAGAGGGAGCAAATAAAGAGGGACGGGTGCATAAATCAGGCTGCAGGCAGTTGCCATTGGTGCTTGAGAGTGTGTGTGCATGGGTGGGGGGGGGGGGCACATCCTGGCTGTGTCATTTTCCAAGTGACCTGGGGCCACCTTATTCTCTGAGCCTCTGATTCTTCACCAGTAAACCAGGATTAATGTCAGCACCTACCCCAAATGAACATGAGGATTAAGTTAAATTGCTTTTTTTTTAATTTAAATTTTGTTATTTTGAGAAAGACAGAGCGAGCAGGGGAGGGGCAGAGAGGCGGGGGGGGGGGGGGGGGGGGGAGAGAGGGGGAGGGGGAGAATCCCAAGCAGGCTCTGCGTTGTCAGCGCAGAGCCTGATGCGGGGCTCCAACCCACAAACCGCGCGATCGCGACCTGAGCCGAAATCAGGAGTCAGATCTCAACCGACTGAGCCACCCAGGCGCCCCTCAGGTTCTCTGTCCATTTCAATGAATAAGTTAGTCCTTAGAAGGGCTGGAGGACTGTCTATCCGCGGGGAAGCACCCCGTAGGTCACCGCTAGGGAGATTGGCCAGAACTGGTCGTGCCGGACTTCTGGGCTACCTGTGCCAGGGAATGGGGGCGGAGGGTACGGCATAAATGGCCAGTGGTCAGCTTTGCACTTTCTTCAAATATTCCTCCACGCAGGGAGAGGCTGGGACGTTTGCTGCCCCCACGCCCGCCTGACACTTTCCGGTTTGGTTTTCCCCGAGTCCCCAGTGGCGGGCACGGGCCTCCCACACCTGGCAATGACTTCCGCGCCGCTCGGGACTTGGGTTCTGTTCGCCTGCAGGCCCCCCGGAGACGGCCGGCAGCCCCGTCAAGACGCCCCACGTCCTGCCCTCGCACCCCCCGCCCGCCCGTTTCGTCACGGCGCCTTGGTCTTGGGCCGTTCGCTTGCGCTTACGTCAGCCCGAATTGTCTGGCACCAGCTGCTTGCGGCTCAGGTGGCCGTTTGGCTCTGTATAAGCCTTCCTGTTCGTTTTCTTCCTGCTTTTAAAAATATCCCGGTTGTTCCGAGAGTTCATAGTCTTTGGCGAGGATTGAACTCAGGTTCGGTTTGACCTCGGCGTTTCAAGCACGTCTCCGGCCCTCCCTGGGGTCCCGTCCCGAGCCTCAAGGAAGGGGACGCACAGGGACCTTGAGGGGTAAGGCACCAGGCGGGCCCACATGGTGGGACCGGGAAGGAGGAAGGAGGTTGGCCCTGTGTCAGTGCAGGGCCGGGGACCCGCAGGTGGCCCAGATGGACACGCCGGGCAGATAGCTGGGTGTCATCGTTAGAATTTCCGTGGGGGCTGAGCCGCTCACAGGATGAACCGCGTCCCCACAGCCAGCTTGTTAATGACCCACTGGTGACAGAGGTCCTGTCTCCTCCCGGAAGGACGCTTCTCGCCCTTTCCCAAAGGCCATTTCAATTCAGCTTCAAGCTCCCCCCGTGGCTTTCTGTTTGCCCTTGAGCTAGCACCTCCGGGCCACTCCCTCCCTCCCCTCCGTCAGGAGTAATCCTTCTTCCTTCCGAAGCAGCATATCTGGCCATTGTACCTCATCCTATATCTGATTTCCTCCCCCAGCTTCTCTGCTAATCTGGCCTCCTCCAAGCGCACTTCCTCTGCGATTTTCCTCCCTCTGCTCAGCTCAGATGCTCATTTTTCTCTCCGGGACCTCTCGGCATTTCTTTTTCTTTTTTAAAAATGTTTTTATTCATTTTTGAGGTGGGGAGAGGGACAGAGAGAGAGAGAGAGAGAGAGAGAGAATCTGAAGCAGGCTCCACGCTCCGAGCTGTCGGCACAGAGCCCAACACGGGGCTCGAACCCATGAACCGCGAGATCATGCCTAAGCCAAAGTCCGACGCTCAACCGACTGAGCCACCCAGGCGCCCCTTGGCTTTTCTTTCTGATGAAGCTATTTTACTGTTTTGTGTTCCATGTGACAAGTCAATACCTATTCATTGTAAACAAAACAAAACAAAAAAGCTACAAGATACAGGCTAGGAATAAAATGGCTAAATAAATAAAAACGTAGGTGGTAGTTAATGCCTCGAGCTCTGGCGACCACGCGATTGCTGGAGAGAGGGCCTGTCACCTTGTAGACCTTTCTCCTTGTGTGTGTGTTTCTGGCAGTCTTAGAACTTTCTACTCGTCTTCCCACGCTGTTGGATGGTCTTCTTTCCTGTAGTTTCGAGTGGCTGCCTAGTGTGGGATCAGTGGGGCATTACCATGACTCTGTTCATCAGGCATTTAAGTTTGGACGTTTGGCCCATTTCCCTCTGAGCTTTGCTGTCCTGACTGTCCTTCTGGGTTGCTCAGACGCTCCTGTTTCTCTCTTTCTGCCATCTCAGTGTTCCCTTAGGATGGGTGGATTCCTAGCTGTGGAGTTTCCAGGTGAGAGAGTGAGACCAGGCTTAAGACCTTTGATCCATGTTGTGTCATTGCTGTCCCTAGAATTACCCCGATTTACAGCACAAGGCGTGCTTATCCCTACTTCCTTATGTGTTCTGGGCGCAAAGAAAAATACTGGCCAACCTGGAAGACAAAAAAGTGGCATTCGATTATCTTAATTTGTGTGTCTCTCAAAGCCAACGGGAAAGGTTGAGCAGGACTCCTTGAATTTGTATTTTGTGGATTACCAATTGGGGCATTCATACATTTTTGTTCTAGTAAAAGTTCATTTTTTTTTTCTGAGTGAACTCTTTATATATTAAAGATCATAGCTTTTGGCCCATCTTTTGTCTTACAGATATGTCTTTCAGGTTCATGTATTTTATTATTGAAATTTTGAAACGTGTGCTGCTTTTGACATAGGATGTGTTTATAAGTGTCATCGTGTGTTTTCCAGCTTTCACTTCTGGTGTCCTACTTTAGACAGGCCTTCTTGAACATGGATTATGTCTTATTTTTTTCTTTTTTGCAGGTTCCCTTTTTATTTTTATTTGCTTTTTATTTTTTTTTTAATGTTTATTTTTGAGAGAGAGAGAGAAGAGAGAGAGCGAGCACAAGTGGGGGAAGGGCACAGAGAGGGAGACACAGAATCCGAAGCGGGCTCTGGGCTCAGCGTGGAGCCTGACGCGGGGCTCGAACTCACAAGCTGTGAGATCATGACCTGAGCCGAAGTCAGATGCTTCACCGACTGAGCCCCCCCCCGGCACCCCCCCCGGTTCACTTTTTAGTAAACTTTCCATATGTCTGAAATATCTTGGTAGAAGGTGTGAAAGTAGAGCATAACCATTATGGGGGGGGGGGTCGCGAATGGTAGACCAGTTGTCTGCCTGATGCCCGCCCCCCCCCCCGGCCCCTTCTATGATACAAACAGGTCTTGTTTTAGACTTTCCATTTGATTACATTTTCTCTCTATTCTTCTATGCTGGTTCACGCTGTTTTCATTCTTGAGGCTCACGCTACACTTTCAAGACTCCGGGAGGCTTCGTCAATGGCAGGACAGCACGCAGAAGCAAAGAGTTGTTCGTGACGTTGCGTATCCGTATGTTCAGATGTCGTCTTCCCTGGTGAGAGTAAAACATCTGTATTATTTTAGAGCTTTCCTTCAGGGATTCCCCCGAAGCAGCGAACGCTCAGGGCTATTCGCAGCCCGAGGCTTGTCCCCTGCCACTAAGCCCCACCAGGGTCCTGATGCCCGGGAAAGGCGGGTCCGCATTAGCCGGGGCCCCTTAGCTCCTCTGCGTCTCATAATCACATCCGTTTTTCTTAAAAATCAGCAACCCCACTCTGCTGACTCATGTTCTCTGAGTTCTAGACGCTCCCCTTCCGTCATTGGGTGTGCCGGGCACAGTCCTTGCTTTTTCCTTGCCGAGGTGGGGACCTCAGGGGTGGAAACGTGGGGCCATGGAGTGTCAGCGGGTGAGGGGCACCCCTTCCCCCTCCCCACCCCCGTAGGGGCTGTTGCCATGACAGTGGTCGGACAGACACGTCCTCCCGTGCCCTCCTCCCTCCGGCTTCTCTCCGGATCCCACTTCCTGAACTCGGAGGCAGCTTGTGGGTGGGAAGCCTGCTGGGTGGTCTGCCCAGACTTCCAAGTGATCCTCGGCCACACCTCGTGCAGGGCCTAATACGGGCCTGGGCCACATTCAGACCACGCTCAGCCGTGCTTTCTTTTCCGATGACGGGGCCGCCTGTGATATGAGGAGGAGGGGGAGCTCGGCGATGACCGGGCAGTTGCCGGATGACGCGGTTGGAAATCCTGCAGAGGCCTTGGGTTCGCAGGTCAGTGTTCAGTGGCTGAGCGTCTACTGCTCTGTGCCCCGAACAGCCGCCGGGGGGCTGTGGGGGGTTGCAGGGGAACCTGCCCTGTCAGTGCTGGTCCCCGTCCTCTTGCTACGGCAGTAGGGCCAGGTGGGGGGGGGGGGCTCTCGGACCCGGGACCTGAATGCGTGGGCTTGAGCCCTGACTCTGGCCCTGCTGTGTCATGTGGACAAACGACCTAACTTTTCTGTGCCTCACTCTCCTCATCTGTAGAATGGGCATGATGCTTCACAGGGGTGATGTGAGGGTTACATGAGTTAGGACGTTCGGCGGTGCCTTGTACATGCTGCGTGTTTGCAGCTGTGTGTGTGCACGTGTGCACACGTGTGTGTATGTGTGAGTTCATGTGCATGTGTGTGTGCAGTTGTGTGTGCATGTGTGTGCAGTCGTGTGCGTGTGTGCGTGTAGTTGTGCGTGCACGTGTCCGTGTGCATGTGTACGCATGGGTGCACATGTGTTCATGTGTGTTCATATGTGTGCGTGCAGCTGTGTGTGCATGGATGCGTGTGCTTGCAGTTGTGCACGTGTGCCTGCATGTGTTCAATTGTGTGTGCACATGCGTTCATGTGCATGTGTGCACGTGTGCATGCAGCTGTGTGTGTGTGTGCATTCCTTGTGTGCATGTGTGCGTGGCTTCCTGTGCATGTGTGTGCGTGTATGCAGCTGTGCATGCACGTGTGTTCCTGTGCATGTGTGTACATGTGTGTGTGCGTTCCTGTGTATGTGTGTGCATGTGTGCGTGCGTTCATGTGCGTGTGTGTGCGTGCATGCAGCTGTGTGTGCGTGCACGTGTGCATGCAGTTGTGTGCACACACATGCACATGAATGCATGTGTGTGCATGTGTGCAGTTGTGTGCGCGCGTGTTGATGTGCATGTGTGTGCAGTTGTGTGTGCGTGCATGCGTTCATGTGCATGTTTGCAGCTGTGTGCGCGTGTGTTCATGTGCATGTGTGTGCATGCGTGTGTGTGTGTGCAGCTGTGTGTGCGTGTGTGTGCGTGCACATGTCCCCTAGGCTTCTGGTACTGCAAGCTCCGTGAGCGCCTTCTGTCCGCCGAGTCGATGCTCAGTAAACATATGATGACGATACTGACGGAATCATCACTGCCCCGCATCGTGCTGGCTTCCGTATCGCATTGTCTGATGGAACCTTCGCGAAGCCTTTGGACGGGGTGTCATGTCTGTTTTACCATAAGAAACCCGGAGCTCGGGAGTCCGAGTCACTAGCCAGAGATTGCCAGCGGACAGGTGTCAAGGCCAGGAGTCACGCACAGTCGGCCTGGCTCTGGAGCACAGCCAGGACAAGTGGGGTGGACACCGAGGGACAGTATTTGAAAGGCTTGGAGAGCGGGAGAAACATTGAAGGGATTTCCTAGGATCTAGGGAAGCCGGTGTCGTAAAGGTGAAGAGCCAATGGGCGTCAGGAGGGGAGACAGCGGATTCCCGCCTCCGGGTTTGTGAGGGAAATGAAAAGCGAGGGGTGTGGGAAGTGCTGGGGGGGTAGACTCTCAGCTTGCCTGCCTCGTCGGTGCCCGGCTTCGCTGCTCTCCCTGGCTCAGTGCTTCAGCTGCAGGGGGATGGGCGGCCAGGAGGGGCCGGCTTGGCCTTGGGCCGGGACACTGCGAGGAGGTCCGTGGTCTGCGGGGACGGACGGGAGCCACAGGAGGCAAGCACACCGGGGAGTCGTGGCCTCGAGGGCGTCACGCTGTTGGGGGGGGGCACAGATCTGTGCTGTAGGAGGCTTGTGTTTAGGTGGCCAGAATGGGTGTTTGCTGTGAAGGACTGATGAGCCCCTCTTCCCTAGGGGTGGTCCCGTCCTGTCCCGTCCTGTCCCGTGTTCCCCTTGGAGAAGGACCTGGCACGTGGCTGAGCGGGAAGGTTTCTTCGTCCCCAGTTTGTGGCCCCGGGAGTGGGGCGCAGACCCAGAGGCTCAGAGCAGGAGAGGCAGGTTCAGGAGAGAAGGGGCCAGACTCATCGCCTGGTTTCCCTGGCTGAGCTCAGCCTTCCCTGGGCACTCCTGACCTTACAAACCACTGTGGGCTCAGCGGGGTGGGGAGGCAAGTACCAGGTGCCCCAGACTTCCTGCCCTGGGAATGGTGGGAAGTCTCCTCAGGAAATGTGCCACCCTCAGTGACCTTGTGAATGAGTGAGGCGTGAGTGGCTTGGGTGGAGTTGATCCTGGACGCTGAAGAGAAAGCTCAGGTTCATCTAAGGGTATCCCAGGCCACCTTGGCCCCTGTGGCCCCGGAGCGGGAGCTTCTGATCCGACCAGCCCTCTCCAGAGCCATTTCTGTGGTTCACCGGCGATGCGGAAGGGTATCGAAGGATGGGCCGTGAACTTGACGCTCCTGGACGTCACCCCAAGACCCAGGGAGCCTGCTGGCGGGAGGTGGGGGGTGGCTCCCCCAGCCTGGTACCTGTTCTTTATTAATCCCTAGAGCAAAGCAGAGGAAATGCCCCTCATCGCCTCCTGTGCCTCACCCTTGCCTCAGACTCTCGTTTCTGGACTACTTTTCTCCATCGGAACCTAACACTGTACCTGGATGTTTTCCTTGCATTCACATCTTCAGAGGAGCCAAGGAAACCCAGGGTCCTCCGCATGCCTGATCCCTTGGCATACCCCCAGGGCGACTTCCCCAAACCGCGGGGCCTCTAGTAAGTTCCACCCTGCCCGATTCCCAGGGCTACGTTGTTGATGTTCGCCTAAACCAAGTGCAGAGTTGGAACCAACATCAGAATCTTCCTGAGTTCCTGGACACTGAGAACAGAAAGACATGGTCCCTAGGATCAAAAAAAAGAAAAGAAAAAAAAGAAATCCCATGTGACTTTCTCTGAGGTGCTGGGGAGAAGAAGAAAGAGATATTTACATGAACCAAGGGCCCTGCAGCCCCATCTTGGACACTGTCCTGTGTGACCTGGGCCGGGGGCTCATTCTTCACCTGCAAAGTCAGGGTGCTGGCTCTGTGATCCCCAGGCCCCTTCCGGCAGCAACACTGTCTGATGCAGCGATAATTTTCATTGCCTAGTCCGGCAAAACACGAGGATTGAGATGGACACTCTCAGTTACGTCTTTGCAGAAATTGGTAAAACGTGCATGCGGCGCCATTGGAGACGCCGTTCAGGGCCATCTTGCAAGCCTGTAGAACCACCGGCGAGTCTGGCCTCACAATGGAGGCACTTTAGGGGCGCCTGGGTGGCTCAGTCAGTTAAGCGTCTGACTTCGGCTCAGGTCATGACCTCGCAGTTGTGGGTTCGAGCCCCGCGTCGGGCTCTGTGCTGACAACTCAGAGCCTGGAGCCTGCTTCGGACTCTGTGTCTCCCTTTCTCTCTGCTTCTCCCCTGCTGGCTCTCTGTCTCTGTCTCTCCCTCTCTCAAGAATAAATAAACATTAAAAAAAATTTTTTTAAGAGGCACTTTGCCCGGAAGGCTCCACCCTGGAGAGCCCTGCCTTCCCTGCCCAGGGAAGAACAGTGTGAAATGGAGGCGGAGTCCTGAGCCGAATGCCCTGCTGAGTCTGTGGTGCCTCTGGGCTGAATGCTGTTACTCTGGAATTACTTTTATTCCCCTGATGGATTTTCCCTGATGGATTATTCCCCTGATGGATTTTTCCTCTCTGGGAGGAACCAGCCCCTCCAGCCCCAGCCTCAGCCACTGGCCTAGTGAATCCCATCACGCGTAGGGTTCTTTCTAGCCTAAGGCTTGTGCTTGTGTTAAAGGAAACTGTAGATGAGCCCAGCAGCCCCCCCTGTAGCCTGTCCCACGTCACATCCAGTCTCTGTGGACTCTGAATCACAGGTGCCCCATTAGCTATGCTGTCGCCTCCACCCTGTGGGATCGGACGTTCCTGTGCAGCCAAGGGACGATTGAGACCCCTGCCACCTGGTCTGCGGTGGCCCCAGAGGTGGCAAAAGGCAGAAAAGCGTGCATCTCGGATGGATGAGATCCTAAATATCTCAGTCCAAACAAAAGGAGTTTGAAAGCTACGACGTCACGGGGCCAGCGATTGTGTCCAGGACCTTCTCCGGTGACCCAGGTGTTTGGACATCGGTTCCAGAAGAAGGTGCCTTATTTGTGCTGTGCTGTGCTCAGGGTGCGAGAAGTTAAGTCTCTTTTGTGCCCAAAGCCATTAAGGGCTTGCTCGGACACCCGCTCTGCGAGCCGTGACTCCCGCATCAGGGTGGTCGATGCCTGTCTTTCCGGCTCTCTCCCTTGATGGGAGTCAGCAGCAACCTTTGAATTTCTCACCTCTGGGAGGTAGGGAAGGGCAGAGCCTTTGGGTTGAGTTAGACATGGATTCCCTCCCAGGTCTGCCCTTCCTGTATGTCAGCCCTCCATGCACCTGTGTCCCTTGGCTAGAAGATGGAGATGATCCCAAGGATTAAGGGCGGGTGGCGTGGAGACCCGGGATGGTTGCTCAGAGACTCCTCCCCTCCCCTCCTCCCTCTCCCGGGTGCTGGGGGATTCCATCAGAGAGCAGGTGGGTGGTTCAGTGCCTGTCCTCCAGGAATTCCCGATGCCGGTCAGAGACCTCTCTGTGCCCCATAGCTGCAGCTCGGGTGCCAGCTCCCTCTCATTGGCTGCCCCTCGAACTCCAGCACCCAGGGCTGAATCCACCCTGCCGTCCACCCCAGACCTGTCCCTGCTCTGGATTCCACCTTTGGTCCCTGAAGTCTCTTGGACCCTAAGGACCTCAGGGTCGCCCAGATACCCACCCCCCCCCAATCTTCACACGCTGGCGTGCAACCCCCCGGTCTGCCTAACTACTTCCATACTGGGCTTCCTGCCCTGTTCCCATTGATTCAGGACCCCCAGCCCACACCCGGATGGCCTCCAGTCTCCATCCCGTCCCCGCCCAAGTGTGCAAGGCCTTGTGACGTGATGGTTGTTCTCACCTATCGTGAGCCGCGTATCCTGATTATCTCAGTGTCTTAGACTCTATTCGTTCATTAATGTTGAGGCTGGGCTTACATCTTCCAGGTGGTTTTCTCCGCCCTTCCTGTGGTTGGAGCTGGGTTAGATACCCCTCCTCGGTCCCAGCCCTGATTATCTGTGTGTCTTCTAATTATGGCCTCTTGTTCTTCCCTAACCTGCTAGACACACTCTGCCTCAGGGCCTTTGCACTGCTGTTTCTTCTTCTGAAACGTTCTTCCCCTGTGTATCAGCATGGCTCACACTGTCACTTCTCATGAGGCTTCTGTGACCACCATTTAAAATCACAGCGCTCCTCTCTGACACCCAGCATACCCTGTCCTTTCCTGCCTGATTCTTCTTCACGATATTTATTCCTCTTACGTGTCGGACGATTCCTTACCTGCCCTGTCGATTGTCTCTCCTCAGTCACTAGCGACAGGGACTTTTGTCTGTCCGCTGCTGAATGCCCTGGCCCAGCACAAAGACTTTCAACAAATCATCTGCTGAATGAATGAGCGAATGAATGAATGAATGAATGAAGTGGATTACCCCATTTTTTAAATGGTCTATTTTGGCCTCTCTTCCACTAGACCCCGGCCTTCTTGAGGGTAGGGCCGTGTTGCGTTTGTCTTAGTTTGGGCCGTAGTATTTCCTTGATTCCTTTGTGATGAGTGACTATCTCGGCCCTCCATCTGAATTTTTCCGAGTATAAATCTGAGCACGTCACTTCAGACTTTGAGAGGCTTGGCTCCCCGGGTGGCTTCTCTGTAGCTCTCACCTACTCCCTTACCACCTGGCCACGCAGCCCACATCCTGCTTTCTGTCCCCTCCCCCAACCCATCACACTCACCCTGGTTCATTTCTCCCTCCTTGTGCAGTGACGAGCCACGTGCTTTTGTGAACACCATCCATTCCACCTCGGCGACTTTGCTCCTGTTCCAAGATGCCCTTACCTTTGGCTTGTGGAAAACTCCTATGCATCCCTCGCCTGCTTTGAACCCTTCCTCCCAGTGCACACCTTACGTATACGCACCCCTCCAGCAGGGACCCCACTCCCTCGACCGTGCCTGCCTCCTTGGCTGGAATATGAACTTTTCAAGCCACCTGCCAGCCACCTGTTCACCTTTGTGCCCCTTGGGTCTAGTATCTCACACCTTGTAGGTTCGAATTACCTGGGGAGCTTTTAAAAAACTACCCATCAGAGCCTCACTTGGACTCGTTAATCGGATTAATCGATTCCCCATCTAGTGGTGGGGAAGCCGCTCTTTCTTCTGTACTTTCCTGGGGAGTCTGATCTGCGGCAAGAATGGTGAACCCCCAGAACAAGTTCTCTAAAAACAAATTAGTCCTTCCGGGCAGCCCCGTGGTCCCAGGGGTGTCGTTCTGGGCACAGCTGCTCATACATATTGCCCTGCTGGGACCGTTCCAAGTGCAAGGGGAGCGTGCAGACACAGCCCCCGTGCCACAGTGCTTGGAGTTGCCACCTGAGGCCTGGGGTCTTTTCCATGGTGGTTGCCTGTTAGGTATTTGCAGGCCCGAAGTGAACCGAGCCAGGATTCCTCAGTCCTGGGTCCCGAGAGAGGTGAGCAAACTCGTTCCAGGACTTGACAGTCTAGTTTGGGAGGCCTGTCTGGGTTCCAGGCCCAGGGAGTGCTGCCTTCCGAATAGACACCCGTCTATACTCCCCCATTGTCTCTAACCCGCATACCCTGCACCAAACCCTCCGAGCTCTGTCCCCAGAAATTGGTGTCCCCATCTGTTCCGGGCCCAGTCGGGCACGATGCCCCCCAACTCCGGACTGTCCCTGGGCGATCCCGTCCTCTCTGTTGCTATGCCGCTAGCTCAGGCCTCCGCCTCTGCTCACCTTTGCCAGGTCTGTGCGTCTCCACCCCCATCATCTGCCTGGCCTGGTCTCTCCTTGCTCCCAGCAGCTCCCTGTTGTGCGGGTTGTGTCTGAGAGCAACTGCCACCTGGGTCTGAATATTCCAGGTCCCCCAGCACACGTTTGCCCGACTCCTTTCCCGTCTCCAGGCCCTGTCGCGCCAGCCAAACCGTGTTGAAGTTGTTCTCGTGCTGCTTGCCCTCTTTGCCCGTCCTGCCCCCTGGTTTTCGAAGACTCAACCGGTCTCCTTCCCGCCCCCCCCCCCAGACAGTCTCGGGGTCAACTGCTTAGCCCTTTGTGACCCTCAGGCTCTCTCCTGACCCCAGAAGGAGAGGATTAGCTCAAGTCCATGCTCTGTGGAGCCCACGGACGCCCTCCTGAGTTCTGAAGCCCATGGCGCTGGTGGGTTCAGTGGGTGTTTGCAAAGCCTGTTCTCCCTGCAGATACTGGACCCTGATGCGTTCTGGCACCGTTGTCTCGTCTGTGGATTGAGGTCATGCGGCTCCCTGGGGTAGCCCCGCTGGAGGCCTTGCCCTGGGATCACGCCCCGGCGGTAGGATTTGGCATCCAGAGTTCACAGAGCATCGGACTGGCTTGCATCTCGGGAGCCCACAGAGTGCCGGCCCTGGGCCCGCCCCGACCCGACGGAGCCCGGCCCAGGCCCAGAGCGCAGTGCGAACGCTCCCAGCCCAGAGCGCTCTGGGCCGGAGCCCCCTGCAAACGTGCGCTCGCACACACGCACCTGCCTCCCTGCAAGCCCTGGGCTTTCTTCCTGACGCCTTCCTGTTGCTCTGACCACTTGCTGCTTTCTGGAATCGTCCTAGAGTCCGTCCCCGCTGAGCGGAAGCTGTCACGGGCTTCTTTCCCTGGAAGCAGTGGACAGGATGCTTTCCAGCCCCAGGCCAGCGCTTGGGGTCCACAGAACCGGCACTCAAGGCCCCTCTGCCATCTTTACGAAACCGAAGCAAACCAAAATTCGTTTTATTTTGAAGTGGTTAAGAGAAGAGGATTCTACGGGGGTCCCTGGGGGGCTCAGTCGGTTGAGGTCATGATCTCACAGCCTGTGGGTTCGAGCCCCGCGTCGGGCTCCGTGCTGACAGCTCCGAGCCTGGAGCTGCTTCGGATTCTGTGTCTCCCTCTCTCTCTGCCCCCTCCCCCGCTCACGCTCTGTCTCTCTCAAAATGTTATACTTTCTTTTGCTTCATCCTTTTTTTTTTTTTTAAAGGAAATTGGTCTTGATGAACTCCCCCCCCCCCGCCGCCCAGGTCTTGCAAACTGGGAGCGTGTAGGAGCTCTTTAGCGGAATGTACGTGAATGGTAGGAAAAAATAAACAAGGTGACTGCTTACTTACTCAGGCTAATTCTCGGCTTCAGGGATCCGGAGAGAGGCTGATGGCCCGGGACTCCCCATGTCATTCTGGATTTTTCCCGTGCCATTACTCTGCCCAGAATGCTTTTCTCCCCTCTCCCGTGCGTCCGGCTCCTGTGTGTTCTTCAAGGGTCTGGCTCGCATGGCCTCTCCCTTATGGTTTTCTCTGCGCCCTGTTCGAAGCGGTCTCTGCATTTTCTAAAAAACCCTCCTCACACACTCTCCGTGCCTGGAATTTGAGTTTTGTCCGCTTTCTTTCCCCTCCCGTCACGCTGTAAACTCGCAGAGGCCGGCGACCTGGTCTCCTGTTCATTTCTGTATTCCTGCCCACCCCCTCCACCCTGCCCCGACCCCGGTCAGTTATGTTAAGAAGATGGGGGAATGCAGTGAACGTTCGCTGAGCGAGTAGTTTGTTTGCTGCTGTGTCGTAGGGCAGAACCTCTAGGTTGTGGTCGCTCCGGGAAGGTTTGCTGAGTGAATGAAGGAATGAACGAGCAAAGACGCCGAGTGCCCCGTGTCTGGGGCAGTCATGTCTCTGCTAGTAAGAGTTGATGCCCGTTTGGGGCGTTCCTGGCTGCACCCGGAGCTTTCCCCCGTCCGTGTCTGATTCTGGGAACGAGGTGGGTGTTTCGGGGTGCCCCGGCCAGAGGCTTTGCCCAGGAGGGCCCCCCCTGAAGCCTGTCTGGTCCAGCCGCAGGGAACAGTGAGCAACAAACAGGGTGGGCCCCACGTCCCCTCCCCAGCCCGGCCTCCCCTGCTGCCCCCGGTGAGGCCAGCAGCCTCCCACAGCCACAGGGCCTGCTGGTTTGCAGGCCCTGGTGTGTTTTTTCCCAGCGAGTGACTTTCAATCAACTTTAAAATGATTGCTCAACTCGAAAACCCCTGCAGGCGGGTGTCTGGGGTGGTTTGGACCCTGCTCAGCACTTCATTCCTTTCCCCAAATTGCTCATTATTTCATTTGCATAAATTTTCGTGGTGAGATACTGCCCCAGGCCTAGGAAGCCTCAAAATGGACCTCGTAACAGGGCCGCGGAGACGAGTGGCGGGGCCTCAGTCTGGCCCCGGCACGTGCATCTGCGACTCTCTTGGGCTCTGTCCTCTGCAGAAGCTCCTTCGAGAGCAGGAGTGGCCGTGGGAGGAAGACGAGACCACGAGGCCTCCGGGACCCTCCGTGCCCTGTGGGGGCTCTGTGTCGGACCCAGACCTGCCCGTCCGTGACCTCGGTGTCTCCCCTTCTCTCCTCACGTTGTCACCAAAGGCGGGAGACAGAGGCCCGACGGACCCCGGCTTCCACCTGGGTTTCTGGCATCGCCTTGCCATCAGTCAATCAGTCCGCACCGACTTATTGAATGCGTGCACCGGCATCCTGACGGCCAGGCGGGTGCCGCCCTGGGGACACGAAGAAGTGAAAGACACCAGGAGATAAGAGCTTGTGGGGGGCAGTGCGCACAAGACAAGGCGGCTGTGTTAGGTGCCAGGCCAGGGTGGACCGGCTGTCAGAGCTCTGCGGGAACGGGGGTGGGGAGGGAGAGGGGGACGGAGACGAGACCGGGGACCCAAGCGCTGGAGATGGAGACTTTAAGAGGGCCTTGAAGGGGCGGTTAAGCGTCCGACTTTGGCTCGGGTCATGATCTCGCAGTTTGTGAGTTGGAGCCCCGCATCGGGCTCTGTGCTGACGGCTCGGAGCCTGGAGCCTGCTTCGGATTCTGTGTCTCCCTGTTTCTCTGCCCCTCCCCCACTCATGCTCTGTCTCTCTCTGTCTCTCAAAAAAATACGTAAACGTTAAAAAAGAAAAAAAAAAAGAGGGTCTTGAAGGTTGGCCAGGAGTCCTCTGGGGCTGAACTCCCACCAGATGAGCCCTAGGTCGCTTGTGTCTGGGAGCCCCAGGCCAGCCTCCTGCTGCGTGCTGTTGCTTGATGTGAGTGTGGCGGAGAAGGTTGGGACAGGTGTTCCGGCTAAGTCTGTGGCTGCCAGGGGTGAGGGGGAGTGACTGAGTGGGCGGGGCAGTGGCGGGACGTGGGGTGACACGAGCAATGGTGAGCGGAGAGGTCGTGGGGAGCCTATGTCCCAAGCTCAGGAGTCTAGGTACGACCCTCGGGCTCTGCAGACCCAGGGCATGTTTGCAACAGACTAAGCGCCTGGGGGGAGCAGACACTTGAGATCCAGCAGTGGCATGGGTGCTGAGGAGGGAGTGTGGGGCAGGACCCCTCCTGGGCAGGGAGTGGGCAAGATGAGGGCAGGGGAGGCCCAGCGGGCAGCCCTGGCGTCTCAGGCCCTGGTGCCTGCCACCCCCATGTATCAGTCTCCCCATGGCAGGGCGCTGAGGGAAACCAGTTTCCCCCAAAGCCTGGCTTCAGGGTCGACGGTGAGGCTGTTGCAGGGGGAGCCGCGTGGAGAGCTCGCTGGTACCTCACGGACCTCAGTTCCAAGAGAGGTGGCCCAGGCTACCCCTCAGGGCTCGCCCTCACTATCCCGGACACTCACTTGACCCCCTGTCTCCCAGTGTTTGGCCAAGAGAGCCTTCTGGGGGCCCAGCACGCTTCTCTGTCCGGCGAGGGAATAGAAAAGAAAGAAAACATGTCCTTGGCCCTCGAGAACTAACCACAACCACATTCGGTGGAACTTAAGTTAATTTTTGGACCAGACACACAGTAGAAATATATTTACCGTTATGAACCTTGACCTAGTACGTCTGTCTACGTATCCATCATCATCCATCTGTCCGTCCATCCCCCATCCAAGTTGAATGAACCCTTGCTATGTGTGGCCCACCCCGATACCTCCCATTCACTTCTTTATTTTTAGCGCTGTCCCAGAACCCATTACCCCCATCCCGTGACCTGCTTGCTAACGGGTGGTTACCTTCAGCTTGTTAGGCACCGACCACCCTGGAGAGCTGAAACTGTCATGCTGAATACCAGTTAGCGGGCAGTCTGGGAGAATCTGGCGATTCTGGGGGCTGTGTGTGCCGTGGGTCACCAGGAAAGGAGAGGTCATCGTGGGGACAGTGACGAAGAGTGGGGCTGAGCAGTACTGGTTCCCCCGCTCCCGGCCATGTGTCCGCACCCCTGCTCCCGCTGTGTGGCGAATGGATACCCTGTGTCTGAAAGCCACAGAAACAACTACGGCATGAAGTAATTTAAAGATGAACAAACAGGGATGCCTGGGTGGCTCAGTTGTTTAAGCATCCGACTTCAGCTCAGGTCGTGATCTCGTGGTTCGTGGGTTCGAGCCCTGCGTCGGGCTCTGTGCCCACAGCTCGGAGCCTGGAGCCCGCTTTGGATTCTGTGTGTCCCTCTCTCTCTCTGCCCCTCCCCCATTTGCACTCTGTCTCTCTCTTAAAAATAAACAAACATTAAAAAAGATTTAAGAAGAGGTGAACAAACAAAATTGCTAAATGAGGCATGTGCCGAGGTCCACAGATTGCAAATGGAATTTTGCGGGAGCTGGCTTTGGATGGGACGGTGTCTGTCTCACCCTTGCGACCGGAAGCCCCCCAGCCCCCCCACCCCCCCGCCCCGGCCCGGTGGGGCTCAGATCCCAGGTCAGCGAAGGGTTGACTCGGACCAAAGGAAGGGAACCAAGGGATTTGGGGGAGACTTGAGAATTCAAGAGTAAATGGGGACTTGGGACTTGGTGATGGAACAGGTGTCGTGGTCAGGAAGCAGGGGTGACCAGGGTGACCCCTCTGTGTCCAGCCTGCACGTGCTGGCAGGTGTCCTGGAGGACGGCTGGATTTGGGCCCCTGGGATACTGGAGTCGGGGGCCGGGCGGTGGGACACACACGTCAGAGGCCCAGAGAGGATTTCTGGAGATACAGGATGATAATTGATTCAGGTGAGATGCTCAGGGAGGGCAGTGGGGTGGGAGGAGAGGAGCACAGCTTCTGGAAGAGACCCGGCTTGATTAGAGCGAGTAGGAGGGGACACAGGGCAGGGGAGGAAAGCCAGGTGGGGTGCCGCTTTGGAGGAAGCGGGGCTTGCAAAAGAGCCATGGACGGGCTCCGCAGGCGCGGTGGTGGCCATCGGTGGGGTCCGCAGCATCGAGGCGGCCTTAGCATGGTGTCCTGCTGGGACTGTGGGACGGGGCAGGCAGAGCGGGGTGGGTGGAGGTGAGCTGGACGTGAGGCAGCCGGGGAGCCGAGATGGGGAGGCCGGGACAGAGGGCAGCTACCGGGAGCTGTGGGCTGCACGGAGGGCTCATACAGAGGGGAGTAAGCTGGGGGTCCTGCCGGTACGAGGGGGACGAAAGGGAAAGGCCAGGTGTCTGAAGGAGGGGAGAGGTGATGCTGTGCTTTCTGAGGAGGCACAGGGGTGAGGTCCGGAACTCAGCGGGGATACGGGCTTTGCAGGGGAGGAAGGGGCGGCCCCTGAGAAGGTGGCTTCAACGTGGGAGCCGCAGGATTGAGGCGATCTTGTCTCCTCTGAGCAGTAGGAGGTGAGGCTAAGATGGCAGGGGTGGGTGGGGACGAGGAGGGAGTGGCCGGAGGTTTAACGAGGGTGGAGAGCTTGAAGTGGGGGGTCATTCCAGGGAGAGGGAGACAGGTCTTGAGGACCCCTTCATTCATTCATTCATTCGTTCGTTCATTCATTCATTCATTCTTTATTTAGTTAGAGAGAAAGAGAGAGTGAGCAGGGGAGGAGCAGAGAGAGAGAAGGAGAGAGAGAATTCCAAGCAGGCTCCAAGCTGTCAGCGCAGAACCCAGCATGGGGCTCAAACTCACAAACCACGAAATCATGACCTGAGCCGAAACCAAGAGTTGGACGCCCAACCGACCGAGCCACCCAGGTGCCCCATTCATGCATTCTTGACCTGGCAGGTATTATTGGGGACCTACTGTGTACCAGGCCCTGTGTCCTTGACCCTGGGGGTACGGCCATGAACAAAAGAGACACCAGAATACCTTCCTGACCTCACGGAGCTTCCATTTGGGACAGGGGAAGCCAGTAAATCGGTGGATGTGTGAGGCCCACGACTGCTGTTAAGATGATGCGACGGGCAGAAATCCACGTGTGCCGTGCGTGTGCTAGACATGATGTGTGCTACGGGCAGAGCGGGGGCGTGGGAGGGCCACCAGTGAGCGTGTGGTTTTCAGGAGGTGGCCAGGGCAGGCCTGCCTGGAAGGGACAGCTGAGTGGTGAGGGTGAGAGGAGTGGCTGTCTGGGGAGGCCGGTGGCCTCGGATTTATGGGGAGTCCCTCTTCACTGTGGTGTGAGTTTCCTAGAAGGGCCGGCTGTGTGGGCCGGTGTGGGCCGGAGTAGAGGGGAGAGGAGGAGGTCGTGACCTTGAAGGGGCCCCTTCACAGGCCCTGATTGACTTGTTCACGCGGATGCTGGTGTGGCCCAAGCGGGTGGCCGGGCCTGACATCTGCCGGGGAAGTAGATGGCCTGGAGACCCGGTGGGGGGCGGGGGGGGGTCTCCTCAGCGGAGACGGGAGGGGTGCGTGGGATCACCTCTGGGAGTCCCATGAGCCCTGCCGTATGTAGACCCCAGTTCTCTTACGCACCTGCCACAGAGGCCTGGTGGGCGCGATAACATCCGTTCTCAGTGGGGGAAAACCGGGGAGCATCGGTGTGGCCGCTCGGAGATTTTCTTCCTTCTGCATCGTCCTAGAAAGGAAAGACTGTTCCAGAGAGAAGCCCTTGAAGCCCTGGGCACAAAGCCGGCCGGGGCTGCACGGGGGCTGGCTCTTAAGGGTGGCCCCCCTCTTAGGCTTGTGTCCCCCTCGAGCAGCAGATTTTCCACGGCACCTGCAACAGCATGGTCAGAACGACCATCGGCGCTCAGCTGCTGCTAACAGGTGGTCACCATCATTGTCCTCATTCCAGATAAGGGAACTGAGGCAACAGAGAGGTAACTCAAAACGCACCCAAGGTCAAGTTACACGTGCTGGTGGGAAGGGCAGGATTCAAGGCATCCGGCTCGAGGTTCACCTTCTTCGCTGTGTTTTACGAGCCTATCTCATCGGATAAGGGAGTGCTCAGGATTACTGCCCTTTACAGGCAGGGGGTCAGGTGACGGGTCCCCGGGCGCACAGGTGGAAGAGGCCGACAGGCCCCTAAACCCCGGTCTCAGGACCTCCCCTCCTGCCTCCGTGGCGATTGCCGAGAGGCAGACGGTGGAACCTGGTCCCTCGCCCGACTGCGGCCTAATGATGTCCCGGAATTGCAGCTTGTTTGATTTGTGAAGTTAATTGGTTTTCCAGACAGAACCACAGACCAGTGTCCCTGCCTCCTGCCCACCGCGTACTCCCCCCACACCCGGGGGTCCGACAGCCGCAACGGCCATCTCGGGTCCCAGTGAGGGCCAAGGATGGGGGAGAAGGGCCCCGGGCGGCCGTGAGGACGGCAGTGCCTCCCCCTGAGGCTGGCCCTGGGCTCCCGCCTAGGAGCCGGGCAGGCGCATGAAATCCGAACTCTGGAGGGAAAATTTACTGCACAATAAAGAAAGAATGGCCCGCTTTGGGACAATTAAGCCACATTACTGTGGAATTACCGAGGGCGCCCAGGGAATTAGCCAAAATCCAAAGCAGCCAGAGCTCCAGGGCCAAGAAATGTGGGGCGTTCACATGCGGGTCTCCCCCTCCCTGCCCCCGGCCCCTTGTACGAGGAACCTGTCTGGTTCCCAAACCCCCTAATTTTAGGGCAAGAAAAAAACACTTCCAAAGACGTTACCTGAGGGGCACTGTTGTTATAAGCCAGCCCCCGTCCAGCTCAGCTTGTGCCTGAAAGAGTTCTCTTCTGGTTTCAAAGCCAGTGGAGGTCCAGGGGGAAGGGCTCAGCCCCACCGTTTGCAGCCGAGAGGGGGGGAAGGTGCCAAATTCCGAGCTGGAGCCCAGCGGAGGCCTCGTGGGCTCCGCGCGGGGCCTCGACGTCCCGGCCTGGAAGATGGGCTGTTTGTGAGGCTGTTCGGTGACAAGGCAAATGAAATCAAGCCTCCTTGGTCCTTTGGCACTTTTATTTTATGGCTTCCTCTGGGGAGATGAGAGGAAAGTCATCCAGCGCGGGGCGTGTGGGAGACTGAATGTGTCTGTGCTGGCGTTCCCTCTGTGCGGAGAGAAAGGGGACGGAGAGCTGTTCCTGCGGTACGCCGGCCGGCTTTGGGGCTGGGGGACCCCTGCTCTCTCTGGTTGTTAGGGAGGGAGGCGTTCGGCCACGTTGGCCCTGAAAACAGTTTGGACGAGGAGGCTGGAGGGGTGTTCATTAAGGGACCCTCCTCATTCCCCCCCAGGGCCGGTCCCTTGTTTGGTTCCTGCCTGGGAGTTTCGGCCTGATAGAACGAGCAAGACCCTGGTGTGGCTTATTGTCCTATGTCCTCGGGATCTGTGCAAAATACCCCACACTTCACGGCACCACCCGTCGAGGACATGCCAAGCCGCACGTAGCGGTCCTGGGACATTTCCACGGAGGACTGGTCTGCCCTAAAGCCTCTGAAACTCTGAAAGAGTGGCTGGTGTTTTGTTTGTTTGTTTGTTCGTTTGTTTTTAACTAAGCCCCCACTGTCCCGCTGTCCCTGCACGGATTCTAAAGGCCAACGTCCAGCAAATGCTTGGGCTACAGAGTGATCATCTGTCCACGAGGAGCAGGTGACCGTAGTCCCCAGGCCATTTCCCCCGGATAACTAGAACGTCATTGCAGAGGGGACCATTGGGTTTATTTCCTGCAGATTAACCCCCCACGCTTGTCCACAGGTAGACCGATTCTTCTGCTGTCTCCTTCAGACATGCACGGTCCCTGGCCCCAAGGGCTCAGGGTCATTTACCAGACTGGAAGATGTCTCAAGACACCCCTTCTACCTGTGCGCGTATGAGATCAACCCTGGAAGGATCTCCCAACCCAGAGGCAGAACGGTGTCTTCTCCAAGGCTGAGGTGGCAGGGACTTGACCAGTCTCCTTCTGCCTCCTCCTTGGAGCTAGACTCTCCTGTACTGTGTCCCCCCGCTTGAATGCTTCCGGAAGCGGCAAGATCACTCTCTCTCCAGGGGGTGGCCCATCTTACTCTTGGTCTCCTGGAATCTGCCATTCCTTGTCACTCCCTCTGTCCTGCGCTAGGCCCCCTACGTTCTTCAGTGACGTGACGTGTAATTAAAGCCTTTAACTGTGCTCTCAGAAACGCTTTCCTGATATCTAAACGAAGGAGGCCTGCTGGTGTGATGAAAATAACTGGATTCAGAGGAGGGGCACAGAGTCGTTGGTCCATTCCACTGCCAAGCATGTCCTGATGAAAATGGCCTTTTCTGCCTGGAGAGTGGGGGGCATTCCGATCAAATTGCCTTCCCCCTCCCGTTTCTCCGTGTGATTCCACGAGGCTCCCGCGGGATTCAGGGACCCTCCCGCCCCCGGCCATCCTCCCCTTTTGCGGGACTTGTGGATGCCGACAAGATTACAGCTGCCTTTGATTTAAAAAAAAAAAAAAAAAAAAAAAAAGCTGTTATGTAAAATCACACATTTTAAGGCAAAGCACACGTCTGATGGGGATCTGGAAGGTGTCGGAGATAGGATAGCTGTGCGATTCTCCGGGCATTCTTTTCTTTTCACTGCAAAGTATTCGTTGACGTTCCAGTTTTACTGGTGCATCCTGTCGTAGAGCGAATTAGGAAAATGGAAAGGCAGGTTGACCTGGAGTGACCCGCCGGGAGCCCGGTTTCGGCTGTGGGCCGTCCCAAGGGCAGGGAACTGTGTGTCCCGACCCTGGGGCTCACAAGGTCCTGTGTACCGGGTCGGATCCCCGGAGCAGTTTGGGCCCCAGGTTCGGGCAGTCTCTGCAGGCCGCCAGCCTGAGTCAGAGTTAACCGCGGAGTTGACATAAGTAACAGGTCCAGCGGACGAGGGGTACCAGCCCGTGGGTCGGCGGTGGCGGGAAGGGAAAGGTGTCCTGGGGAATTGCATGTTTTCCCTTCTCGGTGTCAAGGGGGGTGTCAAGGAGGGCGGAATCCGCTGCAAGTCATAAGTCCCCCCTCGCCGCCAGCCTCTCCCGTGGCCGCTGGAGTCCGGCCTCGCGTCTCCAGCCCGGCATGTGCCAGATCCGGTGATGGGACCCATTACAGATGGGAAATGACTCCAGGGAGCAGGGGCCAGGCTTGGCGGAGCGGCTGGCAAATCCGCCTTCCTGTGTCCGTTTAAGAAAGCCCGGGGAGCGTGGGCATCACCTCTGGGGAGGAGGGTTTGGAACGGAAGCCCCAGGGCTGCCAGACAGGCGTCTGGGCAGTGTGGCTGAGCCACACGGGGCAAAGAGGGTTTCGTGGGGACCAAAGCCGTGGGGGGGGAGGCTCTCTTCGGACAACCTCTTCTACTTCGAAACTTCTGGGGCTTCAGGAATGGCTCCCGGCGGCCACGGGGGTGCGTACCAAGCCCTGTCCTGCCCCCGGCCATGCCATTCTCGCGTGCTGGGGGTCCGGAAAGGGCCCTGAATCAGAGCGCCCTAACTAGTTCCAGGTCCTTGGCAAAGTCTCTCTGCCTGCCCTGGGGCCGCATTTGTCTCCTCTCGTCTTCCACAAGAGGGTGAACTGGAAGAGCTGAAAGCCCCGCACCAGCTCCAAGATCCTGTTTTGCCCTTGGGGGGACAATATCGTCTTGCCGTGCTCGGCAGATAGATCTGGCGTGAGGCTGGGGTGGGGGGGGGAGCTGTGTTCATACGGGGTCCTGTTGGAAGGAAGAAGTAAGACCCCTGGACTCTGGACCTCTGCTTGGCAACCAAGTACCCTTGCGGGCAAGAGAGTTTGCATCTTGTAGTTAGTGGGCTGCCCCCTCCCCCTGGAAGTTTCCGGAACAGGGAGGTGACAAGGTGAGAGGAGCTTCAAGGGGGATTTGGGGAGGAGGGCCGTTGGAGTTGGGGCGGACGGGGCCTGGAGTCCCGGGGCTGAGGGGGAGGCGGGGAGAGGTGACAGGGCAGGGTCCCCTCTGCCCAGCTGCCTGGGGCGGGGCTCTGGAAAGGCCCACAGGGAGGATCTGAGGAATAGGCTGCAAAGAATTGATGACTGCTCCCGGCTCACCAATGCCTCCTTGGCATTTCCTCCACGGAGAGGGGCCTCCCCGCCCTGCGACGAGGAGGGGCGTTTGTGCGGTGGGAGCCCTGAGTCGTTCCTTAGCAGCCGCGAGGAAGGAGCTATCGTTTCAAAGCCTTAGGGGAGGCAGAGAGCAGCCAAAAAAGGGCAGAGGGAAGAAAACGCTAAGATGTTTACAGAGAAGAAGAAGAAGAAAAAAAGAGTCAGTGGAAAAAGTGACGGCGAGGTCAAGCCGATTCGGGGGTGGCCCTGCACGGTCCACTGAGGAGGGGGGCCGGCCGCCCCAGCAGGGCCACGGCTGTGCACAGGGGGAGAGCAGGGCCGCTGACCTCGGTACCCTTGACCCCAGCCCCAGTTCGCCATCAGCCTGAATATCGGGGACGCCCCCTCTGCCCAGCTGAAGTTTCACGGTGCTGCTGGAGAAAGGAGGCAAGCCCCCGCAGACCTCAGATCTGTCCCCCCGCACCTTCCTTCTCCGGCAGCAGCTGGAGAGGGTCTGGCTGGGTGCGGGGACAGCTTCCCAGCCGCTCCTTTGTCTGACATCCCTACAAAGGGGCCGGCCTTTCCCAAGCCCCACAGGTGTGAAAAGTTTGTTACCCTCAGTGTTTGTTCAGCCCTATTAGTGGTCTGAGGGACTGTTGACAGAGGACCCCTTTGTGCGCTAAAGCTCTCTAAGCCCTCGACAAACACAGGCCACTTATCTCCCGGGACTTTATCAGGAACCATCTAAAGCCAGCTCCCAGCCTCCTTGACTGACACCGGGGACCGGGTTTCCCGGTGGGTTTTTATGGTTCATTTTTCCGACCACCTTGGTCCACTTCTTGTAGATTCTGTTTCTGATATCAGAGAGAAAGCACAGGTCCGGGGGTCAGAGTTTCGGTTTTCAAGTTGGAACTTTTTTTTTTTTTTTTTTTTTAAAGAAGGATACCGTTGTGGCTCCCCAGGCCTTATGTCCACCGAGGGGAGGGGTCCGGGCTCCTCCTTGTGAGAACGTGGCTTTGGGGCTGGGGCTCCTGAACCCACCGACCAATTCGCTGCTTCTAACCACCAAGCCACCCCTACCGACCCTCACATGCCCCCAAAGTGGATTCCTTTTCTTTTCCTTAGAATGGCTTCCAGTCGATAACCTGGTGAGTATCCTTGCCATGCCTGACCCTTCTGGAAGACCCAGGTGGGCACTGTCCTGTTGGCCACCCCCCCCAACCCTGGACAAGCACGTGGAAGCTGCAGGATACCCCCTCCCCCACCCCCCCCCCCCCCCCCCTCCCCCGGGCCATGCCCACCTGCGATTTGCCTGTCAGCTGGGGCTGGTCTATTCTGCCCTTCCTACAGCCCCACCTCTTGTCCCCTCAAGTCCCAGGCCCCAGGCTTGTTCACACCTGGAGCAGACCCCTCCTGAACTCCCACGGACCCTCCCCACGAAAATTTGCCCCTTACCTCCCAGGAGCTATGGTATCCTGTGGCTCTAGACTTCTAGGGCCAGAAATCCTCACACCCGGGGTTCTCATTTCCCAGCCAAGAACACGAAAGCTCAGGCAGGCCAAGCGGGCTTTCTAGGGGTGCCCACCTGGGTGAGCCTCAGAGCCGGCACCAGCCCCTGGGGTCCAGGTCTCCCAAATCCCCTCCAGCGGCCTTTCCTCTGGCCCTTGCTGCCTTGTGATACTCTGTCGACTGGTGCTTGGGTGGCTCAGTCGGTTCAGCCTCCGACTCTCGGCTTCAGCTCAGGTCGCGATCTCACGGTTTGTGAGTTCGAGCCCTGCACCGGGCTCCACTCTGACAGCACGGAGCCTGCTGGGATTCTCTCTCTCTCTCCCTCTCTCTTTCTCTGTCCCTCCCCGGCTTGCTCTCTCTCTCTCTCTTAAAATAAATACACTTAAAGATAAATAATAATTACGCTTGTACGTTAGCGCCAAGGACTTTGTCTTCACACAGCTTTTTCACCTCTGCATCATCTGCACCAGTGGTTCTCAAAGTGTGGTCCTTGAGTGGGCGGAGTTCCATCCCCTGGGAACCGGTTAACGGTGCGGACCGTCTCGCCCCGCCTACAGCCTTAACCTGGCGAATCAGAAACTTCCAGGGCTGGGGCTCAGCCCTCTGGGTCTTGGCAGGCAGTTTCCATGATTCTCTGCACCCACGTTTGAGAACCGTTGCACGTTGGGGTCTTGGAGGGGGAGTTAGTGGCTACTTGAACTGCCAATCAGAACTCGAGAGGAGGAGGGGGGCGTAGTCTTGAGAGTGGGACGTGCACAGGTGTCAACCCTACAGCAGCAGTCCTTCCCGACTCAGAGGCTGACGTGTCGTCCAGGGGGCTCCGTCGGTGTTTGTTGAATGAAGAAACGAACCAGCAGTCCTGCAGAGGCGGGTCCTGTCGGGGACGCCAGTGTGGGCCCCCTCCCACGACTTGGGGTGGTGCTCAGTCCTCCCACACGTGCTCTCTGGAACCCAGGGGATCCCACAGAACCAATCCTCACCTCCCCTGGGCTCTGTCACGTCCGACGCGGACCCTTCACTCGCTTCTTTCAGACAAGCGAATTTGCCAGTTCTCCTGGTCCGTGTCTAGGCGATGCTTTCCGACGGCCCTTCAATTAACATCGATACACGGCACCCTCAGATGATCGCAAACCCTAGGACCCTGCCTGGAAGCAGACTGCTCTTGCTTCTAGTGTCTGGGCGATTGCTCAGTCTGGCTGGCCCACCCCAGCCGGTCACCGCTCGCAGAATCCGGCTGGTTGACGCCTCCGGTGATGAGCTTGAAGCCCTCTGTTTGGGAGATAGGGGCAGACCTTGGAGTAAGGTGTCCGGCTCACTGTTATATCCCCAGCACCTTGCCTCACGCCTGGGATGCCGTAGGGGCTCAGGCAGGATCTGTGGACTGAATAAATAAATCCACAAGCTACCGCACTTACCACGAGTATTAAGTGAACCCTGCGGTCTGGGCTGTGATCGTGTTGTCAATGCATCTAAATGCATGGTCGTCTCTCACTTACGCCCAGCTCACTACTAGGCACGAGAGTGTCCGGGCCCCAGGCCTGCGTCGCTTGGCCCCGCTCCAGGAAGGAGCCCGTGGGGAAACCCAGCTCAGGGTGTCCCAGGTGCTGGCGGGAGCCAGGTGCGGGGAGCGGCCGCTGCTCGGCCTGGTCGCCTTCTGCGGGGAGCTGACATCTGGGCTCAGACAACAGGCCACGTGGGGGCGGAAAGCGTAAGATTTATAAACAAGGGTCAGGCCGTTTCTAAATAAATAGGATACCACATAGAGTAGCGAAGTAACAGATAAAAGGAAATACAAGCTGCCTCAAACTCTTAAAAATAATTCAAATATTTGCATCGTTCTGAACCAATCGCTTACAGAGTAGTTTCTTTGAAACTTTGCCTGCTGCCCTCAGAGGATTCTCGGCTGTAAACTCTACCCCTTATCTCCCTTTGAGCTCTCTCTCCAGGGAGCGGCTCACATTCCAACCCGTTTCTTTCGCTTTCGTTGCCCGCGCACTAGCCTGCGACGGGGCTGCAGACCGGACCGGTGGCAGCAGCACCTGGGAGCCTGTCAGGAATGCAAACTCCCAGGCCGGCCCCAGACCTCCTGAAGCTGAATCTGCATTTGAACAGGTGCCCAGGTGGCCCCTGTGCCCGGCGCAGTTGGGCAGCTCTGGCTGGTGGGAACCTGGCGTCCGTGTCCCAGTTCTCAGGGCCTGTGCTGTCCACTGAGCAGAATGCCCCGCATGAGTGTCAGTCCTGACGGCACTTGGGACAGTTGGACATTCCTGATCTCCTGTGCGGTTGCTAGACAGCCAATCGTTCTTCTCCTTGGAGGCAGAAGCATGCTGAGGGCAGGACTCTGTCCTGTTTGCTGTCGTATCCCCGGCACTCGATCAGCTCTGCACCTGCTGAGTCCCGTGGTCCCTACCCAATAGTCACAGACAACATTGGCGAAGGAACTGGTGAGGAAAGCGGCACCTGCCCCCAGCCTGCAGGTGCCGGTCATGCCCCACACTGCCCCTGTTGGCCTGGATGTGTAGAAATTTGTTGATGATCACGGTAGATCCGAGGGCTGAGCTTACCCGGCGGTGAGGGTAACCGAGGGCTGGGGAGCGTTTTCTTGCGTACAAAGCCCCCAGCCTGTGGACAGTGCATACGTAGGTCAGTTCTTTTGGAAAGTGTAGCTGCGGATATGTAAATCTAAGATTCCTGTTGTGCTAGAGAAACAACAGGGGGTCTCCTTCTTAAGAGAACTGTCCTGGAAGGGAGGGAAGAATTAGGAGGGATCCAGAGTCCTGGGAGGGCACAGGAGGGCCCTGGCTTCAGCCCAGAGCTCTGAGGGGGCCCGTTGTCAAATGGCCTCGCTGTTTCCACTGAGAGAGCCCCTGAGCCGTGTGATGTTTGGGGGACCCAGGGCCAGAGTCCCTGAGACACAGGGCCAGGATACAGCTTAACAGTGTCTTCAGGATCCTTTCTGGGCCTGGGAGAGCCCGGGCGGCGGACTGGAAGTTAAGTTTATCAAGGTCTTCTGGGAGAGTTTACCCACGTTTGGTAAACTCATCAAACCAGTAGATGCAGATTCAGTCTCTATTGTAAGGTCCTCCTTGGGGGTTCTGGGAGGAATCGAGGGCATTCTAAATGTGGGTTTTTCTCCTTAAAGTGCTGCAGTCTTACTTGAGCAGATGGGAGATAAATTGGTGAGTTAAAACAGCAAGACAAGTTTTAAGTAGCTCAAAGCAACAATAAAGGAAATGTCACAAATGTCACAAAGCCATGTCTTGTCAGAATGTGGCCCAGGCAGAACACACAGTTCTCCATCTGTCCTGTCTATCTACCCATGCACCCATTCATCCATCCACCCATGCACCCATCCACGTACATACCTGTCTGCCCATTCATGCATGCGTTCCATCCACTATCCACCTTCTATCCATTCATCCATTCCACTCGCCCACCTATTGATCTATCCACTCATGCGCCTGTCCACCCAGCTCACCCATCCATCCACTCATCCATCTGTCCATCTGTCCGTCTGTCCATCCGTCTGTCCGTCCGTCCATCCATCCATGCATCCATCCACCCACTGACTCATCCATCCAGCCATGTGTCCATCCATCCATCCATCCATCCATCCACCCACCCACTGACTCATCCATCCATCCATCCATCCATCCATCCATCCATCCATTCACCCACCCACTCACTCATCCATCCATCCATCCATCCATCCATCCATCCATCCATCCATCCACTCACTCAGCCATCCGTCCATCCATCCACCCACTCACTCATCCATCCATCCATCCATCCATCCATCCATCCATCCATGCAGTCAGCCAACCACCCATCCATCCATCCATCCACCCACCCACTCAGCTATTTATTATCTGTCTTCCTTCTGACTTGCCCACTTTGGCTCGCTCTTGTCTATACAATGAAAACATGTCGAGATCTGCTCTGGGCTAGAGAATGTAAGGGCAAACACTTTGTCCTCTAGGAACCAGCACAGCTCAGAGCATTTGTCCCGCTTTATCTGAGAGCTTGTTGCCTGAGAGCCCCCGTCTGCCCCCTCCTTCTGTCAGATAGGGAGCCCTGGATAGTTGAGGAGGCATCATCATCCCTGTCTCCCTCATGGCCAATGGCATAGGGCCTGGCATGTAGCTGGAGAACTCCAATGTGTGTTGAATTGAATGGGCCTGGGGGTGATGAGGGATCAGACAACCCATCTTGGTGGGACAGGTTTGGAAAAGCTTAAGGACTGTGGTGACAGGCATATGTTAAAATAGGACTTAGAGGATATTTTGATGGGACCATCTCTTGGGCCCCTTTCCCCATCAGGTTTCAGGAGGCGGAGATGGAGGGGGGGTGGACTCCTGCTCCTACCTCCTGCTTCGTGTTACGCCCCTGGGTCTGAAACGCAGCCACACGTGATGTGTCCTTGGGGATCCCCACATGACAGCTGAAGGAGGGCAATGGGGCCTTGGGGTCTAGACCAGACCAGCTCTCTCTGGGTGGCTGGGGGACCCCTGGATAAGATGCAGTGCCTCGCAGGCTCCTGGCCCTGGCTCACCGAGGCTCGTCAGAGGTTGTGCTGCCCCCCTGCCCCCTTCTCCCCCCAGGGCTGACCTCTCTGTTCTCACAAGCTACCCTTTCCTTCCCTTGAAGCCTTGAAAATCTGATAATGAAACTAATACCCATATTTTGCCTCCAAGAGAGGCAGGAGATAAACAGGAAGGCCTGAGGGATTACGGTGTCTTTCTGAGGGCCTGGCTGGGAGTGGGGTGACATCTCGTGTGGAGCTGAGGGACCCAGATGGGGGCCGCTCTGCCTGATGCATTTTTCCATTTGTGTAGAGAAAATAAAACACAGAGAAAGAAAACAAGCCGTAAAATACTTTGCAGAAGCCTGAGCGTGGGCAATTGCCACTTGATGTCCCCCTGACAGCTCAAGAGGTGGGAGGGGAGGGGAGCCCTGCCTTTTGATGTCCGGGCCTCTGAGTTTTCTTTTGTGTGACCGGTTGTTGGGAAGAACCTTTTGTTGGTGTAAGGTGCATATGGAGACGGATACCACCTGGGGCTCCCCTTGGGGTGGGGAAGGGGGGTTGCTGAGCTCCCTGGAGGGGCTCAGAGGTTCAGGCAAACCCCAGTGGGGAAGTGGGGGACAGCTAGCACTGTCTTTATGGAGGAAGACACAGGAGTAGCATCTGCCTCCAAGAAGGAACAGAAGATACTGTTGGTGGGGCTTTTTTCCCAGTACGAGAGGGCCTTGAGGAAGCCAGACCTGGTGCTCTTCCCAGATCCCTGTCCCTGGGCAGGGGTGCCAGGTCCTTTGACTTCTGTGCCAGTAGGAAAGCTCCAGATTCTGTACTATAGTCCCCGCTGTTCCTTCCGTGATGTGGGTCCTTTCCTCTGAGGCGCTGGGCCAGAGCCAGAAGACCAGGTTCTGGTCCTGGGCCCCCATGTATTGCCTTGGTGCAATAAATGGTAGGTCACTTAACCCCTCTGAGTAGCCCTCAGCACCCTCATCTGGCTGAGTCCAAAGGGACAGGGACATGCATACACATGCACAGTGGTCCCTTGTGCTGGTGGGCAGGTGAGGCTGAGCTCAGTCCAGACACTGAAGGGCTGAGGGACCCTTGGTAAGACTCTCAGGAATCATTCTCTGGCCTCATTTGCCTTCTGATTGCTTCCACACTCAGGCATAAACTGAGGCTTTCCCCCTTGTGGCCCCCACAGTGCCTCCCCTTGAGCCCCATCCTTCTTGTCAGTTGAGTGACTAATGGGCGTGTCTTTAGCGAGAACATTTAAAGAACGTGTACTGTCAGAGAGACCAATTAAAGAGGCAAATTTTTTTAAATCACAAAAGTAATAAATGAATAAGAAGCTGGTACAATTTGTGCCACTTGTGTGGTAGAAAAGACACATAGTTTTTTAATGCATCGTATGTAAGAGCACTGGACGTGGTAAGAAAAAAAAACAACCCCACCTTATTTGAAAACTGGGCAAATGGCATGAACAGGCAATGTACACACACACACACACACACACACACACACAAAAGAAATATAAATAGAAAAACAAACACATGGCGAAATGTCCAACCTTACTGGGAATCAAAGACATGCCAAATTAAAATCATGTGTTGTGTGTGTGTGTGGTGTGTTTTCCAGACGAACTGGCGAACGTTCAAAAAAAAAAAGAATTCTGATACTAAATGCGTGTTTTTATTTTTTTTTTTCAAGGGTTGGTGGCGAAATAGTAGCTCTAATATCCTGCTGGAAGGGAGTGGAAGCTAGGACAGCCTTTCTTCAGGGCAATTGGATCCTGAGTTAAAAACATGTAGATTCGAACGTTAACCCGGTTGTGCTGTCTTGAGAAATTCCACTGCACAGCAGCCATCAGGGCAGGGCACAAATATACATCCAAACCCGCCTCTAAATGCACCTATTGGGGATTCCAGGGAGCCAATGACATATATGCGCGCAGGAGAGGATCAGACAACCTTTCAAAATCACGATGAACCGTATCTGGCATTAAATAGTGGCCATCATTGTGAGAAAATGGGCCACGAAGTGAAATGTACAGTATGGTCCATGTCCATGGGAAAGAATAAAATAGCTCCACAGCTGAGCAAAGGTTAATTCAAGCCTGCAAGGAGAGACCCCTGCGTTAACAGCGGTCGCTGGAATCTGAGTGCATTTTTTTCCTCTTTTTTTGCTTTTGTTTATCAAGTGTCTGGCCCCACGCATTTCTTTAGACGTTATGTAAAATGCGATTTGAAACATGCTTAGCACAAAAGCAGGCAAAGCGTATCGACAGCAAGAGTGGGCAAGACGTAAGCTGGAGTTATCCTGGAGGTACGAGCCTACAGAAGCAGGTCATGGGCGTCATGGGGTGGTCGAGGGGGCCACACTGGATGCCAGGGGGTTGGGGGTGGGGGGAAGATGGGCCAGGGACAGACGTTGAAGCCAAGGCTTGGAGGATAAGAAGGATGCAGACAGATGAGGCGGAGCCTGGGGAGAAGAGGGTCACGGAGGGGGCAGGCAAGGGGTCCTCATGCATGGAATGCTCTAGAAACTGAAAAAGATTTGGGACAGCTGAAACATAAGAATGAGAGCGGGGTGAGCAGAGCTACAGTGGGGGAGAGAAGCAGGGACCGGCTTATTCGGAGCTCGAGGGCTGTGACATCTGATTTAGATTGTACCCAGAGGAACGTCGGCAGGGCCATTGAGAGATTTTCAGTTGGCAGTGGACATCCTTAGATTGCAGCTCAGAGCCGCTGAATTGCGCGTGGTGTTGAGGCAGCCTGGAGGGCCCAGCTTGGGCGATGGGGTGGTGAGGAAGGGATGGGTTTGGGGGAGGTGCCTCTGGGCCCAAGTGGAGGCCCCACACGGGATGCTGGAATGCGCATTTGGGAGCCAGGAGTACGGGGCAGGACATCTGAGCAGAGGGGAGAGGGTGCTGAGTCCCGAGGGGTGTGCGGGGAGCAGGCAGAGGCAAGCAGGGGCTGGGCAGGAGGAAAAGCAGATAAGAGGGTGCCCGGGGCCGTGCGAAGCTTCCCGAGGGGAAGGCGGGAAGGATGACAGTGTAGCGCACCCCCCCCCCCCCAGCCCTCAGTGCACTCAGAGCAGCCCAGGACAGAGGACAGCCTGGTGGCTGGAGGCTCAAGGGGGTGGGCAGTGTGCTTGGCCAGAGCCGAAAGCCCTGGAAGCAACGCAGGGGTCCGCTCTGGCTGCTCTAACAGAAAACCTCAGGCTGGGCGCTTAACCAACAGACATGCATGTCTCGGGGTTCCGGAGACTCCCAAGTCCAAGGTCAAGGTGTCCAGAGGGTTGGTTTCTCCTGGGGCCTCTCTCCTGTGCATGTGCACCGGTGGGTCCAAACTGCCTCTCCCTATCAGGATTCCAGTTGCATTCGCTGACGGCCCACCCTCGGGGCCTCATTTTGATGTCATCACCTCTGGAAAGGCCACATCTCCAAACACAGACCTGTTCTCGGGTGTAGGGTTAGGGCTTCTGCATACAAATGGACAGAGGGGCATCATTCGGCCTCCCTTCCCCGCCCCCCCCCAATAGGCAGGATCGGGGCGTGAGATGAGGCGGATGCCAGCTCCACCTCCCAGCTTTGAGGGGTGTGTGTGTGATGGGAGGGTTGGGGATTGCAGGTTGCTGGGTAGAAATGAACAGACTCCGTTTGAGAGGGAAGCAGGAGCCACGGCCGTGGTTCAGGTACTGCTGGGTGGCCGGTGGGTGCTTCTGGATCCAATTTTGGATGCAAAGAGGGGAGCCAAGGAGAAGCTCCAGCCGAAGGACTGCGGTCCGGCCGGGGACGCTGGGGACAGTCTCTCCCGCAGCCCAGCAGTGGAGCGGGAGATGTTGGGGACAGTCTCTCCCACGGTCCAGCATTGGAGTGGGGGGGATTCTGGGGACAGTCTCCCCTGCGGTTCAGCAATGGAGTGGGGGGATGTTGGGGACAGTCTCTCCCGCGCCCCTGCCCTGACGCCTCTCCCTGCCTCCCCGCAGCCTGTAACTGTAACCTGCACGCCCGGCGCTGCCGCTTCAACACCGAGCTGTACAAGCTGTCGGGGCGCAAGAGCGGGGGCGTCTGCCTCAACTGTCGCCACAACACCGCCGGCCGCCACTGCCACTACTGCAAGGAGGGCTACTACCGCGACATGGGCAAGCCCGTCACCCACCGGAAGGCCTGCAAAGGTAGGCAGGGCCCCGGGGCCTCGCGAACACCGTCCCCTCCCTCTGCTTTTCCGTTTCCTGGTCCCGGGTACGGACCTGCCTGGAAAGAGAGCGGGTCATCTGCACGCATGCGCACACGCGCGCGCACGCACACGTACGCGCACTGACGCATGCGCACGCGGGCCCCCGGCCTTCGGAGGTGGAAGCCAGAACAAAGGGGCGATGGAGAAGTGGCTCCGAGGAGAAGAAAGGAGGTGGGACCCCGGTGAGGGTGCCGGCCCCGCCCCCGCCCGGCTGCTCCTCCGGCTGCACAGGTGCGCCGCATACCACAGGCCTGGGGTCAAGTTCGCCAGGCTTACCGGCGGCGGCACAAAGGGCCCTCTTTTACCGAAGCCACGCGGACCTATTCCTTTGGATGTGTGCGCGCCCCCCTTCCCCCCGGCCCCCCGGCCCTCGCCCAGACACACACGGTCACCGTCGCGGTGAGGTCGGCCCGCTTCAGGGGCAGGGTCTCCGAAGGAACATTTAATCCACCTGCAAATAGCTTTGCTTCTCAGGACACGAAGTTAAAGGGAGACCGGAGACTATTTTCGGTCACGGAGGCGAGCTCGAATGTTTTAACTTTCTGCGAGGTGTTTTTCCCCTCACAGAAAAGCAATGGACAGATGACTCAGAGGAGCTGATGACATGCCAGGGAACTCAGTGACATAGGGGGTGGGGAGACGTGGCCCCCTCCCCGTTCCACCCCCCAACTCCACACTTGCTTTTGGTAATTCCAGGAAACAGAGCTGTCCGGGCCCAAAACTTGGGGTCTAGGGCCAGAGCTTGCCGTGAGCAGGGCTTCCCAAGAAGATCTTTATGCCTGAGGGCTCGTGGCCACCATCCGGCGTGGACGGGGTCCTGACGCGGACCTGCGTAGACTCCCACACGGGCAAGACCCCGGCCTTGTCAGGCTCAAGAAGATGAGCTGCGGTCGAGAAACCCCGCAGTGGCCACGGCTTAGCCTTTGGATGAAGCCAGAGCGTCTTATCAGGAAGTCTGCCAGATGTTGGGCACTTGTGTGCAGGACCGATCACCCGAGTTGTGGGCCTCAGTGCGAAATGAAACCACGGGGCTTCTTGTTCTGGAATTACTAAGAATTTAAAAAATGGCAGCAGCAGCAGCAGCAGATCCTTAACCAAGCACGTGCCCTGGTGAGCCCCGGGCCCATGAAGCCGGCCCTGCTTGTGGAGAATTACTTTTCTCCAAAACAAAACAGCCTCCCGGTCTGTCTCCTCCAGGAGAAATCCCTTCGGTTCCCCAGGAACACGGATGAATCCGGTGGCTCCCAAGACACCAGCAAGCTGTCCTTCCAGATCTGTGGGCTCAAGGCTGCCTCTAGTGGTAGTCAAGAGAAGTTTACGCCTAAAGGCAGCTGGGCTACTTCCGCCTCCCCAAAACAGCCAGTCAAGGTGAGGCTCCCCCAGGAGACTTTGAGTAGCAACTGAGGTGGCCTGGGAGAAGGACCCCAGAAACGTCTACCATGGCGGGAAGGCATGACCAGGGAGAGAGGGCTTTGGGTTTTGAGACCATAGTTGGAAGGTATCCAGCCCCTTTGCTTCTTGTCTTTTGTTCACAGAAATCAAAGCCAAAGTCTTGGAAACAACTGGTAGGCATAGATTCCTTGGGGGAAATTTTAATCACCGGGAGGCACTCAGGTGGACAGCCCCGTGCCCGTTGTGGAGAAGGTCTCAGCTCTGCGTTGAAGGGCAGTGGTTATGTACTGTGATGCCAGTTTCTTTCTGCCTTTCGTGAAGGAAAGTTGTGTCCCCTGCAGAGGCAGTTGGGAGCGGGGGCCTCCGTCATCTTACCATTTGCCTCCTCTCCCGCTTGATGTGGGAAGGTGCAAGAGCCACGTGGCCTCTCGTGGCTCAGGGTGAGATGTCCGGAAGCCACAGGGTCCTGGGAACCTGCAGATTATCCTCTGGGGCCCTGCCACTCCGGTTAAGTGGCGTGGAGACACCCGGTGGTCCTGTCTCGTTATTTCGAGCACTGTGGCTGGCCTTGGTGGCTCTGTCTTCCCTCTGAGCCTTGGACAGCAGCTGCCTCCAGGTTTGGTGGGACCCTGGGAGAAGAGCCCAAGGAAGAGGACAAATGTAAGAACCTATTCTGCCCAGAAGGACGCCTGCGGATCCTGCCAGGGAAACGTGACAGGCAGGCAGAGGTGGGACAAGGTGTCTCCTGACTGCAGGAGAAGACAAGGCTTCAGGGATCCTGCCTCCTGATTGGGGAGGAAAGACAACTGCGAAGAAGATCCCTTCCCTGATTGGTGAACAAGAGGAATGTGACCTGAAAGGTCCCGCCTTTTCATCGGTGAGAAAAGGCGTCTCTCGGAAGTTCCTGATCTTTCCCCTTCCCCCTCCACGGAGGGGCTGAATCTTTGAATCCTCTGTTCCCCCTTGGGACGTTTCCCACCAGACTGAGACCCTGAGCTCTTGGGGGAACCGGCTGCAGGAGGTCAGACGCCAGCAGGGGACTGTGTACCCTTGGGGTGTTCAGACGGGAGTTCTCTGTCCCCCCAACTCCCACCCCACGGAGTCTGTCCACCGTCTTGTCTTTGCAGGGCGGGACGGTTTAAGGAAATGGTCCCAGCATTTTGCTCTGTGGTGGGTTGCTCTCAGAGGCTGCTGAAGTCTCCCAAGTCCTGGAGATGTGCAGCCTGGCCAGGCCCCAGCCTCCCGGGGCTCACCTTGGGGAGCCCCGTCATGGCCTCACGTTCTGTGCCTTTTCACTCTGTTTTGGAAGCATTGCACTGGGGTGGGGGTGGGGGGCACTGGACAATGACAGAGGCTCTTGACTGCAATCAACAGTTGACCTGAGGGTGCTTGGGAATGGCCACTGGGGCCCTCTTTACCCCTGACTTCCCAGGGCCTGGGAGGAGCCCCAGGCAGGGGGCTGAGGCCACCCAGGCACTGCTGATGATTGGCTGGCTCTCGACCTTGATCGGTTGGAGCAGGGCTGGACCCAGACAAGAACAGCTTGGAGCAAGGGCATTAGATTCCAAACGTTATTATGCAGTCGTCCCATTTGGGAAGTTACATAGCAACAAATTCGTTGGGTTCTTTCCCCCTCCCTGGTTTAGAACCAAGCCCGGGGCTGGCTGGGGGCTGGTGCATACAAAGGGCTGTAATAACATGCCCAGGGAACAGGCGGCTGCACTCTCGGCTATTCAGTGCAATTTCACAGCACTGGGAAGGCCTCATTATGGCGTGGGCTGTTGTCCTATACAAAGTCAGATGAGATGAATTTCTCCCTTTTCTCCGCAGAATGGTTTGTGAAAGATACTCTCATCCTGGAATCTGTCAAAAGATAGGCGGTTTTGTTTATCGTTTGTCTTCTTTATGGACTTGGGGGCTCTTTTCTCTTTGGGGCCGGCAGAGAAGACGCCGCCTTTTAACCATGCCAGCCGTGTCTCCATTTAAACGATATTAATTTATCATCTTCCCGAACCATCTGTGACGGATAAAGACGTTCCGGGAGTCTCCCGCGAACCGAGTCGCGAAGAGAATTAAGAAATTAACCGCTGCATCTAGCGCCCCCGCACAAAAGGGCTTGAGGTCCCACGTCGCTGAGCAGCAGGGTTTCTTTCGCGGATGCGCTGCCCCCTTCAAAGCCGCGGTCAGCGTGGGCCGGTGCAGGTCACCAAGAAGGTGTCCGGGTCCTTGGAATATGCGGGCCGTCACGGGGCAGCGCGCGCTGGTCCCCGCCGCTGCCCCCCCCCAACCCCCTGTTTCTTCCCTCAGCTCTGCGAGAGCCTGGGGAGGAAGTGGCTCCCTGAGCCACCCCCTTAGGCTCCCTGACCATGAGTGCGGCTCCCCTGGTCTTTCCTACCCTCGGTTCTCGACATCACTCCAGGGCACCCTCAGTAGATTTCTCTCTAACTTGTTCTCACCCTTGGTTGCAATTTGGAATCACCTGGAGATTTGAAAATGCTGACGCCTGAGTCCTACCCACCCCGCCCCCGGGGGGATTCTGGTTTATTTAACGAGTCAGATGAGACCTGAGCGCTGGGGGATAGGAGTAAGGTGGGGAGTTGGGGGGCTGTGCTGGCGTTGAGAAAGGAGGTGCCTCACAGGGATCCCCAGGATTTATTCTTTGAGAGGAGAGATTTATCAGTGAATTCAAGTGTTTTTTTTATGGCCCTCTTGATGAAAACTGGGTGGGAGGGGGTTGTGTTTAAAATTTAAAGAAAAAGAAAAAATTAAATTTTGCCGGGCAAGGTTTGGAGCTTAGCTGGTGCGTCCTATGATGCTTGTGTCCGGAGGAAGGCATTGGATCAGCTGGTTATCACAGCTAGATTGTGTGTGTGCGCACGCACGTGTGAGATTGGATCATTTGAGGGTTTAGTCACAGCACAGCTGGGAGCCTGGGACCTCATACTCCTTCCTGACTCTAAGGTGGTGTCCATCCAGCCTACAAAAGCCTAATAGCCTTGGGAGCGCCCTTTCTTTCTGTGGGTCCCTTGCGACCTTTCCTTTTCCTGTCTGTTATGCGGGGACCGCAGGGGAAAGGATGGTTGTCTCAGGCAGGAAGGCACTCGGCGGCCACAGCAGCTCCCAGCTTAGAGGACAGAGACCACCGCATGAGGGGGTGGGTGCTATCAGGGTGCTATTATGGCCCAGCACCCATGGAGAGAGAGAAAATCCCCCATGGAAGAGCCAGCTCCGACTGTGGCCGCTGTGGGCGCATCCTCTCCCTGTTCCCTGGGGAACGTGGAGGTCAGAAAATCCCGATCTCTGGCTTTGGCTCCGGGTTTCAAAGCCAGCAGCGGCAGGCAAGTCATGTGACCTCCCTAGACCTCAGGATCCTTCTCTGTGAAATCGCGTCCAGATTTATGATCTCTGAGTCCCAGCCAACTTCCACATTCTGCATCCCGCGTGCTCTTTTTAAATGTTCAAAATTTTACGGGTCCCCCCACACCCCCATAACAATGGGACAGTGTCCTGTGTCAGTGAAGTTTGCGGCCCGGGAACTTGGAAAAGCTGGCGGAGCCAGGAAATCGGGTGCAGGTGGTTTGGTCCCAGGGTCTTTACAAGTGAAGAGAGTCCTGGCTTCTGGGACCGGCCCACAGTGCCCTGCGGGGCCTTCCAGGCTCTACTCTGTGTCTCCTTCCCTGGCACCTTGGGTGTCAGCCACCTCCTCTCTGAAGCCCACCCATCCTGGACATTCCTGGGGAGTCCCCAGAGGCCCTGCTCTTGAGCAGAAAAGCTCAAACTTTGATATCTGAGCTTCCCCAGTTGATGGAGAGCATTTTGCTTGGGGGTGTTGAGGAAACCAGATGATGTAGAGGAGGTCCCGGCACAAGGCCTGTTATCCGTACCTGTTAGCCGTTAGGCGACGGGGTTGGGGGGGGTGGAGATGAATAACTAGGGGTCCCTGCCCCCCGCCAGCACGCACACAGAGCAGAGAACCTCAGGTTGCCTTAGTGTGTTCAGTGAGTGGAACGGCCCCTCTCACGGGAAGGGCTCGGCCCGGGTGTGGACTCGGAGGCTGATTAACCCCAGGACTGGGCAGGGCCCCGGGGGTTTGCCCCAATGCCGTTGCACACTCTCCATCAAGGATTGGCACGCCTTGGGAGCAAAAATGACAAATGAGTTGAACGGCAGAGATGGGTGCCGGGCAGCTGCTTGCGGAGAGGTGGACACGGGCCGCGTGTGTGACCAAGTACATCTCAGGGCTACTAAGGAAGGCCTGGCAGCCTCTTGGGGGCTCCTGACTGGCCTGGGGCTGGGAGGGGGATGCCAGGCCCCAGCTGGCCCCCCACTACCCCACTGCACAGGACCCAGGCCCTCTGGCGCCTCCCCCACTCTGCTGTCCAGCCCCTGGCCACCTGCCCTGAGCCTGTGCGCGCGCACACCACCACACACACACACACACCCCTCAGCCTCTCTCTGGGAACCATCTGTAGGACCCGTGCCTTCCGCCTCGGCTGTAAATCAGGTGCAGGAAGGCTATGGTTAACTAGATCACGGAGGGTCAAATAACCCAGCTTGGGATTACAGGGCTCTGCTCCCCTTTCGCTTCCTGCTGTCTGCACCTTGATCCGAAGGTGGCAGGGGAAAGGCAAGGTAGTGCGACTTGAAACATTTATTCTTTTGTGCCTTGTTAGCAACTGCTGGGAGAAAGGAAAACACAGCTAGGGAGGAGGTGGACGCAGACAGCTGAGATGCACTTTGTGGATGTAAATTATCCTCGCTCCCTCATGAGCATGGAGCATTTAGGAGTGGGGGGTGTTCCACACTGGGTTGCCGATGATCTAGGATGTGAGGGGATTATCTTTCCTGCTGCCCCCCGCTGGGGCGGGATTTGGCCCAAGTTTGTGCACTGATTGAGCAAGTATTTACTGAACACCTGCTACATGCAGAAGCCAGGGTAGTTACAGAGGTGACTGAGGCAGACACATTCCCTGGAGCTCACTTTCTGGAGGGAGGTTGATGGCAAGCAAATGAGAAAAAGTAAGTAGCGGATTATTATAGATTGTGGTGAGTCACATGGAGGAAATACACAGGGTGGAAAGAAAGCGAGCCAAGGCAGAGGGCAGGGCCAGCTCCTGGGAGCGTGGACGGGAGGTGGGCCGCATTCCAAGAGCAGTGGAAGCCACGAGGTGGAGCAGTCAGGAGAGGAGAGACTTGAGTGATATGTGTGGCTTAGCTTTTAAAATGTTCCTTGTGCCACAGATGAGAGGAAAATGTTTGCGAATCACAGATCCAACAAAGGACGAGATTCACAATATGTAAAGAACTCTCAAACGCAACAGTAAGAAAACAGACCATTCAGTTAGAAATGGGCAAAATACTTGAACAGGTACTTAACAGAGATGCGCAGATGGTAATTAAATACGTGAACCCTCATAGTCATTAAGGAGATACAGAGTAAAACCTTGAGACACCACCACATACCTGTTAGAACATCGAAAATAAGAAATACAATTCCAAGCATTGGCGAGGCTGTGTAATGACTGGAACGCCCTACACCACTGGTGGGAACTCAAAATGGCACAGCCACTCTGCAAAACAGTTTGGCAGTTTCTTACAAAATTATAGGTCTCCCGTAAACCCCTGCAATCCACACCGTGGAATACTATGCAGCAATGAAAATGAATGGGCTTTTTTTTTTTTAATTTTTTTTTCAATGTTTATTTATTTTTGAGACAGAGAGAGACAGAGCATGAACAGGGGAGGGGCAGAGACAGAGGGAGACACAGAATCTGAAACAGGCTGCAGGCTCTGAGTGGTCGGCACAGAGCCCGACGCGGGCTCGAACTCACGGGCCGTGAGATCATGACCTGAGCCAAAGTCCCGAAGTCGGACGCTTAACCAACCAAGCCACCCAGGCGCCCCGAAAATGAATGGGCTTTTGATCGACACAGCAGCACAGACACAGCTCAGGTGCACTTGGCTGAGTAAAGGACGCCGGTCCCAAGGGTTACATGCCATACATCTATACATTGTACGTACTGTATGGTCCCAGAGTACCATGTTCTGAAAAGGCAAAGCTGTAGGACAGAACAGATCTGTTGTTGCCAGGAGTTGGGATGGGGGGCTGACCACAGAGGAACAAGAGGGGCTTCTTGGGAGGGTTGGAATGTTCTGTATCCTGATTGGGTGATAGTGATGGTAGGAAGCTGCTTCCATAGGACTCTCTGACACTGTGTCTTTGGACCTCCCTGTTCCCCATCTCCCATTCCTCACAGCCCTGAACTCACTTGGTCACCAGTTGTCCTTGGGTCAGCACTCACTCCTCTCCTGCCCGGCCTCCCTGAGCCCCACCTCGCCGGTCTCCCACCTTGTACCAGGTCCCCTCCGTTCTGGAACCACCCCATCAGCCCTAGCCAGCTTTCACATTTCTCTTTTTGGTGGCCAGTCTTCACCTTGTTTTGGGGAATGGAGAAAAAGCAGGTTCTTGGATACCCTTAGCGCCTGACATTGTCCTCTCCCAGCACCACCTCTGGGTGAGGGGCTTCCCACCAGGCTTCCCCCACAAGGCCTGACACACATACAAGAGACGTGGGAACCCTTTGGATCTGAACCTGATTTTCCGACGTTGCTGGCCTTTTCTGTCTTCCTGTGCTACCGTCACCTGCACTGAGCGTGCTCCAGTCCTCCTCCCCCTTCTCCTGGTCCTCCCGTCCTCCCACTTCCTCCTTCCTCTCCCTCCTTGTCTCTCCTTCTCCTCTTTTCTCACCCCCCCTTCCTTCCTCCTCCTCTCCCTCCTCCCCTTCCTCCTCCTCTTTCCTGTTCCTCCTTCAGCTTTCCCCTCTCCCCTCCCTCCCCTTCCTCATCTCTCTCCCCCCATCCTCCTCTCTTCTCACACCCCCCTCTCCTCCTCCTCCTTCCTCTTCCTTCCTCCCTCTCCCTCCTCCCTACCTGATCCCCCACAGCAGCTGGAGCTCACCCTGGCCCACATGGAGGGCCCTGCCTGCTTCTGCCTTCATTGTGGATGGCATCCAGGCACACGGACCAGTCTCATCAACGCAGAGGAGAATGTTTCACCCCCACCCAGCACCACAGGCACACACGGACCTTGGGGCAGCAGCCACATTCACCGGCAGCATGAGCAGGACCCCCAGGCTGCTTGTCTGCCTTCTCTCGAGGCCAGCAATGGGCCCGGAAGGCGCGGGGCTTAAACAGTAGACGTTTATTCCCCACAGTCCTGGAGGCTGGAAGTGTGAGGTGAGGGAGCCTGCAGGGCTGGATTCTTCTGGGGCCTCTCTCTGTGGCTTACACGTGGCCACCTTCACCCCCTGTCTTCACACGGTCTTGCCTCTGTGTGTGTCCTGTGTCCTCATCTCTTCTCAGGGGGACAGCAGTCACATCGGTGACCTCATTTTTACCCTACTCCCCTCTCTCCAAAGACGCTCACGCTCTGAGGTACTTGGGGTTAGGAACATGGATGCTGGGGGGACACAGTTGAGCCTGTACGTGAGATCAGGTCCAAAGCTGTCCTTCCCGACTGGCCGGAAGCCCGTGGCAGTCATGATGACCTCTGAAGCCGGGGTCGGCGCTGTGGTGGTTCCCTCTCACCCCTTCTGCCTGGAGAAGCTTCAGAGGGTCCGGGTGCCGAGCCAGCTCACCTGTCCTCTGCAAGCGCGCCCCCTGGAGGGTCCTGCCCGACCCGGAGGGCCCCCTGGGGCCAGGTCTGCGGGAAAAGGAACCAGATCCCCTGATAGGAGCCCAGGATGCATTTATAAAAGCCACGGTGTGAGCCGCGGTGGAGGCGGCCGACCTCAGACATGCGCCCCGTCCTGATGCTGGCTGTGGGCCCTCAGGGACCCGGGACAGAGCGCGTCAGAAGGTGCTGGGAGAGGCAGTGCTCGGGACAGGCGGCCCGGGGTCGGGACGGTCTGCCTTTCTTGTCAGCCTTGCCAGGGCACCCAGAAACGCCTGGTGAGCTTCTCTTAGCCGACAGACCGAATCTCCGCGAGATCCTGGCGCAGCTCAGCGGGCGACAGTGTCGGGGCAGGACGGTCAGAGGGTGTGGACGGAGGGCCGGGTGCGCTGGGCGCCGTCCTCTGGGCCAGGACCGCAGTGACGGCGGGGGTGCCGGCTGGGTCCTTGGAGCCGTGGAGACAAGCAGTACACTGTTAAGTTGGAAGTGACTTTGGTGGCCGTGCAGACCTCCGTCCTTACAGATGAGCCCCTTGTGGTCCAGAGGGGGCGAGGCACTAACCCAGAGTCACACAGCAGTACTGGCAGGAACAGGCCCGGACCTGGGCCTCCTGAGGCTCATGTGAAAGCGCCTGTGTGCCCCGAGCTGGCTGGCCCTGACTGATGGCCTTGGGCAGAGACGGCCTGGGCTCCCCTCTGCACCGGGAGGCACTCCAGCCCGCCGAGTGCGTGAGAAACCTAATCCTCCCGCCTTCTCAGGGCCCTGGGCTTCCGTCTGGTCTCACCTTCCTCTTTGTGGAAAAACCTCGGGTACATTGTTTCCCATGACCAGGTGCTGCCTGGCCCATGCAGACAGGGTGACCTGCCATGGAGGGGATTGACCTCCTCGAAAAAGTGGCTGACTTCCAGGGAAACTGGAGTCACCAGATGGGCTCCCAGGGGCGGAACACGCCCTGCCCCAGGCCCCATTCTCGGAAGAATTAGGGAAGCTCTGTCCTCGTCCCCTCCCCGGACCCCTCGCAAAAGGAAAGACCTCCGCTCTCTTCACTTCTGCATCTCCCACCCACCCCCACCCTGCACCCCTGCTCAGCCCCGCCCCACCCCTCCACTGCCCTGCCCGCTGTGGTGCCCCTTGAGCCAGTGCGTGTGAGTTTGTGGGAGTCTGTGTGTGTTTGTAGCTGTGGGGGTCTAAATGTGTGTGCACGTGAGTTTGTAGAAATCTGGGTGTGTGTGTGGCCGTGCTTCAGGGTTGAGGGGACACGGCAAGCTCCCTTTGGTTTTCTCTCCCCAGGGGCCAGGGCCTGGGGCCTCCTTTGTGGGCTCAGACTCCCTCCCTCAGACGTTGCTAGCGGATTGTCTTGTCTCAGGCTACAGAGGAAGCCACTGTGGGGCACTGTCACCTGTCATTTCTTCTCACACCTTGAAGCTCACCCTTCTTTGCACGGAGGGGAGAACTTGGGCTTTCTCTGTCTGTGGGTTTTGGGGGAAGGTCCTTACTTTGGGGCTGTTGTGCTTGGGCTTGAGAATGAGCTCCGGGCGAGGCTGTTAGGATTGCACTTGGCCGCCTGTAACAGCAATCCTGCCAAGTCTTGGTCTCAACAGGTAAGCAGGTCTTTCTCCTTGTAGAACAGGAACTCCGGAGGGGGCTGTCCGGAGACGCTGAGGCCCTCCGCGATCAGGCCCCGTCTGCCTCCCTTCCCTGTGGTTTTTCCGGGCCAGCGCGCGGTCCCCTCCTCTGTGGCCGTGCCGATTCCACAGGCTGGCGTGAGGAGCCGAGGGGACGGCGTGTGAGAGCTTGTGGGTGCGCTCAGGTGTTCACAGGTATCCGGGCGGTGGCGCTGAGCTGGAGGAATGCTGGTCCCACCGCCCTAGAAGGGACCCGAGCAAGCCTTCTGAGGCCCCCACGTTTTGGGACCTCGGTGGCGTCTCTTCCCGGAACAGCGATTTTCACGGAAGCACAGCCAGCCTGCTGCCTCTGTCGGACCAGGTGAAAGGGGCCAGTGGCTCAAAGTGTTGGCAGAGTCGGGGCAGATAGATTGGGAACCCGGCAGGAAGCAGCCCCTTTCTCTGATCCAAGGACGGGCCTGCCCTCGCTGAGGATGGCCCTCGGCCCCGACCGCTGTCAGCCGGCACCTGGTTCCCGCCCAGGCAGCCGACAGGTCACCAGCCGCGAGGGGCAGCAAAGACTAGAGGTGGGCAGGGGGTGAGGTGGGGTGAGGTGAGGACTGTTGCCGCCTTCCTGATGCACCCCCCACCCCCACCCCTGGCCCAGATTCTGCTCTGGACAGCTCCTGCCTCGGGAGAGGCGCCCCGTGCCCACGGTGGCTCGGCTCTGGCCCTTCAGTGCCCGAGCAACCTTTGGTGACCTCCTTGCAGCCAAGTGCCGGGATCCAGAAGTTACTGGCACGCAGCTGTGTTCCGTCAGCACGGAGAGGAGGAAGTTTGGCAGGAATCTTTGCATTACCAGCAAGCTTGCAAGGCAGGCCACCGGAGGTCAGCTGGCATGAGCCTCGGGAGGCCACACCCACCCGGTGCCTGTGCCCCCATCAGGCTCGGGACGGTGGCGGGGGGGGGGGGCCGTGCTGGGGCCCTCAGCTTCCACGTGGCCGTCTTAGAGATGCCGCCCGTGCTCGGTCACCCTTCCCGCCGCAGGAGGGGACTGAAGGGCCCAGGGAGAGGCCAGAGGTTTGCTCCAGCCATCTCCCCCTCACAGCACAAGCCCCAGCTTGTGTCAGGCTGAGTCCTTTCTTACTAAGGAAGAGGGGACAAAGGAAGACAAGACCAACAGGGAATGAACACGAACGTAGGGCTGATTTAAGAAGACCGGCTCCTAGCGGGGATGTTACCGCCGTATACACGGGAGGGATTGGGACGGTTCCATTTTGCTCCCATGGATCCTTCAATGGGAGAAAGCCACCGACAACCTCCCCCGCCACCCCGCACCCCTGGCTGCCCACATGACAGCCAGGGCCTCCCTTCCCTGGAGGGGACCCTCTGCTGGACCCTGGCCGGACCCTCTGCTCGCCCTTATTTTCTTGGATGTCTTTTTCCCCATTTGGGGCAGAAACACCAGCTTCCTGCAGACAGCTCCCCTCCCCCCGCCACCTCCTAACCCATCACATTCAGCCAGGGACTCAGGTGGCCCCCCCACCCCCCCCCCCCCCGTTGTCTCTGTTGTGTGACCTGCCCGGTGGGGCCTCCACCTCCCAGCAAGGCCGCTCCCTTTCTGCGAGGCCCCGGGACGTTTCTTCCCCTCTCTAGTCTTGGCACATCCAGTCGGGGTGTTTAGGTGACCCCTGTGTCCCTTCCTGGTGCGCCAGCTTATGGGTTGTGCCATCCGGAAGCCTGGGTCTCAGGCCGCCTGGCTGCCAGTCAAGGCGGGCACAGCAGCCTGGAGAGTCCCACCTCAGACCTGGCCAGCCCCACGGCTGTGTCGGGCCCCCAACTCCATTCCTCCCACCTGGAGGGTAGGGAAGGACACCTGGGGGCTGGGAGCTGGCTGGGGGTGGAGGAGTGAGGGGCACAGACTCACCCGCTGAGATTCTGAACTCTCCCACCTGTGATCAGCCTGTGGGCTTGGCCTTTGCCAAAACATCCTCGAGCTCGGGCCAGCCTTCCTCTTGGGGTTCTGGAGGGGCTCCCCTGCTTTGCTTCCCTGCTGCTGAAACAGCCTTTCAAGATGGTCCATTTTGAGGGGCGCCTGGGCGGCTCAATCGGTTGAGCGTCCGACTTCAGCTCAGGTCATGACCTCATGGTCCAGGAGCCCCGCGTCGGGTTCTGTGCTGACAGCTCGGAGCCTGGAGCCTGCTTCGGATTCTGTGTCTCCTCCTCTCTCTGCCCCTAACCTGCTCACGCTCTGTCTCTGTCTCAAAAAATGAATAAAACATTAAAAAAAAAAAAAGATGGTCCATTTTGATTTTCATTCCCCATTTCCAGGTAGGCAGGTGGCCAGTTCTCAGAGCCTCTGGAATGTGTGTGTGTGTGGGGGGGGGGGGGGGGTGTGTGGGTGTGTGTGGGTGGGTTTGGCCCGCTCTTCGTCCGGGATGGGATTCAAAGGGGAGCCCCAAGGGAGGGGCTGGCCACTGCCCGCCCTCTGACCCTCCTGTCCTGTGTCCTCCGCAGCCTGTGATTGCCACCCCGTGGGTGCTGCTGGCAAGACCTGCAACCAGACCACCGGCCAGTGTCCCTGCAAGGACGGCGTGACTGGCATCACCTGCAACCGTTGTGCCAAAGGCTACCAGCAGAGCCGCTCCCCCATCGCCCCCTGCATAAGTACGTGCGAGCCTCCTCCCCTCCCCCCCCTGCCCCCGGCTGCATGGGAGGGAAACCCTTCCTCAACCCTGACTGCTGACGTCCAGCGGGTTGAGCGCTGATGGACGTGGGGTCTCTGTGTTCGATGCGCTGTACTCGGTGGGACCCCATGCGAGCCCCCCCCCACCCCCCCGCCATACCCGTGGGGTTCTTGCAGAAGCAGCTGGGAGCTCAGCAGAGCCAGTCTGCTGTTTTCCGTCCTGACAGTGACTGAGTCTCCTGCCCCCAGAGGAAAGCCCCTTTCCTCCACCCAGGGCCTGTTCCTGTATTCTGCCTTGGCGCTGGACCTGGGGTGGCTTTGTCCTGGGGGTCGCTGTTGTGGCTGCTGTGGGGTTCCAGTTTCCCCCCTGCCCTGGCAGGTTCACAAGGGACTGACACTACAGGTTCCCATGCGTGACCCCCCCCGCCCCAGGGCCATGATGGATGAGAGCACCCCTTAGTGTCTTGGGGGCCCCTTGGCCCAGCTGTTAACTCCTCAGTCGCTGAAACCAGGGGAAGGGATGAGCAAGACAGCAGGGGTCACTCAGCAGTGGTCCCGGCTCAGAAGGGGCTTACTGTTCTGCAACCAGTAGGATGATACCAGGTGTCATGATGGAGACTTAGCCTTGGCTGGACGTCCAGCCTGGCTGGGAGCTGGCCCCCGGCCTTGGCCTTCTCGACTCCTTGTGCAAGGCCAACTTAACCCAGAAGGGAGAGCAGAAAAATATCGGGTCCCAGCTAAGCAGGCCGACCCGAGGGATGAGGTCTGTTTCTCCAGAGCAAGGGTGAGCCCACTCTGGCCCTGGGGACTTGACCCGTCACCTGTTTTAGTGTGGCTCAATGTTTTCTTTTGATAATTTTTTAATGCTTGAAGGCAAAGTCAGAAGACTAATGTTTTATGACGTGTGGAATGATAGGCAATGAAAAGTGAAGTGTCCATCAAGTTTTATGGGGACACGGCCACGCCCACTGGTTTATCTGCTCGTCTGTGGCTGCTTTGAGCTGTAGGATAACTGAGTAGCTGCAGTGGAGACCGGACGACCTGTGGAGCCCCGAATGTATCTACTGGCTGGCTCTTTACAGGAGAGTTCATTGATCCGGGATGTTCCCAGGGGTCTGGTAACAGCTGATAACCCGGACCCCGGCCTTCGGGAAATTGAGCTCAGTATCCATCCAGGGGAGAAATGGTTTTCACGACTACATATAGCTGTCAGAGTCTTAGAATTGGCAAAAACCCTTCTCCTCCATCTGTCCAAAAAGCTGCAAAGTGAACCTTTGTAGAACGCTGGGGGGAACCCAGGGCTGCCACGGGGAGGTGGGGCTGGGGGTCGAGCTCAGAAATGGCTGGAAACATCACTTCAAAGCCCTTGAAATGGAGCTGATGGTCCACAGTCCGGGGACAGAAAGAGACAGAAACCTCGGGAAGCGGAACCCTCGCTTTCCGACCCACTCTGTGCCTTCTCTCCCTTCCCCTCACAAAGGGCGGGCCGATGCTGGGCCCAGGCATCGGCATTCCCACGGGATTCCCGTGTGTTCCTGCGGCCGCCCGCTGGCTACAGACGCCCAGACAGTGTTCCCTGGGGGCTGGTGCCTGACTTGTCGCAGGTCTGGGAGCCGGGCCCTCTGCACATGGCCCAGTACTGGCCCAGGCACTGGGGTTGGGGAGCCCCCATTGCTGGACGTACGTGGGCCATCGATGTTCCCTCCGGAAACTCTGCTGGGACCGCGTAGCTCATGAGGGCCAAGAGAAAAGTCCCCCGAGAGCAGGATCTGACTCCGAATTGAGAGCTGGGTCCCCTGCCCATTCCTTCTGAAGGTGACTCTCGGGCAGGCCCCCAGGCCTGAGTGTTCCATCTCGACCCACCAAGCCTCAGGCCCCAGCTGATCCAGAGTCTTGAGGTTGAGGGAGGTCTTGCCCCCAACAGTCAGATGGTGGCCAGAGTCTGGGGGATTCGTGGAGACCTTTGTGACCCTTCTGTTCACCAGGGGAGGCCAGTCCCTCCCCTCAGGGACCGTTGGTCTGTGGTCTCCCCCCTGGAGACTGGCTGAACCTCCTCCCCCTTCCTGGGCACAGGGCGGAGTCAGGAGCTAGTATGAAAGAATTGCCATTCGAGGTACAAAGGGAGCGACCCCTGAAAGCGCATGCGTCTCTGAGGCCCTTGGATCTTCCGTGGCCGGTCTGTTCTGGCCACGGAGAAAATGCCTTAGTTTGTGAGGTGTGAGCCTGCGGGAGCCCGGGCCAGGGGCGCAGATCCCCCCGCCTCGTCCCTTCACGTGCCTCCCCGAAGGAGAACAAGGCCACGTTCCGGGCACCCGTATCAGCTCCGTCCTCCTCCCTGGCCCTCCTCTTCTGGAGTGGGGAAGGGAGGAGGGCCCAGGGAGGAGTCTGTGCTGTGCTCGTCTTTTTCTAAGGCCAAAAGTAACATCTTCTCACCTGGTTTTCTCTTCCTCCCATCCCGAACCCCACAGAGATCCCCGTGGCACCCCCGACCACCGCAGCCAGCAGCGTGGAGGAACCGGAAGGTAGGCGTGTCCTGCTTCGCCGTGGGGAGGGGAGGGGAGGGGAGGGGGCTGCCACAGGCCTCAGAATCACCATCGGGGCGCCGCTGGGTGTGAGGGGTACCCCTGGGCTGGATCGAGGAGGATGGAAACACAGGGCATTTTCCCGTGATGCTCCCCCCAAGATTAAAGGGAGGGGGGCTTCCTGGTGCCTGTGAACCAGCTTCTCGCCCAGGCCTGAGGCCCTCAGAGCTGCACCCCACCTGCCGGTCCCAGGGTCACAAGCTGCCTGCACGCCCAGCTGGGGCTGCAGAGAAGGAAGGAGGTGGGGGTGGGGCTGGAAAAGGCACCTCGAGGACAGGACTCAGGGGGACCGGGAACCCGGACCGGAAGAAGGTCACACCCTCACTGTCCCTCCCCTCCGCCCGGAATCGGGCATTCTCTCCACCCGGGAGCTCGGCCCCGAGCCGCGGCAGAGTGGGCAGCCCACGGAAATCACGGCTCCTTTCACACCACGTGAGAGGCGGTGCAGATGTCACCTGGTGCAGCTATCACGCAATACCGTCTGTGCTGGTTTGTTGCCTCGACGTGACAGAAGTGACAGAACCCGCTGCCAGATCGTGATTTGTAATCATTACTAAAGAAGCCCGTCTGTTCTGTCACTGTACCTTAAAGCTGGGTTTTTGTAAAATATTTGGGTAAGCGTATTTCAGTACGATCAGTCTCCTTTGGAGTTCTGGGTATTTTGTGTTTGCATTTAGAAATATTGCTGTTGAGGGGTGCCTGGGTGGCTCCGTCAGTTAAGGGTCTGACTTCGGCTCAGGTCGTGATCTCCCGGTTCATGGGTTTGAGCCCCACCTTGGGCTCTGTGCTGACAGCTCAGAGCCTGGAGCCTGCTTCAGATTCCGTGTTTCCCTCTCTCTCTGCTCCCTTCCCCACCCCCCCACCCCGCCCCCAGCGCTCTGTCTCTCTCTCAAAAATAAATAAACATTAAAAAAATAAACATAAAAAATAAACATAAAAAAAATTAGAAATATTGCCGCAAGAAAGGGTCCCCAGGAGTCACCAGTCCCTGGTCCGGGAAGGGGTTACACAGCCCCGGCTTTGGGCTCATAGCCTGGCTGGAGGGGGTGCCAGGTGGGGACCAGCCACCCTGGTCAACAGCCCTGAAATCGGAAAGGATAGAGGAACATTCTAGAAAGTGCCTGTGGCCACACTCCACGGAAAACCAAAAAGATCTCAGTCTTGAGTTGCCGGATAGTCTTCAGTCCCCTTTGGTTGAGCTGCAGGGGACCCTTCCAGGAGAAACGGTAATGGGAAAGCGTTGGGGGGAGGTAGCATGACCTGAGAGGTGGGATGAGGCTCTTTCTGTAAAAACATAATGCGGGGCGCCCGGGGGGCTTAGTCGGTTGAGCGTCCGGCTTCGGCTCAGGTCATGATCTCACGGTTCGTGGGTTTGAGCCCCGCATCGGGCTCGCCGCTGTCAGATTGCGAGCGCAGAGCCCGCTTCGCATGCTCTGTTCCCTTCTCTCTGCTCCTCCCCCGCTGGCGCTCTCCCAAAAATAAAGAAAACATAAAAAATAAGTAAAAACATAATGTAAAGGCACCTCCCAATTAGTCTAGCTCTGGGGGAGAGCAGTTTTGCAGCCAAAAGATGCTTACATTTAATGGAGTCTTGATTCTTGCTTCCTCCATGTGACACTGGTCACAGGAGAAGTCACCTGGGCAAGCTCCTGGGGGCTTTGGACACGGCTCATCCAAGGGCAAGGTGGGTGGTGACCTCCCTCCCTCTCTCTCTCTTTCTCTCTTTCTCTCTGTCTCGCCTGCCTTTTTCTGGTGCTTGCAGCTTGACTTTATGCCTCATGCAGTGTGGTTTGAGGCTTTTTTTTTCCTTCCCAATCAGAAATGGGGGGCGGGGGGAGGGGGCAGAAATAGAAGGAAAAAACAAATTGTGAGATTCCTGCCCAGGCCGCAAGAAGCTGGTATAAAACCGGCGACCATCGGGGCGCCTGGGTGGCTCAGTTGGTTAAGCATCTGACTTCGGCTCCGATCACGATCTTGTGGTTTGTGAGTTCGAGCCCCGTATCGGGCTCTGCACTGACAGTGCGGAGCCTGCTTGGGATTCTCTCTCTCTCAAAAAGAAATAAACTTTAAAAAAACCATGCAATCATCTCTGCTCCACAGGTAAACGATTCCTGAGCAAGTACTTAGAAACACCTGCAGCCTCCGCCTTTGCAAAGCCTGCATTTAGCAGTTCTTTTGATTTCCTTATTGTGCATTTCCTTTCTTCTCCCCGCGCCTTTAAAAGCATGATTTAAATGGAAGCAGGCATTCAGCGCCTTTGCAGAGCGCTTTCCTAGTGGAGGGGTTAAGTGGGCAGGTGTGACGCCCGCAGCTTTGGCCAGACCCTTTCTGACCTTGTTGTGCCCCGGGCGACCGGGATCTCCCGTGCTTCCTGCAGACCCGAGGCCATTCCCAGGCCCTGAGCGCCGGACCCTGGAGCCGGCCACCGCACAAAGCTCCGCTCGCCTGTCTCGGCAGGCTGGGATGTCACGGGCAGGAGGCCAGGGGGCCCCCTGGGAAGCAGGCCTGGGAGCTCATACGTCCAAGACTCTTGCAGTGTTTGAATAGGGAAGGCCTCTGTGCCAGGCTGCCTGAGAAAAGCGTGTTTACTTTTGCCTGCGTAATGGAGGAGAATTAATAAACGGAGAATTTGTCCTGGAAGCTGATGGACGTAACCTCGCCCTGAACCCATTCCCATTGAAGGGCCAGCTCCCTCAGGGAACACTGACCACCTGCTCACGGAGCGGGCTGGGACCCTCTCCCGGGGCCGGGAGGTGAGGGATGCCTTGCCTGTGGGAGGTCCGGGGACCCGGGGCCCAGCGGGGACCTGGGGCCCAGCGGGGAACCGGATAGGAAGGGGAAACAGACTACCCGCCCCAAACCTGCCTACTTACGGTCCTAGACACCTCCATCCCGGGGCTAAAAAGGGACCGCCTGCCTCCCCTCGCCCTCCATCACCTCCGCCTCCGGGGTGGTTGTTGATCTGTTTGTTTGGTTTGTGGTTTGGAGCTGGGAGATCTGGGGTTGAGTCTCCACTGGCTGTGAGGCCTCCAAAGGCACTCAGGCTTCTCCTGTCTGCCTCCCCTGAAGAGTGAAGGCGAGCTGGGGCCACTGGGGCCCTCCCTGCCCTGCCTCTCCCGGTGGCAATGACCTTCAGATCATGCCTGCTGGCTGTCTCCGTGCCTCTGGTGATGGGCTTCTTCCCCAGTCCCCTTGCAGAGCTTGGTGTGGGCAGAGGTACTGGGGTGGAGAGTTGACGACGGCTGGGGAAGGCCTGGTCTTCACGTTTGCCACTTTTGCTCTGCGGCTCACCCTTTTGGGGGCCTGTACCCTGCTTCCTGCTCCCAAGGCCCCAGATCCGGGCAACCAGCCCTGCAGAGACATCCCGTCCACGGAGCCCAGTGGCTGGAGGAAGGACTCCACCCCCAGGTGTGGGTGTTGGGCGGGGGGGGGGGGGTGACCTTAGATGTGTCTCATCTGGTCGCCTGTTGATACTTCTAATTTTTTTTTTTTCATGGAAGGAAATTGGGTTTATATAGACCTGCCGTCTGGATGAGCCTGGGTCTTTCTCCTTTTGGGGTTTTTGTTTTCCAAGTGAAGGAATAGCTTGGGTGAGCGTGGAAAAAACGACCTGGTAACACTTGAATGCGGGTATTGGCCAGGTGTTGGGGGGCGGGACAGGGGGCTGACGGAGCACTGACCGAATCAGGAGCCTGAGACCCTGAGTTGTGCCTGATCTGGTTTCCTGAGACAGTAGTCCCGCCTCCCGTGCCGCCCAACCCCAACCTTATCCACACAGGACACGTTTCAAGACCCCCAGTGGATGCTTGCACCCACAGACAGTACGGAACCCTATACGTACTCTGCTTTGCCCCCTACGTGCATACCTGTGTTAGAGTTTGAGTAATCGACCAGGCACAGTAAGAGACGAACAATGTAACTCATAATAAAACAGAACAGCTACGGCGGTATGTGTAACGCAAGACACGCAAATGTGGTCGGTCTCTCTCTCAAAATAATCTTACCGTCCTGCGCTCAGCCTTTGTCTTGTGAGGCTGGGAGATGATAAAATGCCCCTGGGATGGGACGAAGGAGGTGGGCATAAGGGTGATGTGACACTGCTGACCCGATGACACATCAGAAGGGGGATCGCCTGCTTCCGGACCGTGGGTGACCAAAACCGCGGATAAGGGGCCCTGCTGTGATAATAGCCCTGCCTCGTAGGGTCGCCGTGGGGGCTGCGTGAGATGAATCCGGGTGACGGCTCTGGTTCAGCGGTGGGCTTGTCATATGCTCAGTAAAAACCCAGTAGGACGGCAGGGACAATGCAGGGTCTCCGATGGCTCATGGGGAAGGCAGGATTACCGTGTGGGCTGTTGGCATGAGGACAGGTGTACGGGGTCAGCTTGCTGGGGGTGGGGCTCTTGAGAAGACCTTGGGAGGGAACGGGTGGTGTTGCCCGAGACCGGCGGGGGACTGCTGGGTGCCCTCGTCGCACAGCCTTCCCAGCAGCTGCTGTTGGACCCTAAACCTAGCAGGGAGCCGGAAACTGGAAGTCAGTTAAGGGCCAAGCGCTTGGCTTCACGATAACCAAAAGGTGGAGACAGCCCAGATGCCCGTCGTCGCAAAAGTGGCTCAACGCAGCGCGGCTTACCCAGGCCTGGACTCGCGTTCCGTCAGAAAAAGGAACGGAATGCCGTGAAGACGGTGTGCGGAGTGGAAGATGTCGGAGACACACGGCCACATGTCGTATGATCCCACTTACGTGAAATGCCCAGAATGAGCAGATCCACTCACCGAAAGCAGATTAGTGGTTGCCAGGGACTGAGAGTGGGGAGGAACAGGGAGTGACGCTTGACGGGTACAGGTTTTCCTTTTGGGGTGACGGGAAGGTTCTGGAACTACATGGTGGTGACGGGCAATATTGTGGATGTGCTCGATGCCACCGAATTGCCCCAATTTAAAAACGGGTGATGTGGTAAAATTTTATGTTATGTGTATTTTACCACAATTCAAAAAAAAAGTCAAATGTTTAAAGGTCACAGTCAAGAGTGAAGTGAACCTAGTTGGTTTGGGGCGGGCTGAGTGGAGAGTGGGAGCCATGGGGACAGGGCTCTGGGGCCTGAACAGCCATGGGGGACATGCTTGCCCTCCAGTCCCCTTGCTCACTGGGAGAATTTGAAGGTCAAGGGGTGCCTTCTGGCACCTCCACACTTTATCTCCCAGCTGGCGTGGCTCAGCCAACACGGGGTTGATGGCAGACGTCCATCTGTCGCTTTCCAGATGTGTGGCAGCGACCATATCCCCTCACATTATATGGAAAAAGTCTGGCCACGTTGGCTGCATCGTCTTTCTCCCTTTGGAGCCACCAGGGAAGGATTTGTTCCCCGGGCTCTGAGTATTCCTGGTACAGGGGAAAGGGACCCGTGGATCCAATGGGGGTGCAAGGGAGGACTCCTGGAAGGAGCTGAGACCGTGGACCACGTGGGCAGCCCATGTCACCTGGAAGAAGAGGGTCTGCGAATTGACTGAGGCCCTGGTTTTCCAAGCTGGCCCGGAACAGGATGTTAGGCTGTCCGGAATCAGCCGTGTAGGTGAATTTGCCATCAGACAAACATCATCCCCAGAAGAGGTTGGACCAGGTAACGAGGAGCAGATTTTGGCTGCATGAAGCAGGGGAAGGAGACGGCATTTATGTAATGCTTACTCGGTGCCGGGCACTCTTCTCAGTCATTAACCATTAACCAGCCCTTCCACCCGGATGAGGTAGGTACTGCGATGAGCCCCCATTTTAAGCAGGAGACACTGAGTCGTAGAGAGGTTAAGAAGTCCCAGGAAGCCGTGCAGCTGCAGCCACATTCCAGCCAAGGTCCCCCGGCCTCCGAGTCTGCGAGTGGCGTTGACCTCTGTGTCATTCTATCTCCGGTAGTTATGCTGGTTGGTCAGTTTCGGGTAATTTTCTGGTAATTCCTGACGGCGTGGTAGCATCCTTCCAAGAGAGGAGACAAACCGTGCAGCAGCGAGGTCGGAGGACGGAGGTGGAGGTGGAGGGGCAGGCAGTGAAAAGCTTCTGTCCTTTGCAGGTGCCAGTTACAGCGGCTCTTGGGAGCGTGTGGCCGGTTGGCATGTGGGGCTGGTGTGGCTGAAGCCACTGGTTGCGGGTGTGGAGGACCATGCACGACTCGGTCCCTTTGGTCACAAGGCAGCCCCGAGTGAGACAGGGCAGATGGGTCAGCTTAGATGAGAGAACAGTTTGGATAGGGGAGCAGGTGCATTTCACACACGCGCGCGCGCGCGCGCGCGCGCGCGCGTGCGCCCAGGATGAAATTTGCATTATAAAAACATGCCTTTTCCAAAATCGAAAAGAAAAACCCTCTACCACTGGTAGGAGGAGGGCAGGGAGGCCACTGCAAAATTAACATTCAGAGGGCAGGAACTTTTCTTATATATCAACAGGAACTACTTACAAACAGTGTCCCAGTGAGTGAAATGTTAAGGGGATGTCTGGCCTGTAGTGTTACTGGGTGAATACACAGCATTCGTATAATGGAAACAGAATCCCAGTTAGAACAGTAGCCAAAATATCAAATACGCAGAAATAAATGTAGCGTTAAAAGTACAGTGTATTTTAAAAAATTTTTAATGTTTGTTTATTTATTTTGAGAGAGAGAGAGCGAGCACGCACGCACGCACATGCAGGGGTCGGGGAGAGGCAGAGAGAGAGGGAGAGGGAAAGAGACAGAATATCCCAAGCAGGCTCTACACTGTCAGCACAGAGCCTGATGTGTTCATAGGCTCGGACCTATGAACCGTGAGATCGTGACCCGAGCCTAGCCAAGATCAAGAGTTGGATGCTTAACCGACTGAGCCACCCGGGCATCCTCAGAATGTATATTTTTAAAGAGGGTAAAACTTTTCCAAGGGACATTATGGAAGACCAGGAAAAAAAAAAAAAAAAAAAAAAGGAAGGTCTTACTGTGCTCTGGGTGGGGGAGACTGAACACTGTAAAATGTCACTGTCCCCTAAATAAGTTTAACGTGATTCTAGTCAAAATCCTAATGGGATAGGACATGGTCCTTAAGTTCGGCTAGAAAAATAAATGAGTACTAACAGTCAAGAGTTTTTTGAAAAGAAGAGTAGCGAAGGGTGATGTGCCCTCCCAGATTTTTACAATATTGTAACCAGGATATTTAGATTAGTGTGATAGAGAAATTACAAAAGCTGAGTAGAAAGTCCAGAAATAGGGGCGCCTGGGTGGCGCAGTCAGTTAAGCGTCCGACTTCAGCCAGGTCACGATCTCGCGGTCCGTGAGTTCGAGCCCCGCGTCAGGCCCTGGGCTGATGGCTCAGAGCCTGGAGCCTGTTTCCGATTCTGTGTCTCCCTCTCTCTCTGCCCCTCCCCCGTTCATGCTCTGTCTCTCTCTGTCCCAAAAATAAATAAATGTTGAAAAAAAAAAATTAAAAAAAAAAAAAAAAAAGAAAGTCCAGAAATAGACTCAAATGTAAACATAAGAACTTAGTAGGTGGTAAAGCTATGATTATTTCTCCGTGAGGAAAGGAATCAATGCTGGGAAAACTGCCTATTTTTTAAAAAAATAACAATAAATGAGATTTCTGCTTCATGCTGTAAACCAACATAAATCCCAGGATTAAAAATTTCTGTATTTTTAATGAATCCTTAAAAGTTCTAGAATAAAACATATCCATGTCAGTGTAATCTTGGGGGTGAGGAAAGCCTTTCTAAATATGATATAAAAGTCAGACATCATAAGAGGAAAGATTTTAAGTGGCTAAAAATGAAAACTTCGGTACATCAGAACTCTCTAGAAGTAACAGAAAGACAAACTAAAAGCTGAGAAAAATATTTGTGACATAGAGGACCAAAGATTAATATCTTCAATAAATAAAGAGTTCTTATAATTCAATAAGAAAGGGTGGGGAGAGAGATTCTATACAAAATTGGGCTGACAAAATGAACTAGAAATTCAGAGCATTTGAGCAAATGGCAGTAAGCATCTGAAATATTATACTTAGGTAGTAATTAAAAAAACAACATTAACAGGAATGGCATTTCAAAAGGTATTAAATTGATAACTATTTACAAAACAAAAAGTAATTCCCTGTGTTGAACGGGTTGGAGAAACAGATTCGTCCACTGTGGTTATGGAAGGGCAACTCGGTACTACTATGGGGAAGGATGATTTGGCATCGTGTATCAAAATGTATCTTTGACCCCATCCCTTCATTTCTAGGAATTTAGCCTAAGGAAATAGTGATGCATGCCAAGATTTAGCTATAAGGTTGTTATTACAGCGTTGTTTATAATAAAATAGGGGAATAACCAGCTGTCTTTCAGTAGAGTTTTAGTTACTCAATTATGGGATATCCGTGTAATTATGTTGCAGGAGAATATTCAAATATGAAATGGAAAAATATAGTATATTGCCAAAGCACATTACACAGGGAGGGTCAACTCTGGTGAAGAATTGGACCAGACGCCTGATTAAAGATAAATCGATTCTGGGGGCGCCTGGGTGGCTCAGTGGATTAAACGTGTGACTTCAGCTCAGGTCATAATCTCTCAGTTTGTGAGTTTGAGCCCCATATCAGGCTCGGTGCTGACAGCTCAGAGCCTGGAACCTGCTTCCGATTCCGTGTCTCTCTCTCTCTCTCTCTGCTCCTCCTTCACTCATGGTCTGTCTCTGTCTGTCTCAAAAATAAATAAACGTTAAAAAAAATAGAAAAATAAAAAAAAGAAATGGGTGCATTGGAGCCTTTAAAAAGCGGGTTTTCTCACCTCAGCAAGGAGATCCTGTGTTCACCCAGGAAAGGTTACTAATCTGTTTTTCCATGGAAAATTTAGCCGAATCTAGAATAAAATTTATCTCGAATTCTCAGTTTTACTATAAATTACTACATTTTGGAATTAACATGGCTTAACCAGTTGCTACATGTTTTTTGTTTTTTTTTTTTTTTTTTTTTTTTTTTATTTGAGAGAGACAGAGAGAGAGAGTGAGCTGGGGGGGGGGGGCAGAGAGAGAGAGAGAAAATCCCAAGCAGGCTCCACACTCAGTGCAGAGCCTGGCACAGAGCTCGATCCCACGACCCTGCGATCGTGACCTGGGCTGAAATCAAGAATCAGATGCTCAACTGACTGAGCCACCCGGGCGCCCCCAGTTTTTAAACTTCTGTGAAAACCTCAGAGACACAGAGAGAACAGAGGGGGGACACCCACATTCCTATTGCCTAGACTTAACAATGAACGTGTTGTCCCATTTGCTTCAACATGTTTTCCTAAAATAGTTTTATCTATCTATCATCTATCTATCTATCTATCTATCTATCTATCTATCTATCTATCTATCTATCATCTATCTATCATCTATTTATCTTCTATCATCTATCTATCTATCTATCTATCTATCTATCTATCTATCATCTGTCTATCTATCATCTATCTATCATCTATCTATCTATCTATCTATCTATCTATCTATCTATCATCTATCTATCTATCTATCTATTTTGAGAGAAAGGAAGGGAGAGAGTATGCATACAGGGGGGCAGAGAGAGGGGAGAGAGAGAGAGATCCTGAGCAGGTTCTGTGCTGTCAGCGCAGGGCAAGGGGCGAGGCTATGTCCGGCCTGTCACTTGGGGTGGGGGTAGGGGGCAAGAGCTCTGAGCTTCCTTCAGGGGAATGTCCCTGAAGAGAGGGCACCTTCACAGTGGAGGGGACAAGGGAATGGGACAACATCGTAAATCCTTGCTATGTGTCTCCATGGTGGGAGTGTGGAGACATTGTGCAGTGACCTAAGGTGTCCATCAAGGAGGAGGGTGTAAAGCAGGGTTTCTCAATCCCAGCATGGCTGACAGAGGGCCTGGAAAATTCTTAGTTGGGGTGGATGGGGGGCTGTCCTGGCCTCCACCTTCTAGATAGTTGTGATAATCAAATGTCGCTGGGGGATGAAACAACCCCCAGAACACCCCAGGAAAGGAGGCCAGAGGCTGAGCTCAAGGGACATGGGGCCCGTGTGTGGGACCTGCTCTCTGCACCCTGGCTGGGGACCGGACTCATCCCACACCGAATCTGTTGGAACGAATGGTGTTGCCATTTTCTTTGACCACTGGTGACCCACAGAAACGGCCACTTTGGAGGGTCCAGCTTACTGTTTGGCTCCTCTGGGCCCAGAGCGGGCAGCCTTTGTGAAGCTGTCCTCTTTCCTTCCTTCTCTGTCTGTCCATCTCTGTGTTTCTCTGCCTTTACTTCTGTCTTTCTTCATCACCCCTCTCCACCACCTTTCTTATTCCTTCTCTTTCCCGGTCTCCTCCCCCTCCCCCTTTGCTCTCCCCCATTGGGGGTCTGCACAAAGGGCTGGGGCAGAGGTCAGGCTGGGGGTGAGCAGGGCCCAGAGAGCACTGCCACCCCCCACCCCCTGCTTGGGGCCTCAGTCGCCCCAGGAAGCACAAAGGAAGCCATTTGCATAGCGGGTCCCAGGACCCCATTGTCTCCCCATGGCTGGCCTCTGCAGGTGGAAGAGGATAAAGGGATAGCCTGGGAGGCCAGAGGAGCAAGTGGGGGCGGAATATTTAGCCCTTCCCGGGAGCTCTTCCCACTGGAGACTCAAGGGGATGGCTGATGAGAAATGGGACAAGTGACAGGTGTCAGGGAGAGAGGCGATCGGAATCCCAGGGGCCCGCCCCTGTGTCACAGATATCACAGGGTCCTTGTTGGCAGGGGCAGGGTGGGGGCAGAGGCCTAAGCCTCCCTGGGGGGTTCCTCTCGAGGCCTGGGGCTGGGCGCTGGTGGGGGGGCGGGGGGCGCACCGTAGCTGGGCTGTGCGGGGCTCCCTGGCCAAGCCCCTGAGCTCACGGTCCGTCCTCTCTGGTCAGGATCGCGGTCGGGCTTGGCCCCTCACAACCTCCACAACCAGTGATCCGGAGCAAAGTAAGCCTCCTCGCCCCAGAGGTGGGCGTTAGGCAGCCCCCAAAGCCGTCCCTCCGATTTCTTAAATACCTTGCCAGGTTTAAAACCACTCCAGACCGAAACTAATCGTAATCGTAGTAATGGATTAGTCTGCCAGCACCACCCCAAGAAAACACCGGAGACCTTGCGGCCTAAACAACAGAAGTTTACTTTCTCACTGTTTCCGGAAGCTGGAAGCCCAAGATCAGGCCGCCGGCGTGGTCGGGTTCTGGTGTGGACCCTCTTCCTCGCTTGCAGACTGCTGACCCGCTGTGTCCTCACCCGATGCACCCGGCCAGGAGAGAGCTCTCCGGCGTCTCTTCCCATAAGGGTCCTGATCCCATTGTGGGAATCTTGGTGGGATACCGTGCAGGCCGTAGCAGGTTGTAGTCTGAGCTGAAGTTGCCACAACTTTAAACCCACAGTTATTTACTTAAGAGCATGGATTTCGTGAGCCTTCCCCCCGCCACCCCCAATGAAAGTGTCTTCCGGGCCACTTGATGGTTCGGGGCTCAGTCTTCTCAATGAAATGAAGCCAAATGAGCTGCGTGATCTATCCGACCCCTCCCAGCTGACAATCCCGGGGCGCCCCTCTTCCCGCCTCCTTCAGGGCGCCATGCTGGTGGTTGGGAATTGGCCCTGGTGGGAATACTAACACCTTGGCAGTTGGCACATGCAACAGATCGAGGCTTTTTCTCCCCAGAGCGCTGGTTGTTACATTTTTCTCCGCGTTTTCTCCGAAGGGCATCCCGGGCATGGAAGTTTGGATCTCGATATCCAGTCGGGCGTCCACATTTGACAGGTGGGGGGGGGGGGGGCTGAGGCCCAGAGGGGGACAGTGACTTGCCCCAGGTCACACAGCAGGTTGACGGCAGGACCCCAGGGGCGGATCCAGGTCTGCCAACTTTTCATTTACTGAGGTGCCTCGAGCAAGCGTCCTTGCGAGGAGTGAGCCGTCGGGAGGAATCTGACATTGGGGCTTGGAAGAGATTCCTTCTGCTGGAGACGGGTTCGACACGCATGAACTTTGGGGCAGCAGGTTTGGTGAGAACAGCTTGGAAATTTCCTTCCAGCCCAGCTGGGTTAGGCTTCAACCACTGCCCTCTTCCCTCCAGCTGCTCCCACAGAGAGCGCTGGACTGTGACTCATACCACAGCTGTCCTGCTTGAAGAAAGGTTAAAGGGCTGGACGGTTATACCTGCCCGTGTAGCTAGCCATAGGCTGGGGACTGCTTCCCCCCACCCCCCCCCCCCCCCCCCGCCCCTGGGAGGGGGCGTGCCACTTTCCAGATATTTCCAGGAGAGTTTCCATCAGCCCAGGGCAAGCCTTCAGAGAAAGTGCGAGCGGGAGCTTCAGCACCTGCAGCGGCCAGAGGTGGGTGTGCTGGCCCCGTAAGGGGGCTCTGGGCAGGGTACCAACCACATCTGCTCTACTGGGTAAGTTATTTGAGGGGGAAACACGTTTTACTGGGACTTGGGGACCCTCTGTGGATTTCTGTCTTGTCTACTCCAGCCACCCCACACTGTATAAAGACCTGGTGGTTATCCCCTGGGGCCCCGTGTCCCCGCTCTGGTACCCAGCCAGTCACTCAGTAATGACAGTGTTGCTTAGGGTGGGCCTTGTGCTTCAGCAAGAAGCCCCAGCGACCCAACGCAGGTGTTCCTGGCGGGGCGGCTCCGTCCCAAGCAGTGAGTCGGGGGTCCAGGCTCCTTCGGTCAGGAGGTTCTGCCCTCCCCTAGGGCCTTGGGGTCATCACTGGTTTGGCAAGAGAGAGCTTAGGACAGCAGGAAGGAGGCTCAGAAGGGCGGCCCTTCTACCTGTGTCCCATTGGCCAGAACTGAGTCACCTGACCACACCTGCTGCAAGGGATGCCAGTTAATGTAGTCTGTAAGCCCAGGAGGAGCAGGAATGGCTCACGCTCTTTGCCACAGACCTTTGTTTACTGTCCTGGCCTCAGGGGCATCTGCAGCCATCCAGTTATTGGCACTGGAAGGAAACGGTTAAAAATGTGAGGGCCTTTTCTCTGTGTGGGAAGGACAAGGGACCTGCGTGCTGCCCGACAGCTGCCCGGATTTGGGGTGCAGACGCACCCGGGAAAGTCCACAGAGGCGACGCTGGGTTCCACGGCATGGCCTCATTGGCAGTGGCTTCGCCAGCTGGGCCAAACGGCCAACCAGGCAGCGGGTGGATGCTACGGGGCTGCAAGCATCCCTCATTCATGACCTTCCCAGGGAGCCCCGGCTTAGCCTCCCCCTCCCCTGCTCCCCCCGAACCACCCTTCAGTGTTGACGGCCGCTCCGGGCCGTGTCCACCATTGGCTCTGGCTGGACGGGTGTATCGACAGCCAACTGGATCCCCATTGGGACAGCTTTGTTTTCCCTGCCGAACACAAAATCCCCTGTTCATTCAGAGAGCCGACAAGGAGACCCCGTGGGGCTGGCCCTGTGGGAGCAGATTCCGGTGAATGCAGCGCCCGAAAGGCGGCCGCTTATTAAAGGCGGATACACAGGATAACTCTGCCCTCCAGGCGGGAGCCAGAATGGGGGGCACAGAGCTGTTACAGCGGATTAGCAGCCGCAGACGGACGGAGACAGGTGCAGCCTTGCCTGCGATTTGGAAGGGTTTATGAAATACTGATCCCGTGCTCTATAAATCCTTCCCTCGACCTCATCTGGGCTGCAGGCTGAAAATGGGGATCTCTTTGGAGTCCCCCCCCCATCCCCAACATTCCTTGGGAATTCTAGTCCGAGGGTTGGTGCGCTTGTCTGTTCATTCATCCATCCGTGGCACGTTCGCCGAGGGCCTGTTTTAGGGCCTGTGCTGGGGTTACGGGGAGGATGGAACGCGGGGCCCTGAGTTCAGGGGACCGTGGTTTACTGTGTGAGAAAGAGGCATAGATCGATGAATCTGATTCAGGCTGTTGCCTGTCACGGTAGAGCCAGGCGTCCCGCGTGGCCTTGCGTGGGCCTCCCGATGTCAGGCTTCGCCAAGAGCCTGCTGGGTCTGTTCTACCTCGTCCAAAGCCTCAAGTCCAAGGTGCCTGTCATCCCTCCAGGCGGGCTTTTGTTTCCTAATGGCAGATAAAGAGAATCAGGGGCAAGGCTAGAAATTTGGGGGTCCTCCAGCAAAACCTCTGGAAAGTCCATCTAATGTGGCGGACTTTATACCTTGAAGAAAGCTTAGGGAGCCGTATTCCTCCGGCTCTGAGGCAGATTCGGTCTCCGTGTCTTTCCCTCATGTAGAGACGGGACCCCCGCCATCTGCCCCAGCCAGGCAGCCCCCTCATTAGGCGAGGCAGCTCAGCTCTCTGCAGCGAGAAGACATGTCTGTCTATACCCTCGAGCGGCTTTCCAGAGCTCATCTCTGGTGCAAGAGTTTTGATCTTTGATTCGGACGAGATATTGGAACTTGCTCAGTGGCTCAGGGTTTAGATGAGCGTGTAATAGTGGGGGTGGGGGGTGAAGGCGGTGGCTTGGACCTCAGGCCCACCGTAAAGCCTGCTCTCCCCAGGGCAGAGGCGCATGAAATCAGTGGGCTCTGAGGAATTCTCCTTGGCGGGGGCACAGGTAGCTGTTGCCCGGTTTCTAACAGGAGCTGGTGCTTGTGGGTGCCAGGAACAGAGCTAAATGGTATGCGCCACACGTATGCCCCCCAAACCCAGGGGCGAAGGCTGGCTGGTCTCTCTGCACCAGAATTGTCCCGGCCGCCTCTCCAGCGGGCACGTTGGGTGGAACTCTTGGCGGATCTGTGGGATGCACAGCCAGGCCTCTGGTTCCCTTAGGTCTGTGGGTGGTGGGTGGGAGTCAGGAGGCCCTCCGGGACTGGGGGACAGATGTGGAGCACCCGCTGGAAATCTGGGAGTTCCTGGAGCCCGAAGAGGTGGTTACGACATGAAAGACCGATATAAAAAAAAACTCGACTGTCTTGTGCAAGCCTAGACGTGTCCAGGTGGCAAGGGCAGGGTGGGGATGAGTCCACATTGTCCACTGGCCCCTTGGTGACGTCCAACCTCTAGGCCCTGCAGTGGCTCAAGGGAGAGTAGCTGTGCCTCCCCCTGGAACATGCAGACTCCTAGAACCTTCTGCGGGAGAAGCATCTGTGTCTCTGATTCCCTGGAGTCTTTCGAGATTTCTTTCCTTCCCCAGAGCAGACACACAACCTTCCTTCTCCACATGGGAAGGTTAGCAGGGCTGGGTCTCGACAGGGCGGATCGCAGTGTTTGCCACGGGTCTTGTCCTGCTGGGGAGCGAGCGGCCCCCGTAAATACGGTTTGCAGACAGCTAATGCCATGCAACTCTTTTGCGTTTGATCGTCTTGGAGGCAGATCTTTCCCAGACGCATCGCCGACTTTCCTGCTCAGTGAGCACTGCCCGTTGAACGTGATTTCACCTTTCAGGATGATGGAGGGGTTGCAAGAAGGGGTCGTGCTGTGATGCGGCCACAATCCCGAAGCTTCTGGGCCGTGGTAGGGACTGTTTGCCTCTGTTCAAAGTGGCCCTTAGGTATCCCACATCTGCTTGTCTCGATCTCCTACTTTTGTGCGTCTTCTTCTCCTTCTCTTGGCCGCCTGTTCCTTCTTCTCGCCAGTGGGCCCATCTCTAGAGGGTCCCCCACCATTTAAATATGTACATCCTTCCATACCGTGTTCAAGGAGCAGTGCTAACAACACTTATTATCAGAGTCCGTAAAGGAAGGATAATTAAACTATGAGCGGGGGCCCCTGGGTGGCTCAGTGGGTTAAGCATCCGACTCGGGCTCAGGTCATGATCTCGAGGTTCGTGAGTTCAAGCCCTGTATCGGGCTCCGTGCCGATGCCTCCTTGGGATCCTCTCTCTCCCTCTCTCTCTGTGCCCCCCCCCAACGTGCACATGTGCACGTGTGCTCTCTCTCCCTCTCTCCAAATAAATAAATAAGCTCTAAAGTATAGCAAAGACCCAAAGGGATTGCCTTTGTAAGGCGGTTGGGCCATCCAGACCTGTCCCTTCCTGGTTCTCCCCTATATTCCAGAGAACTGAGATAAAGAGACAGGTGGCCTCCACTTGAGAGGGATTTCGTAGCCAGGAAGCATTTCCACACCCAACCCAGACGCCCAGGAAGAGGAGACAGGAAGAGCCCCCTTGGTTCTCACTTTGGAGAACTGAGGAACAGGCGGGTTCAGAAGAGAGACCAATGTGGTGGGGCACCTGAAAGCCACGCTTTTGCAGCTTGAAGGACCCAGGGAGGCTTGGAAGGGAGGGGGCGCTTTCTTCGAAGGTCTTGCGGGCTGATCTGTTGGTTACACGGGTGGTGGGCACGTACGGGCTGGAGCTGAGACCACCGGGGGGAGAGACAGAAACAGGTGAGGCTCAGCTCACAGAAGCCCCGTGCAGCCCCAGGATCGGCGCTGAGGCAGATTCAGGCTTCGATATGGCCACGGGGAGGTGCCAGGGTGGGCCGACCTTCAAGCAGGTGGCCCCCCGTGGCCTACGTCCAGTCAGTGGCAAGCGAGAGAATGTGTCGGCTTTCCCACAGGGCGACCGGAACGCGTTGGCTGAGTTCTGAGGTTGATTAGTGATGTCTGCCGTGAGCTCAGCCGGGGAGACTGTTGGTCCACCTGCTGCCTGGTGGCTTCCCTGCCCCACCCAGGCTTGTGTTCCACCTGTGTGTCCCCCGGCAGCCCTCGTTGTCTTTTTTTTTTTTTTTCCGGAGACAGGTTGTTGATCATCAAGCCTTTCGTCTAGGAGCCCCAAGTTTCATACCCGCTTTCCTCTTTTTCTCCTTTGCACCGCCCGGGAGCTCATCTGCCAGCTCGTTGGGGGAAGGAACTACTCCCGAAACAGCTGCGGCAAGAGGAGGACGAGCCTCCTCCCTCCTTGAATGTGGCCCGCCTGCCCCTTCCCCTCCCTGGCAGCCTCTGAGGCCACAGCTGCGTGTTCGAAGGCCTTGGCTGCTGGGACGAGGGGCAGGGGCGCGCCGGTGGAAAGGGTGTGGTTCTGCCCGAGAACCGGAAGCTGAGAGGACGGGCCCTGGAGAAGGGGCAGCCCCTGGCTCGGGGTGGGGGCAGGGGAAGGGGCATAGCTCAGTGGTCACCGGGTTGTCCTTGGCTTTGGGGACAGAGGCTCCTCCGACGCGGGGTGAGAGGCAGCTGGTGTTAGCAGAGGCGAAATGCCCGTAAAGGCCGTTACCTAGCTCAGACGGGGATGAGGGAGGGCTGCCCAAGTGGAGACTTAGCACCATCCCAGGTGTTCCGGCTGGACATGGGCTGGGCCCCAGCTGCGCCCCGTGGACCGCACTCAGCAGCCGTCTGAGGCCCGGGCAGGATCCGCAGGCGGGGAGCCGGGTGACCCCAAGGCCCGAGGGGCTGGTGGCAGAGCAGGGTCTGGGGCCATCTTTGCCGTAGAATTAATCCCCTCGGCGTGGTTCACGCCAGCTGGGGAGGACTGGGGGTGGGCGGCCAGGGGTCAAGAGAAAATTCTGGATGTCCAGGAGCTGGTTCGGCGTGCCGAGCTCTCCTGCCTCCAGTCAGGAGCGCTTTTTGCAGCCCCGAGGGCTCTGGGCAAGAGGCTTTAATCTAATTACATGCTTTATTTGAGCCAATTTGTTTTCCAATCCATCTTGTTCAGCAAGAAGAAAGAGCGCGCTGGGGACTCACGGCACCCTCTTGTTCCGAGGGGAGAAGAGGGGCTGCTCTCTTGCCTCACGTGGGCCAGTGCAGCCCCTGACCCTCCCCCAGCCCGGCCACCCCACCCGCAAACCGGGCCGCCTTGCAGCGAGGGGCTGGGGGCTGGCCACCTCTTTCCTCAGCCCAGGGAGGGAGAGAGAGCCCGCTTGCGGGTCCCCTCTTCCGGGACTCCAGTGCGCCCGCTTTTTGCGCCAGGCTGACCGAAGCGGGGCAGGCTTCTGGGCGGGCGGTGCGGGAGGGGAATGCTCGTTCCCGTGGGGTCGGTCCGGCCCGGAACCTTCCTGGCCTCCTCCTGCGAGGGCTGCCCTCAGCATCCCAGGCCCAGGACTTCAAATCTGCAATTATATTTTCGTATTAAAGCAGCAGCTTTAGGATCCGTGTTATTTTTTTTTTTTATGTTTATTTTTGAGAGAGAGAGAGAGAGAGAGAGAGAGAGAGCGAGCAGAGGAGGGGCAGAGAGAGGGGGAGACACAGGATCCGAAGCAGGTTCCAGGCTCCGAGCTGTCAGCCCAGAGCCCGATGCCGGGCTCGAACTCACGAACTGCGAGAGAGATCACGACCTGAGCAGAAGTCGGACGCTTAACTGACTGAGTCCCGCCAGGCGCCCCAGGACCTGTGTGCCTAAAGTCTAAACAAAACACCAGCGTCCTTCCACCCTCCCCGGAGAGGGAAGATTTATCAGCTCCAGTCTACTCCCCAGGCCTGGAGCCTCCACTCGTCGAGGCTCAGCTTTTGTGTTTCGCGGCATTTTCCCCAAATTGTCTTTCTCCAGCCCCCCTCCAGCAGCCCGCTTCGGGCCTGCGTTTTTACACAGACTTGCGTTTTGGGGCGGGGTCCCTTGTAGGGCCTGGTGCCTCCCGCCCTTGGACAGGGGAGTGCCGAAATTGCACGGAGCCGTGGTGTCAGCTGAGCCCCCCTTTTATTCAACTCATTCAGCAAATATTTATCGAGGGCTTACATGTGTCCCAGGCCCCGGGGAGAGGGCGGCGAACAAGGCAGCGGCCCCTCGTCCTCCGGGAGGCAGGGCAGAAAATCAACACACCGAATTGCATCGTGTGTAGCTTCTAGCCCTCTGTGGCAAGTACTGGGAAGAAACCAGATCCCCCAGAGATGGGTTTGCTTTTTGGAGCAACCAGAGGTCAGTCAGTACATATTCGAGTGAGCAATTTAAAAAAAGAAAAAAAGAAAGAAAAAGAAATTCTTTTCGTTGGGTGCGCCAACAATACACCGAGATTCGTTTTCTTGTCCTGGTCCTTGAACCGTAGTAAAAAAATAAGGGTAGCTTACGTGTTTTAGAGCTTAGCATGTCGTTAGATCTTCGGAGGGTTCCGTGCATTTAATACACGAGCAACCTGAGGTTCAGAGACATGCAGTGACACACCCAAAGACACACAGCTTGAAAGTCATGGAGCCAGTCCTCTGGGTTCCTCGACAGCCACCTGCTAAGTGCCCCTCAGTCCATCAGATTCTGGGGTGGACCGTTCCCAGTGGACTGAACCCCGGGGTTCGGGTAGAGACAGACACTCCAAAGGGAACAGGCCAGGACCCGCAGAGGAGCCCCCGGGTGCGGAGCTCGAGGGGGCTGCTGTTCAGATCCCAGCGGCGCATCTCAACACGGGCAGTAGGGCCCCCTGATTTCGGGTGCCCCTCAAGCCCTCTCCAGCCCAGCTCGTGCTGTTGTCGCAGAGCTTAGCCGGTTTAAGGGACGCCCCAGCCTTTCTCAGGGTGTCACGTGGATCATTGCAAAGGGGGGCTGACTGTGTCTCTTGCTTGGGGACCCTGTATCTGCGGGTTTGTGTGTCCCAGCAGCGTCTCACAGGGGCAACTGCATTCCGCTGGTGTTACGGTGCCACGGCCGGCGGGTTCAGCCAGCACTGTGCCCGGTGCTGGGACCGAGGTCCGGTGCACCGCCAGGAGACGTGGCAGACAGGCTGTTCTGGACCGTGAGATAGGCGCTCGGAACGCTGGCTGCCCGCTCTGGGTCCAGAAAGATGGTGGGGGCGGACGCGCTCGGGTGCCCAGACCCCACCGTGCCACCTGCTGCTCGGTGGGGGTCAGTTTTATAGTCTCTGCCGAAGCCCAGGTGCAGTCACCCTACTGGTCCGGCCCCACCTTTCCCCCTGCTCGTCATTCACTGTCCTTCAGCTGGGGGCCCGCTTAGGGGGTGCTCCGAGGGCCACGCCCACTCCGCAGCGCCCTCTCCTCCCCGAGGTCCCAGCCACGAGGTCCTGTCCCAGAGAAGCCGTCTCTGACGCTGCACCACTGTCACTTCCTCCTAAATCCCGCGCGTGGGCAGGACGGTTATTGTCATTGCCGTGCCCCTATTTCACTGATGGGGAGACTGAGGCTCGGAGCGGTTAAGGGCCCCAGATCACTGGGCTGGGTATGTGATCTCGTTTTACAAGAAGCAGCTGCTTCCCCTGGAGCTCCTCTCGGGGCCAGAAGTGGGGCCGGGCCCGTGGTGGGCTGCAGGGGGGTCTCGGAAGGAGAGTATCTGAAGTTGCAAACGTCGGGGTTTGCTATCTGGGAAGAAAGGAGGGTGGGTACCGGGGAGGCTGTGCTGGATCCGTCAGACCTGGGTCTGACGGTTGAGCCTCTCTAGGGGAAAGTACGGGAAAACAGGGTCCTGGCTGGGCTTGGCACAGTGCACATGTCTCCACCCATGCGGGTGCAGCAAGGGGACCATCTGGGAAGCCCTGGGCGCCGGTGGCCGGAGCCGGGGAAGGGGCAGAAAGGCAGGGCAGGGCTTACCTTGGAGCACGGGGAAGGGTCCGGAGCACCAGCCTCGGCTCTAACCCGCTGAGCCCCGGGCCCCCAGCTTCACGCAGGAGGACGATCCAGTTCACCCCACTGTGGAGCACACACCCGCGTCCACACTTCCTCACCGGAACGTGTCTCTGCGGTCTTTGACGAGGGATGAGGCTTGTGGGGCGGAATGAGAATGAGAAGGCTTGGGAACTGGCTCTTCGTGAGGACAGTCCAGAGTGGCGATCACGTCGCGGTGGCCTCAGCTGTGAAGTGCTGTCTGGGCAGCCCGGGGCGGGGCGGGGCGGGGGCCCATCCCATCCCTGCTAGTGAGAGGGTGAGAGCCGGCCTCCGTCGGTGCAACTTGAGACCCTGCACCCAGCAGCCCCCAGCCACCGAGGCTGGGCCAGAAGCCCCTGGTGGCTTTGCGTGACATTGAAAATAGAACCCAAACTGTACCTGGCTGCACACGGCCTGTCAGACTGTGTGAGTCGCATCTCTGCCTCTGTCTTCATTCACTCTGTGCAGGGCACCCCAGCCTGCATTCAGTCCCTGGGCTGTGCCAGGCACTTGATCCTGCCTCAGGGCCTTTGCACAGGCCTTTCTTCCGACTTGGAACCCTCTGCCCTCAGATCTTCATGCCCCGCCTCCTTTGCACTGTTTAGGTCTCCGGGTTGTTTTATCCCATAAATAAGTGGTCCCCATCCTCACCGAAGAAGGGACTCGCTTCAGAATACTTGTAGTGTTCCTTTCTTCTGAACACGAGAGTTGTATACTCATTACGGTAAAACTAAAGATACAGATAAGCCAAAGCGAGACCGTAAAAACCAACCCTCGTCCCGCCAGGCAACGTTTTGGTGCATAAGATACTCTGCTAGAATAGGATTCAAACCCTTGCCCAGGTCGACAAGCCCCCAGGGACCCCCTGCAAGCGACGCAGTCCCACCCCCTTCACCAGCTCCAGGCTCCCCTCCTTTCTGTGTCTGGGTCCCGCCTGGCCCTTTGCCGCCCTGTGTGCCTCACAGAGCTGAGTCCTTGTCCTCCTAAATGCCACCTCCCGCGGACTGACCTTCATATCTGAGTAGGTCTCCATCCCCGCCCCCGTTCTCTACCGACACGCACTGCTCACGTCTCCCTCCCCTTTATGAGTGTCACTCTTTGATAGGCGTGATTACACTCATGTTGTTGACCTGTCTCCTCCCGCCGTGAAGCCTCCCCAGCGTTTCGTGAGCCTCACTGCCCACCCAGCGCCTCCCAGAGCTGGCCACATGGAAATTGCTCAGCAAGCTCTTTAAGTGAGTGCATGGATGATAAATCCGTAGAAGCGAGGGTGCCACGTCAAAGGGTGTGCATTTTTCCAGGGTTTTGACACTTCGATGCCGGTTGCACTCGAGGAACATTAGCTTGCACCCTTAGCTTAGCTTGCACACCTTGTGCGTGTGTCCGTATGTGAGTTCGTGAGCCAAAAATCCTATATTCCCGTGGATTTAAGTTGCATTTCTTTGATCACTTGAGATTGCCCATTTTTACATCTCCTTGTCCCTTTTATCCCCCTCTCTTGTGAATTGCCTGTTTCTCTCTTTTGAATCTTAGCTTGCTTGTCTTCTTGATTCCCAAGAGTTCTTTACATATTAAAGACCCCCGTCCTTTGCTATCTGTGTCGCAAACACTTTTGGCTTTTTTCTAGTCGTTTGCTTCAAAGGTCACAGGCACCTGGTCCCTAGCTCCTCTGCCAGGCCGTTCCTGGGGGCTGCCTTATTTGGGGGAGTCCTAGGCGTTTCTGCCCCGAGCCCAAAGCCAGAAGGGCATTACGTTGTAGAGGCAGGTAGGGCTGATAGAGTAGATGGGCGAGACCAGCACAGGCTTAGAGAGATGTCCGGCCTGTGACCCTGGCTGTCCCCGAGAGGTGGCTGTACCCTGGGTAAAGGGCTTGTGGGTGGAGATACTAGGAAGGTGGTCTTACTTCGGGGAGAGTCTTTAAATCACCTGCAGCCTTGGACGGAGAGGGGGGGAGTTGGCTTCACGAGGAGTGCTTCCTCCACCCTCCCCACGCCTTCCCTACAATGGCCTAATTTATGAAGCCCCTGGGCGCCCACCGTGTGCCAATGGGACTCTGGCCTGAGGAGGTCTGAGTGGCTTTGTGGCTCTAGGTCGGGTGGAGCCCAAACACCCTTTCTCCGGACAGGCTGGCCTCACCTGCCTTTTGTCAGCTGCTGGTGGACAGAGTGGCCCAGTCGAAGTGGATGGAGCCAGCCAGGTGTCCCTCCTAGCCCTGCCCCCTGAACTTTTCCACCCTGGCCAGGTGGCGGTGGAGGGGGGTGGGGGGTGGGGACCAGGAGCCCCCTCCCCTGCGCCCAGCAGCTCACCCAGCCCTGCAGGTGTCAGCCTGGGGACGGACCGCGGTGGCTGGTGTCCCTTGCTCGTCACCCCCACCTTCCCGAGCCTGACAGCCCAAAAGCAGAGAGGCAGGGGTGCTGCTCAGAGCGAGACCTTGGCCAGCTCCCCGCCCTGCTCCGAGGGAGGTGCCAGATGCAGTGCCCCTGGTTCCAACCGGGGGACGCTGGGCCCCGCCTGCCATATGCTCGGAGATGAGCCTCGATCTGGCGAGCAGGCCTGCCCAGCAGGATTTTTGGCACCTGGGGCACAGGAGGCAGACCAGAGGGGTGAGCTACCCGAGGTGGTGGGAGAGGACGGGAGCGGCTCAGCCGCTGGGATCGGGCCCGTAGGGCCCCCTCTTGGCTCTTGGCTGCGGGCTGGTCCGGGGAGCAGGTGGGGGGAATAAAAGGGAGGTCGGCTGCTCCCAGGAGGAGCCAGGACGCCAGCCGGCCAGGATGGGCCTGCTGCGAGCCGCAGACGGCAGCCTCCGGGCCTCGGCGGCTCTCTCTGGTCCCCGCGTCCGTCCCTGGCCGTCCCCGTCTTTCCGGGGAGGAGGATGGGACTGGCAGGTGACCCTGGCGTAGGGGCCCCTGCGGATCTCACTGTACTGATCCGTACCCTCAGTTCGAGCCCCGGGGGGTCCCCCGGGAGAGCGGGGGCCCACCCCTCACTCTCTGCTCCTGTGCGGAGACGCCCGGGGGGCCCGGCCACTGGTCCGGCGAGGACGGGACCCTCTTTCCTGAGAGTCATTTGTGCCGGGCACAAAACGCGGGGTCGGCTGCTGAGTGAGATCGGTCAGCTGGTCTGCAGGGTCTGTGGGTGCACGCGCTCCTGCTGGTTTTTATTTCAGCGTCGAACGAGTAGGACACTGCTTTTCCCTTTTTTTTTTTTTAAGTTGAAAAATGATCGATTTTAGGGACTTCCACACGGTCCTGCTCACCGATTTCCACCTTTTTCTGTGTTTCTGCCCCAGATCAAACTCTGCATCGGAGCCAGAGTTTTCTGAAGATGAGTCCTCTCTTCTTTAGTCCGACTTGGTCGTTGACGTTTTGCTACAAAGTAACGCCTTTCATTCAGTGTCCAAGATTTCAGCCTAAAGCTGTCTACCGTAGCTTTATACTTTGTAAAATGTTCTTTAGACCGTGGGTTGTACTGCTTCCCTCATTACTTCCTGAAGCGTATCTGAGGTTTCTCTCTTAATTCATAATTAGACCTGACAGTGTTTTGTCTGGTCTTCGTTTGCTTGGTTTATTGTTGTTGTTGTTGTTGTTGTTGTTGTTTTGCGTTTTTGTTTGTTTGTTTTGTTTTTTGTTGTTTTTGTTTTTGCTGGAGTTTATTGGTTCGGGGGCTTTCCTGAGAGTCATTTCTTGGGAGTGTTTGCATCTTGTGAGTTTTTCTGCTATTCCGTCCCCCTGCTTTCTACTTCTGTTGTTAATTTTTTCCCCCAGCTCCCTTCAGCTGTTGTTTTGCTCACTTTCTAACTTCTAGAATCGAGTGCATTTGTTTTCATTGTTTTCTGTTTAGGAATAAATCCTGTTTATTACGATGCGGTTGGGAAATGTGGCCTGTACATTTCCAGCTCTTTTGGAATTAATTTAGCATCCTTTTACTGCTTATGTGTCTGTCCGTTCCTTTGTGTGTTGCTAATACCTTTTTGTTAATATATTTCAATAAGATATTATTCCACACAGAACATTCTCTCCATTTTTATTACTGGGCGAACTTCTTTGTTACTTAGTGATGAACGTAACTTCCGTAAAGAAGTTTACAGCTTCTCCTTTCAGTGTTGTAAGCTTTGAAAACAAACTGCTTCAGGGGTGCCTGGGTGGCTCAGTCAGTTGAGTGACTGACTTTTGATTTCAGCTCAGGTCAGAATCTCATGGTTTGGGAGTTCGAGCCCCTCATCTCTCTCTGTGCTGTTGGTGCAGAGCCTGCTTGGGACTCTCTCTTTCTGCCCCCCCCTCCTATAATTATTAAAAAAAATTTTTTTTAAGTAATCTCTGCACCCGATGTGGTGCTCGAACTCACAACCATGAGATCAAGAGCCTCGTGCTTGGTACACCTGGGTGGTTCGGTTGGTTAAACGTCCAACTCTTGATTTCAGCTTAGGTCATGGTCTCATCGTTCGTAAAATTGAGCTCCTCCTCGGGCTCTGCATTGACAGTGCGGCGCCTGCTTGGGATTCTCTCTCCCTCTCTCTGTGCCCCTCCCCTGCTTGGTCTCTCTCTTTCTCAAAATAAATTAAAAAAAAAGTCACATGCTCTACTGACCTCACCAGACAGGCACCCCCATATTACCTATAACATATTTCCCGTATTCTCTGGTGTTTTGTGGTTGCCTTTGAGTTTTTTGAAAGCACTATTTGATCTAATGGCTTTTATTTGTTAGAGTCAAACATGAAACAGCATCTCTTAATTTTTACCTACTTAAGACTAAGAATTGTATCCCCACCCCATTCTACTGCTTAGTCTTTGTTAATATGATCTAAAATTTCAGGCTACGCTTTATCGTTATTCATACGTGTATGTCCTTATATATACTCGTTCACTGATGTTCCCTTTCAAAAATTTAAAAATTATTTTGAGGGGTGCCTGGGTGGCTCAGTTGGTTAAGCATCTGACTTCGGCTCAGGTCATGATCTTGTAGTTTGTGAGTTCAAGCCCCACATCCAGTTCTGTGCTAACAGCTCAGAGCCTAGAGCCTGCTTTGGATTCTGTGTCTCCCTCTGTCCCAGCCTCTCCCCTGCTTGCACTCGGTCTCTCTCTCTCAAAAATAAATAATAACCATTAAAAAAATTTTTTTAATTATTTTGATATTTGCCTTCAGTTTTAGAACCAAATATGAAATGTCCACAAGGGCTGGTTTCAGAGCCCATCACCGGCGCATTCATACTGTACAATCTCATCAAGGCTCACCAAGACTTCCCCCTCTTAAACTCTTACTTTTGATTCATTTCATGGTTGTTTGGAAAACATTCTCGAGTATCTCCCTCAAAAAAGGATACATGATTGGAATATTGTCTGGGATCTTTCACACTGAAGAACGCCTTCTGTTCTTTGCGGTGTGCACACATTTGAGACAGTCTAGCTGGGTATAAAAATCCTAGACCAACAGACTTTTCCCTCCTCCTATGAGCATTGTTCCATGGTCATCTGGCTGGCTTCTTGTTGTTGATTTTTCATCCGTATAGAATTTTCTCTCATCCTGGTATTTTGTATGTCGTGCAGAGACATGTCTGAGTGTTGGTGTCTTTTCCTTGGTGTTTTCCCAAAACATCCATGAACCTTCTCCCTGTGTGTATGTAGGTCTGCCTTTAGCTCAAGAGCCCAATCTTTGATTCTTGTTTCCGTTCCACTTGACTTCTGCTGCATTGTCTCCCGCTCCACTGTCTCTCTTATATCCTTACCACTTTCTCTTTTGTGGTTTCTGTGTCTTTATCCTTTTCCTCTAGAATTCACAAGTGTCTCTCCAGTTTATTCTCTCTGTGTCTGAATCAGGTTTCTCCAGTATCATTTCTTTTTCCTGCTTCCAAAGGAGGGTTTTTTATGTTTGTTTGTTTGTTTGTTTATTGAGAGAGAGAGCACAAGCAGGGGAGCACAGCAGAGAGAGGGAGAGGGAGAATCCGAAGCAGGCTCCGTGCCATCAGCACAGAGTCCGACATGGGACTCGATCTCACCAGCTGCCAAAGTGGGTTTTAACGGTGCTCTTGAGTGTTTAGGTTTTGGCTTCGGTTTTGGTTTTCCCAGTTCTTTCTCTCCTGTGTCACACTCTGTGTACTATTGTATGGTACAGTCTCTTCAGCTCAAATGGTCTTCCCTTATGGCTTTCTTCTCCAATTGCATAGAGGTGGTGCCTTTTTAGATCTTTTTTAGCCTGCCATGCCCATTCAGTTACATGTCATCTGTGTCTGTTTTCAAGCCGTGGTGACAGAGTTTGAATACGTGTGATAGAGACCGTATGGCCTGCAAAGCCGAAGATATTTGCTGTTTGGCACTTTGCAAAAAGAAAAAATTTGCAGATCCCTCTACTGGCGTGACAGACGGATTCTCATCTCAGCTCCAAGCTGGATGGCAGGGGGAATGCGTGCAGCTCCCTCCCTGCTCCCCGGGTCCTACCAGCATTTTCCCTCAATTCACTTTTGCTCTGTAGAGATGGTATCCTTCTGTCTGCACTGCCTGGTCTCCTCATTCTCTGCACTAGTGATCTTGATAAAAATGCAAGTTCAGAGGTGCCTGGGCGGCTCAGTCGGTTGGGCATCCCACTCTTGACTTTGGGTCCAGTCGTGATCTCACGGATCATGAGTTCGAGCTCCACATGGGGCTCTGCACTGACAGTGTGGAGTCTGGTTGGGATTCTCTCTCCCTCTCTCTCCCTGCCCCTCAGCCGCGCGTGCGCGCTCTCTCTCAAAAATGTATAAAACATTAAAAAAAAAAAAAAAGAATCCTCTCCCTGGAGGAGGGAACCCCGCCGATGCCCCCACCCACTTCCTGCCCCTTTGTTTTCTGGTGGTTTTGCCTCTGTGTCCTCTCTTTTTTTCAAGATCTTTTCTGTTCATCAGACAAAAGGCTGCGTCTCGAGGTAAAACCTGGGACAGGTTTTGCTTGTTTCACCACCATCTGCCTTTAATTAATAAAGATTGCTCCCAGATTCCAACATTGGGTCATCTATCAGTTTAGTTTTTGGCGTTAGCGTGAATTTCTTCCCCCCCCCCCCCCATCGTCTTTACAGCTATTTTGGAACAAAACAAGGAGAGAGGCTCCACAGGAGCTGCCCAGTAGATGTGCCATTTTGAAGGAGTCGGGACTGCGTCGTGTAAAAGCTGTGGCTTGTCCGTCCCGCAGCAGGCTCCTTAGCTGTGTGTGCATCTGATCAAAGAAGGAAGTGCAGGAACATTTTCCCTATCCAGGGACCACTTGTCCAGTGACCTCAGTTCTCTGGAATACAACCCAAACAAAGAGTGCACAAGCAGCCAGATAGCTGCCACGGTGTCCGTGTTCCGGGCGTTATTCACTTTACCCAAAGGAGAGTGTTTCCGTTTCCCTCATTCGAAGCCGGGTTACCCGTATTTTCTGCACACTTCTAACGGTCTTGGTCTTTGCATTCCTAGCCCACAACCAAATCGGAAGCGGCAACTCTGAAGGGGATAGGGAACGTTTTTTGACAACGGGCACACTGACCTAAGAAGTGTTTCTGATGGGGGCACTGGGGTGGCCCAGTCGGTTAAGCGTCTGGCTTCAGCTCAGGTCATGATCTCGCGGTTCGTGAGTTCGAGCCCCATGTCAGGCTTTATGCTGACGACAGCAGAGGGCCCGCTTCAGATTCTCTGTCTCCCCCTTCCCTGCTCACACGTGCATTCTCTCTCTCTCAAAAATAATAAATTTTTTAAAAATTAAAAAAAAAAAAGAGGTTTCTGGTGGACCAGAAGGAAAGACATAGGACCCCTGCTCTCACCCCACAACTCACACACCAAAGTGAAAACAGATACAACTGTAAATGCTTACCAGTGCCTGGTAAGGGCAGGCGCTCTACATGAGTGCCCTCCACTTTGAGTCAACAACCACGTCTCTGGGCCTTTCCTCTGCCAGTCTGGGTGCCCTGGGCACCCTGGCCCTACCTTCCACACCTATAGTTAGTTCCAGGAGTGACTCCTAGGACCCTGGCCAAGCATCAGACTCACCTGGGGAACTTAAAAAATCAGGACAGGGGCACCTGGGTGGTTCAGTCAGTTACGTGTCCGACTTCAGCTCAGGTCATGATCTCATGGTTTGTGGGTTCGAGCCCCACGTCGGGGGCTGTGCTGACAGCCCGGAGCCTGGAGCCTACTTTGGATTCTGTGTCTCCGTCTCTCTCTCTCTATCCTTCTCCCACTCATGCTCTGTCTCTCTGTCTCTCTCAAAAATAAAATAAACATTAAAAAAATTAAAACTCAGGACACGCAGGGGCACCTAGGTGGCTTCGTTGGCTAAGCACCCGACTCTTGATTTCAGCTCCGGTCACGATCTCACAGTTCATGAGTTCAAGCCCGCATCTGGCTCTGCATTGACAGCTAGGAGCCTGCTTGGGATTCTTCTCTCTCTCCTTCTCTCTCTGCCCCTCCCCTGCTCGCTCGCTCGCTCTAAATAAATAAATAAATAAATAAATAAAAACTTAAAACAAAATCGGGACATGCCCCCTAAACCAGTGAAATCAGAACATCTTGGGAGTGGGACTCAGACATCAGTGTTCCTTAAAGCTTCTGGGTAATTCCATCCCCTAGGGCCCCGGGTGGGGAACCACCGGGGTGTGACTAGCAGGAGTTTTCCAGCCAGACTACCTCATCTCTAAAAGGCGGCTAATTGTCAGGGCCGAGGGCTCACACCTCGTGCCTCGTTGCTAATGTTGAGGGGCTGCCATTGAGGTGCTGGGTCTCGATAGTCACGGGGACCCACCGAGGCTTTGTCAAGCAGGGTCTCACTAGGCAGGGATGCACGCCACACGTTCTAAGACGGTTTCTGTGCCAGGTGGATTCTTGGCCCCGGAAGGAGGAGCTGTGGATGTTACCAGGAGGGAAAGGAGGGCGCCAGGGCCGAAGGCGTCACGGGAGGTTGTCGCGGGGTCCGGCCACCGTCCCTCCAGCCCCACGGTGCCGGGCTGACTTGTGGCGGATGCTCTGGAACCTTCCTGGCTTTCAGGTGGGACTAGCGCTGACTGCCTGGGCTGTGTGCCCCGGGCTGAGACGGAGGGGGTGTGTCTGGCCCTGGTGCCGGGGAGGCAGGGTGTGGGGCATTTCCTGCAGACTGGAATGCAAGTCCTGACGCGGGCCAACGACGTTCGACCTTCGTAAAAATAATAAGGAAGCGACGAGAGTGGATTCAAGGCTGCCCCAGGAATAACGTCACCCAGCCCTGCTCGTATTCCAATTCGCTTCCCTCAGTGGAGAGGGCAGGGAGGGACTCGAGCCAGCTCGCTCAGGACCGCAAGGACTTACGCACAACCCGGGTTCAGACGCAGTGGTGGCTTTGCTGTGAGCGTCATCTGTCCCTGAGCTGGCGGAGATGTGGCCAAGAGCAGCCGTTCCCACGGGTGAAGCGCGCTGTGGTGGTCATGGTGCCAGTGCCACTGATGTGTGCGTTCGGGCCACCATCACCTCACATTGACCTCTCGGGCTTGGCCACAGAATGCAGGCTGCTGTGTCTGGACAGCCCAGATCCTGCGTCCCGAGAGGCCCCTGCTGCGGTCACCAGCCAGCCAGCACTTAGGGCCTCTGGTGCTCCTGGGCGGGGCCTCCTGGCAGGTGGGCGGGGCCTCCTGGAGAGTGGGCGGGGCATCCTGACAGGTGCCCTCTGGCTGGTGAGGGGGGGGGGGGCCTCCTGGCAGGTGGGCGGGGCCTCCTGGAGAGTGGGCGGGGCATCCTGACAGGTGCCTTCTGGCCGGTGCGGGGGGGGGGCCCTCCTGGCAGGTAGGCGGGGCATCCTGGGGGGTCGGTGGGGCCTCCCAGCGGGTGGGCGAGGGCTCAGGTCCAAGGGCTCAGACCGCAGGGCAGCAGGAGGAGGGGCTGCTTTTCTCCCCCATTTCCTGAGACTGGTACCCAACCAGGTGCCCCAGGAAGTTGGTTCAGGAAGGGGCAGGGGGCTGTCAGGCCCATGGTCCTCAGGGCAGTGGGATAGAGCTGTTTTTCCTTCAACCGAGGCACCAGTCAGTGAATTCCAGAACTTGGAAGGAGGCATCCACTTCCCATGGGGCCAGAGGCTGACTTTAGCGAAATCTCAGGAAATTTCGGGAAATCTCTGAATATTCTCTTCTGCCTATCGGAGCCATGATGGGGGCAGGGGGGCAGATGCACTGGGAGGCCTGATTTGCTGCTCTCGCTTTGTCCTGTGCCCCCACACAAATCATTGCTCACCCCCACCTTGGCCTTGGTGTTCCCCTCTGCAGAGTGAGGGATGGCACCTGTTCCTGGGGCGGTCACCTCTTTGTGTGTGTGTGACCTTTGTAGCCCCCCTTCTCCTCGCCCGTCACCAGGACACGTGCCCAGCTCACATCCACTGCCCGATGCCGTGTCTGCTCCTAGACCAGGCTGGGCCGTCCAAGCCCCCAGTCCACTTCCCCAGCGGCGGTGTGTGCGTCCCCAGCTCTGAGCGTAATGGCCCACATTTGAGGGAATCCGTTGGTTTACAGAGACACTGCTCGGCATAACCCAGTGCAGTAATCGAGCAGCATCTCAGATCTGAGTCTGAGGCCCAGCCGGGGCACCGGCTCTCCAAGATGCACCGGGCGGGTAGTCCCGGGTTTCTTATCTGCCGGAGGGGAGTATCACCCACGTATCAAAGAACTGAGCGAGACCCGTCGGGCGGTGGTGCAGGGCGGGCCGGGGCGACTTCTTGGGCCCCTCTGGGCTGGGCTGGCCGTCGCGCTAATGAGGGTGTCACATCACACACGGATCCAGCAAAGGAATCGCATCACCGGAGCGGGAAGAGCTGGTGGGGGAGAGGGCGTGGTTGGGCCGAGGCTGGAGGTTTGCTTCGGGTGGACAGAGGCCGCCCCCGGGAGAAGCAGGCTGGATCTCGGCAGGCCCCAGGGCCCCGCACGTCGCGCCTGGCTCGCGCTCCGGCTCCGGGAAGCCCCCGAAGTGATACCCGGCGGACGCAGGCCCAGCAGTCCTGGCTCTCAGCAGTAGGGCCCATTAGAACTGAACTCTTCTTCGTGGAACATTCTATTTGCACACTCCAGTAGAGTGGACACCAAAGGGGCTTTCTAATGCTTCATGGGCTGCTAATTTCCTCCGTGACCTCTTTTGTTGGGGTCTGACCCCAGCCAGAGGCCCCGCGCCATGAAAGCCAGCGCCTGACACAGGCCCAGGGCACGGGGTGACAATGAGGCCTCTATCGGCTTTAATCAGGCTCCAGTTGTGTCTTAAGAACCGGGTGGGGGGAATCTGTGTGGCGCTCAGAAGCCCTGGGTGGCACAATACGAGAGCCCCCCGCATCCCTCACGGAGGCCGAGGGGGGCTGCGGGCAGCGGAGGAGGGATTCGTCAGGCCCCAGGGGGGTGGGTCAGCCGGGGGGGGCCTTTGTCCCAGGCGCCTCTTCAGAAGGCCGGGCCTGCCCTGAATGGCCGCCCGCTCGGCCCGAGGGTATCGCAGGCCTCTGGGTATCTGGGGAGGCAGGCCTCCCACTCGGCCTGCAGCCTATTCATTGCCAGCCTAATTAGGTTTTGTCTGTGCTCTCCCTCCCCTGCAGACTGCGATTCCTACTGCAAGGCCTCGAAAGGGAAGCTGAAGATTAACATGAAAAAGTACTGCAGGAAGGACTATGGTGAGTGTGAGTCCCCTTGTCTGGCGGGGACAGCGGGGCCACGTGACCAGCCGGGAGTGGGGCTCGGTTGCACGTGGTCCAGGCTGCGTGCTGGTCGTGGAGTCCCTGTGACCGGCCAGGGGCCCGGCTGGTGGCATCCCACGCCCAACGGGCTTGTCACCTCTTCCACTTGGGTCCTCGGAGGCAAGGGGCCGTGGGGCGGGAGGGGCCGCGGGGTGCGAGGGCTGGGTTCTCTCCCTGGCAGGGAGGAGAATCTGGCATCCGGGCCGGTGGGGCTCCCCTGCGGCTGGGAGGCCCAGTCTGGCCTCTGGTCTTCACTCTGTCCCGGAGATGGGGAGGGGGGGATTGCTGTGGGGCCTCAGACTAGTCGCTTTACCTCTCTGGTTTTCGGTGCCCTCATCCATTCTATGGGCTTCCAACTTGAGTCTCCCTCCGGTGCTCAAAGTGGGGTTCTTCAGGAAAGGCGGTGGGAGCTCCAAGGGTGTAAAACTCCTATTCCTTTTTTTTAAATTAAATATTTATTTATTTATTTTGAGAGAGAGAGAGAGAGAGGCGGGGGGGGGCAGGGTCAGAGAGAGAGGGAGAGAGAGAGAATCCGAAGCAGGCTGTGCGCTGTCAGCACAGAGCCCAATGCGGGGCTTGAACTCATGAACCGTGAGAGCCGTGACCTGAGCCGAGATCAAGAGTCTGACGCCGAGCCGACCGAGCCACCCAGGTGCCCCTAAAACTCGTATTTCTGAAGCCTCTTCCTTCCAGAGGTCGACCCTGCAGGGCTGAGGTGGACCTGGGAATCTGCATTTTAAAGGGCGTGCTGACAATTCTGATGTACCTGAACTTTGAACGCAGCTGCGGGGGTCACCAAAGGGGTTTTGCAGCTGGGAGCTTTGGGGCTGGCGGCCCCGGGAGCCCCGTGCAGGTGCCCTGTCACTCGAGCCGTCAGGCCCCTTTCGGCGGGAAGGGGCGACTCAGCCCGTCACTCACTCCAGGCCATGCTCCCCGCACCCCTTCTCCCTGTGGTCGGGAGCCGGGTTTGTGGTTTCTGCTACCTGAGCGTCTGTGCTGGCTGGGGGCCTGCGCTGGTCAGACATCACGTGATGCAGGGGCAAGGCCTGACTGCGGTCACGGTGGGTGGGAAGCAGTCGGAGAGGCCGCGGGAGGTGAGGAAGCCCCCAGGGCCCCCGGCAGATGTGCACAATGAGCTGGGGGGCACTTCAGAGCCGGCCCGGTGCACACAAGTCCCAGGAGCATCTGCGGGCACAGCTGGGGAAGGCCCCCGTGCGGAGAGCCGGGCATCCGTGTGGGCAGCCGAGGCCCCCGTCACCCGGCCGGGAGGTCACTGCCACCTGGATGCGGGCCCGAGGGGCCCTGGACCCGGGCCCGGTGTGGCTTCCACCGTCCGGGCCTCCCCCCAGGCTGGTGGGCCCGGCCGATTTGGACGGGGTCTGGGCCGCCTCCTCCTGCACGGACGGTCCACCCTGCCCACCCCCGTGCGCCGCCTCCCCGCTCCCACTGGGTGTTGCCCAGTCCCGTCTGTCCCTCCGCAGTCGGCCTCTCGGAGGCGAGTTCCCCATCCGAGGCCTCGGCAGCCCTGTCCCCCCGGCCCCCAGCCCTGCTCTGGCTTCTCACGTCTGTGCAGCTTCCCAGGTCTGCCCCCAATCCTTCCGTAGAACCCGGGACGCGTCACTTGCTTCTCTGAGCCTCCGTTTCCTTGTGTGCAGCATGAAGGCCGTGCACCTGCTGGCTGTGTCTACAAGCAGCCAGCACAGGGCCGCGTGCCTGACAGGCTCCCCGGGAGGGGTGTCGTCTGCTGGTCAGCAGGCAGTTGGACAGGAGGGGAGGAAGGGAGCAGAGCAGGTGGAAGAGAACCTTGGTCCGTCCCTCCCCGACCCAAGGGCGTCCAGCCAGGTCTTACCTGGGTCTTACCTGGGTCTTAACCTGGGTCGGCCATTTGAACCAAACACGTTTTTGTGGTTTTCTTCTTCTTTGATAAGGATGGTGGTCGGGACCTTTTAGCATAACGAATGAACGAGGAGGCCCGAGGGAACCCAAAGGAATTTTGAGAACTCGTGAAACTTGCTCATTTTCCTCCGCGAGAGCGTCTGTCCACAGGCCCACACGCACACGCGTGCACACCCCACACTGGAGCCCAGAGCATGATCCCAGTGACTCAGGCCGCCTGGCTCAGACGTGATCAGGCCGTGGGGATCCCCGTTCCAGATCCTTCTGGGGCCCACAGTACCTTCCCCAAAGCCCCTCGACAGTGCCCGCAGGAACATCTGCCTTCCCCCGGAAAATAACAGACTTTGAGATGGTTTAAAGGTAAAGATACTGGGCCCTGAGTCGTCTCTGAGCCCTGGTGACGACCACAAGGAGGGGCCCCGGGTAATGTTGCGTCCTCTCCACCAGAAGCATCCTGCCTCTGCTGGGGTCCAGGCACTCTTCTGAAGGATGAGGCCTCAGGCCGGAAGGCCCAAGGGTTCCGTCGTGTTCGCAGGCTTGGGGACAAGCACGGGCTGTCTCCGCAGGCCCAGAGAGCCCGGGGTCGTAGAGAAGAGCCTTGTGCCCCCGCACCTGCCCAGAACTGGACAGGGAGGAAGGGAAGGGCCAGGCGGTCCCGTGGGGTGTTGGCCCACAGCCCCTGTTCTCGTCGCAAAGTAAAGGAAGAACAATTAGACTTTTTAAAAACATTCCCGGGGCAGCTCCTGTTTTCCACCTGGTTTTATCTGACTCGGCCCCATTTTGTTCTCTTCTTACTGTGTTGGATTCTGCCTCCCTGACCTGTGATGTTCCAAGGGACCCTGGTCCCCCTCAGTGGTCTCCTGTCCCCTACCAGCAGGCAGGCCGCACAGCCTCTTTTTCTAAACCCAGAGGGCCCCACCCCACTCCAGAAGCCCCGCACCTGCCGTGGCACCCGGGCGGCAGGGACATCTTTTCTGGGGGTGTGGAAGGTGGGATTCCTTCTGCCATCCGCCCCCCACCCCTCCGCCCGACCCTCGCCTTCCTGCCAGCCCCTGGCTCCTCATGGATCATCCGAGAGCAGCGGTGTCAAAGGCGGCTGGCTTCAGTCCCCTCGTGTCACCCAGCTGGCGGGTGTCTTGCCCACGGAGGCCTGTCCTGCTCGGTCCACAATGGCCTGCCCTGGGCGGCCGCTCTCGAATCACCTTTAGCCTCACCCGGGTCCTGCCCCAAGGCCGGGAGGGGTGAGGAACAGCCCAGCGGGCCCACCCTCGCAAGACTTCACGGAGGCCACCCCAGCTCCTGCCCCACACTCGCTTCCCCGGGCACCCGCGGTTCTGCCGCTGGGTGACATTTGAGGGGCAGCAGAGGCAGGAGAGAAGTGGGGCGTCCCCTCGGGGAGCCGACGAGCTCTGACGCTGTCGTGCCGCCTGCCTTTATGTCCTCCTGACCGTTCCCCAGAGCCTGTTGGCTCGAGGCCCCGACTGGCACTGTCCCCTCCTGTTCCCCAAAGATCCTGGGGGGCTTCTGGTCCCCAAGACTGACCCTGATTCCCTTGGGGTCACCTAAAAGCTGGGGAGCAGTCCCCACCCCAGCTTAGCATCCAGGCCTGCGTGGTCAGGCAGCAGGCAGGACAAAGATGTGTCAGGAGACGGAATTGCAGGGGGAGGGTCTCCAAGAGCCCAGCAGGGTGGGCGTCAGGCCGTCGGGGAGAGGCTTGTTCCGGAAGCAGTGAGTGGTGCCCACAGGGGTGGGTGCAGGGGGCGCACGGGTTCTCTGAGGCTGTGGGTAGGTCTCGTGATTGGATTGCAGGACTTCTGTAGAGAATCTTCCTTGTATTCTGCTAGGACCGTAGAGCCCCGGATAAAGTGCGAGTGGGGGGCATCCCTCCCCTACCCGGGGCAGACCTGGGCCAGCCCAGGGGCACGAGGAGCAGGAGGGACCCGGCCTGGGGGTGGACGGCTAGGTGAGGCCGGCAGAGCAGCCGCGGGGGCCGGGGAGGACTGGGGAGCGGGCCTCTGAGGGGCCGCGTCCTCTCGGACTGACACCCGGCAGGGAGCCAATTAGAAAACGCGTTTCCTTCGCTTCCAGCCAGCGCACGGGGTGTTCCAGAAGCTGCTAATTAGTACCTCGGGTTTGCCGCCCCCGCCAGGTGACCAGCAGGTCCCAGACCCCCTTCTTCGTGCCAGAGGTCGCGGATCTGGGACCCCGCTGACCTGGGCAGCGGACGGGGGGGGGGGGGGGAGCAGGGCAGTGAGAAATGATCAGTGGCTGGCTTGGGCTGTGCCGGTCCTGCCCTGTGTCGTCTCGGGCACGTTCCTGACACGAGGGGCCCCACGAGGGTAGGGCTGGGGTGGGCGCCGCGAAAAGCGAGAAGGCGTGGGGTCGGGTCGGGCCTCGGGGCTGAGCCCGCCAGCCACGCCCCTCACATCCGGGCACGGAAGGGGGCACCCACCCGGGATCTGGAGGCACCGGTTCCCGACTTGCTGGGGGACTTTGGACAGGAGTCTCGGCAGCCTGGGCCTCAGGCTCAGATGCAGTCTGTCAGATGCAGGTGTCGTCAAGGGGACACGACGCCCTTCTAGATGAGACCAGATGGCGGCCCGCTGCGCCAGGTGCCATCTCCTCCGGGCAGGGGTCACCTCCGCCCACCTCTCCTGGGCCACCCCAGCCCTCTGTCGCCCTCTAGGGGGATCCGGCTCACCTTGCAAATGCTTGAGAAGGCGCCAGCGCGCGGCTCGGTGAGGGACGGTGGTTTGGTTCGCAGAAGACAGTTTCCGTTATCGTCCGGTGTCTTGGCATCCCTGCCGGGTCCCCGAGACCACCCAGCCCCACCCAGCCCGGGTGGGACGGGCCTTTGTGTGAGCGTGCTCGCGTGACACCGTGTGTGCGCACGTGGGACAGCATGTGTGTGCACTGTGACGGTGCGTGTGTGTGCATGTGTGACGCTGTGTGTGCGAGGGCACGCGGGACTGTGAGTGTGCACGTGACGGTGTGAGCGTGCTCGTATGACACCGTGTGTGTGTGCAGGTGTGCTCGTGTGACCGTGCGTGTATGCGGGTGTGCATGTGTGCAGGTGTGTGTGGGCATGTGTGAGTGTGCTGCTGTGAGTGCACACGAGTGTGTGACAGCATGTGGGTGTGCAAGTGGCAAGTACAAGTGCACCCGTGTGACAGCATGTGGGTGTGTTTTCCTGTGGGTGGACATGTGTGTGTTTGTGTGAGAGCTTTGTGGCTGTTTATGTGATAGTGTGTGAGCGTGTGTGCTCATGTGATCACACGTCGGTGTGCATGTGTGGTGCGAGTGGGCATACATGTGTGCAAAAGTGTGTGTGACAGCCTGTGAGTGTGCACACGTGAGTACATGTGCGATAGCATTGTGGGTGTGCTCGTGTGACTGAGCATGTGCGTGTATGCTTGTGTGTGTGTGTGAGTGTGGGCATGTGTGTGAGTGGGCTCCTGTGAGTGCACGCATGAGTGTGTGACAGCATCCGAGTGTGTAGGTGTGCAAGTATGACCGTATATGCGCATGTGCACGTGTATTCCCGCGTGTGCGCGTGAGTGTACGTGTGATAGCGTGCGTGGGTGTGCTCATATGCGTGTGCACATCGGTGTGAGCGCACGGTGCATGTGAGCAGGCATGTATGAGTGTGCACGTGAAAGGGTGCGTGTGTGACAGCATGTGGGTTTGCTCGTGCGAGTGCCTGTGCGACCGTGTGCGCGAGAGTATGTGCGCTCCTCTGACAGCGTGGTGTGTGTGCGAGAAGGCTCCCGTGCGTACGCGTGCTCACCGCAGCCCGGGAAGTCCCGCCGCCGTCCCCTCTTTGCACACCCACCGAGCACCTGCTGCGTGCCCCGTCCTGTCCTGGGCTCTGAGCTTAACGGGGAGGAGACCCAGGCTCAGCCCTCAAGGAGCTTGCAGTCGAGGAGGGGAGACGGGCACACAGACGAGAGCACGGAGGGTGGACGTGTGGGCAGCGTCCAGCCTGAGGTGGGCACAAGCGGGGCGTGGCCTGTTCTCCAGGAGGGCTTCCTGGAGGAGGGAGCCCCGGTAGCTGGCGCTCACAGGGCAGAGCAAGGCTCCCGGGCAGAGGGAGAAAGGCATCGGGCACAGAAGTGGAAACAGGCTGGGGGCAGGGGTGGGGGCCGGGGAGGCAGGGGAGAGGCTAGTGGGGCGGGGGGGGGGAGGAGGGAGACAGACAGCTCACATTCTGAAAGGTGAGATCATCTCACTTTTGCCAGTTCTTGGAAAAATTATTCGTTCCCAGAAGTGTTTATTAGTCACCCCCTTTGTTGAAAGACGTTTGGCACCAGCAGATGGAAAAATCAGAATGCTTCCCACAAGACGGTTTGGGTCCAGGATTCCTCCTGAGATCCCGCAAGGATGGCTTCTGAGGTACGGCTCCAAAGGGGACACCGTTGGCACCTGTGGGGAGGGACCAGGCTCTCGGGTCGTGCGCGTGCGCGTGCCTGTCCGCACTCCTGCTTTCTCGGGGGCCCCGTGGCCGAAGAGGGTCTGGGACCTCAGTGGGCCTCTGACTGGCATCAGCACCCCCAGGTGTGCCCTGGGTCCCCCGGGGGAGGCGGAAGCCCAGGAGAGGAGCGGCCTCGCCAGGCCCCCGATGGGACACCTCACACCTCCCCTCTCCCGTCCTCACTGAACACCTGGGACGGAGGGAATTTCATTCCCCTCCCAGATACGCTGAGACGCAATGAGGTAAGATGCTGGAGGCCAGGGACTCCAGAGCCCGAGAGGTTGTCCCCTGTGCTGCCAGGGCGCTGAGCCTTGGGCGGCCCGGAGTGGGCGCAGCAGTCCCTTCGAAGGCTCTAGAACTGGTTTCCCCACGGGATCCTTGACTCCGCTCCCGGGGAAGCAAGCGGGAGGCGTCACAGTGGTGTTGGGGTGACTGTCGGAGATGACGGAGCCGGTGTGATGGACACGGTGGGGTGGGCAGGGGGTGCCGGTGGTGGGCATGGCGGTGTCGGGGAGGGAGGTCACGGGCGGATCCGTGATGGGGTGGGGGGGCGCCCAAGCTGGCCACGAAGGCGTGTGTAGGGGGGATGCTGGGGGTGGGACGCTGGGGACACTGTGGCTGAGCCTGGCTCCGGTCTAGCTGCTCAGGCTGGAAATCAGATGGGGTCGGGGACGAGTCTCCCACCTTGGGCTTCTGTTTGTCTGACCAGTTCCAGCGACACGGGGCCTCTCGGCAAATGATGGCATCTCTGCCTCTTTACACCCCTTCCCCTTCCTTTTCTTGACCTTGAGTTCAGTAGCTGTTCCCGTGATCGGGGTCAAACCCTTGAAGTTCAGAGAGCTGGATGGGTTACCGACCCCGTCCTAGAACCGGAGTCCCTGTGTCTGCAACGTCCTGTGATCTCAGGGCTTGGGTGTGGGTACACGTGTTAGAGGAGCACCCGGGGGGCTGATCCCCAAAGGGAGAGCTTCCTGGGGAGCCAGGCAGTTGGCAGGGCCCCCGGCTGAGGCTGGGAGACGCCGCTCCGGCCCCCAAGGCATCACCCGCCGTTCCAGGGAGCGGGACACAGATGCTGGCCGCACGTGGCCTGGTGTTTCAGAGGCTCACTGACCCTTCCCTGGGGGTCACTGGCCCCGTGGGCATCCTCCGATTTCCCCAGCCAGATGTGACCTCCTCTCCTCCCCACCCCCAGAGCGCCAGCCCCATATGGAGGCCAGATGCGGAGCGGGGTGAGCGTGAGGCAGGCGGAGGTCGAGGAATGCGGGTGACCACCAAGTTGGGCAGGGAGGGCCCACGGGCCCCAGGGACAGCTTGAGAGGAGCCCCTGATCCCGCGGGGTGCCGCGCTGCCTGGTCTCCTGCGGCCCTTCCCAGCAAGGTGACTCTCTATCCCCAGGGAGTCCCCAGCTCTGGGCTCCCAGCACTACCCTCCCCGCCCCCGCAGCCGCCCGCAGGGTGCTGAGCTCCAGAGGGGCCTCCGGGCGTCTGGGGCTGCTCCCAGCCGCATCTCGCCCTCCCTGGAGCTTCCTTCCATTTTCTCTTCTCACAGTCTCTTCTCCTCCGAGCACCGGTTTTTAGGAAGGAGGGCTGGCTGGGGAAGGCTGGTTAATGTAAGGTGTCTCCTCTCTCCTCCCATTTCACAGATGCCGATGGGGATGCGGAGGCTCGGAGGGGTGGGAGGAGGGATCTGTCCGAGGTGCCTGGATTGCTGGGGCCGCGTTGGGGCCGGGGACACCCTCGAGGGGTAGACCCGTCTTCTGCTCACCAGGGGCCTGTCTCCAGGGTCACAGAGCATTTCCCGCAACCAGTGTTCGTCTCAGCTGGGCATTTCCCCGCCGCGGGGTGGCTCTGACACTGCCCCTCCGCTGGGCTTAGTGCCTTTGGCACTGAGGTCCCCAGCACGCCGGTCACCGTCCTGGGGCTTCCTGCCCAAGGCCTGCCCTGTCATCTTCCAGCACCTGCCTGCGTACGGCCCGGCCGGGATGGGAGGTGGAGCCAGGCCCCAGCCACCAGCCCCGAGGGCCGGCTGCGGGGCGCGAGGCGTGGGGCCGGGAACACCCTTCCAAGCTCACAGACGCCCGCTCGACTCCCCGAGGCGAACTTGGCCGGCTCGGGAGCAGCCCCGGGACCCTGGTGTTGTGCTGGGCCCTGCCTGCTTGCTGTTTCAGGGCCCGAGGCCCCGTCTTCCGGTTTTCTTGGGGAAGCAGGTTCCATCCTTCAGGCGTGGGGTGCCAAGGGTGCCCGGTGTGCAGGTGCACGACAGGCCCAGTGATTGCTGGATGCCCCGCTCCCGGGCTCCAGCTGGGTGGGGGGCGGGGGCTGCCCTTTGAGCTCCCGCTCTTGAGGAGGGGCTTGCTGGAGGCAGAGGGCTTAATGGGGAACTGGGCTGTGTTGGGGGGCCCGATAGGCCACACCCCCACTGTGGGGCGGCTGTCAGTTTGTGGCCAGAAGCACCCTGTGCGCCAAGTTTTCCGTGAGTCCTGGAGGCCGCAGGTCCCGGAGGGACCAGGGGGTGATGAGGGGCCTGGACCGAGGCCAGATTAGGGGAGGTCGGCCCTCTTGCCTTCCCCTGCTTCGGAGGCCAGGGTCCCACAGACGCACTGGCCGGGGCGGTGCTCATTGCCGGGCCTTTCGGGGGGGGGGGTGTTTCCCAGCGCCAGGCCCCCCCTCACCATTGCCCTCAGGGGGCGCTGGGAGGTGCGTTTGTTTGGTGAGTCGGGCGTCTCCCAAGGCTGTGTGAGGCCATCCTTCCGGATGACTCTGGAGCTGTGGCCACGCCGCGGGTGAGGGGTAGGGGATGGGGGACGGGGGGTTCCTCCTGCCTGGGAGAGGGGGGCCCCGCCGAGCAGGCAGGGCTCAGGTCCACTCTCCTGCCTGAGCCTCTCTCCAGGCAGGGCAGCCAGTCTCCCGACCCCTTCACACTTGTGAGGGTGGTGTGTGGGTGGGGGGGGGGGGTGGGTGCAGGTGGCCAGGCAAGACTGGGACCGCTTCCCGGGGTACGGGGCTCCCAGATTTTGGCTCTCCGATTCCCAGATCTCCGGACATTCCCTCCTCCTCCGGGGACCCCTGTGCAATCAGATGGTCCCAGGCACCTGACCCCCTCTCCTCTCCTAAGAATGGAGCCTCAGCACCAGGGCAGGCAGGGAAAACCGAGGCAGCCTTCACGACAATGTGCGGATGCCGCAGGAGGGGGCAGCCCCGGGAAGCCTGAGGACCCCTGTGGGTGGCTGTGGCTGGTGACCTGCCCTGGCCACAGCCAGCCTCCAGCTCTCCACCTCCTTTCATGGGGGAGGCGGTGACACCTCATCGAGGGTGCGTCGGCCCGCCCAGATGCCCCGCGCCCCCGACCCCGCACGCTTGCTCCGGCCCCCGCTGGCGGGTCAGCATCTCCGAGAACAGGACTTGGCTGTACTCGGCTGCTTCTTACCTTCACGGGGGCCTGGGAAACATGTGGTCAGAGCTGCATTTTATAAAAGCAGCTGCAGCTCATGACACACTTTCTATACCAGGAGATTTATGGGGCTGCATGGTTTTAATGGTTTCTGTGGGGTTAGTGTCCTCCCCCGTTCGTCCTGGCTGCTGTCTCGGAGACAGATGGGTGACAAGCCTTCCCTGGCTGGACTGGCCCAACAGGAAGGTATGGCTGGGAGGGGGGGAGGCCTGGGGCTGGCCACCCAAGCCTCCCTGGGAGGGGCAGCTGCTGGGACGCCCTTGGGGGCCCACCCTGAGCAGTCCATAAATCCAGGAGACCTCCAGCCGGCAGGAAGCCTCCCCGCAGAGGTGTCCCAGGGCTCAAGGCTGGTGGGTAGAGAAAGATGGCTGACAGCCCTCTCCCCCAGAGCCCCATCCCCCAGAGCCCCTGCCCTAGAACCCCTCTCCCGGAGCCCTCCCCCCAGAGCCCCCTGCCCCGGAACCCCATCCCCCAGAGCTCCTCCACCAAAGCTCCATTCCCCGGAGCCCCTCCCCCAGACCCATCCCCTGGAGCCCCTCCCCCAGAGCCCCCTGCCCCGGAACCCCATCCCCCAGAGCCCTCCACCAGAGCCCCTCCCCCCAAGCCCCATCCCCCAGAGCCCTCCACCAAAGCCCCATCCCCTGCAGCCCTCCCCCAGAGCCCTTCCCCCAGCAGATGAATGAGCAACTACTATATGCCCTGTGCTGAGGGAAGAGCTTTCCTAGAACCTGGCCCAGGCCGGGAGGGAGCTTTGATGCCAGCAGGAGGTCCCCCAAACCTGCAAGCAGGGACATAAGTCAGCTTGGAGCTACTTCCTGCTATGCCGGGAGGACGGGTCCTCCGAGGGTCCAGAGCTGACAGGCTGTGAGTCTCCTGGGCCAGGACTGGAGCCGGGGGGCGAGGCTTGGGATGACGAACAAGGCTGCCTGCCCTGGGGCAGCGGGGCCCCCTTTGGAGGAACCCAAGCACAGGACCTGGAGCGTCCTACTTCGTAGATTGCTTCTGGTGGCCTGAGAGTCTCCTCGCGTTGGGACCCTGCGGAGGTCGGGGAGCTCTGGGAAGGACGGCCGAGGTCTGCTCCTATAGAAGGACACGTGGACGGCCAGCACCGTGGCCTGGATGCCCCCACCCAGCCGAGAGGACCCCCAGGGCTGGCCCCCCGCCCCTTGGCCAGACCAGCTCAACTCTGGCCACGGCCGTTACTGCTGACTCCGGCCAAGGGGCCCGGCCTGGCCCTCAGTCCCCCTCTCGCCCCTTGGAGTCACGGGATGGGGAGGCGCGTGCCCCCGCCCGCCCAGCAACAGGCTTGAATTAGAAAAGAAGTCAGTCATCACAGCCCGGCCCCGGCGGCTACTAGGTCCTTCCTGTGAGCCCCGGCATTGCTCGTGGGGTGGCCGCAGCCCCGCCTTGCTCGCGGCCTTGCTCACGGAGCTCAGCTGCTGGCTGCAGACGCGGGGCGCTCCGGGATTCCAAGGCCAGGAGACAAAGTGCAGCCCGGCCTATAGGCCCGGGGCGTGGGGGGCCAGCTCCTGGCTCCCCGGAGTCTGTGAGCTCTCTCCTTGCTTTTCCACGGGCATCTGTTCCACTCTGCAGCCCGCGGGTGCCCCAGCTCGGTTGGGCTTTCCAGAGCCGCCCTCACCCATCCCGCCTCGCGGGCTCCGGGTCCCACACCCCGATGCCTGCTTTTGTCTGCGCGGAGATCAGGGCTCCAAGCGACCGGCACAGCAGCTTACTAGCAACTGTTGCCCAGCCTCAGCCCGCATTCTGTGGGTGTAGCTCACAGAGTAAGGGAGGGCGTTGGCAGTGTGGACCCGGGGATGCGGCCCCGCATCAATTACAGAGGGGCCCGAGGCACCAGCAGCGTGGGGGCTAGGCTCCCCCTCCCAGCCAGCATCTGCCTCTGAGAAGGACCACTGTGGCTTTGCGGCTGGGTCCCTCTTCCTGCCGACTGGTCCCAGCACGCTTCTTAGCGTCCCAGACTGATCTCACGGTCTGCCTTTCCGGGGCTAATCCCATCTCTCTCCTTCCTGACTGCACGATGAGGGATCCTCACCGGATTCCCCCCGCATCCTGTCCTCGTTGAGGTCAGTTGAGGACATCGGTGCACAGACGGCGGGGGCTTAGGCGTCCTGAGGGCTGAGGCTAATTGGCCGGGAGTGAGTGTCATGTGCGCATCAGGGGCACAGCCTCAGGGACCGAGGTCCTTGGGCGGGCAGGGCTGCCCTTGGCCGCTGTGCCTGGCGTCCCGGTGGGGCAGTGCCTCGGTGGGGGCGGGTGGGGGGGGGTGGCTGGGAGACCCCAGTCGTTCCGGGCTCCCGGCCAGCAGGGCCGGCGGGCCTGGCGCTGGGCTGTGCCTGGTGCGCTCCCGGGCGTGCGGAGCAGGTCTGCCTGAGGTCACCGTTTCAGTGTGTATTTTGAATATTTTCAGCTGTATATGTGCTGCAGGGACTTGGCCCGTGCGCTGCGTGTGCGGCTCATACTTGGTGGGCTGTGTAATGTGCGGAGGCGTCGCCAAGGGCAGCGGAACTGTGGATGTTTTCCAGCATAATCACATGCATCCTCCCGCCACCCTCCCCCGCCCCGTGCCGTCCCACCGCAAGGCCAGGGAGCTACTGGGGTCGGAGGAGGACCCGTGTCCACTGCTTTGGCCCCCGGATTCTCGGGGACGGCGAGGTGTCCGGGGCTGGGTCCCGCTTTGGGCTGCGTCCTCAGTGCTAAGCGGATCCCCTTCAGGCCCGGCCAGTACGGGTGGGGTGGGCAGCCGCTTTGGACGCCCTGCCCGTTGTTCCAGGGAATTCCTTGAGGGGAGGGAGACTCCAGACCAGGAGAGGTGGGGCAGGGTCTCCTGCTTCCTGAAGGACCGCATTGTTGCAGCTCCGGGGACAAAGAAGGGCCCCTGGGGGCCTGGAGGGCCAGCCCGAGGCCTGACCTTGTCCAGCCGGCTCTCTCTGGCCTCTCCTTAGCACAGCTGGGACCCCTCACCAGGGCTGCAGAAGCGAGTACCACGGACTGAGCTTAAACAACGGAAATGTGTCGTCTCACGGTTCTGGAGGCCGGGAGCCCGAGATCCAGGGAGTCTGCAGGCCTGGCTTCTCCTGAGGCCTCTCTCCTTGGCCGGCTGGCGGCCGTCTTCCCGCTGTGTCCTCGTGGGGTCTTTCCTTGTGCGTCTGTGTCCTGATCTCCTCTCCTCACGAGGACACCAGTCATACTGGATTAGCCGTCCCCCCGCCCCCAATAACTCTGTCTTAACTTAATTACCTCCGTTAAGACCTTGTCTCCGAGCACCATCCCTCTCCGACAAACGGGGTGGGGGGTTAGCACTGCATCATATGAATCTGGGAGACACAGCTCAGCCTGTAACACCAGCAGACGCTCAGTGCCTGGGATCACAGCCGCGTTCTCCAGGGTCCCCCGGCTGGCGGGGGGTGGTGGCGGGGGCCAGCGTGGACGGGCCAGGGGTCTGCGGTCGCACACGGGGAAACAGTGGCATCCTGAGAGAGGCTCATTGTGTATTCAGCTCAGTCCTACGGAGAGGAAACCGGGGTTCTCAGGGACGCTGGCTCCCCCGTCGCTTAGCCGAGGGGCACTCAGTTGCCACGGTGACCCCCGTCTGCACAGTCAAACACACGGCCCAGCCACTTCTGCAGGCTGGAGGGCTCCCCACCCCACCTCGGAGTTCACACTGAGTGTTGAGTCCCTTGGTGACGAAAACATGGAAACGGTTGCCATGGCAGCCATTCTTTGGAGCCCTCACACTGGAGTGCAAAGTTCAGGATGTCCAGGAACAGCTGAAATGAAAATCTGGGAAAATCTGCCACTTCCCTCGCCCCAGAAGATGAGTGGGGTGGTGTTCGCTGCTCCCCTGAGCCCAGCCGTCCCTGAACCTGCCCGTCGTCCTGGGCTGAGCGCGGGGATGGAAGGGGGGCACGGGGCCCCCGGGGGTGACGGTGGCAGACCCGGAGAGAGGCTGGCCAGCACGGGACGCCCGGCCGAGCCGTAGGTGGGCAGGGGGTGACCGATCGGTATTCCCTGGGGACATGTCCTCGTGGTTGCCGGAGCGGCTGAGCCTGCCGGTGACTCGGTTTCCTCAGCTGTCATCTGCTGCTGCTTGTCCAGAACGGCTCAGGCCCACTCACCTGCCAGGGCAGTTTTCAGCCTGGTCCAAAGGTGAAGGGTGCAGGGGTGGCCAGTGGGCTCGGCAAGGGGGATGTCCTCTGTTCTGACCATGGGGATGGGGAAGATGACCAGGTTTTCCTTGATGGGTTAGTGCACAGAGACCCCCTCCCTTTATCCCCTGGAATGATTGTACGTCCCCCCAGTAGTTCCCCAGATGGACCCCACGGGGCTCTGCTAACCTGAGATGTGCTAGCCAGAGAGGTCTGCCATCACCTTTGTTTGGGAAACCAACACACATGCGTACACACACACACACACACACACACACACATACACACTTTGTAGATTGAAGGCTCTGAAAAGTCCCGCAGTCAGGAAACCTCTTGACTTTGGTTAACCCGGAATTTCACCAACGTGTTTGAGCCCAGCTCTCCCCTGCCCACTTTTTCTTTACAAAGCATTTCTTCCTACTTTTATAATATCTAATGTCGTGCAGAAATGACCTTTATTAACACTTCCTAGGGCCAAGTGTATTTCCTGCAGCAGCAGTGTCAGCACCAGCTGGCATTTTGTGAGAGAGGCAGGCTCTGGGGGGGCTGGAACAGTTCCATGGAATCAGACACTCTGGGGCAAGGCACTGTGTGTTTGACAGGCCCTCCAGGGGATTCTGCCGCAGGCTCTGGTGGGGCACCCCTGTACCGGAGGAGGAAATACTGGCAGAGAATCTGGAGCGGGGGGTAACTGGGAAGGGTCAGGAGGGGGGAGGCAGCTTGGCGGGCATGGGAGGTGGGCGTCCAGAGGACCCTGGACTCTGGAAGGGGACCACGGCCACCTGGAAGGACAGGTTCACGGTACTCGGCACTGGCACCGAGATCCCATTTTGGTTTTCTGCGATTGGGTCAAGGGCAAGGCGGTGCGTCTGGTCCTGAGGCTCCACGTTAAATGACTGGAGCCTTCGGAAGAGCCATGGCGGAAGGTTGAGAGGGGTTCCTGCCCAGCCTGTGAGGAGTGGCCCCCACTGCTCTCACAGAGGACACCTGTCCTGGGCAGGCGGACTCTGCCCAGAGGGCTGGGAGGACGGGCGGTCAGTTCCCGTAAGCTTCTCCTGGCCTTCCTGGACCCAGAGGGGGCTTGTGCTCAAAGGCATTGCTGGGTGGCAGCTTCAAGCTGGGCACCGGGTGAGGCTCGTCGGAGCTGCGGCCCCGGTCCAGGCGTCAGCAGGTGGGTTTCCACAGCCTCCCGCACCACCCACGCGTTCCCCAGTGGGGTACCCTGTGCACTTTCCAACTGTGGGTCTCGTCTTCCTTCGCCGTCAGGTGGGCTGCCCCATCCTCGGCTCGAGGAGGGTGGGGGGGGGTGGGTCACAGGAACCAGGGGGTGGAATGGGGGACCCAGGTGGCACTCTCGGCCCGTGGCGCACTAGCCCGACTGTGCTTCCTTGCAGCGGTCCAGATCCACATCCTGAAGGCGGATAAAGCGGGGGACTGGTGGAAGTTCACGGTGAACATCATCTCCGTGTACAAGCAGGGCACGAGCCGCATCCGCCGCGGTGACCAGAGCCTGTGGATCCGCTCGCGGGACATCGCCTGCAAGTGTCCCAAAATCAAGCCCCTCAAGAAGTACCTGCTCCTGGGCAACGCGGAGGACTCGCCCGACCAGAGCGGCATCGTGGCGGACAAGAGCAGCCTGGTGATCCAATGGCGGGACACGTGGGCGCGGCGGCTGCGCAAGTTCCAGCAGCGCGAGAAGAAGGGCAAGTGCAAGAAGGCCTAGCGCGGAGGCAGCGGCGCGCCGGGAGGGCGGGCGGGCGGGGCCGAGCGCGAGCGCGCTTTCCCGGGCGAGGGGGGCGGGGGAGGGGGCGGGGCCGTAGCGGGGCGGGGCTCCGGCCGCGGCCCCGCCCCCCGCCCCGCCCCCGCCGCGCGCCCGGGGCGGGAGAGATGAGGACGAGACTTAGCTACCTCACGGGCTCCTTCCAGAGCAGCGGCGCGCTCCCCGGGAGGGGCGGGGCCGACGAGGGGGCGGGGCCGCCTGGTCCCGGCCGGGGCGGGGCGGGGCGGGGGGCGGAGGGCGGGCGCACAGCCGCGCAGGTGGGGTGGCCCCCGGAGAAGGGGACGTGAGAACTGTGAACCCGGGGGCCGGGGGCCGAGCGAGCCCGGCCGCCCACCACCCGGGGACACAGAAGACCGAGACGCCCCTGCTTCCCCCTGACCCTCCTTTGTCTGGGGATCCCCACACGGGACCCCTGGCTGCGACAACTTGGGCCCCCGTCTGAAGGGGCCTGCAGGCACTTGGGGGCGGCCGGAGCGGTGTGTCCTCCCAGCAGTCCCCGGGCGCCCTGTGGCCTCCGCTGCCACCTGCTGAGTCGGTCCTCCAGGGGGGTCGTGGGGTGGGGTGGGGTGGGGGTTCTAGTTCGCGGAGCCAGAGGAGCGGAGCGCGGGGTCCGCGCCTGTCACCGCCCAGCTGCGCGATGGGTGCCGGCCCGGAATTCTGACCCGTGCCGAGGGCAGTGGGCCCAAGGACACCCCTGAGCAGCCCCAGCCGGGTGGTCACCGCCTCACGTTAGAGCTGCCTGTTGGAGGAGGCACCGGGGAGGCAAAACCTCCCAGAGAGTTTCCTTTCTGGAAACTTGGAACCAGCCCCTTTATGACATTTTCCAGGGGAGGGAGAAGGGGCAGTGACACTATTTGTGTAATGACGTCAGCTGCTGGGAAGGGCCTGGACAGCGTGGAATGCAGGTTTGCACAGGCATTTGGGCCTGGCTGGGGGGAGGGGGCTTGCCCGAGGCCAGCCAGGGTTTGCAGGCTCAGCGAGGTGCCAGGGTGCGTGAGCCTCAGGCGGGCCGGGGCAGGGATGACCAGGTTCCCGTGGGCCAAGGAAGCCGTGACCACTTCGTGTGACTGCCCTCACTCCCGGGTCCTCCCCCTCTCCCCGGGGGAAGGGACAGAGGCTGCTGGACCAAGAATGCCTGCTGCGGCCCCCCCTCCCGCCCCCCGGCCCCGGGCTGCCCTCCACAGCCGTCTTGGCCTAGCCCCGCAGCACCCGGACCCTCCGCTCGCCTCGCGCAGAGCCCGTTCCTGAGCCCTGGGGCCTTCTGCCGCCCTGCCCTGGAGCTCTCTGCACTGCCCAGCGGCTCCGGCCCACGTCCTCGCCCCCGCCAAACCGAGTTCCGGACCCGGCTCCCCTCTCCGTCAGGAAATCGGTTTCATTTTCCCTGCTTAGAAGGGTCCTACCGAGTCTGAAGCTGGGCCCCTCGCGGTCTGGGTCTCCTCTGCCTCCCCCGCATTGGCCCGCGTCGCGGCCGCCTTCTACTGAGCACCTGCTCCGTGCCAGGCACTTTACCCACGTGCTGTCACATTTCCCTCATGACAGCCCCGAGACAGGGAGGGATTCTCACCCCACTTTGCCAGCGAGGAAGAGGCAGGGCCGGGTTCAGGCCCCAGAACCAGGCCTCCTGGCCACGCTGCCCCTCGGTGCACGCCACCCTGTGGCCGACGCACCCGGTTTCCGGAGCAGGCTGTGACGGGGCGCTCCCGGCTGAGACCCTGGCCCTGGTCACTGCACGCAGCCTGGGGAACAGAAGGGGAAGGGAGGGACGGGCACGGTAACCTCTTGAGAGGTGGTGGCAAGAATGGGGGAGGCGGCGCCGGGTCCCAGGAGGCAGGCCTTGGCGAATCCTGAGACTTAACGGAAAGGACGTTTGGCCGCCTGGGGGTGTTTGGAGGGATCCCAGGAGAGACTGGGAGAGAAGCCTAAGAGGGCAGGGAGAAGGCAGAGCCGCCTTGGGAAGGAATAGCGAGGCCCAAGGCTGGGTGCATAGGCACGTCCCCTGCAGGCGGCCGGCCCTCCTCGAGGCCCAGCCTGCTTCGCTGAGCGCCGTCAGCCTCTCTGGGGCCTCTGGGGCCTCCGCACTTGCTGCGCCCGGTCCCCGGAAGGCACCACGCCGCCACCAGGGCCCTGTCTTGTTTCTGTTCCCGCTGGCCTGGCTTCTTCACCCTGCCCAGAAGGGCTGTGCCCTCCTGGGTCTCAGTGTCCCCACCGCGTCCACAGAGGGGCTGGCCCTGCCGGTCTCCGAGGCCCCCTCTGCCCTGGAGGCCTCAGGCGACAGCGGCCTGCTCGAAATTCAACCAGCCTCGGCCTCAGCCTCTGCCCAGCAGCCCCAGGGTAGGAGCCGCCCCATCCACCCGTGGCCTGGCCCTCCCCACCCCGGTCACCCGTGGGGGTGAGGGGGCTGGGGACTTCGGTCCTCCCAGCCTGCGTTCCCCATCTCGAGGACCGGGCCAGAACCCGGCCCTCCGCTGCTCTGATTCCAGCCACCGACTCCGGCAGCGAGGGCCCCGTCCTCGGGAAAGCAGCCTCTGCCGGCCGCCCGCCTCCCTGGGAGGAGAGGGAAGTAGGAACTGAGGCGTTCCGGTTTGTACAGTTAGGAAGGGATGTAAAATGGAACTAGACTTTGAAGAGTGTATTAACCAGAGTTGTGCTATGTAGGTGTTCGAAGAAAAACATGCCTGATTAGTTTTTAAAACAAAAACAGGTCGCCCACCTGCCCTTTTTCTCACCTGCTGGGTGGTCTGGAGCCCCTGACAGCAGAGTGCCTGCTTTAGCGACACCCGGGAACACCAACGATGTGGGGGTTGGGGGGGGGGGGGATGCGGTGCTGTCCCTGGACTCGCCTGCAGGGGTGGCTTCTGTCCTGAGAGCAGCCCCAGGCGCCCAGGGACGGGAACGATGCCTCCCGGGAGGGACGGCTGTGGCGCCCCAAGGCCCTTCGTGTCCTCCTGGACCTCGGCCTCCGCAGCAGCACGCGGGAAAAGGGGACACACTTCCTTGGGTTTGCCCCAGATTGGAATAAGGCTGAGATCAAGGAGTCCCCAAGGGAGCAGGAAATGGGCCCTTGGGGGCACTGGAAAATGTCAGGGTGTCAATACTTAAAGGAAGCCCCCAGCCCCTCCCAGAGAGAGACTGGCGAGCGGGTGAACCAGACCCGTGGACGGGGTCGCTGGGCCACGGGCCACGGCCACGCCATACACTAGGGGTGTCCAAATGTGTTCTCGTGGGGCCTCGCCCCCCAGCCCAAACCAAGCTGGCCCCACCCCCACTTACGTCATCGGACCGCTCTTCTCCTCAAGGCACTCCCGTCCCCGTACCCCTCCCCCCCCCCCCACCCCCACCCCCAGATCCCTCCTGCGTTCTGAGTTCTGTTCGCTCGGAATTGTAAATGTTTAGTTTGACCATGACATATTGTTTGGGTCAGTGTTCCTTTCCAATGCATACTAATATATTATGGTTATTATATATGAATATATTTAATGACATGGACAAAGTTGTGGATTTTCTTTTTTTTTTTTTTTTTAAGTTTCTTTTTTTGTTTCTGGTTTTTGTTTTTTGTTAGAGTTGTACTGGACCCAGACGGAACTTGTAACATGGGCCCTACATGATAGAACTAAGTTCAGATATCAATTAAATAAACTCTTGTACACTGTTTCGCTGTCTCCTGGTCTTTATTGGCGGCTTGAGCATGTTGGGGGGGGCGGAAAGTTGGGGAGTCTTCAGGCAACTCTTAAGGAATATGGCTTCTGGTCTTAGAACGCGCCAGCAAGACAGGGCCCTACCCACCCCAGAAAAGACCAGAAAAGGGCAACTTGGCTTGGAGAGAGACCTAAGGTTTGCTGCCTCCGAGCACGATTTGGAGCCAAAATGCTCCCAGATGGGACAATGGGTGTTTCAGTCCCCACAAAGCCGTCCCTGGGATCCATCCTTGCCACTCCCTGGGGCTCCAGGTCAGGGGGAGCCCCAGGAAACAGCAGGAAGAGGTGTCACCTGGCCCAGATTCAACAGCAGGACACAGCGCACCTTTGAACTTCACCTTCCGATTGAGAACCTGCAAAGCAGCATTCTCGCCTTTCACGTAGTTTCTTCTGCTCGAAGCCGAGAAGAGACTCACGAGGAAAGACAACAGACAGGGTCCGTGACACCTGGAGGGGTTTTCGGGCCACCGTTTCTAAAGGCTTCACTCGGTGCAGGCGCTGGGCTGGGGCCGGTGCCACGCGGCCACCAGGAGCTGAGCTCGCTGGCTTTCTCAGAGGCTATGTTTAAACTCTTGAGTGGTTGTGCTTTATTAAATAAACAATCCGGTCATTAGGAACATGTTGTGTTGCCACTCAGCGTGGAGCCGGGCCCATCGTCACCAGGAAGCTGTCACTACTGCACCCAGCTGTTTTCGAGGACAGGTCTCCGCAGCCGGGCTGGTCTGGCCCCGGAAGGCGGGGAAAGGCCCCTCCTGGCTGCACGGGGACATGATGGAGATGCACGAACAACCAGGGCCAGACCGGGGGCGGGGGGGGGGTCTCCGGGGTCCCCATCCGTTGGGGAGCCAGCTCCCTGCTGGAATGACGATGCCTGACACCGGGTACAGGGACAGGATCCAGGTCTCGCTGGCTGGACGGGCCGAGGAGAGAGGAGCCGGCCAGTTCATAGCGGGGGGCGGGGGTGGGGTATCTGAGGACCGGAGACCTGCTAAGTCGCCAGGCCGAGAGGCATGTGCTGCATGCGGGGGTCGGAGGCTCACCTTGGGTCATCGTCGGTCAAGGGTCCAGTTCTCAAGGGCTTTCGTGACGTGGCTTTCTGTCCTTCGTAAAAAAGGCATCTGTGCCTGAAGAGTGCTGTTACTCCTTCGGGACCCTGCCACGGCCAGGCCCCGGGCCCCAGGCCAGAAGGAAGCGGCCCCACTGCCCGCCCCCCACCCCCGGCCCCGCCCCGGGGCCTCATGCAGCCGGGGAGGGGACGCACGGCCACCTGCCGAAGTCAGTGCAGGACGCAAGCCCGAGGTGGCCGACCGGCCCATTTGGAGACGGCCCTGATGCACAAGGAAGCCGGGCTGCCCCGTCCGGGACTTGGGGTCCGGCGCGGTTACGGGCCAGGCAAAGGCCCAACCCCTCCTGAGCGAGGATGCTTCCCAGCGTCTGCCCCACTTTCAGGGACGCCAGGCCCCCCGCATTCATAAAGCCGTCCCCTCCCGGGACAGCGAGCTGGCGTGCGGGCCACCCGCTCCCGGCAGACACAGCCTAGGCTTCGGGTTTTGTTGAATAGACCTCTCTTTCCACGCTCTCTTAAGACTAAATAAAGACATATGAGGACCATGCCAAGAAAAATGGGGAGCGAAAGAGCCAGTGAGACACGCGGTAGGTGGACGGGGTGAGCTCACGGCCGTATCGAACCGGACACGCCCCAGGACCGCGAGCCACTGCTGGGAAGCGGTGAATGCTTTTGGCGTGAACCTGGGGGACGTCTGACATTGTACGAGGCAATTAGAGGAAAGACGAGTCTCGGCTCACTTTCTGAAATAAGGGGGGAAAATACCCGCATCGAACTTGAGCTGGGCTAGCCTAGAAAACCCAGTAGGTAAAAGAGCGTCTTCGGTCCTCTGCGGAGAGCCCCCAGTTGTCACCTGGGGCCGAGGAAGCGGGACGGATGGGCTCCGAGGAAGCTGAGGCCTGGGAGGAAGGACCCAGCCGGAGGCGGGCCGGCGGTTCTGGAAGCAGAGGGGCAGTCGGGGGAATTCTGCAGCGGCCCCGTGCACGCACAGTTCCAGGGCGCTGCTGGGGCCCCGGGGACCCTGAAAGGAGCAGATCGTCCTGAGGCTAATTAAGACTAAGGCTTAGTTACAGTTATTAATAATGAAGTTTCGGGGCGCCTGGGTGGCGCAGTCGGTTAAGCGTCCGACTTCAGCCAGGTCACGATCTCGCGGTCCGGGAGTTCGAGCCCCGCGTCAGGCTCTGGGCTGATGGCTCGGAGCCTGGAGCCTGTTTCCGATTCTGTGTCTCCCTCTCTCTCTGCCCCTCCCCCGTTCATGCTCTGTCTCTCTCTGTCCCCAAAATAAATAAAAACGTTGAAAAAAAAATTTTTTTTTAAAAAATAATGAAGTTTCAACAGATCCCGAGTACCGGCCATAAGCAGGTATCTGGATTTCTTTATACGGAATCCAGCCTTTAAGTGCTTACAATTAATCGCCTAAGTTAAACAATACTTGTCCTGTTATTTCAATACGGCTTCCTTTCGCGGAGAAGGCTCTCGAGGGGAAGGGTGCTAAGGCCCCGTCCCACCTCTCCTTATGCTTAGGGCGAGGTCTCACCGCCCACACGGTCTATTCGGTGCCGCGGGCCTGTGGGAATGCAGGCCTGACGGCTCGCAGGGGAAAGCCAGGCCTTGCCGGACCACGCTGGGACAAGCCACCTTTATGTTAAGCCACTTGACTCCAGGGTGGGTCCCCAGGCCACAGGTGCCCGAAAGCGGCTCAGCGCAGCCAGGTGCCCTTTGCTTCAGAGGGGTGGGTGTCTCTCGCGAGAAGCCCAGCCCTGAGGATGCGGAGGAGGGGGGGATCCTTCCTGCCCGGCACCACCCTGCCCTGCACCACACTGCACCCCCCTCCCCCCACCCCGCCCCCGGCGCTGCCCGAGGCTCACGTGGCAGGTCCTCACGTTCTCGCAGGCCGGCTTTCTACCCCCTCCCCTGCCTGCGGGTCCAGAGAAGTGAAGTCACTTGTCCAGGTCACCCAGCTAGCAGCGCCGGGGCCGGGCCCGGAGCCCGCTCAGTCAAAAGAACAGAAGCGGCTGTATGCAGACATCGGCTCAGTGTTCGGCTTGAAAAGGCCTTTCCGTGTGACTGAGCCAGGACGCCGTGGCTCGGGTTCAAAGACGCCCCACAAGTTGCCGGGGCTCCGTGCTGAGCAAGTCAAGAGGAGGTGAGAAAGTCAAACAGACCTTCAATGCCGCCTCCCGGGAGCCCCGAAGGGGGGGGGGGGGGGGGGGTTCCAAGGAGACGCTGTTTATACGGACTCGGGGTTTCGCACGACAAGGCCGGACGACGTGGCTTTGCGGATTCTTGATCTTCCTTTAGGTGATCCAGGAGCAACCACCCGCCTCCCCACCCCACCCCCCGCAACGAGGGAAAAGCAGTCTAGGGCGCCTGGCCGGCCGCAAGCCCTTGGCCCCCCGTCCGGCACGGCCCTTGTCCTTCGGGAGCACGCCCGCCTCGAACGGAGCCTGCCTCTGCCTCCTCTCCCCTGCCTCCCGGCCCAGGTGCCCGACGGCGCGGTCCCCGCTCACGCCCCCTCCCCACCCCCCTCTCACCCCGAGGCCTAGCCGAGCTCCGACGGGGTGGCCGACCCCGAGGTCAGCGGGGAGCAGGGTCCAAGTGGACGGGACGGCTGCCCCACATCTGGGACGGACCCGGGCCCTTCGGGTTTGGCCGGTCGCGGGCCCGGTGCTGGCCCGTCTGATGGCTGTCACGGGGCAGAGTCGGGCGGTGAAGCCAGGAGGGCCCAGGGCCGCACCACCTCGCAGGAGAGAGGCAGGCATGTGACGACCGTGTGCTCACCCCACGTGGCGGGAGCCTGAAGGGAGCCTGTGCCCCCAGGGAAGAGCCACCAGGAAGAGGCCCCGCCCCCTGCCGCGATTTCCCGCTCCCCGAGCACGGTCGTCACCAAGCTCTCTGAGGACGAGGTGTCTGGACCTCAGGTCCGCCTGGCACGGCGCGGTCGTCGGTCCCAAGCCCGTCCCTCTCGAGGGCAGTCGCCCGCAGTATGTGGGAGATCCACGGGAGACCCTGGGGTCCCCTCCCACTGACCCACTCTCTCCTCCTCCTCAGCGAATCCCTGTGCCTTTGGAAACCGCCCCATCAGCAACCCTAACCCTTTCCCCCTTTGCCATGGAAAGAAAAGCCAGGCCGGCCGGCCGTCCTGCTTTCTATACACACCCGACCGAGGGCGCCTTTGAACCTGGAACTCACTGACGCTCCCACGGGAGATGTCCTCTGTGTCCTTATTCACACATGCACTCGTGCACACACACACACACGCACACGGTGGTCAGAGCCTGTTCGGGCACCACATAAAGGCACTGCCCTCCTGACGTCGTAACCACACCTTTCGCTGAGCCCTAACCGGTGCTTTCCAGCCTGACCACGTCCCGCGGCACCCACTTTACTCAACGTTACTTATCATCAGGCTTCAGCCTTGGAAAATGGGTTTACGGTCGCAGAGGGAAAGGGATGTGCTCCTGGCTCTACTCCCCAAGTAGAGTCTGGCAATGTTTCTGAGTGACAGCAGCAAGCCTGGGAGTGGGGACTGGGGCAGGGTGGCGGGGTGACAGGTGCACAGACACATGCCTGTGCGGCCACCCCCCCCCCCCCCGCCCACCTGCACACACAGGGACTCACTGTTTCCTCCGTGGGCACATGACTTCCCCAGGGAGACAGACATTCGTGGCCTCAAACTGCCCGTTCTGTTGGTGCCCCCAGGATACCCAGCACACCGCGGGGTGGTCGGAAACCACCTGGCAGCCACAGGGCACAACCCCCGGCGGGACCTCGGGCCGGCGCCCCAGCGACCCATGTCGAAACCGATAGGGTCACGCCGGGCCCGCGGCTCCAGGCAGCCCTCCAGAGCCGTCACACTCTTGGCTTTACTGAAGCAACGCACAGCGGACGTTCAGAGCGTCGGGGGGGAATTTATTGAGAGCAGCTTTTTCGCGTACCAACGGGGTGCCGAGCTTTTGTCCGTCGCTGGCGGGTGTCACAGCTGGGGGGGGCCCTTCACTGCCGCTAGTTGGTGGGCCAGACCGCCACGACCACAATGGCCACGAGCAGCAGTAAAATCACCATGACCATCCCTGGAAAACAGAAGCACGAGAGACCCCTTTAGCGATCTGTCCCAGAAGGGCGTCACACAGCCGGTTAACAGGGGACGGCGGATGGACACGTCTGTGCCCCCACCCCCGGCCTTCAGTGTGTGTGTGTGTGTGTGCGCGCGCGCGGGGGGCGGGGGTGGTCAGCTGCCCCGGGGACGCTGGAGACTGTCCGCCTCGCTACCTCGAGAGCTGTGCCAGCAAAGTGCCAGCCAGACTGGGGGCTCTGGGTGGGGCCTCGAGTGAGGAGGGGAGCACGCGCCCAGCCCCTGGCTTCTCCGTGGGCAGCGTGGCTCCGTTTTCGGTTTGGCTGGGGAAGCATCGATAACGCAGAGGGCTCTGGGGTTCGCGCGGCAGTATTCAGTCTCGGATCCGCTTTCTCCACTGTCTCCACGTGGCTTGGCCTTTTCTTCTGGAGCCCGAGACGCTTATGTCAGTCATCTGTCAGAACAGCCAATGGACAGACTACTGCAAAGTCAGGGCTCCAAAAACGTCCACTTGCCGGAGGACCCTGGGGCTACCGAGGCCCCCAGAGGGAAGCGAGGAGATAAAGCGTGGGGAAGCGTCTGGGAAGTAATGGGGGGGGGGGAGGTGGGGGGTCAAGCACACGGGGTCACATGGTGGTTTGGCCAACAGGACTGCCCACCTCAGACTGAGAAGCTGTTTCCAGAGAGGTCAGTCCCAGGAGTCCACTCCCTATGCTCTTACGGGAAGTCACTAACATCCTGCTGGTGTTATTAACTAGCTGCTGGCTGGCCACGTGGGGCTATTTAAATTGCAATTGATTAAAATTAAATAGGGGTGGGGCACCTGGGTGGCTCAGTCGGTTAGGCGTCCGACTTCGGCTCAGGTCACGATCTCACGGTCTGGAGTTCGAGCCCCGCGTCGGGCTCTGTGCTGACAGCTCGGGGCCCGGAGCCCGTTTCAGATTCTGTGTCTCCCTCTCTCTCTGCCCCTCCCCTGTTCATGCTCTGTCTCTCTCTGTCTCAAAAACAAATAAACGTTAAAATCAAATAGGGGCGCCTGGGTGGCTCAGTCAGTTGAGTGTCGTACTCTTGATTTCGGCTCAGGTCACGATCCCAGGGTGGTGGGATCGAGCCCCCCTTCGGGCTCTGTGCAGAACATGGAGCCTGCTTGGGATTCTCTCTCTCTCTCTCTCTCTCTCTCTCTCTCTCTCTCCACCCCACCCCCGCTCTTGCATGTACTCTCTCTCTCAAATAAAAAAAATAAAATTCAAAAGATAAATAAAATTAAAGGACTCAGTTTCTCATTTACACTCGCCATATGTCAAGTGCTCAAGAGCCACCTGTGGCCAATGGCCACCGTGCTGGACACAGACAACAGAGACTTCCTTCATCACAGGAAGTCCTCCTGGGCAGAACTGACGTAAGGTCTCGAGCTGTGATGACTTCCCCTGCTGCTCGAGGCTCCACACATATTTGTTGAGCAAACAGACGAACCGTTACGAGGCGTGTCCTCAACACTCACCCGACAGGCTTGGACGGTTTCTGACGTGGGAGCCCCGCTCTCCCTTCTTCTTGAGCCGGTTTTGTTAAGTTATATTTTCCTGGGGAACTGCCCATTTTTTTCTGAGTGCTCGAAAGTACTGGCGTAAAACCGTTTGTGACGTTCTCTTATAATTTCAACACTGTGCTCTATCCGCGTCCTTCTTTTCGTCTCTGACACCGCGTAGTTGAGCATTCTTTTTCCTGATTAGCCTCAAGATGCCTCTTGTTGTTCAACTTTCCCAAGAATTAGTTTTTTTTAAGCTTATTTATTTATTTATTTATTTTGAGGGAGACGGAGACAGCGTGAGTGGGGGAGGGGCAGAGAGAAAGGATCCCAAGCAGGCTCCGCGCTGTCAGCACAGACCCCAACACCGGGCTCGAACCCATGACCTGTGAGATCATGACCTGAGCCGAAACCGAGACTTGGACGCTTAACGGGCTGAGCCACCCAGGCGCCCCCCCGAGGATAAGTCCTGACTTTGCTGACCACCTCTCATTTACTTTGTGTTTTATTGAATTTCTGCATCTATTTTCATTAATCCTTCTGTTCCTAGACTTTCTTTGGCTTCACCCTGCTGTTTTGTCTCTAACCTCTTGAGCAGAAAGTCAACTCATTCATTTGCCATCTTTCTTCCAAGTACGGGCCCCTGTAAGCCTACAACTTCTCATATGAAAAAGCGGCACTGTTCTTCGTTTCTAAACTCCACGTCTTTCAAAATTTTAGGCAACTTCTTTGGCCCAACAGTTAACTCAGAAGCATGTTTTAAAATTCCCGGTTGTAACGAAACATGCATATCAGATATACGTTTAAAAATTTTGAGATCATAATAACACACTCTATTTTGATGTGGAAATGCCTGTGAGTTCCACTGGTGACAAAGCCACTGTGGTTACCTGCCTACGATCTTAACTGAGGAAAAGGCTGCACTCCGTTGGAGGTTAGTAGAAGTAAGAATGCAATTTGCTTTCCCACCCAAGTTCACAGACGCCCTGAATCCTCTCCACAGACCTCCAGGGTCCAATGCAGTCCAAGTAGTATGTATTTTCAATTCAACCCATGTAAGGCAGAACACGCCCATCGTTTTAAACATTAAGAAGGAAGGGACTTAAAGACACATGGCCAGCCTCCTTATCATCTCCCTGTGAGAGTGGGCGATTTTTTCTCAAGACACCCTCTTTCTCTGATGATCTGATCTTCTGAGAGACCTACCCCCTGTTGGGGACCTAAGAGTTCTCCCCCTGATTTCATACGGACATAGACCCAAGTCTCTACATCAAGGGTCGGCAAACTGTGGACCTTTGCACCAAACCTGGCTGGCGGTCTGTTTTCGTACAGCCCCTGAGCCAAGAAATGGTTTTTCTGTTTTTTAAGGGTTGTCAAAAAAGACAAAGAAGTAGATGTGACACGCGGCCGGTGGTCTGCAAAGTCTAAACTATTTCCTGTCTGGCTTTTCACAGAACCGAGTCGATCCCTGCTCTGCATCACTGTGGCCGATAACGACCTAGCCGTGGCCTCGGTTCATCCATTCAGGCCCTGGTTTCCAGTTCTCCCTCCACTTCCTTCATCTGGGGATTTCCTCTCTTCCTTGTAAATTCCGCCGTGGGTTAGCATTTTAGGGGAGAGGCTGTAATATTTTATCTTGCCTTTCGAGATGCTTGTAGGAAGGTGTGCGTGTGTGTGTGGGCACGTGTGTGTCAACATTATCTCGGTCCATCTTCTTGCCAGAACGAGAAGAACAAGTCTCCTTTTTGTGCATTTCTGCCTCCAGAAACATCTTCAGGTTGACCGAAAGTTCCACCTGGGCAGGAATCCCACTAGTTCCTGGCGGGGCGGAGACGTCGTCCTCCGACGTCTAGGGAACAATCCTCAACTGGAGGGCGCAGATGGCCTGAGGAGCGTCGGGGGTGGCTGCTAGGGCTCCAGAGCCCAGGCGTCCCCCGAAGACAAGGGGGGAGGCCCGGGTGTTGAGGAAAGGCGGGAGACGAGGCGTGCTGTCTCAGGCAGCTGTTGCCGACGCTCGGGCAGGGTCGGAGCCGGGAGGGCACTCGAGGCCGCGAGGCTCGCCGTGTGGCGGGGGTTCTGGACTGAGGGAGAGAGGCCGACACAAGTGACCCTGCGTCTTCACGTCAGGGTGGTGATGAGAATAGCAGAACGGGAGAGGAGAGCGAGACGTGGAGAACCGTCACCGGCTGGGAAGTAGGCACCATACGCCCGGGGTCAGCCTGCACACACACAAAGCTCACGATCCAAGGGAAGAGGCCCCAGGCACCGGCGGTTACTGGCCCCTGAGTGTCCGAGGCAGGGACTGAGCCCGTCTAGCTGGCCGCCGTCTCCCCAGGACCGAGCACAGAGCCTCACCCACGGAACAGTCACCGCACGTCCTTTTTTATAGACGTGAATAAACGCATTGAGTCACTGGAAGGGATAAGAGGAACCGGTAAGAAAGACAAAGGAGGAACAGTGGACAGAGAGAAAGAGAGAGAGAAGCTGAGAACATGTGTCAAGGAAGCCAAAGAAAGAGAAGATTCACAAAGTGGTCAGCCACTGTCAACAAATGCCACACAGACGCCAGGGGGCCAGACAGAAGCTCCTGGGCTGATGCCTTTAATGGGACCGCTTAGCGGACAGGTGGCTGCGCCTCTCGGAACTGCTATGACACAGCAATTCCTTGGGGCGCCCGGGGGGCTCAGTCGGCTGAGCGTCCGACTTCGGCTCAGGGCACGATCTCGCCGTCCGTGGGTTCGAGCCCCGCATCAGGCTCTGTGCTGATGGCTCGGAACCTGGAGCCTGCTTCGGATTCTGTGTCTCCCTCTCTCTCCCTGCCCCTCCCCCGCTAGTGCTCTCTGTCTCTCAAAGATAAATAGACATTAAAATTAAAAAAAAAAATACAGCAATTCCTCTTCCAGCTGCTAATTTTTCTATCACAGAAACTGTGGGTCTTACGAACGCGCCACAGCAGAGGTGACCCAGGGCACCTGATGCCCGTGAAAACCGAAGATGCCCTTGAGCTCCTGGTGCCACAGACAGTGGTCACCTGATGCCATGTGGTCAGGCGGGTCCCCGCGCAACGATGCAAAGGCGACTTTAAGAGCAATGAAAACTAGGTCTTTTACATTTTAAGGCGTCTCGGGGCAAACAGGGGCCCTCTGGCTAGGACATTTTCAACAGGTTTCAGTGAACTGGTATGGGCGGAGAGGGTCAACTGACGAAGTCACTTCAAGACGGCAAGGGACGATGACCAGCAAAGGCCAGCTGCAGCCTTTTGGGTTCTCTGGGCCAAAGAGCAGGTGTTTACATATCTTGCCACCCGGTGATCCTTTCTCTTTAAGAGTCTGGCCTTCTTGGAACGTGGCCACGGCTCTGGCACCTTTCTTGAAGGGAGTGTCTCTCCTCTAAAGGATGTTTCGGGAAGAGTCACCAAGGCTCGTTCTAAAGCCAGGGGGGGCTGAGCGGTGCCGTGTGTGGAATATTTCCCGTGCTCGGGGTTCCGTGTGATCTCCTTGCTTACTTGCTTCTTAGCCCGAGAGAAATCCTGTCTCCTCCACCTCATCCGCGAGGGAAAGCTCTTACCGAAGGCCCTGTCCTTGCAGGGGTGGAACTCACCCCTGTTCCACCTCTTCCCCTTTCTCTGCACCAGGGGGGCCCGTGCAGGGGGGATCCTGGTTCCCAACACGATGTGGGGTTTACCAGGGACAGGGGCCCAGACTCCTCTGGGCTGAGAATCTGGGATACAGAGTTTCCACTCATTCTTGCCCCCTCTTCTCTTTTTCCTTCCTCCTTCCCTCCTTCCCACCGTCTACGGTGGCAACTTTGAAACAGGCGCAGAAGTAGATGGGCGAGTAATGATGCCCCGTGATGCGCGAGGCTCGATTCACGACCAGTCTGGCTTCGCCTGTACCCTCCCCCGTGCCCTGTCCGGGTGTATTCTTTTGAAGTGAACCCCCAGACAGACATACTTCATCTCCCGAGACTTCAGTGAGAACCCCTCCAAGATAAGCCATCGCTAAAAAAAAAAAAAAAAAAAGTCCCCACCGTGCATAAGCCCCGACGATTTGCTTTTTCTTGAAGACAGAGATGGGAAAGTGGCCCCAGCCCGGAGGTCACAGGAGACCACGCGGCCGGAGGGTCACGGGAAGACTGTGACTCGTAGTCGGTCACGTGGGACAGAGAGAACTCCTTTCTTTTGCCTCCGAGCGGTGTTGAAACCTCAGGGGTCTGCTTGTCCATCCCCCGGCTAAGGAAATGTTTGACGTTTCAGAACGAGGCAAGACAGTTGAACTTCTGGGAACCTGCCAACTTCTCAAACAATGAACGCTCTTTGCCCCCGGCCCCAGCACGGGAACACCTGGCGGGGCCCCTGGATGGGGATCGCTTCCCCCGCTGGGCCTCGCTCGGCTCCGCGCCCTGCTGCTGCGGGCACCTGGCGACGCGGGGTCTCCCTCCCGACACCCAGTGCCCCCTGCGGGGGAGGGGGGGCCAGGCAGGGGGGCATGCCAGAGTTACGGGAGTGGGAAAAAAATGTCCACTTCCTTTGGTCAGTTCACCAGATGAGGATTCCTTCACCACTCGCAATATTTACAGCCATTAAACAAAGATCTAAGAGAACAAACTCCTTTTCAGACGGGGAAGGCACCTGAAACACAGTCTCTCCGGGACAGCGCTGCGTTTTCTGAAAGTCTGTTCATCCGGATTCACGGTCCCTATTTTTCCCCAGTGAGACGCTGGAAACCTGCGAATTAACGGGGCCGGTGCTGCCGATGTGTCTGCCGTAGTCGGGCATAGGTAACGGCTCTTTGTGCTTATGGAGGAGGAAGGGGAGGAGGGGAAGAAGGGAGAGGGAGAGGAGGAGGAAGGGGAGGGAGGAGGGGGAGGGAGGAGGGGGAGGAGGGGAAGGGAGGAGGGGGAGGGAGGAGGGGGAGGGAGGAGGGGGAGGAGGGGGAGGGAGGAGGGGGAGGAGGAAGGAGGGGAGGAGGGGGAGGGAGGAAGGAGGGGAGGAGGGGGAGGGAGGAGGGGGAGGAGGAAGGAGGGGAGGAGGGGGAGGAGGAAGGAGGGGAGGAGGGGGAGGGAGGAGGGGGAGGAGGGGGAGGGAGGAGGGGAGGAGGGGGAGGGAGGAGGGGGAGGGAGGAGGGGGAGGAGGGGGAGGGAGGAGGGGGAGGGAGGAGGGGAGGAGGGGGAGGAGGAAGGAGGGGAGGAGGGGGAGGAAGGAGGGGAGGAGGAGGGGGAGGGAGGAGGGGAGGAGGAGGGGGAGGGAGGAGGGGAGGAGGGGGAGGAAGGAGGGGAGGAGGGGGAGGAAGGAGGGGAGGAGGAGGGGGAGGGAGGAGGGGGAGGGAGGAGGGGAGGAGGGGGAGGAAGGAGGGGAGGAGGAGGGGGAGGGAGGAGGGGGAGGGAGGAGGGGAGGAGGGGGAGGGAGGAGGGGGAGGAGGGGAGGGAGGAGGGGAGGAGGATTACAAAGTCTGGCCTTCCTTGAGAGAGGGAGAGCAGATCTCAGCACAGGCGCTTTGGGGCACTTCCGGACACTTGCGCCCTCAGCTGTAGGGGTGCGGAGCGAAGCGCGGCGGGAGAGGAGAGGGTGCAGGGGTGATGGGGCAGGAGGTGGGGGGTTTGGAGGGCAATTTTATCTAAAGTCTTTTCATCCGGTTCTGCTTATCCCAGGAGAGCTGTATTGGCTGCTCCGCGATCGTCGGTTGCTTTGGACCAAAATACATATGCTCGTGCCCGACCTGTTCGAGTCCGCGCCCGCGAGCACCTCTCGTGCGGCTGATAACTCTGAGGGTCCACGGCAGGCATTTATGAAACCCGCCTAGAGTCGGCTGGGGGGCTTTTTCCCCAGTTGTGCCTGTGAACAGGTGACATTTGCTCACGCATTACGCAGTTGGCTCCCGCGGATCAAACAGCTCTCTCGCGGCGGAGTCCTGAGCTGAGGTGAGCAAGAAGCAGGAGAGAAGGCAAAACTGGAATATTTGTTTTCCAAAGTTCATGTAAATGTCCCCTGTAATCCCATTACTGGGCAAATAAGCGAAGGCAAGAGTAGACGGCCGGCGGCGAAGGGGAACGTATTTACATTCTGATCGATTCTCAGGCTGCAGGGCCGGAGAACCGCGGTTACCCGCGGGTTCCTGGCCGGAGCTGGGGGGGCTCTGCCGGGCAGCGGGGGGGCCTGGAGCTCAGCGGCTGGGGACAGGGGCACCCACGGCCTCCCCGGGCCCCTGGGGCATCGGCTTCACGCCACCGCTCTGTGCCACCGTCTCCTGCCGACAGCGCTGCCTTCGTCCAGAACTGAACGGGAGTCTTCTCTGACCTTCCGAGTTTGGTTCTGTTCTGACCTGGCACGCGACCCATCCTCAGGCTTTCTTTTTCTCTGCTCAGGGGTGAGCGCTCCTGGGCAGCCCTGGTGGGTTCCCTCCGCTCACCAGACCTCACGCCCTCTCACCCGTCTGCTCGGACCCTCTGCCCTCCGTCACCCTACGGGGCGCCACCGCCTGGGCCGCTCGGCTGGGACTCCGCTCCCTCCAGGCCGCCTGCTGGCTTCCCTGGAGCCAGAGACACTCCTCCCTCCTCTGGCCAGGTTCGTGCCTTAAATGACCGTCCTCTGCCCCTACAGGCCCCTATCGCTTACAAACATGCCTTTCCTCAGGCCAGGGGGGCTCCAGCAGCAGGGAGCGTGCAGTCGGGCGTGGTGGCCCGGGCGCTGGGTTTGGGGGTCAGGGAGACCCGACCTCCGAGCTGCCGGTGGTATATAGGAGGCACTGGCGAAGTTCCTTCCGTCTGAGGCCGGTCCCGCCATCAGTAAAAGCCCCCAGACACCGACTTCGTAGTTGTGCCGTGAGGATTCAGTAAGATGAGGTGCCCGAGGCTCCCGGGGCGAATCCGGGGCCCTGTGAACGGCAGCTACGACGACACGAATTACCCCCGCGTGCACGGCCCGCTGCTAAGAAGGCGCCCGTGTGCGGCACATGCCGCATGATGTCCCGCGAGGGAGCCGGGCTCACGGCCTGACGACGGAACTGAGATGTCACTTGTCCCAGAAGTGAAGAAAGAGGGGCGAACCCGGGAACAGCCGGGTGGCACCCAGTTCAGAAACGGAGCCCGGTTCCAGCTGCAGCCCAGCTGGGGTGACGGGCATCCAGTGAAGGTGGGAAGTTTGGGGAGGAATATGTCTGGCAGCATCTGTCTGGGTCACTGGCCACAGGAGGGGCGGCTGGGCCGGGCGGGCGCTGGCTGCCGTCGGAAGCCAAGTGGACGCTGGGTGAGAGGGGCCGGTGGCCCAGGATGTGGGCCCTGCGAGGAAGGCAAGGTCAGAGCAGGGCCAGCGCGGAGGACGGGCTCGCGGGCGGGGGGAGAAGTGTGAAGCAAACCCAAGGGGAGTCTAGAAGGCCCGCGGAAAGCCTGGTGGGGGCTCTGAAGTTGTGCCCAGCCCTGGAGCACGGTCACCCCGCGGGAGGGTGCCAGCCAGTCCGGCATAATCGCGGGACCGTCGATGCAAGTGATAGAAGCATAAAGAGAACAGAAGTAAAAAAAAAAAAAAAAAAAGTCAGGGGAGCCTGGGTGGCTCAGTCACTTGAACGTCCGACTTCGGCTCAGGTCACGATCTCACGGTTGGTGAGTTTGAGCCCCGCATCGGGCTTTGTGCTGACAGCTCGGAGCCTGCTTTGGAACCTCTCAGTCCCTCTCTCTCTGGCCCTCTGAGGCTCACAGGCACTTGTACACTTTCTGTCTCTCAAAAATAAATTAACAGTAAAAAAAAAAAAAAAAAAAAAAAAAAAAAAGAGCTGCTGTGATGCTATTGGATGTATGTGTGCTCAGAATGTCCTCTGCTCAAATCCCCAAAAGTTGGCAGGGCTTGGTGGGGGGTGGGGGGGAGGCTGGCAAAGCAACGATTTCCCCCAATTTGCACAGAGGAAAACGGGGCTCAGAGGCTGGCCCCACGCTGCCCTTCGGAGAGCCCTAGGAAGGGAACAAGTCAACAGCAGAGCTGGTTCTGGGCCCTCGGGCCGCGTTCCCTGGAAGGGAGCGGGCTCAGGAGGGGCAGCGACCACTGAGGGCCGGCCGGGTGACGGTGGGAGCCGTGGTCCGTGACACTGAGAGACCCCCTCAGAGACACACATGACAAGGCAAAGAACTGCCCAGTTGGCTTGGTTCTGACCGAACACAGAGAAAACTGAGATTAAACAGAGTTTACTGCTTCGGCCTGAGGTCGTGCTGAGTGCGTCCGTCTCTGCCTTTGGACAGGACCACAGCCCGGGGACAAGCGCGGGCCTGGCCCCTTGCCAGCCTGCCGGAGTGAGACGGCCACAGCGCGGGAAGCCAGCGTCCTTGGGGCCACGGCGGAGGGACAGCACGCATGGCCCACCCAACCCTGGCTCGTCTGGGAAGGAACAAGCTTCCTGAGGGGTAAGGGCTGTGCTCTTCTGCAGAGTGGCCGTGCCCACGCTGGGTTTGTGCCGGGGTGACGCGGGGAGGGGAGGGGGGCCTCTCCCTCACGCACCGTCCTCTGAAGGCCCAGGCCCCATCTGGGGACAATCGGCCCCCCGTCCCTGGGCTGGCACGACAGCCCAGGGCCTACAAGAGGCAACACTGCGTCACAGAGACGCTGGAAAAAAGTCAACTCTGGAGAGAAGGCGGCGCCTGTGGGGAAGGAGGTCTGTGTGGGGAGACATCTGGGGGCCAGAGAGAGAGAGAGAGAGAGAGCGCAGGAAGCAGGAATCGGGGAAGGTGGCCTGACCCGAGGGTGGGGGATGGGACGAGAGGAGGGGCTTGCCCAGAAACAGGAAATTAAAAGGAATTAAGACTGCAGAAGCCGGGCGAAGAGCCGGATGTGGGCCCGGAGAAAGGCACGTTCCAGGGCTCTGGGCTCCGGGGATGAGGGCCTGTCCCGCTGGGCGTCGAGTGGCTCTGTCGCGGCCACGGGGCCCCGACGAGGCCCACACTTGACACTGGGTCAGTGGCGATGGGACGTGAGAGCCCACGTCACCAGCCAGGCCAAACCCGGTCGCAGCACAGACGGGTCAGAGTGAACCACACCAGAATCTAGGCGGGTGCGAACATTCGCATTTGGCTCTTCGGGGCCTCCCGGCCTCCCCAGAGAGGAGGGGAATCCGCGCGTCCCTGCCTCCGCAAAACACCACAAAAACGCTCTGCGGATGATACCGATCCTTAGAGGGAGGATGTAAGAACTCGGCCATCGCTGTTGTTTCCTGCGCAGAAGGTGCTGACTAGTTTCTGGGCCCCGTCTGTGTGCCTCGTGTGTTACTCACTTCCCTTCCCCGAAGTAGGCCGGCCCCGGCAACGCTCCGCAATCCCACAGCGCGACTGCGCCCTGAACGGCCGATCCTTCGTATCAGCAACCAAAAGTGGCTTAGGGTGACACTTCAGCTCAGTCATTTAATGCCCGTTCTCTGGCGCATCGATTTTGGCGAAGAAATATCCCCTCGCTGTGCCGGGCATAACCCCGGGGAATGGGAATCTGTCTGGAATCTGGCAGAGATTCAAGTGTCTTTGAAAAGACAGTCAGGAACTCTGTTACGGATCTCTTGTTTTGACAATTCCCTCCTGACTAAGTGTCAGAAGATTTCTGGATGGCTCCAGTCAGGCTACGGATTCATCATCACACATCCCTTTCAGTTGTGGCGTTTGGACCGGGGCACGTCACCTGGCACCAATTAGGGACCCCGCGCAGGGTGACAGGACGGAGCCTCTGCCAAAGCCCGGAGTCGGGTACAGAAAGGCAGGGCAGGGGGATCGAGAGGATACTTTTTTGATACATCAGATGCTCATCCTTCTGATTTTCAATTTTCTTTTATTATTTTTGTTTTAATTTTTTTTTTCAACGTTTATTTATTTTTGGGACAGAGAGAGACAGAGCATGAACGGGGGAGGGGCAGAGAGAGAGGGAGACGCAGAATCGGAAACAGTCTCCAGGCTCCGAGCCGTCAGCCCAGAGCCCGACGCGGGGCTCGAACTCACGGACCGCGAGATCGTGACCTGGCTGAAGTCGGACGCTTAACCGACTGCGCCACCCAGGCGCCCCTGAATTTTCTTTTTTTAAAGCAAATCATTTCACTGAGATACAGAAGCCCACCGGGTGGTATATTTGAATCCGAACCTCAAGAAAACATCTTCCTGGCAGGTGGGGTGGGGGCAGCGGCTGTGTCTGTTCCACTTGACCCTCCCACAGGCACAGCTGAGGGGCCCAGCGGTGGAGCCCGCGTGAGGCCACCGGGCTCCCTTCCCCAGGAATCGTGGAGCTCAGACCGAGCGGGGTTGGGGCTCGGTCACGGTAACGGTGACACTCCAGAGAGGGGGCCGACAAAATGGGCCCGGAGGTCCCAGGATGTGCCTTAGTTCTGACTCTTCCTGACACGCGGCTGGCTCGGTGATCCCTCGGGGTCTCCCGAGTCACCCGACATCATTCAAACAAATGACACGTTCTTGTGGCGCCTGGGTGGCTCCGTGGGTTGAGCGTCCGACTTCAGCTCACGGTTCGTGGGTCCGAGCCCCGCGTCGGGCTCTGTGCTGACAGCTCAGAACGGGGAGCCTGCTTCGGATCCTGTGTCTCCCTCTCTCTCTGCCCCTCCCCTGCTTGCTCTCTCACTCTCTCTCTCTCTCTTTCTCTCTCAAAACATAAACATTAAAAAAAAAAAAATGACACACTCTTTAACCTAAACGTGCCAGAGTCATTTCCTCTGACTTGTAACTGAGACCTTGCAGTAAAGAGACCATCAGAAAACATAACTACGCGTCTCCGGTTATTTGGGGAAATGTCAGGGTAGCACGAGAACAGTTCTGCTTTACTGGCACAGCGTTGAAAGGCCATCAAAGGCCGCTGCTCCTCAGGGCGAGCAATCTGGTGCCCCATCCCCCCCTTATCTCTGAGTGGCCTGAGGTCCCACTGCGATATCCCACCATCAAGAGGCCTTCTCAGATACTCTTTCGCAGACGCGTCTCCTATCACGTTACAAATCCTCCTGCACTGCAGTAATATTATTACCACAGTAATAATCTAGTAATGCGCCAGATGCCGTCCTGAAGAGCCAAAGGTATTTGGAGCAAAGATCAGGGCAGGAGAGTCCCCCTCTCTATAAGCAAGGCTCACAGGGACCCCTTGGATGGGGTGAGCAAGCTGCCTGGAGACTTCCCCTTGGGGACCCCTCCTTCCCCAGAGCACACGCCGTGGAGGGGCCCATCATCGAGGGTGTGGGTCAAGCAGGTCCCAGGCGGACTCACACCGTTCCCGCCACCACGGTGCTTCTAACAAGAGCCACGCCCACCACCGTGAGCGGTGGTGGGCACTTTATATCCATCACGTACGTTATGCGTGGAGATGCTCCCCGATGAAACGGAAGGGCCCCACCCCCGATGCGGTTAGGAAAGCCAACACATCGGACAGCCTCTGGATTGCGCGTCTCTGTGATGGCTTTCGGCTGACGTCCCGAATACGGACTGAGCGTCTCTACCGGCACCGTTCTAGGCACTGGGGCTACAGCAGTGAACAAAAAGACAAAAATCCTTGCCCTCGCTGAGTTGCTACTTGTGCGTGCGTGCGCACGCACGGCGGGTGGAGACGAAATCCAACTGAGTAAATTACACCGTGTGCAAGAAGGTGCAAAGGGCTTCTCTCCTCCTGCCGTCGCCCCTCCCTTAGGTTCCAGGGGCGGAAGGGGCAGGGAGTGCTAATACTTTCCAGAAACCGGCCGTCCCGCGGCGGGATCTGGAAACACGCTGCGGGTAAGATTAGGGTGCCTTCCTACGGGGCATCAGGAAACTGCCATCCGTGAAGGTTAACAATACGTAAGCCCAGCAAGAACACATTACGAAAGCCGGCTGGAATGACGGGTGACGTAATGACAAGTGGAAACAGAAAGGGGACTAATTACGAGGCGCGGAAAACGGCGGGCTGGCGAGGAGGAACTTGCCCGCGGGTCCCCGGCACCCTCCAGGACGGGGCACCCTGGCCGGGGGGACGTGTGGCTGGACACGTGGTCCGATCCGAGGGAGCAGCTTCTCGGATTACAGCGAGTGCTCATGTGGCCTGTTTTGACAGCTTGGGGCCCGAATGAATGGCGTGCTCCCAAAACGGATGGCTGTGGCCGTTCTTAGGGGCCGTTTCGCTTTACAGTGAATAGTGCTGGCCACCGGCTGGTTGCTGAAATCCCAAGGAAGCCAGGCTCTGGTGGCAGGAGGAGGAGGGAATGGGAGGCACAGGGTGTCCTCGAACCTCTGGAAGAGTCGGGATGAATGCGTTGCCGTTGCTGCTTCTGGTGCTTTGGGAGGAAGCCACTGTGGAGGCCGCCCCCCCCACCCCTCCCCGATCTCAGTGCTCCCTTAGCCTCCGACGTGACACTGGCCAAGAGCCACAGACAAGAAACACGACTGGTAAGAGCGTTGGGAGAAAAAAGAAACAAGGGCTGCACAGAGCAGCCGGACACGGTCCTTTCGCTTGAAGAGCTGAGTCTCAGGGCGCCCGGGGGGGAGGCTCCGTGTCTGACCTCAGCTCAGCTCATGATCTCAGAGCTTGTGGGTTCGAGCCCTGCACTGGGCTCTGTGCTGACAGTGTGGAGCCTGCTTGGGATTCTCTCCCTCCCTCTCTCTGTCCCTCACCACTTGTTTGCGCGCGCACACACACACACACACTCTCTCTCTCTCTCTCTCTCTCTCTCCCCCCCCCCCCCCCCCAACGAACAGCTCAATCTTTTCCCAAAGAGCCGGAACATACACCACGATCACTCGGTTGGGCTGGGAAGCCTATCCCCATCACTGAGGCAGAAACATGAGCTCTGTGCTCAAACGGTCACCCCCGCTTTCAAATGGTCACCAGCAAGCAATGGGAAGCTGTCTGGCCCACCAACTTCCAGCACCATGCCGGTCACTTCCCAACCGTGCCGCCAAAGGACAGAGGGCGAGGCCGCACGCGAGGGGCCATACGGCGTGGCACCAGGGGCAGCAGTGGGGGCCGGATAATCAGACTGCCTGCATTCGGGCCACGCCTCTGTCGTCGGGGCAAGGCGCCCGGTCTCCTGAGCCTAAAACCGGGGCCGTGCTAGCTCTTAGCCCCCACAGGTGTCACGGACACGAAATGAGGCAGCACGCTCAGTGCCGGGGACGCGGCGCGTTCTCAGCCAACATCAGCTGCCGTCAGTCCTGCTGGAAGTGGTTCTGGCTACAGAAGTGGCCGTGACGACGCGCACTCTTTGGACAGAAGACGCTGTGGTCCGCACCCTGTGCGTAAGTCCCTCTGGCCTTCAAGGCTGCCGCAGCCGCCCACAGCATGTCACCAACACCCAGGAGGAGGGGACCCCCGAGGAGGACAGGACTACCCTTCCTTGCTTCTGCCGTGAACACAGACTTGGAAATTTACGCTCCTGCAGAGTTCCCCAAGAGGCTGTGTGCCCTCATGTTTACTTTTGAGAGAGAGAGAGAGAGAGAGCAAGCAAGCGGGGGAGGGGCAGAGAGAGAGGGAGACACAGAACCCAAAGCAGGCTCCAGGCTCTGAGCTGTCAGCACAGAGCCCGACGCGGGGCTCAAACCCACGAACCGTGAGATCATGGCCTAAGCCGAAGTCAGATGCTCAACCAACTGAGCCCCCCAGGCGCCCCTATTCATACTGTTCTTAAATGTTTTTTCCCAGCCCCAAAGACGTCCTTCCACAGCCAGCAAAGCATCCAAGGATCCCTCGCAGAGGGTGACTGCCACTTTCAGAGCGTTCCTAAGTGAAAACATGGACCCGGAGCTGGTGTCCCCAAAGCCCTCTGTGGCTCTGAGGCCCAGACCCACAGAAGCCATGCCCAGATTCAACGACATCACCAGCGGGCTTCAACGATATCACCAGTGAGCCGTCTGAAAACAAACGGACAAGACCCCAAGTCAGACATTCTAGAATACGGTCAGCCTAAAAGCCGTCGAGCAACGATCTTATTGGTCAGAAGGATGGACGTAGTATTTGAGGCCCACAGAGTCACCGTAGCAGAGCAGGGAATCTGGGAAGCAGGTGCCTGCCTGGGGTTCCCCATAAGAAGTGGGGCTGACATCACTTTCAGGGATAAGGTAACCCAGGTGGAAGTCCTCCTCTCTCTTGCCCTGAAGGTGGTCAGGGTGGAAGGGGCTTAATTAGACCCTAAAGATATAGTCAGAGAAAGGCATATGGATGCCCACAGCCGAGTGTCACAGGCCACCCGTCAGCCTGTCCAAGACGACCCGGTGTTGCCCATGACACGTCACCCACGACACGTATCTTTCAAATATACGTTATTGGCGCAAATAATAAAAGGTGTTTGGGGATGATATTAGAAGGATGTCATCAACGTCTCCTCATCCACTCTTTCGGGAAAGAGGAGAACCGACCATCCAAAACGTCAGACTTGGCTTGGAGGCATTTGTGGACTCACACTGAACTGGGTCTGTCAGAGATTTCAGAAATCATGTCAAAGCAAAACGGCAGAGTTGAATTTTGACACATTCCCCACGAAAGGATCCAGTTTTCCCACCCTGGCCTCTCACTCGGAGTGCGCCACGTTCTCTTACACCTCCGCGCCTTGGCACGTGTTGTTCACACTGTTCCAGAGCCCTCTGTGGCTTCCGCACACCCGGCACGCAGGCACTCTGCTCAGAAACGCTCCCTCCCTGGCGACACCTTCCCTCCCGTGCCCGAGGCACCCTGGGGCTGCTTTCCTTGGCTTCTCTACCCTGAACACATGCGTTACAGACATCAGCTCGTTACTTGGGTAAACTGACAGCCGACTGGGTTCACGGAGGACCTCCCGGTAGTCCATAAATTCTTAAGAGGACAGACCATGCTCTCCCATGACTGTGTCCCCCAGCAATGTTACGCACGGGTGCCCAGCACAGGTGTCCTAGAACTGTGCTATGTGTCACTGTGTTATGTACTTGGGTTTTGGTCGATTGGAAAGCTGCTCATCGTTTAGACTCAAATATCGATTGTCTGGGGGCACATATCAATCAACGGTGTGGATCTCAAATGATACTCGCACTTGGGGATAATGTGGAAGATGTTCTAGCAGCTAGAACAGTACTTGATACGTAGCAAGTGCTCCATGAGCATGTGTTGAATGAATGAATGAGCGTAAACTATCAACAACACAGGTTATTATGGAGTGTTAGTTCTGACGAACTGTGAGGGATGGGGCGCCGGGGTGGTTCAGTCCGTTAAGCGTCCTACTTCTGCTCAGGTCATGATCTCATGGTTCGTGAGTTCGAGCCCACGTCGGGCTCTGTGCTGATGGCTCAGAGCCTGGAGTCTGCTTCGGATTCTGTATGTCTCTCTCTCTGTCCCTCTCCCGCTCATGCTCTCTCTCTCTCTCTCTCTCTCACTCAAAAATAAACATTAAACAATGAAAAATGTTAAAAAAGGAACTGTGAGGAATACATGTAAATACAGTTGGTACTGACAAAGTCAAAATCAATGTATTACCCATAAGTTAATATCAATATAAAATTCCAGGAGAACATATTCTACAAGTATCCTTCAAATACATCAACAGTCACATTTTTTTTTTTTAATTTGAGAGAGAGAGAGAGAGCGCGCGCAAGGAGGAGAGGGGCCAAGGGAAGACAGAGACAATCTGGGGCTCGATCCCACGACCCTGGGATCATGACCTGAGCTGAAATCAGAGTCAAAGCCTCAACCGACTGAGCCAACCAGGCGCCCCCGACAGAATCACATTTTAGTGAAATGCTGGGATTTTACCAGATGCTCGTGGGTTTCTTTTTAGCACAGATGATTTGGATTCAGAGTTTTCAGCAAAGCGGACCCTCTGTATTGAACGCACAGATCATTCGACATTTCACTCATTCTCCGTAACTTCTGGTCACCCTCTATTCCCAGACCTTCCCAAGAAGGAAATAAGTAATGGTCACCTAACAACAGAACAGTTGCATTGGCGTTTGGGGCAGCGCTATCCCAGCGTGATCTCTGGTGGGTCAGCACCATCCAGGAGAGGTTTAGAAACACAGCTTCCAGGCCCCGCCTCACCCCTGCGGAGTCCGGACCTCTAGGGGTGGGGGCTCGGGAAGGTGGGTGTCAGCCAGGCCTCCACGCGATCCTTCCGGCGCTAACATTCGAGAGCAATGTCTTTGCAGGCAGAATCAAAGGCTCAGTAGAAGTTCTCCAGTCCATAAAGTAAAATGTCAACTGTTACACGCTAGGGAAGGGCACTATGAACATATAGGGCCGGGGGTCCCCAGCCGGCAGGAGGGCCACTGTTCCGGGGGACAAAGGAGGCACCCAGGGACTTCTAGACTCATGAGGAAGAGGCGCAGCCCGGGATGTGTCTGACGCACAAAACTCGTTGGCTGTCACAACACCACCCCCCGCCCGCCCCGGTCCGCGTCCCACGCCAATATTACCCCCGCCTCATTTCCTCTCCACAGAGATAGCTCTGTTCGGAGAAAGTCTGCGGGGCCAGCAGCGGGTGTAACAGCTGACCCGCCCTGCTTATTAGAATCACCGACTCCAAGAATCATCTCCACCGACGGCCAGCCTTTCTGTTTAGCGCCAGGTTGACCCAAGATGGTCATGGCCGCTGGGAAACTTTGACTCTTCTTCCTCCCAGGGGCCCCGAGAAAGCCCCTTCGATGGTGGCGACAGCAGGACGAAGCTGGTGTGATTTCAGCTTCGGACGCGGACGGGCCGGTGTGACGGCCGCGTCCCCGCCGTCGGGGGGTCCCGATGTCGGACGACGCCCGTATCGGCCGGCGCGGCTGAGCAACGAAGGTTCACCCGCACGGATGCACTGGGTGCCAGGGAGGTCCCAGGAGGCGCTTTGTCACACGCAGCTCGCCACGGCCCCCGGCCCTCCCAGAGGGTGCCCCGGAGAAGCTTTCAAAGCAGACAGCCCCTCTGTTAGCAGCTCTCTTCCAGCCGCGGTGGGCGAGGGAATGAGAGAGGGAACGTCCGATGATTACTTCCTTATGGCCCTCACATTCTTCAAGTATATTCCCTACACCCGCTGGAACGCTGCTGCATTCTTGAGTCCTTCCTTCCCTTTCAGAGCACTGTCTTGTATTGACACGCCGCTAAAAGGACACAGGAGCAGGACCGGCCTCCCCTCCCTCCGCGCGCACCCCTCCTTCACCATGGCCGTGCTCTCTCCACGCCCGCCGTGCCTTGTTCTCTTTCTAAGAATGCAATAAACATTTCAGCACGATCTTTTCAATCCACATTATTTATAATATTCTGAACATCCATCGAGCCTGGCCAGAACCGCTAAGCAATAAATCAAACTTAGCAACAACAAAAAAAGGAAGGATTGGGGGGTGGGGATCACCCTTTGGCGAGGCTAAAGCCTGAGCCGGCTCATTCCCCAAAGGGCTTGGTTATGTTAGGAAAACCGAGATGGGGATGAGACTCGGGGTTTAGAATGACATGCAGGCAGGAACTCGAATCTATAGGCGTAATCGTCACTTTGTATAAATCTCAAACAAACCTACCTCTCAGGGGTGTCGTGGGGATAAATGAGATACGTGGGAAGCACTCCTTTCTGGGTCCGAGAGGTCATCTTCTTGGAATGAAGAGGCTGAAAGCCCTCCTCCTCTCCTGGGGCTCCAGTCCTGGCTAATTACCATCCCCGCCACAGGTTCAGATGCCATAGGGGGGAGCCCTGAAGCGGGGGGCCTTGGGGGCGGAGCTGAGCAGGTGATGTGTTAATGGCGGCCTGGCCACTAGGGCCCGGCTCGGGTGGCCACCCTCGGGGCGCCACCCCCGACCCCCCACCACGCTCCCCCGCCCCCACCGGTGGGGACCAAGCCAGGCCACATGCAGCCAGAGGCCTGTCCCTGGAAGGATTCTGCTCCTGGCCGGCGGTGGGGGGCGGACACCCATGTCCCACACCCATACTGCATGGCGCTAGGCAGGTTTACACAGTCTGCCCTTCTCACAGAGGCAGCATCTGGCTGGAGAGCTCGCCGATGATTTCAAAATTTATCTAAACAAACGTGGCGGCCAGCGGAGGCTATTGGCTAATTGCGTAATTGGCCTGAGGCCTTGCTGCCTGGGCGATTTCCCACTCGTTCCGAACGTCTCGCACTGGAAATCCAAGCCGCCCGGCCTTGCCGCGGACCAGGCGTGTGTTTACGTGGCTAGACCTCAACTTCGCGGCTCTGCGGCTGTGGAGTCAGACGGGCTCTGCAACCCGCCGTCAGTGGTCCCCTTCTGACGGTTTCCTGCCTCTCCATCCTTGGGCGGTGGTTCTGAATGTGAGACCGGAGTTGCTGAGTCACAGCCCACGCCGTGTCACCAGGGTCTCATGCTGGTTCTGGGGAAATGACCATAACCGGCGGGTCACGGGACTTCTCCGCAGGGAAGCAACTCTTCTTCCGAAAACGGTCAAACGTGCCAACCAGTTTAGCCCCACCAGCCCACCACTTTGCATTTCCACCTCGTCTGGCCTTGCTGTAAGACCGACGGGCCGTCCTGTTCAGGTTCACCTGCTTGCCGGACTCGGTGACTGTAAGGTTGCGAGCAATGTTCTAGAAGGTTCAGCACTGGCGTGGCCGTGTTCGTCACTTGTACCAGGAAGTGTCCAAAAAAACCCCCAAATTTATGGATGATTTCCATATGTGCTTTAAAAAAGTCTTCTAAAATACGTTTTCTTTATGACCTCCCTAGGGCACAGGAACCACCGAAGTCTTTATTCCGTGACCGTGACAGTCAATGATCTGTTCACAGTGTCCACTTCCTTTGCTCCCGATGACACAGACACCCTCCGCCTCTCCAGCCCATCCAGCCCGAGGGGCTGACCCAGACCTCTCGGGTCTCTTCGACTTCTCTCCCTTGGCTGTTGCCTCCCGGGCCGGACTTTTCTACCCGCAGACCTGCCCGCCTCCCCATCCCTAAATGGAGGGCTGGTCTAGGAGCCACTGCTCTCTGCCTTTCCCACCTTCAACCGTTTACACACGCTATCTTCTTGCCTTTACTCATGTGGTGTCGGGGACACGTACGGTTAGGCCCACGGCTTTAGAGCCAGACTGCCTGGGTTCAAATCCCGACTGCCCCACTTCCCATCTGCGTGGCTGTGGACAAGCTACTTACCCTGTCCGTGCCTCGCCCGTAAAATGGGGATAATAGTAGAACGTATGTTGCACCGGCTGTGGTTTCGGTAACGCAGCAAGTGCTCAGTAAACATCTGTCTTTCTCATTATTAAGGCTTTACCAGACACGTTTCATGGTGTGCCTCCAGCCCCTTCAAATGGGCTCTGTTTCGACCCAGGCTGTGGTTGGGGGTGAGCCCTGGCAGTCACAGTTTATACGCCATGATCACGCCCATCAAGCCACGGTGACTTGGGCATACAGAGGTTAGCTAATCCACAGCCTGGCCAGCAGCTTCTGACCCAGCACGTGAAGCTGAGTTAAGAAAAAAGATTCTTTTCTCCTTCTGAACTAGGAAACATGGGGCAACCCAGACTTGCTAGGTCCTTCTTGCTTCCAAATGGTGTCGTGCGTCCTCATGATAAACGTACCTAGATGATGTGAGTGGTTCTCTTCTCTTTTTTTTCCCCGGCCAAAAGCACCCCCAAAGGACAAAAGCTTAACTACTGTATCTCTCACATATGTCCCACTGCAGGTACACGCACTTAAAAGACAGATTTTGACGAAAGGGATACATTTCTTGTTGCAAAATTTGGGGTCACTGGCAAGATGGCCGGAAAGTTTTCTGTCACTTTTGACACTAGACCTTTTAGGCCATCAGTGAGATATCTAGGACATGAATGAAATCGGTTTAATTGACTCCTATTTCAAATCCAGGTCCTACAATGCCTGTAGGTTTAATTGGATAAAAGTCTTTTTTTTTTTTTTTTTTTTAATTGATGGATAGTTGACAGCATAAAGTCTTTATGAGTTAAGGTGAGTCCAGAGCCAACTCCTTTCTGGTTAACTTCTCCGTCACTCTGGAGAAATGTCCCTACTACCATTTCTCAAACGACGAAGTGGAGCTTTCTGGAGCACCCGATGTGGGTGGAAATAACATCCATCCATCATTAACCCACTGTATGCTGGGTGCCATGCTAGACACTGGGAATAGGGCAGTGGTCAAGATGGACCCGATACATGACCCCAGGGGATTTATATGCTAATGGGGGAGGCAGACAGACATTCAAATAATCCCACAAATCACGATGGATGTTAAGAATAGAAACAAACAAGGTACTATGATAAGAAGTATCTTAACGCAGTGGTCAGGCGAAGGATCCAGTCACCAGCAAAGGTGGGCAAAGGCCACAGGACACCTGAGGATTTCACGGCATGGCAAGAAAGACACTGTGGTTGGAACGGGCCAATGGGAAGGAGAGAAATGAGGATGTGTTTGGTAAGAAAGCCAGGGGCTAAGGTCTGCAGGGCCTCGGGGGTCACGGGAAGGAGCTGGGTTCTATTCTGAGTACAAGGGAAGCCACTGCTAGGTTTATGTAGGGAGTGGCAGCATCTCATTTATGTTATACAGTCATTTGGGTCCAGTCTCTGTGTACAAGTAAAGTCAACAAGACCGTTCTGAGAGAACCAACACAGCATCCAGGTGGGAGAGTGGAAGCGGGTGGTGGTGGTGGAAATGGAGGGATTTGAAAGGCAGTTTAGAAGACAATTACCAGGCCTTCCTTTTGGGTAAGAAAGGGGGCCGTGTGAAAGGAGAGGAAACGATTTCTATCTCGAATAACGGGTCAGTGGGGTGCCATTTACTGACACGGAGAAAACCAGGGGCTTCTGGGTAGGCTGCGAGGGATTTCAGTTGAGATCTCAAATAAACCTTTGGGCGTGCAGCGGAAATCTGGAGCTCAGAAGACAGGTCTTGGTTGGTGATGGTGGTGGTGATGGTGACAGATGGAAAGGCCAAAGAGCTTTGGGGGGAAAGGTCACGGGAGGTGCAGAGCAGCAGGGACGGAAGAGCAGCAGGAGGACGTTAGGGCAGATGGCGGAGCGAGGGGACGCCGAGCTCATTAGGGACTTTGGAGACTAGGGCCAGGGGTGGGTGGAGGGAGGGCCGTGCCACTACCCGCTGAGCACAGCAGCAGTAGCACCAACTGCCGAGGGTCCACTGTGTGCCAAGCACTGTGCCCACCGTCTCAGATACGCCATTTCTGTCACCATAAGAGTCCTGCAAACCGCTATCGTCAAGACGATGAGGACGACGGTGACCATGACCATGATGAGGAGGAGGAGGAGGACAACGGTGGAACCCAACGCTCAGAACAGTTAAGCGACTTATCTAAGGTTTCAAAGCTCCTCAGTGTTGGGGACTGAATGCAGGTCTGACTAGCTCCAATGGTCATAGTCCTGAAGACCATGCAATAACGTCGAGACTGTACGTGACTACAAATACCAATGACACACCTTCCAAGCCATCTTCTCTGCTTCCGCTGCCGGCTGTCTCATTCTAGACAAACAACTATGGACTTCTCACCCTCTCCCTGCCGCAGAACAATCCAGTGTCCCACTTCTGGCAGCCAGGTCAACCCTCTTCCCAAATGTCAACTCAAAGCCTAACCATATGTGTTCCTTGCTTTCCCTTCAAGAACCAGAAGAGACAAAATTAGTTACTTGCAGATGATGGAGCGCCAACCTGGAAATAACAAAATAACCAATGGAAGACCTATCTGAACTAAAGAGGCCAGTTAACAAACACACTGATAGACCTCGACCCCTTTCTTACGAACCAGTCACAAACCACGGAAGACACGATGAGAAAAATTTACTAATAACCATACTCGTGAATGGAGAACAAAGGAATTCACAAAAATGGACAGGGCTGATATTTTGGAAATTCCGTAACCTTACTGAGGGCCATAAAGGGAAATCCAAATAGAGAGAGAGAGAGAGAGAGAGAGAGAGAGAGAGAGAGACATATCCCATATTCCTGGAGGGGAAGATTCAATATCATGTGTGTGCCCATCCTTTCCAAACTAACATCAACGTTCAATTTGGTTATAATAAAAATAACAACGGACTGTTTCAGGAACCTGCCCAAATACTGTGAGCAACCAACTCACAGTCTCAGATACACTGTCTGTTCCCATTTTGCAGATAAGGCACCCGGGGCTCGGGTGAAGGAAGGTGGAAAGTATTCGAAGGAAATTCACATGGAGGCACAAAACGATAATTGCATGACATCTGCTGCAGTTGTGTGTGGACGTGTGAGGCAGGAGATAAGGGTGGGGGCTGTAGATCCCAGGGGGCCCCAAGTGTTGCCACCTGGAACTTGGGTCCTGGGGAGTCTCCGGAAGGTTGAGCAGAGAGCGGTGGTGGTGGAGGGAAGGGCCAATGAGAACAAGTCCATGTTTTTCAAAGCTCACCCTGGTGCCTGTGTGGGGAAGGCACTGAAAGGGGGCAGAACTGCAGACAAGGAGGTGAGTCAGGAAACAGAAGGATCCAGAAGGGATGACAGGAGTCTGAAAGATAGAAGGAAGGGGGCACACGGCTTCCACAGACCCTGAAGAGGGAGGAGAACCATCACAAGTTTGGGTCACATTGGATGCTGAGCGAGAGGGACGAGCCAGGCGCAACTCCTGAGGGTTTGGCTTGAGAAACGGAACGGTCGGCAGGCTTGTTCATCAAAATAGAAAACAGAGGAGGAAAAGCAGGGCTGGCGAGGATCACAGGCCCAAGTTTGGACATCTTGGGTATTATGTCCAGCAAGTTTTAACAGCACAGTATTGCTTTTCTTCCACCGGGATTGTAGAGAACATGTCTTTTGAGCTCGCAAGTCACTGGGGGGAAATTTCCTATTTGGGTTGGGGGTTGGCGGTTGGGGGCAGGCCTCTATCTACTTTAAATATCCCAAGTGTGACACAGATGCATATACTTTGGAGTAGCTCTAAAAGTGATAAAAGGCCTTGGGGGTGGGTCCAGCCTCAACAGCTGGTAAAGGCCTCCCAGGCAAGGGGAGTCTTTGGGGTCTTCTTCCCATGCTCCTGCGGAGGCGGAGTCCAATACCACTTCTCCATTTCCCTCCCTCTACCCCAAGACTCCCAGATCGTCATTGTATGTTTCTATACATTTGCGAAGGTTTTCGCTGGTGCTTGACGCCATTTTCTTACTACAGTCCCTCCTCTTGGACGTCCTAGTGTGTCTCTTCATTCATTACAGTCCTTCAGACATTATATGGTTTCAAAGTATGGTAAGACAGTTGTCAACAGCAAGGCACGTGATTGGAAGCCATGCTTTTAATCAATGACACATTAGTGTCTCCAGGTGCTGTTTTCTTAACTTATAACCATCTTCATCACCCTGATCCTTAGACTTAGCCGTTTATCACAGTGTACAGAAAAAAAGGTCAGCCAAAGGAAAGCTAGCTTCTCTATTTGACACTCTTTTGGCCAACCTATCGGCCAGGAAGAGCACAATTGAGACGCTCTCGCTCATCTATGGCGGAATTTCCAACTGAAAGAATCTGGAGGGGCTATCCAGGCAAGAATTGCACTTGCGAATTTGAATACGTGAACTGAGAGAGTCGCTTTACGGGGATGAACTTTGTTTTTCTGTGCCCAAACTACAGAAAGGCATGTGTCTGTCTGTCCTCTGGCAAATGGGGATCCAAGACACCAGCACAGGTGGACGTAGAAACTAGGTAGGGGCTCTAGTCAGGGGAAGGCAGTCCAGGAAATCGGACAGGTATCCTCAACAGGGAAAACTTGGGGTGTTCACAAGTATGGATTCCCCAAACTGACTGTGACCCCAGGTGATGAGCATCTGAAAGAATATGGATTTTATGAAGCTCACGGAATGGCCCGTAGTAACTTCTGAACCCCTTCACCATCACAGACTATCTTTTACTCCGACAAAACGTTGTGGATCGTTAGAAATGGCTTTTCTTATATTAAGAAGGAGTTTTCTTCCTTTATATAAATATTTAACCTTCTGTGTTTGCAATAAAATTCTCAGAGTTTTCATTTCATGGGGTTAAAATATAAACTCAAGCAGAGCGTTCACCACGGTGACCTAAATGTAGAGGTTTTGCTTTGAATGGCCCTCTTCATTCTATAAGCTTGACCTGTACGCGCCTTTTAAAATTAAAAACAATTTTCTTAAGCAACGACGTGTTTCCAGTAACTTCTGTCTGTGGGGATTACATTCTAGTTCATTTTCTGGAATCATTTTCTTAATCAAACGCAAAATGGCGGTCCCTTCGGCGAAGCCTGGTGGAAACGGTACCCTGAATAACATTCGAGGGTTTTCTTTTGAAGCTGAACTCTGGCAATTACTGTACTGGAAAAGGCTGTTTTACGACGGTGCATTTCTTCAGGAGAGGAAATGATTTTTGAGAATACTGAAGCCTTTTTTATTCTAAAGCAGGCCAGCAACACCTGTACACAATCTTTGTAGACAACAATAAGACTTTTTCTGAGGTCTCGTGTCATGACCATTTAATTTAATAGCTCTGAGAGTTTACACAGGACACTAATACCTCAGTTAGCTGGCAAGATTGGCGAACTGGGGATTCCAGTTAACTTAATTTTTCCATCAACTAATAGTAACCCATTTATACGCAATGAAATTTCCTCAGCAGGATATGGGGGATCTGGACATCTCTTTTCAGGTATGGACAACTGTTATGTTTTGTCTCTTGGTTTGACATTTTTTTTAGAAGAAAAAAAAAGCGGCATTTTCCCCCCCTTCATAAATCTTCACATTAATAAACCAATAATCAAGCACATGTGAGAGACCTCACCAAAAAAAAAAGAAAAAAAAAAGGTTAAATTTAACACTGATAGTCTCCAGATAAAGAAAATAAACCGAGGGAGGAAAATAAAATATATTCCTCTCAATCCACGGTAGTGTTCATTTTCACATGCTAGGCATCAGTGTGCACCCGGGGGACACAGAGATAAACAATACATGTTTTTTTGGGCCTTGGAGGCTCACAGTTTATATGTAGAAGAAGTTGAGAACTTCAGAAGATACGAGAAATGACAAGTGTTTAAACATTTTTTTTCCTTTAAAAGCATAAAAAGCTACTCTTGCTTTTGAAAAGTCATGGCAAATGAAACGTTCTCTTTGTAATAATTAGTGAAAAGAAAATAAATTTAAGGTTGCCCCTAGATCTTTTCACCAGCAGAAAATAAGGACTGGTTTTATATCTGGACTTCAGCTTAGCAGAATTGGAAAGCTTCAAAGGGTCTTAGAAATGTAACAGGTAAGTGGAGAAAAGGAATGGAAAGAACTTTCTAGTTTGACTTGCCCGGGGCCCAAAGACCACTGGCTGTCCTCAGTCTCCCTAGTTTCTGAAGTCTGCGGCTGTCTTTTAATTAACAGATGCAAAGTCATTCAAAGTCATGGGTGGGGCTTGGTTTCTTTCCTCAGATGGTTTCCAGCAGGCAACCTTGGCCTCAGGATCTTGAGTTTTCTGGGATGCTAGGTTCCATTCTCCCTGCTTCTCAGGCTTCACCCCGCTGGAGAACCTGAGCCAGTGGTTCCGGGATGGGGGCTCAGAAATTTGTATTTTTAGTGAGATTATCATGGGATTCTTATCATTAAGGAAATTTGGAAAATATGCCCCTGGGTAACATCATTTGCCTAAGATATTTGGGGGTGGGGAAGGGGGCAGGGGGGAGGGGGTGCTGGGAGGGAAGAGCAGATTCCCAGGCCCCAAGACCTGGAGAATCAGGTTCAGTAAGCCTGCGGTGGGGCTCTGCAATCAGTATTTGCAAATTTCAACATGCAATTCTCACGCATGCCTCATACAAATGGTTGCCAGGAACATTGCCCTTGGTGCTAAAGACTTTGCCAAACCCTGTCCTGCTAGTGTTGGACACAAAACAACCAGAATCAGGGGCGCCTGGGTGGCTCAGTCGGTTAAGCGTCCGACTTCGGCTCAGGTCATGATCTCGCGGTCCGTGAGTTCAAGCCCCGCGTCGGGCTCTGTGCTGACAGCTCAGAGCCTGGAGCCTGTTTCCGATTCTGTGTCTCCCTCTCTCTGACCCTCCCCCGTTCATGCTCTGTCTCTCTCTGTCTCAATAATAAATAAACGTTAAAAAAAAAATTAAAACAAACAAAAAAAACCAACCAGAATCAGGAGAAAGCCCTGTAGAGGTCCAAAGCACTGACGCAAAGCGTGGGCATCTGGAACGTCCCCGTCTGCATCCAGAATGTCCGGGTCCACCCGGGGCTCTTCCTGCTTCCTGCGGTTCCTGATCTGACCTCTATGAGCCATTTCTCCAAGGCCCGCCTCCACCAGCCCGGGTTAAGCCCAAAGCATCACAGACAACAAGATGCTTGTCTGTCCCCATACAGGGGCAGACCTAGGAGGCCAATGGGTGCAACTCTGGTAGACTGAAGTAGTGACCGCCTCGGGGAAAAGTGGCAAAATGTCTTTTGGAATGGTCACAGCTCGGTTATATCATGCCTCAAAGTCACAAATGAAACGATGACACATCCCACTGCCTGGTCATAAATGAACACACTGTTTACTACAAATTCTGCTGAAATAAACCTGTCTTCACGTACAGTTGCTAAGGCATTTGTGCTTAGAAAAATAAATACTTTAAAGACAAACAATACCTTCACATTTTCCCTTCAAAAAAATGACTAATGTACTAGAAACTTGTGAGACGCCGTAACGAAATTTTTCTGGAATCCCCATCCTCCTGCATCTCACACTTGCTAGTCACGGCATGGACCTCTCTGGGAATGCCAAGGGAAATATCAGACTTGGTAGGGCTAAAAAAAAAAAAAAAAAAAAAATAGGGCAAGATCATAAATGGGGTGAACAACTCCACTCGAATGCTTCCCCGTGAAGTCAGTCCGCGTTTCATCCAAGCGGTCAAACTGCAGAAGCACCCTAGCAATTCAGCTGTCCTGATTTCGAACCTCTGCCAGCCTGGATCGAGTCTGCAACTTAACTATTCAGTATGAAGACAAAGTCGTGTACCTGTGAGCACAGGCTTCTCCGAAAGAGAGAAGGCAAGGTACATGTTTCGCCCCCGCCCCCCACGCACTGATCTCTGACTTGTAAATATCCTTGCAGGACACAGGAAGACGATATTGTCTGCTGCGTTAGGGTGGGCAGTTACAAAAAAAATATATATATAGGGGTGCCTGGGTGGCTCAGTCGGTTGAGCGTCCGACTTCGGCTCAGGTCATGACCTCACAGCTCGTGAGTTCGAGCCCCGTGTCGGGCTCTGTGCTGACAGCTCAGAGCCTGGAGCCTGCTTTGGATTCTGTGTCTCCCTCTCTCTCTGCCCCTAACCCACTCGCATTCTGTCTCTGTCTCTCTCAAAACTAAATAAACATTAGAAAAAATTAAAAAAAAATATATATATATATCCTCTTGAACACCGCCAGAGCTGAAGATTCTTATGTGTGAATAGGACAAATGGTTCTTTTTCAGTTTGGAAAGAGAAAGCACCTAAAAAAAAAAAAGGTTTGGTGGGGAGGCTTTGCCGTGGTATTTCACCTCAACACATCTTTCAAGTCTGATGGCTTGTAAGCTCACGGCTTTGGTTCTGGTCTTCAGCCTTCAGACAACTCTAAGCTGTCCGCAGCAGCTGCAGAGGCTGAGTCTTTAAATGAAATAAAGAAATAATTGCTTCGGGGAACAAAGGGAGGAGAAAAAAAAAAAGCCCCGTTAGCTGAACTACACGGCCCCTTGGGAGTGTGTGTGGTATGTGTTCCTGATTAATATTGTGCAGTGTGGTCAAAAGGAATCCCTGAGCGATCCCAGAGCGTCAGAAAAAGTGTGATGTGGTCAAAAGAGAGGGTTTCAGAAGCATACCTGGGCTCAAATCTCAGCTCTGCCACTGATTAGCTACGTGACCTCGACAAAGGGCCTTGACCTCTTGGGGTCTTCACTGCTTATCTGCAATATGGGAATAACACGACCCACTACCTCGAGGGGACGTGGTGAGGACTGGGGAGGATGAGGTATGCGGTGTGCTGATTTTGCTGAACAGCAAACTGAACGGTGCCCAGGTGGGGAGCCGAGTGGTGCACGGGGTCCCTGGAAAGGCTCAGGGATGGGACGTGCCAGGTGGTGCCGAAGGCAGAGCTAGAAATAGAGGGGCTGGTTAAACAAACTTGAGCACCGTGATACCCCAGATCCCCTCTGTCACCCCACACAACCAGGCAGCCACCCCCCCACTATGCTCTCGGGAAAGGTGCAGTGGAGAGTGGACCACGGGAGTTGTGAACACGGGGGCGGCAGGCCCAGGAGGAAGAACACATTAGGGGAGAGGCTGAAAATAGGGAAATTAAATAAAAGGTTCATGCGGAACGGTGAGCTGGCTTTCCCCCGCCTCTGTCAGGCTCCCGGGTGCCACCGGCTAAACTTCTACTCTCCAGGCCAGAGACCATAGGTTTCCTCTCAGCAGAAAGGGGCCAACCAAAGAGAAAAGAGAATGGATACTAACATTTGGGGGCCCCAATGAAATGATGAGGTCCTTCCCACTCTGATAATCCTCTGGAGTGACCTGCAACTCAACAGACCCCACCCCCCGCATACGAGCTGTCAGCACAGAGCCCCACGCAGGGCTCGAACCCACGAACCAGGAGACAGATCAGTGACTTGAGCTGAAGTCGGATGATTAACCAACTGAGCCACTCAGGCGCCCCTTTGGTGCCGCGTTCTCAAACATGAGCAGGTTGCCAAGCATCACTAGACATCTGACAAGAGAGAAAAAGGGAACAGAACCCCCAAATCACCCCCCGTTCTCTCTGCCAAACCCCACCCCCTAAAAAAACAGAAGAAGGAATTGAGAAGATAAAAGCAAAGAACAGAAGGCAGCGACCAAGAAACACTAATTAATATCCTCCGAGCTACAACACGTAACAAAATATTTTGTGTCTATGAAGCCAGAACTGAGCAGCATTTAAAATCAGAAAAGCCGAGCTACAAAACTAAGACAGCAGCAATAAAGAAATTCAAGGGAAGGATCTGAAGAAGCAGTTGAAGAAAGGTTCCAGAAAAGAACAAAAAGACAAAGAAATGAAAAACAGGAGAGAAAAGAAGGAAATCAATAAATTAAGCCAGGAGACCCAATATCCAACAAGGAACGTAGAACGTACCAGAAGGAAGGAAAGGAAGAAGAGAGAGGAGGTACTTGTCAAAGCTCCAATAGAAGAAAAAATGTCCTGAGCAGAAGGACATGAATTCCAGACTGAAGGGTCCATGAAGTACCCAACGCCGTAACGGGGGTGGGGGTGGAAGGAAGTTACCCAGAGTCCTCCTGCATGAAAGTTAGACTACTGATGCTAAGGAGAAGCTCTTAAAAGCAAAACAGGACGTATGACAAGGTTCAGGAATCAAAATGACACTGGACTTCTTGACAGCCGCACTGGATGCTAGCAGACAACGACCGATGCCTTCAGCTTTGGGAGCACAAAGCGTTCTTCACCGAAAATTCTACGTGCAGTCAATCGGTTAAGCGCTCCAGACATGCACCATCTTGAGAAACGTACTTCCCAGGCCGTCTTCCTCAGAGAGCTGGCGGAGGGTGTGTGAAGGAGATAAAACCAAGGAAGAAGATACGAGCTCCGGGAAAGGGGGGCTCCAACGGGAGAGAGGGGGGACGGAGTCTCTAGGAGACGCTGAAGAGAAGCCATGGGGCAGCGGAGGTGCACGGGGCCTGGAGGGCTAGCGGTCTGGGCTGGAACAGAAGCAGGGGGCTCAGGAAGGCCGACTCCCAAGCAACATGCAGGAAAGACGGATTATCTGGTGTGCGTTTGCACCAGATCCACGAGCATTTCTTAGCTCGGTAGTAACACAGGGCCAGAATCAGGATGAGCAAAGGGGAAAGACGGCATAAGTCCAGGACAAACAAAATGTTGCACGAGGAAGGAAATCGGTGACAAACACTGATACTGTCAAAACGAAAATGCTGGGGGGCGCTTGGGTGGCTCATTTGGTTGAGCGAACAACTCTTGATTTGGGCTCAGGTCATGATCTCATGGTTTGTGGGATCGAGCCCAGCGTCGGGTTCCATGCCGAGGGTGGAGCCCGCTTGAAATTCTCTCTCTCTCTCTCTCTCTCTCTCTCTCTCTTTCTCTCTCCTTCTGCCCCACTCGCGCTCACTCTCTAAAAGTTAAAAAGAAATCTTTTTTTTTGAAGGAAAAATGAAAATACTGAATCACAATTTACCTAACAACCGTGATTACCCTCTGTTGGTGGCACAAACGGAGGAGTGTGAGTGCGTGAGGGGGTGCGGGGAGCAGGCAGTGAAAGAGCTAAAACAGTAGAAGCTAGCGGATGACATCTCAAGTTGCAATCCGATCCTATTGGTACAAGCATGTTATTTAGAAGAAAGGACATTCCTGGGGCGCCTGGGTGGCTTTGTTGGTTGAGCGTCCGACTTCAGCTCAGGTCATGATCTCAGGGTTCGTGAGTTCGAGCCCCGCATCGGGCTCTGTGCTGATGCCTCGGAGCCTGGAGCCTGCTTCGGACTCTGTGTCTCCCTCTCTCTCTGCCCCTCCCCTGCTTGCACTCTGTCTCTCTCTGTCAAAAATAAATAAACATTAAAAGAAGAAGAAGGAGGAGGAGGAGGAGGAGGAGGGAGAGGAGGAGGAGAAAGGACATTCCAGAAGAAACAGGAAGGAGGCGCTGAAAGCAGTCTTCCCTGGGGGGCTGGGCGCCAGGGGGAAGGGAGGTCACTGCTGCTTTCTGTTTTCTGGTTTGGAACGGACTCTGTACTTCTCTCTGTCTTTGCGAACTATGCCTAGACATTATTGTGACTCCTCACCAGGCCGGATTCTGTGCTCAATGCCTACCCCTGCTGCTTGCCACGGGGGTCAAGGGCAGGAACGCAGCAGGAGGAGAGCGAACGCCACCTCCATGTGGACCATGTGGACCATGTGGAATTAGCAGGTACTGGGTGCAAGAGACAGAAGAGAAACACAGGCCCATGACAGCTTCCGCTTGGTTGCCCAGCAAGCACACTGCACATGCATAAAAAATGTCAATAAGCGATCGATACGTTTTATCATAACGTGACTTTCAGGCACAGCCAAGACTGCGTTCAGTTCCTTCCCAGAGGGAGAAAAATCTCAGATCACGTTGTGCCACTGTACATGGAAAGAAGCCTCTGTTGTACGAGTCCCGGGTCTCTCTGGCTGATGTGTGTTCTTTTCAATCCAGTCCACGTAGAGTTGTCCATATCCTGACTAATGATTTGCTCACCTTCCATACGTCCTGTATATACTCGTAGATGACAATTCTGACCATTCCACTAAAAAGCTCCTGTTTGGAAAAGGGGGGAAATAGAGACCCACACTGGTCACCTGTCTAGCACACACCTTCTCACGAGGCTGTGCTGACCACCCCCCGCATGGGGGGCAGGGGGGTTCATCCCTGTCTAGGGTCCTCCGCTGGGGAGAATGTTCCTTGGCCTTTTTAAAAAAATTTGTCTAATGTTTACTGATTTTTGAGAGAGAGAGGCGGGGGCGTGGGGAGGGGCAGAGAGAGGAGACACAGAATCCGAAGCAGGCTCCAGGCTCCGAGCTGTCACCACAGAGCCCGGCGCAGGGCTTGAACTCATGAGCTGTGACATCATGACCGGAGCCGAAGTTGGACACTCAACCGACTGAGCCACCCAGGCGCCCGGCTCCTTGGCCTTTCCCACTTGACGAAAGGTCAGCTGTAAGCAGGGGATGCTGAACAGCTGTGGTGAGCAAATTCTGGGAAGAAAGGAGGAGTCCATCGGGTCCAAAAGTAGTATCTACACAAACACTGCTAATCAGCCAAATGCAGAATTTCTGGGTGTTCTATGAAATCACTGTTGAATTATACGCTTCCAGTACTGTGATAAATATTCAGTACTGGGAAAATGCTTGCCTTTCTTAAAAAGGTATGTCTCTTTTCTGTTAGGTATTATCATCATGTGACACTTTGCAGTTCTCTTTTCACGTTGGTTTTCCAGGATTCTGTTCTTGGTGCTAAATTTTTTTTTAAGTTTCTTTATTTTTTTTTTTTACATTTATTTATTTTTGAGAGACAGAGACAGAGCGTGAGCAGGGGAGGGGCAGAGAGAGAGGGAGACACAGAATCCGAAGCAGGCTCCAGGCTCCGACCTGTCAGCACAGAGCCTGACACGGGGCTCAAACTCATGAACCGTGAGATCACCTGAGCTGAAGTCGGACGTTCAACTGACTGAGCCCCCCAGGCTCCCCGTTAAGTTTCTTTATTTTTGAGGGGCAGAGAGAGAGGGGAGAGAGAGAGAGAGAGAGAGAGAGAGAGAGAGAGAGAGAGAATCCCAAACAGGCTCCGTGCCATCAGTCCAGAGCCCCACTCGGGGCTCGAGCCCACGAACCGTGAGATCACAACCTGAGCTGAGATCAAGAGCTGGACATTTAATCTTCGACTGAGCCATCCGGGTGCCCCTCTTGGTGCTAAATTTGATGTTCAAGCATGGCATTACTTGGTGGTTTGATCTACTCTATTTATGCTCTTGGCCCCATGTAAACATTTCCTAATTCTTCAGCAGCTTTGATTTTAAACACACACACACACACATACACGTACACACACACTTTATTGTAAACAGCCCCATATGTTCTTTGGAATACAGAGGTTACAAATTATAAACAAGATCTGTCCTGGGATAGAAGCTGGGCTGTCCTTGCTCAAGTTTGCTCTACAAGATTCTTAGATTCTAAGGTGGGAGAAGAAAGTAGGCTTTGGCCAGTGTGGAAGGCTTGCCGGCTGGGCAAGTCCTCATTCTTAAGTCCTGGTTAGCGGGCCAAAAACTCTGCGAGCTTATCCACTTACTTATGCCGCTGTGTATATTTGCTGTTGTTTCCAAGGAAAAGTTCTGTTTGACATTCCCCCAGCCTTGCCTTAGTTGAACTAAGGAGAAGCAGGATTGTTTTTCTCCTACGCCTCTGTGTTCCCGGGTGTCGGAAGCTGCCGGGACTCGGGAACAAGCCGCTGCTGCACATGGTCAAAGGGAGACAGCAAGCGGTCACTACACATGGATCTCGGGAGGGTGAGTGCAGAGGCATCCTCAAAGCCCAGGACATGGTCTGGAGCGTGGTGCTGGGCGCTGGGGCTTCCGTAGCTAACTGGCTCTTGAGACCCGCCCCACCAGCTAAGGTATGTCACCACCATGTGCTGGCATCTAGAGTAACAGGCACGCCAGGCCAGGGGGGCTCCTGGTTCCCGGTTCGGAGACAGAATGCTTTCCCAAGCCATGGCTCGGAATAAAAATAGAATCTGTTTATTAAACTTGTCTCTTTTCGTAACACAACACAGGCTTCGGAAAGATAACCGTGCAGCAGACACAATAAAGAGGAAGCATCACACGAAGGCTTCCTAGCGTTCATTATGGGTATTGGTTGGTTGGGCAAATTTACATTCGGTCCACCGACATTACGGAACCGAGTTGAATCGCTACATGACCGCACACCTCGGTAGCCATGTACGTCCACGTCTACTGACGGATGAGAGCAAAGAACAACTATGGATCACTTACTGCGTGCCAAGCACGGATCTAAGGGCCTATCTGTGCCTCGACTGATTTAATCATTATATGTCTGACGTCGGAGGGATTTCTCACCCTTGTTTCTTGCATTGTGCCATCCTTCTCACTAGGAGTTCTTTGTGGGCCTTGCAGTCAAGTTAGCAAGGCTCAGTGGCCAACAGCACTGTTGTAGGGGCCAGAGGACCCAAACCCTCAGTTTCCAGGTAAGGAAGGAGGGCAAAGGGGCGTTCAAGGTCACACAGCTGGTGAGGAATGGCGGGGGTTCAAATCCCCAGCCATCCGCTAGACCCCCTACATTACAAGCCCCCCACCCCCACCCCACCAAGGGAAGTCGTTTATTCCTCCCCAGTTAGGCCAGGCAGGCTTCACAGAAGGGCTAGAATTTAGAGACGAGTCTTGAAAATGAACACATCATAACTCGTGCCCATGAGAAGGGTGGGCGTAAGCAGTGAGGCGACTCCAGAGAATTCTCAAAGACCTGGTGAAGGCCCTTTGGGTCTCCCACTGCAGTGACACAGGAGAGGGGAGAGGGTCTGATCATCTGTCCGGAAACCATGATTGTTAAATATTATAATGATTTTTGGAATGAACACTGCCCGCTTCACTTTGCAAAGAACCTTTGACACATACTACCTGTTCTGAGTTCTGCAGTCACTTGCTACACGGGAAATGGGAGAAGACAAGTCACATTTTTTTTTTCACGATGTGCAAAGCTCTATGCTGCGCCCTGATGGTTCGGGAGAGCCAGAAACAGAAGAGGAAGACTCCCGAGAAGAGGAAACTTCTGGAGCGGGGAAGGAACGGCTCTTTCCCCATCATGGGCAGCTGTGGATGACGGAACATCTGAAGCCGGGTGTTTTGGAAGTCAGAGCTTTGTCAGCCTTGTGCTCTTTGGAATGGACCTCAAGGAGCAGGCTGGAAACACTGAATCACTAGGCTAAGACTTCTGGGGGCAGGCCGGGTGCACAGGGAAGGAACTCTTAGAAAAAGCCTAAAAAGAGGGAATGTGGGGTGCCTCAGTGAGGGGCATCAGGAGGAACTGGGGAGGTGGGGAATGCTAGATGTCGGTGTGCATTGTGGACCGAATTATGTCACCCCTCAAAATTCATAAATTGAAGCTCTAACTCATAATATGGACTGATTAAGGGGGTAACAAAGGTTAAATAAGGTCATAAGTGCAGAGTCCTAATCTGGTAGGGCTGGTGTCCTTATAAGGAAAGGAGACACTGGAGGGCTCTGTCTCCCTCTCCCTCCTCCACTCCCTCCTCCACTCTCCTCCAAGCAGAGGGAAGAGGGAAGGCCAAGGGAAGATAAAGCAAGAGACCTCACCAGAAATGAACCCCACCAGCACCTTGATCCTGGACTTCCCAGCCTCCAGGACAGTGAAGCCATACATTTCTGCCGTACTAGTCACCTGGTCCATGGTATTTTGTTTTCTTTTTAAAGTTTTCTTACTCATTTTGAGAGAGAGAGCATGCGCACAAGCAGAGGAGGGGCAGAGAGAGAGGGAGAGAGACAGAATCCCAACCAGGCTCCGTGCTGTCAGCGTAGAGCCCGACACAGGGCTCGAACTCAGGAACTGTTGAGATCGTGACCTGACCTGAAACCAAGAGTCAGATTCTTAACGGACTCAGCCACCCAGGCGCCCCTAGTCCGTGGTATCTTTTTACATCAGCCCCAGCAGACTCGCACAGTGAGCCGCAGCCTTGCTACTCCCCAGCCCTTGGCCAGCACTCACTCTTCTCTTGACACGCTGAGTTACCTCTTCCGCGAGACCTTTCTCATCTACCCTCGCCACTTCCTGCTGGACACTCCCGCGGTATACGAAGAGACTGTGTCTCCAAACCCATAATACTTTGACACGTAATACTCTCACCTAAAAACATAAGTCTATCGGCCCCTACTCCCCCTACTAGACTCCGAGCCCCTTGAAAGAAGAGAAGGTTTCATTCAACTTTATATGCCTAGTTCGGGCTGGTAGCAAGCATCTAGTAACTTTATGGACTGAACAAAGCAATGAATGAGTCTAGGGCATCGTTCTTACACTGGTTAATGTGATCACAGTACTTCTGGCCTCCAGTCGGGGGAGCTGGGCCACTCCTCTGGTTAGAGGCCATGCTTGCAAGTTCTTTCTCGCTGTGAATGTATGTAAACCCCTTTACTTTGAGTCTGGGTTTGCCTCAGTCAACCAGCTTTCCTAACACTTGCAGATGAAGAGACTGCAGGTAGGTGGTTCTCTAGCTGAGATCTTGGAGCCGAAGCATGGTATGAACGTAAATCACAGAAGATGAACATTCAGGGGCGCCCGGGTGGCTCCATCGGTTAAGCGTCCAACTCTTGACTTGGGCTCAGGTCATGATCTCACGGTTCATGGGATCAAGCCCCGTGTAGGGTTCTGACAATGTGAAGCCTGCTTGGGATTCTCTCTCTCTGCCCTTCCCCCACTCTCTCTCAAAATAAATCAATAAACTTAAAAAAAAAGCTTCCTTTTTTCAAAAAGAAGATAAACATTTATCTCACCTATTTTTTTATTTTTATTTTTATTTTTTTACAAATTTCCAGGGCCAAAAATTCCCCCATCGTTTCCAAATGCAAAGAAATTGGACAGAACACCTATTGGCAAAAGCATCACCACACATGACACAATCGCTTTCCTTTTCAGGCATGAGTTCACTTTCCCAAGAAGAGAGCCATTTACAAACCCAAACCCAAATCACAAATGTCAGTTTTCCTGACCTGCAGTTACTTCTGATGCAACCATTTTTTTTTCTTTGACATTTCAGGTGAGGTGGTCAGACATGCCCTCTCTTAAGCCATCTCCGGTATCTTTGAAAATTCTGCACAACTTCAGGCTCTTACTATGACTGCACGGAGATGCTTACGTTTTTGTTTTAAATGTTTGTTCATTTTTTTTTAAATTTTTTTTTTAACGTTTATTTATTTTTGAGACAGAGAGAGACACAGCATGAACGGGGGAGGGGCAGAGAGAGAGGGAAACACAGAATCGGAAGCAGGCGCCAGGTTCTGAGCCATCAGCCCAGAGCCCGACGCGGGGCTCGAACTCGCGGACTGCGAGATCGTGACCTGAGCCGAAGTCGGTCGCTTAACCGACTGAGCCACCCAGGCGCCCCAAATGTTTGTTCATTTTTTGAGAGAGTGTGAGCAGGGGAGGGGCGGGGTGGGGGGGTGGACAGAGGATCCGAAGCAGGCTCCAGGCTCTGAGCTGTCAGCAGAGTCCGATGTGGCACTCGAACTCATTTAACCATGAGATCATGACCTGAGCTGAAGTCAGACGCTTAACCGACCGAGCCCCACAGGCACCTCAGAGAGATGCTAACATTGAAAACCTGTGTCATCCACTCCCTGCCCTGCGGTGATGTGGTGTAGCTACAGCTCGTCCCCAGCCAACCCCTAAATCCTTCTGGACTCTTGTAGTTTCGGATCAGATCTACAGATCTGTACAGAAGGTACAGATTTTGTACCTTCTTCCAGCTCTTTTCATTTGGGCAAACTCATTCCCTGAGTCATAGGCAGTGACAACAAACTCACAATGTCTAATACCCATTTTGGTTGGAAAAGCCTAGAACTCTAAGTAATAGGTGGGAAGGAGGTACACCTTCCATGTCTCATGAAACCCCACAGCATCTGGTGTAGAGCTGGCATCCAAGATAATTGGAGCGACCTGAGTATCGGATGTTGGATCTCCGAATACCTAACTCCCAGTTCCCTGGCTTATATGAAAAATTGTTGAGGGAGAAAGGCTTTAAAAATTAGGTGTCAACATTGGGTCATTTTTTTAAGCCTAGGACAGATGATAAAATAATAGCGAAATGAAAAAGACACAAATTTAAGCTGGCTCCCTGACACTGGGCAGAATATTTCTAGCTACTCTCACTACCCACGTCTGCTACTGCAGATGAACTTCAGCATCGTGACGCCAAGGAGCCCCCGAACACCCTTTGGATTTCTGATTCAGACTGTGTGAAATTTATCAACTGATTTGGGGGAAATCTACATCTCTATACTTGAAGCCAGTCCATCTAGGAAAATGGCATATCCCTATATTTATTCAAATCCTCTCTCCGTAGCTATAATTTTTCCTACTGGCTGTCACCCCAACCAACTCGCATGCCCTTCTGATAAAATAGGGCGCCTGGGTGGCTCAGTCGGTTAAGTCAGTGTCTGACTCTCGATCTTGGCTCATGATCTCATGGTTCCTGGGATCAGGCCCCACGTCAGGCTCTGCACCAACAGTGTGGAGCCTGCTTGGGATTCTCTCCTTCTCTCCGCTCCTCCCCTGCTCATGCTCCCCCTCTCTCAGAATAAACGAACATTTATTTAAAAAACAAAAACAGCCTGCCTGCGCCCTTGACCACACGTTTAGCCAAACACAGACACTCATGTTTCAGAGACAGACACACAAGGTCCCAGCCGGGACCCAGAGAACCCTTTCCCATGACTGTCCTGATTACCGTAAGGAAGGCGTGCTTCCAGAGAGGAAGAAGGACTTGAACGTGGGGCTGCCAGTAGCCATGTTTCCACCACAAGAAGAAAGCCAGTCTGTGGCAGGAAAGTGTGAAGCCAGCCTAGAGATGGTAATGGAGGGATGGAACACAGCCCTACCACTGACCCCCAAGGGTGTCTTTGTGTGCATTAGAAGCAAGTACTTCTTCCTCGCATGTCATAAAACGGTTGCCCTAAACATATAAATGTGTGAGGGCTGTGGCCCCGACTGGCAAGCCTGTGGGTCTGGAGTTGTGCACACTCCCAACAACTGGGCCCTGCAGTCCTAACACAAACAGTCCTGGGAGCTTCCAGAATCACGTTCTGCTCCCTGAGGCCTCAGATCCCCACAGTTCCCCCAGGGAACCATGCTGAGCACTCCTCCTTTGGCTTTTCTTCAGCTACAGCTGGGTCTTGAACCTGAGTAGTGTTCTATAGTTTTCTTCAAGGTCTTACTTCTTGTTGAGTTTTTGTAGCTGTTGTTACTGTGCCCCTTCTCTGACATTTTCTTCCTTTGTCTATTTTTGAGAGAGAGAGAGAGAGAGAGAGCGAGCGAGCAAGCGAGGCAGGGACAGAGAGAAGGAGACAGAGAGTTCCAAGCAGGCTCCACGCCGACAGCAGAGAGCCCGACGTGGGGCCGAGCTCACAAACTGCAAGATCATAACCTGAGCCAAAGTCAGATCCTCAACCAACTGAGCCACCGAGGCGCCCCTCTATGTGACATTTTCTAACTGGTTACAGGTGCTTTGTGAGACGCCAATCTTTGTATCTTCGTCTCATAACTGGCAAAAGACTGGGCTTTCTTTGTGGTTTTTAGTTGATTCTCTTAAATTTTCCAGGTAGTTCACTGTAAATGTTTACGAACCTGGTAATTTTGATTCCTCCTTTGCTCTGAGCTGTCAGCACAGAGCCCGTCGTGGGGCTCGAACTCGTGGACTGTGAGATCATGACCTGAGTGGAAGTTGGACACTTAACTGACTGAGCCACCCAGGCGCCCCAGAAGCCAAGTCTTTCAAGTTAATGATGGGTGTCAGCAGTGAGAGGGGACATCCTTATTTTGTCCCTGATCTGATCTTCTAAGTTTTTACCATCAAGCAAAATGGTAGCATTTAGTTTGTGATAGTTGTTACTGGGCAGAATGAAATATCCTTTATTTCCTAGTTTGAAGAGCTGCTGGGTTTTTTTTTTCATTTTTAGTTTTTTGTCTCCCCCAATGCTCAACGTATATTATTCTCCAATAACTCCCCAGCGTTGGGCAATTTATATATGCTTTTTCCCCCATTTATATATATTACTTGGTCTCTACCAGTCTTGACCTGTGTATTTTAATTTGGGAAGTCTGGTGTCTTCTTGTGGTGTTCTACCAGCCCCTTTTCACACAAATCGTTCTTCAGATATGTGTTTTGAAGATACAGTCTCCTAGCCAGGGGCTTGTCTTTCCATTCTTAGATTGCTGTCTTTCACAGAGTGGACGCTGCAAATTTAATAAAGTCCACATTATCATTCTCTTCACGGATCATGCGTTTTGGGTTGTACATGAAAACTAATCACCAAACTCTAACCCGTGTAGATTTTCTCCTAAATTCCCTTCTTTCTTTTTTTTTTTTTTTTAAGCATAGTTTTGCATTTTCTGTTTAAGGCAGTGAATACTTTTGAGTGAATTTACATCGAAGGTGCAAAGTTTATGTCTTTGTTCATTCACGTCTTTGTCGATGTCCACTTGTGCTCTCGTTTGGTGACAACGACCAAGATGAAACACAAAATAAAGTGTCTTTTCTGCGCTGGTGTGCCTTTATTCCTTTGACCCAGCTCAGGCTGTCTGTATCTGCGTAGGTCTGTTCACGGACTCTCTGTCTCATTCTGTTTGTCTGTGTGTCTACTTATTGTAGCACGTCATGCTCTCTCCTAGTTATCACAGCTTTACAGTAAATCCTGAAATTAGGAGTGTGAGTTTACGGACTTGTTCTTTATCAGTTCTGGTCTAGGCTACTCAATGTTTAAATCAAGTCTGTCGATATTTACAAAAGAGCTTGCTGAGATTTTTATGGGGATTGCACCGGACCTTCAAATCAATGTAAGAGGAACCGATATCTTAATAATACTGTGCCTTTTGGTCATGAACAAGAAACCTATCTCAAGTGAATTATTCTTCTTTCATGACTTTCAAGAGTATTTCTTAGTTTTAAAATTTTTAGTCGCAACTAATTTAAACTGAAAAAAGAAAACAAGCAAAAACAGTTCACCCATTTCTCCCAACCCTTGACTCTTGCGACTACCAATCTGTTCTCTGTATCTATGAGTTTCTTTTTTTTGTTTAAGATTCCACACACACAAGAGACCATATGGTATCTGTCTTCCGTGACTTATTTCACTTAGCATAATGCCCTCCAGGTCCATCCATGTTGTCACAAATGTCATGATTTCCATCTTTTTTATGGCTGAATACTATACCATTTGTGTGTGTGTGCGCGCGCGCACGTGTGTGTGTGCGTGTGTGAGCGCACACACATACCATATATACGTCTTTATTCGTTTATCTGTCAAGATACTTAGATTGTTTCCATACGTTGGCTATTATAAATAATGCTGCAATGAACATGGGGTGCAGATATCCTTTTGAATTAGTGTTTTTGTTTTATTCCGATAAATACCCAGAATATGCTGGTCGTATGGTAGTTCATTTTTAAAAATTCTTTAAGTTTATTTTGAGAGACAGATCAGCAGGGGAAGGGCAGAGAGAGAGAGGGAGAGAGAGAGAATCCCAACTCACGAACCATGAGATCACGACCTGAGAGGAAACCAAGAGTCGGATGCTTAACCCACTGAGCCACCCAGGCGCCCCTGCGTGCTTTTTTATTTTAAACTAAAAAGAGATACTGAATCTTACTAAAAGCCTTTTTCGTTCTGAGATTCGGTATATATGTCATCTTTATTGGGTTTTGATATCAGAGTTATTCCAACTTCATACGGTGAAACGGGAAATTTTCCTTCTTCTCGGTATCCTGAAACAGTCTATATAACACAGGAGTTGTTTCTCCTGGGAAGTTTAAAAGAATTTGCCTGTAAAACTGCCCATCACCAGAGCGTTTGGGGAAAGATACGTGCTTCGTTTTTTTTCCCCTTGTTTTTGCCACTGGGCTGGGCACATGTTTATCTATTTAGCCTTTTCAGATAGACAGCTTTGATATTTACGAGTAAGTCTACTATATGTATGTTTCCACACACAATGAATGGTCACCCCTCTAAAAGCTTTCAATGATTTCTTTCCACCTGACAATTATTACACTCACATCCTCCGTGTTGGCGTATCTCATCTGAGCTATTAGAATAGTATCTCTCATCAAGAAGACCTGGCAAATGCTGGACCCTCTGTATGTCTCCTCAAGCCTCCAGCACACTCACAGTCCCCAGGCAGGACCCTCTGTCCCTCTGCCTTATCGGTGGTGCCACAATGCTGCCTTTGTGGGCTGCTCATGACATTTCTTTACATGCTTGATTTTACAGGTCTGCTTTTCTAAGGAATTTACTCACACCCACCCAGCTTAATCCCGAACATTAGGTGGTAGGAGGTGACTTAACAGTTTTCTATTAAAATAGCTGTAATAATATAACGAGATATATTTAGGGATAATACACACGCAGTAAGGAGACAAGTGCTTAGACATAATTTGCTAACTTTTAGCAAGTCATTACAAGAAGGAGATGAGCTCATGTAAGAATTGGCCAGTTCAGGAGCAGAGGTGGAAAGAAAAGGTCTAGAAAATTGGGTGGAAAAACCAAGCACTGCCACACCCTGAAGAGCAGGAGGTAAGGCTGTGGCTGTTCAGAGCCTTCCTTAGCAGCCTCCCAGGAGGCCAAAGAAAGAGGTTCAGCCTCAGGCTTACTGCCATCCCTCCTAAAGCCACCTTTTCGGGGACCCCCTCCCTAAAGTAGCTGTTTTTGAAATGGGGAAGACAGTAAGAGTCTAGCTGGAAGTCAGAGAATCAGCCAGAACTGTGTGCAGAAACGGAACTTGGCTGTGGTTCCTGACGTTCTTAAAGAAACCATAATCCTGGGGAAGAGATGGGCAGAGGAGATACAAATAGCTTGTGTTTCAGCTTTGACGTCACGAGTCCACGGGGAGCCACCTCAGAATCTACTGGGGAAGACTTTCCGTCTGTCAGAAACCCTGGCCTTGGAGTCAGATGTAGAAACTAGACGGGGCTTGGGCCTGCTCCCATGGGGAGAGGGCATGTTCTCTGGGTAGACATAAGTCGGCCTCAGATATGTGGGTGGCCAGGCTGCGGGGGTAGGTGGAGGGAGGGGGCGACGGTAGACGAATCCGCCAGAATTCACCTTCTCTTTCCTCAACACTAACAGAGCCCATTTTCCAGCTAGGTGGGCACGTAGCTGAATCCTCACTAAGGAAAGTGAGCACGAGGGGTGTGTCCCATCTCTGGCTCCGAAAACATCAGCAGCGGGTGTTAACATTCTTCTTCCTGAGGTACAGCCGGATGTGCCCGTGCCCTGGCTTTGACCGTGGTGACGAGGATCCGTACAGCACAGGGCAGAGACAAGACAGAGAGGGAGAAAGAGAGGGCCAAGAATGTTCCCAGGAAGAGGCAAAACCATTAGGAACAGAATTCAGATCAGTGATTGTCAGGGACTAGGTGTGTGTTTGGGGGTGGGGGGGTGGGGGTGGGACTGACAGGAGCAGGAGGGAACTATTTGGGGTGGTGGGAATATTCAATATTTTGATGGTGATGGTGGTTACACAATATATGTTGTCAAAACTCACAGAGCTCAAATAAAAAGTTGTATTTTACTGTATGTAAATGAAACCTTAAAACTTAAAAAAAAAAAAGAATGACCCCCATGGAGAAGAGACCTCCCTTTTTCCCACCTCAAATGCTCACTTAAGGGCTGTTTTATGAGACAGAAATACAGTTTGGTTGTTTGTTTTTAAGATTTTTAAAAAATGTTTGTTTATTTATTTATTTTGAGAAAGAGTGTTAGCAGGAGGGGCAGAGAGAGAAGGACAGAGAGAATCCCAAGCAGGCTCCATGCTGTCAGCACAGAGACTGACACGGGGCTCAGTCCCATGAACCGTGAGATCATGACCTGAGCCAAGATCAAGAGACGGACACTTGACCGACGGAGCCACCCAGGTGCCCCCAGGAATACAGTTCTCTGCTGTATAAGCCACTATATTGTCCTGACGTGTGCACATGTGTCTCTTATACACACAGAAAATATTAACACCGGTAAAGAGAAGAATTAGGGTCATTTCATTGTCCAAGTTTTGTTCATCTATATTTTGTTCGGTGAATGTGTAATAACTCTTTCAAATCTCTAATAATTTTAAAACACGTAAAAAGATATTTTAAGGAACGTCACATAAGTTATATATATTTCCAGCCACGAAGTTCAAATAAATTGTCGGGACTTAAAAATTAATCTTGCCAATTAGTACGTGATCAGCCATAATCAGTAGGGCTAAGGGGGGATTTATGTTACAAATGGTGTTCGAACAAACAAGCAGCCATCTGCAAAGAGAAAAAGTCGCGTCTACACTGCATACACCAGGGTAAACTCCAAATGGATCAAAAATTTTAAAGCAACAAACAAAACCATTAAAGTTGTAGGAAACAAATCCACAGAAGAATTCCTTGATGTCTTTGGAGTGGGGACAAACTTACCACAACTTAAAAATCTGCATGTCATAAAAGAAGAGACTGATCATAACAATCACATAAAAATTAGAGACTTTTAGTGGCAAAAAGTCATCATAAGCAAAGTTAGACAAATAAATTAGGGGAAAAAATATTTGGAACTCACTATTGCAAGAGATTCTTCTCCTGAATGTATAAAGGGCTCCTCAAAATTGTTAAGAAAAAGACCAGCCATAGAAAAATGCACCAACGTCAACAGAATGTTCAGACCAGAAAGAAACAGTAGCAAAGATCTTTCAAAAGGTATTTTGTTTCACTCACAAGAAAAATACAAAACAAAGGTGTTAGGTTGAACCATAGGAAAGTACCATTTCTAGCCCACATCAATTATGATTTCATGTGGTTTAACCTAATACAATGAAATGATATTTTTTAACTATCAGACAGGCAAAACTTTAAAACCTTAGCGGCAAACTCTTTCGGCAAGGCTGTGGCGAAATGCTCTTACTGCTGGAGGTACCAACCCGTGCTGTCCCTACAGAGGGCGATCCAGAAAAACTTATCAAAATATCCACCTCTGGGAATTTCTCCTACAGACATACCTATACATGTATATAATAAAGGACGAGGTGTAGAAAAGTACGTATATATGTGATACACCATCTTCCATATGGGGGAATAGGGATATGGCATATATATACAGGGATGTAATAGATACACACACACACGCACGCACGCACGCACGCACGCACTCACGCACACACCTGCATCTAGGAGACAAAAGTAGTTACCTGTATGGGGAAGGGAGAGAAGGAGAGAAGAGGAGAGGGGTAGAATTTCTCAGGGTATACAGGGTGGGTTGTATTGGCAGTTAAAATACAAATTCAAAATAAAAAGTAAAGAGAAAAATTAAAAAGTAACATTGCAGGTATTTAAAAAAAAAATGACCATTAAAATGACTGCTCTGTCTTGGTCCTAACTAGTCAACGTCACTACAATATATAATTTATGTACTTACAAAGATTTTTTAAAAATATTTTTTAATGTTTATTTATTTTTGAGAGAGAGAAATACAGAGTGTGAATGGGGAGGGGTAGAGAGAGAGGGAGACACAGAATCTGAAACAGGCTCCAGGCTCTGAGCGGTCAGCACAGAGCCCGACGCGGGGCTCGAACCCACAAATTGCGAGATCATGACCTGAGCTGAAGCCGGACGCTTAACTGACTGAGTCACCCGGGCGCCCCATGTATTTATAAAGATTTTTTTACCGCTAGCAACAAAATAAACAAAAACCCCATGAATCTGAATTCCCTCACTGGGGCAGAATATTTTCCGTCTGCCTCTCTGGGTCCTTTCTGGCCGCTGGTTTGCAGGGCAGGGGGGCTCATCTGCCTCACTGCGGCTCCCCTGCCTTCTGGCTTCCTCTTGGGTTTGGTTTCCAGCCTCCCAGTGGAGGCACTCGCTTCAGCTTAGAGGTCTGGAGACAGGGAGGCTGGTGGGTTTCTCCTCCGGCTTCCTCTTTGCTTCGGCACTACCCTTACTGCCACACTTCCACACTTCCCGTCTGCTGCCCCTGCTATAGTTTGAGCTCTTACTAAGTTTCAGGAGCACAGCTTTCCTCCCTTGCTCCTTTGGGGTGGGGCGGTGGGCGGGTGTGGGTAATAGTTTCCTCCGGTTGCTGGTCCCTAGTGCCTGGGGGGTCTTCCCCTCCCCTGGACACCACCCAACTCAGGACGCCACCTATTGTATGCTGGAAACCTGGCCCATCTATTCAGGCATCTGTTTCTTTTCTTAGTTTTATATCCTAAGGCCGGTGAATTCGTGGGCTATTACACACACACACACACACACACACATTCTGCTCCCATGTATCTTTACACTTTCCAGGTTCACGATTAGTTTCTTCTATCACAAGCCTTTAGATTCTTTCTGCGTAGCCATCCGTCAACCCAGGCCCTCATCCCGACGTCCCTCGCCAGAAATACCTTCAACGATCGTGCTGTCATCTATCCACCCATTCGACACGTACTTTTTGAGAACTGAGTTGCTGAGATTCCCGTGGTGGTGTGTAAAAAGCAGACAAGATGCTTACGAAATCATAGGACATCCAATTTTCGTGGGGAGGGAGATAAATCATCTGACCATACAGAAAATGCAGAATTATAACCATGAAAATGTTATGAACTGCGTGGTGGTGCCTGGGTGGCTCAATCGGGTGAGCATCTGACTCTTGATTTCAGCTTGGGTCGTGATCTCATGGTTCATGGGATGGAGCCCCGTGTCGGGCTCTGCGCTGACAGTGTGGAGCCTGCTTGGGATTCTCTCTCTCTCCCTCTCTGTCTCTCCCCTGCTTGCGCTCTGTCTCTCTCAAAGTAAATAAACATGAAAAAGAAAGAAAACGCTATGAAACACAGCTGCAAGAGAGCCCAAGACTCCCTGGGATGGGAAACAGAAAGGGCTTCCCGGAGAAAGTGACCTTTGAGGGGCAGTTGGTGGTTTTGATGAATCAGAAGGATGGGAGGGCCTCGGCCAAGCAGGGAGGAAGGGAAGCTGGTATTTCTGCTTCTTCCTCCTTGCACAGCCTTCTTTCCAACAGGGACTTGCTCCCTGCCCCCCTACCCCCGCCGCTGGCCATGTCGTGCGGGAAAGAGAGTATCTTTGTTCTGACCCACTTGTGACCTGCTCCGAGCCCGTTTCTGTGCTCTCGTGTCTAGGTAAGATCTCATGCGACCCTCTGTCTTCCACTGGCACAGTGCAGAACATTCTAGTGCCCTCCCTCCAAAGTGGACTGCATTCCAATGATCTTTCTCCTCAACAGAAAACCCATTTTGCACTTGTTGGCTGACGTGTTACTGCGTTGACAAACTCCAGGATCGATGTGACGTGAGCCTGAAAACAGTACAATTGGAAAATTCGAGGAAGCAGATTGTACTTTTCCTAAAGTAATATTTCTAGCTGTTGGTTTGCAGGGAACAGTTTATTCTTCCATGCAGACTTGACTTAACGAGAAAAAGAGGTTTTGGGGGCGCCTGGGTGGCTCGGTCGGGTTAAGCGTCCGACTTCTGCTCAGGTCGTGATCTCGCGGTCTGTGAGTTCGAGCCCCGCGTCGGGGCTCTGTGCTGACAGCTCGGAGCCTGGAGCCTGCTTCCGATTCTGTGTCTCCCTCTCTCTACGCTCCTTTCCCGCCCACACTCTGTCTCTGTCTCTCCCTCTCAAAAATAAATAAAAACACTTAAAAAAAGAAGAAGGAAAAAGAAGGGGTGGGGGCAAATGAGTGTGAACCAGTGGCAAAAACAGAAACCTTCCCCAACTCCTTCAAGTAGCCAAGGTCCAGAGCTATTTGCAGAATGGCCCGTCCCATCCCTGGAAGGACTTTTTTTTTTTTTTTTCCTCACCCGTTTATACCGCAAGGGAAAATATCTTCCGTGAAGCAAACGCTTTTTAAGATTTCAGCTTTTCAGATGCATGGTACTCGTGATAAAGGGCGTTTTCAAGCCTCTTCTTCCCGTAACCTGCCAGCCACCATGGGAAACCATCAGCCCAGGCCGCCACAATTAACTCAGGGCTGCTGCTCGAAAGGCTCACACAATTCCCAGCCACTTATCATGCAAACAACCTGGGGGACTCATTTTCCTGGCAATGCAGTAGGAGGGGTAAATTACTGAGATAAGTAGATTATTGGGGAAAAAGTCACACTCGGAGGCCTTACGAAATGATTAAACCCTGGGAAATTCATCCCCCGAAGTCCCTGGCCCCTGACAGTACACACTCATTACTGGCTCCTGGATAATCTACAATGAAGAACCTTCTTTGGGAAGCAAGAAGGACTCCCATCCCGCTGAATTTTCATTTAACTTTTCAAACAGTGAGCTCTGTGGTTTTACGGGTGACATGAAAGGAAAGGCGGGGCGGGGCGGGGGGAGTTATCAGACTTGTAATTATGTTTTTTTGAATTTCTAAAACAGAAGCACGGACATGAAAGCCAATAAAGTGGTTTGTCTAGGAAAATACGGTCTTCCCGACCTCTCTGCATTAACTTCATGAAGTCCACATCAGTAGAAACTGTTTCGTATTCGATTGATAGGCACGGTCAAGGCCACTGTCACGCTGTATCTTCTCCGGAAGAAGTACTTCCTTATAGCACACCGTAATTAAATGGGCTATTACTAGCGAAGTTCATGGACAGCCTGAAATGATGTTGCGGGGGAAAAAAGAACATCCAGGAATGTAGGAAAATAACTTAAATGTAACCACGCGCTGGAGACAGAAGGTGAACCGTTTCTGGCAAGAGGGAAAACCCAACAACCCTAGTAAACCAACGGGAGCTCTGATAACCCAACTCAGAATAAGAGAACTTGGCGGTAGAGGCCGTGAGTGTCCACGCTGTGTGTGCCACAGCAGCGGAACTGTGAGCAGAGGGTATGACGAGCGTGACCCTTCCTCCTGAGCAGCGAGGCGGCCACGCGGGCATCGGGAACAGAGCAGCGCAATCACTGCCCCCGCGTCACCCCGGCTGTGCTCAAGGAATTGTCAACTCTGTCGAGCTCAGAGGAAAATAATTTAAGAGAGGGGACTGAGAGCCCCTGCTTCTTTTCTTATAGATGAATATTCACCGGCTCCCAGGAGCTGAGGCTTCTTCCCACCTGTCCAACAAAGCAGAGCAACAGACCAAGTGTGGCCTGAGCCAGGATGGGCCAGGAGGGTGAGGGCCAATGAGGCCGAAGGGGGCTGCTGGGGAGACAAGTGGATGACCGAGCAGGGCCTCTCGAAAAGGAAGGTTTGCTTTGCGGGGCACAATATAACCTGTTCTTCTGCCTCCATACGAAACCTTCAGTAAACTCTCTAATTTATCATGTTTCTTGAAGCTGATTTTGTGCATGGGCAACAGGTACGTGCTTGTTTGGGGGAGGCGAGCGCGATATGATGTGCTGGAATTAACCCTGTGGGGAGGGGATGGATCTGTTCACATTCAATTTATAATAGGCTACCCCCACTCCCAGTTTTCCGGATGAAATGCCTGAAGCCTACAGAGGTTCCGTAACTTGACCAAAAGTCTCCGTGCTTGAGCTGGGATTCAGATCTACGGTCTGGTTTTGGAACCCAAAGTGTAAATACTACACAGGATTTATCCTGGAGGACGGCAGAGAAACAAATGCTAGCTGATGCCCCAAATGGCCACACTTCATTTATCAGAGTGCACATTTCTGCATGGAACAGAACTGGTGTTTTGGAAGAGAAGGCGTCCGCAGGGTAATACGGAAGATCCATCACCGTAGCTCGTCAACAACTGCCTGAAACATTTATCTGCAATAGCGTGACGCTATCTTCCAAGACAGAATTGAGATTCAAACCAGAATGCACAGAAAAGAAGTCGTATGGGAGGGAAAAAGAAGAAAGCTTCCTGTTAAAAAGGAAAACATGTCTTTGATATCCATGTACAGACACAAGGAGGGGCACCTGGGTGGCTCAGGCGGTCAAGCGTCTGACTCTTGACTTCAGCTCAGGTCATGATCTCACAGTTTGCGAGACTGAGCCCCATGTCGGGCTCTGCACTGACAGCACGGAGCCCGCTTGGGATTCTCTCTCTCCCTCCCTCTCTGCCCCTCCCTTACTCAGGCTCTCTCTCTCTCTCTCTCTCTCTCTCTCTCAGAATAAATACATAAAAACATTAAAAAAAATAACAAACTAAAGATACAAAGGTATCTTGGCATCCCTTAAAATAGGTTTAGGGAATGCAAACAGAGTACAGCTATTGAGAACGTGGACAGCTTGAATCCCAGCTCAGCCACTTACTAGCTGTGTCACCTTGGGCAAATCACTTAAGCTTTCTGTTCTTTAGTTTTTTCACCTGTAAAATATAGACATTAAATGTCTCTACCTCATCGAATCGTTGTGAAGATTCAATGTGAGCACACTGAAATATGTTCAGAACAGTGCCTGGAATGTGGTAGGCACTTTATAAGCATTAGCTAATGTTATATTCTTAATAACAAAATATGGGGGGTACCTACACCAGCATGGAGTGTTACAACAAGAGGCAGTAAATGCACAGATGGGCCCAAAGTTTAGGTGAGTCTGGTGGAACACGTCCAGCTGTGGCTCACGGAGGAAGAAAGCTGAACCGTCTGTTAGGACAGCAGAGAAGGACCCTGAGGGGTACTCTGAGGTTAGAGCATGGGTGTATGTGGAGACTGTGCAACGCTAGGAGGCTGGGCCAGAGAGAGGAACTTTTAGAAGTGATACAGCTCCAGACACACTCCCTCCAGGCCACAATCACGGGGAGGGAGATGATGAGACTACAGTGTCGCAGAGACCACCATGTAGAATCTTCTGCCCCTTAGCATGATGGCAGAAAAATGGAGAAAGAGGTAACTGTGAATCGAGAGTCAAAAACCTCAAGGAACACAGGTGGGTGACTGGGAAGTCCAACCAAATTATACCAGCAGGGGTTTGGGCTGTTGTGACTGCATCCACTCTAGCTAGTTTAGGGAAAAAAGAAAAAAAAAGGGGTGGGGGGGCACTGGCGCTTGTGGAACCTTTAGGACAACCAGAAAACCAGGTCTGGGGGACACACGACCAGGACCAAAAGACCCAGACCCTTCCACACCACTGCTGCAGCTGCCTGCCCACATCTTGTAGGACAAGAAGAACTAGATGCCAGAATCTTCTCTGAGCTTGTCCAAGAGCCCAATACGCTCCACCCTCATGCCCATCAGGAGATCCAATCTCCCTGGGCATCGCTAACACCTCGCACTGGTCTCTCCTGTCTCCACATCTTCTAAGGTGGAAACCAACCACATGTGGAGCTCTCGTGGCAAGGAGCCGGAGGAGTGTGCCTTCCAACTTTCCTGCCCGTGTAATTCAGGGAGGAGAGGTGGGAGGGGCTGGCAATGGCAGCGAGGGGGATGGAAAGGAGCCTATGGCACGACATGGCATGGGCCTCCCTGGAGGGGCTGATAGGAGGACAGAGTGCTGGGAGGGAGGGTGATAGGGAGTTGTATTTCTGTGGTTCTGAGACATCAAAGTGAGGGGAGGACAAAGACCCTCGATTGAACAAGGTGCTATCGGAGAAAATCTATGCTTTAATAAGCCAGTGCTACAAGCAATGTTCCAGGAAAAGGGATTACTTCATGAATACACGTTATGAGCATCTTTGAAATTCTGGCTCCAGTCAAGATGAATTTCTCTTTGTACCCTGGACTCACCTTGAGTTAATTTCTCACCTTCACCTCCATTTATCCAAATCCTCTGTCTTTCAGTGAGCCATTTTGCAATGAGCCTGTTTTAATTTCCCTTACACCATGCAGACACTGGCCGGACGTAATCTCTCCCTTTACTTGAAATTCCCATAACATTTTACCTACACTCCTCTTACGCCATTGATCTCATTTTGCCTTGTATTTGGGAGTTACTTAGACAGCTGTCATCTCTCCTTCTGGAGGCAGCGTGACTAATCAGACAGACTTCTGGGTCCTTTTCAGCTCCTGGTACAATCCCTTGTGGTCTAAAATGTGATAGTGGGTGACGAATGAATAAATTATATCCATCATAAACTCTTCACTGTATCATGGGATGGTGTCCAAATTCGGTGAGGAGAAAGACTGCCAGATACCTCACCAATCTGTTCTGAGGATCATTCTAACCAAAATGCTAAGTCTATGGGGTGCCTGGGTGGCTCAGTTGGTTAAGTGTCTGACTCTCAGTTTCGGCTCAGGTCATGATCTTGCGATATCATGAATTCAAGCCCCACATTGGGCTCTGTGCTGACAGTGCAGAGCCTGCCTGGGATTCTCTCTCTCTCCCTCTCTTTGCCCCTCCCTTGTGCACATTATCTCTCTCTCAAATTAAATAAATAAACTTAAAAAAAATGCTAAGTCTCTAAAAATGCCCACAATCCTGGGCCTTGTTCTACCTAGACCATGGGCTTCCCACTGGATTATGGGATTAGGAATATGTCTGTTACATCTTTATAGTCCCAGTAATGCCTATGGCGGTACGCACTGGAAGAACACTTGTTGACTTGTCTAAGCCCCAGAGGTTATTGGGGACATGTGGGCGGGTCCTGAATTGTATCTCACTAAGGATATCTATGAAAATTCTGTATATTTGGACAGCAGTAACAGATATCAGGTTAGCTTCACGTTGGGAAAAAAATATGGTTTAAGAGGAGACAAAGAGGATGAGAAAGAGGTATAGCTCCACAACAATGAGGAGAACTGGAGAGGCACTGTCTGTTAAGAGAGATCCCCGCCAATTTCTTGGAGACAGAAGACAAATGGAGTAGGGCTGATCACCGAAAGTGAGGAGGACACTGTGGCATGGAAAACACACAAGGAAGAGCCATAACTGAACAGGGCGCTAACCTGCCAAACACAACTCTTGAGAGGCTCCAGATGGACAGTAAGCAAGAGAGTGAGAAATGGAACAAAAAACAGGACTCACTGAAGATCTTTGCATGGACCATCCTCCACTTACCAAGGGATGAAACCACCAGGCAGCCAAGTGTTTGCACCTACATAAAAAGCTGGGGTATCTTCTCTAAAGAAATCTGGCAAACCATCTCTGGAACATTAGAGCTGCTAGTGTGGGTGCTCTGTCCTAGTGTAGAGTCCTCTGCTTTTTGGCATATGGGGTGGGGGGGGGTGTGAGGCCCATCAATCAACCCGATCCATCCATTTACAAAGAGCTTCTTATCAGCCTTTCTACTTCCAGATTCAAAAATCTGCGCTCATCCCCAAGATTTATCAAGCACTGAAGTAAAGCCCACAGCATGACATAGAAAACAAATAGAAGAACTGACCCTAGAGGATACAGAAATAATTCCGATAACAGAGAAGAGAACCTAAAAACAAACCCACAGCATTACAACAAAAATCAAGTTAGTATTCTCAAAGGGATTTGGAAAAAATATTGCCCCCATAAAAATAAGGACAAATCCTTTATAAAAAAGGAACAATCAATGGGGCGCCTGGGTGGCTCAGTCGGTTAAGCATCCGACTTCAGCTCAGGTCATGATCTCACAGTTTGTGAGTTCGAGCCCCACGTTGGGCTCTGTGCTGACAGCTCAGAGTGTGCAGTCTGCTTCAGATTCTGTGTTTCCCTTTTTCTACCCCTCCCCACTCAGGCTCTGTCTCTCAAAAATGAATAAACATTAAAAAAAAAAAGGAACAATCAAGAGTAAGAGTTTTAAAAATTAAAAGACATTTTGTTTTGACATTTCAAAAACAGCAACAATAAAAAGACCCTAAAATGTTCCAGTGTGAAAAACAAACAATGTGACAATGACAAGATAAGTAAGAACAGGTCACACACAAAGGAACTAACATCATATCGGCACGGACTTCTCAGCAGCAATACTGGGTATTACTAGACACTGAAGCAAGTTGTGAAGGAACAGAATTTGCACTTTAGAATTCTACACTCTGTCAAACTACCAACTGAGCACGAGGATGGAACAAAGCATTTCCACACATGAGAATTCATGAGAATGCACGTATTATGCATACTGCTCTTACCCCCTTTTGCAGAAAGTTGAGGATGTTGTTCAGCAAAATAAGGGTGAACGTTTTTCAGAAAAAGTAAGATATGTGAACAGAGAAACCAGATAAGTATAGGATAACAACAAAGAGAAACACCAGGATGACAAACAGTGCAAAAAGCTTCCCGCCAAACCCAAACCAACCTAATTTAGATTGGACCACAAAGGGTCTAGAAGGTAAAACCTCCAGGAGAAACCACAAACCAACAAACAAGAAGTAAACAACAAGCCAACCAAAATAAATACATAAAAACCTAAAGGGATTAACTGACAGATTTTCCCATGTGCAAATTAGTATTGGTAGGCATTCTAAAGAGATGTTAATGTATTGGAGAAAACTACAAGGGCATCGAAAACTGAACAAAAGCAAAAAGGGAATTATCAACATCTGGAAAATTTAAAAATTATATTAAGATAGAAAATACCACAGTGGCATACCACTTGGTTCAGCAGTAAACAATATTTATGGAGTCATAATCCTATCCAGATTGGAAAAGGAAGCCTGAAGGCTAGAGAATTTAGGTTTCCTGGAGAAAAAGGGGGATTTGGTTAAAAAAAACAAAAACAACTTCAAGAAAAAAAAAAAAAAAAAAAGGCAAGGAAGGTAGGGAAAAAAGAAAGGCAATTGGAAACTCCAGGATATAAGATGGCAGCATCAACTCTGTTTTTTGGTATATATGGAAAGCAACTTAGAACAAGCAAATTAGAACAGAAAGTTGGCAGGCTTCCAGAAGAATGGAATGGTTTCAAAATAATAGAGTGAGTTAGAAGCTGGAAGATATCAGATGTAGGGTGAAAAAGACAGGTTTCTTTTCCCAACAAGAAAAAGGAGGAAAAATCAGGAAACAAACAAACAAACAAACAAACAAAAACCAAGAAACAAACAAACAAAAGATCTTGATATTTTGTTTAAGCAAATAAGTAGCATGGTTTTAAAGCAGTGATGGAATGTGAGAAAATAAGAAAGATTTCAACAGGGATTATGATTTAGGGTTATAGAGAAGGAAATATAATCAACCACAGTGCACTTCTTGGTTTTGCAGTATATAATATTCGTATTGCTATAATAATATGAAAACTATTTATTGGCATCAACCTAAAATCACAGTACAGAAATCTTAATGGTGGTCAAAATGGAAAGTAAACATGATCAACAGCTGATAGAAATGAAGGGTAGAGACATGAGAGAGGAAGTAGCAGAAAGGTGAGGCAGGCGTACTGTGCAATCAAGGTAACAGGAAATAGAGATTTAAGTAAGTTATTTAAAGCTACAATAGTAATATACAGAGGATACTGGAAAGAGAAGAGAGGTGTGAGAGTATGTGTAAAACCCTATACATCAGATCGGGATACCAACAGGTAACATTCAAAGTTGAGAAATTATAAATAGCGTGTATAAATATATCCTTCCATAATATGCAGGCAATCACCAGAAGAAGGAAAAGCAAAGAGGATTCAGAGGGATTGATTCTGGGTCGGGACAGGGGATTGGTTGATTTTTTTTTTTTTCACCGTGTACATGCATTATTTAATTCTTTTGAAAGTAAATATTTACTCTGGAACCTGCACATTTTGGCTCACGAGTGCTAAGAAATTAACCTTTGACACGTACTGGTGGATATACTTATTTCTACCGGCGTAGTTTCTGTCTTGGGTTATCCAGACGTTGGCTACGAGTACCCAAGTCCTGAGGGGCTTGTCCGAGTCCCCTGGCAGCGTCCCACGGGGCATGATGTAAAGGCTGTAGGAAGTAGAAACTGTGGGTGACCAGCCTTCTTAGGGAATTTCTGCTGCAAGTCATTACAAAGAGGAAGATCGCAGGGCTTACTGCCGGAATAACCCTGGATCTTACAAGACTTCCATGCTCCTGCTGGACAGAATAAGTAAAATGTCTTATATTTTCCCTTTTGAAAGCCCGAGGAACGGCTCAAGGATTTGCACAGCAGAATGAAAAAGGAGCTGTCACCGAGTTCCTTAGGACTCACAGCTTGAAAGGAAAGAGGAGGCCCACGGGGGTCCGTGGACCAAGCCCAGCAGGGGAGACAGAGCATTTCCACAGCCCGGGGGGTGGGACCACAGCTCTTAAAGCCACAGATCTCCTCTGTAGGCACAGAGACCCTCACAGCGGGGATCCATTCACACCAGTCACCCTTGGAGACTGCTATTTATGCTAAAGAAATTTATCCACTCCATTGTATGTTCCTTGTCCAGAGTTCTCTTGGATCCCTTGTTTACGGCCTTAGTCCTATATTGTGAGCGGCGGAATGGACAGGCCATTTAAGAGGGCAGGGTGGGTAATGATGGGTCTGTTAGCTTTGCAGTCAGTCTTTCCTTTGTGAACCAAACCCAATTTGGGTGCATTTGCTTAAAAAAAAAAAAAAAAAGAAAAAGAAAAGAAAGCAAAAACCTCATTTGAGGTTGAAGAAATGTTAGTTGTGTTCCACTCCTTTTACTAGGGGAAAAAAAAATACCACTGGAAGAAACCAAAAACCGTATAATATTTATAATCCATTCCTTAGGTTGTGATGCGCACGTATCCAGTTATTTGAGGTGTAGGTGCAAATATTGTAGCCATGGCTCCTTAATACTAGGAGGATCTTAAAAAACATGGGAGATCTTTTCATCACTAGAGGGATGCTAATTTCTATCTTGCAAAAAGTAAAGGGAAGCCCCAACTGAAATGTTTCCTTTTGAGGCAGAACTTAAACGTAGGCCACTGCTTGCATGAATTCTGTGAGCCAAATCCTTATAAATCCTCTGAGTTGACAGATCAATTATTCCTTCTAACAGCTAATGAACTAATAACCCTTGGAAAATTTTCCTTCCCTGGGTTTAAAATAGGAAAAAAAAAAAAAACTTTAGGGGGAAGGAAAAAAAATCAATGAAAGACCACAGAGCAATAAAAACAACGAAATTCATTACAGCTTTTTTTTTTTTTTAAGGGAGCTGTATTTTGTTCGAGAGCTGTGATTTTTTAAATTAAAACCACGTCGCGTAACCTTGTATTTTATAAAACATCATAAATATCCCAACCTCATTTTGTGTCCCGTCGAGGGAAGGGAATGAGGAAGGCAAGGGGAGAAAGAGAAAGAGGCAGGTACAGGGGAAGGTCCCAGCAAGTGGAAGGTACTGTCGTGGGCTCTCTGGGAACCACAGGGACACCAAGGGTGTGCACAGGGCAGAGAAGGAGAGAGGCTGTTACTCCGGGATGCACGAGAGGGACCATAAAGAGAGAGAAAGCCTGTACTGAGCCTTGTGGATGGAAGGAGGGTCGGGGGTGGAAGGAGTTGGCAGGCAGGACAGGTTGGGCATTCACGGGGTTCCATGCGAGGGGGACACTGAAGGCTAGAGCAGGTGTTAGAAGCATGGGCATGCACGGCAGGGCAGAGAGGCACATCTGTTATGGGAGAAGGTCAAGGATTTGAAGAGATGAGAAACCGGAAGCAAGGGGAGGCGAGGACATGACTTGCTCAAGGTCACATGGCATTACACTCGTGTGTGGTTGTACTTGAACTGCAAACAAAGTCTGTTTTTGTGTGTTTAAAAAAATTTTTTAAGTTTATTTATTTTGGGGGAGAGAGAGACAGAGAGAGAGAGAGAGAGAGAGACAGCACAATGGAGGAGGAGGAGGAGGAGGAGGAGGAGGAGGAGGAGGAGGAGGAGGAGGAAGAAGAAGAAGAAGAAGAAGAAGAAGAAGAAGAAGAAGAAGAAGAAGAAGAAGAAAGAGAGAGAGAGACAAAGAGAGAGAGAGAGAGGATCCTAAGTAGGTTCCGCACTGTCAACGCAGAGCCCCACGCAGGGCTCAAACTCACAAACCGTGAGATCATGACCTGAGCAGAAATTAAAGAGTTGGATGCTTAATTGACTGAGCCACCCAGGCGCCCCCCTGTTTGTTTGGTTTTAATGGAGGAGCTGGAGGGTGGGGGTGGTCCAACTACTGGCTGGTGAGCACCGGGCTCCCTCCTTCCGGCAATGCAGTTGAGGCCTTAAAGTCAGTGAACTCTTTTCTACAACAGCACCAACTCTGGAGGACTTGCCTCGAGAGCGCCGTGTACCTCCCAGGGGACGCCGCACGGCTGTCCACTCTGGCCGCTCCTGGTGCACAGCGGCACGCTGTGGGGAAGGCCTGGGTGGGAATGGCAGCCTCATTGGCTCTAACTGTAAAATGGGGATAATTATAATCACGCCCCAAGTTGTGAGCAGGACATAAAATGAAATAACACTGATAGATCGGAAATCATTTGCACAGCTTTCTAAAGAGGCCCCAAGACCCAACCGAGGGCCCGAGGTAAAGCCAAGGCTGAGCAGTCACACAGGTCCCATGGTGAGAAGGGGGCCTTTGCTTGGTTTAATGCTCTGCTGTAGCCCTCTTGACATTTTTAATAAGTTCTGAACGAGGGGCCCTGCATTGTCATTGGTCACTGGGGCCCCCAAATTAGGTAACTCGTCTTGGGTAAAGCTGCCTGGGTCAGTGAGAGGAGCCCAAGAAGACATCCGCAACTCCGGCAAAGAACTCCCAGTAGAGTTACACTGGACACGTGCTGGGTTTTCGGCGGCTCGGCTTCTGGATCCACTTGTTATATATATATTTTTTTTTTTTAATTTTTTTTTTTTCAACATTTTTTTTATTTATTTTTGGGACAGAGAGAGACAGAGCATGAACAGGGGAGGGGCAGAGAGAGAGGGAGACACAGAATCTGAAACAGGCTCCAGGCTCCAAGCCATCAGCCCAGAGCCTGACGCGGGGCTCGAACTCACGGACCGCGAGATCGTGACCTGGCTGAAGTCGGACGCTTAACCGACTGCGCCACCCAGGCGCCCCCCACTTGTTATATTTGAGGAATTCTTTGCTCTGTGGGCTTTGGTGGGGGGAGGGGCAAACGGCCCACCGTTGGCATCCCCTGGCTCCCTGCCACTCGGGTGCTATGACTAAGGACCGTGGGACATTCACTCTGGTCATGGCCACAGGAACCTCAATTCTCCAGGAACATCAGTGGCCCCCATCTCCAGGAACATCAGCGGCAGGGCCAGCCAGTGTGGAGGACTCTTCCAGAAGGTTCTGTGGTGAGGTTGCAGGCACCGTTGGGTTTCTCTCCATGTTGGGGCCTGGTTCGCCGGCCTTCTTGACGATTTCTTTTTCAAACTTCTCAATATCCTTTCAATAAATTCCTTTTGCACTTAAGTGCTCAGAGACGGTTTCTGTCGCCTACAGCCGAGTTTCTTCTGATATAAAGCTGGACTCCGTTGTGGGGTTTCTACCCTGAGAACCTCTCAGCTAACCGACAGCCAAGGAGTCCCGTGTCCCGAGGCAGAACCTGTTGGGTCATGCGCCCTTGGCGATGGACAGGAGTGTTGGCGTGTGCTCACACGGAAGGGACCTTGGAGGTCATCTGGTCCACACGCCTTCTGAAAGCAGGAGTCCTTCTAGAATAATTCAGAGTCTAAGTCAGACTTAGACCAGAGGGTATGTATGTTAATAAGCAGAAAGCCTCTGTCATCGGCGACAAACCTTTGACAAAGGCCAGCCAGCTCCCAGTTACACCCTGCCAGGTCAGTGGTCGTCTTAGGGCTCGTGAGGATATCCCCAACTATCATCAAGTTGTCCGTGACAAAGTCCGGGGAAACTGCACATCGTGCATGGCCAGAAGATGGAACGTCATTCCTTCGAGTACGTAATTAGGGTGGTAGCTAGGTTCCTGATGGGTTTCCAGACACGATGGGGCTAAGGTGCTCTGAGGTTATGAAAGCAGGGACCACCTGGGAAAGATCGCACAGGCATATGATGGCCCCAGAAAAACCAGGAAGTGTCAAACGGGTGATGCTGTTTCTGGATCCAGGTCAAGGATGCTACGGGAAATTTCCTTTTCCTTGTACGGGCAAGTCCCATCATGGACCACAATATTCTCCATTTTGCCAAGGGTCGGGAGGCTTAGGGGAAAAGAGTTCAGACGAGCTCAGTTTCTAACACTTGAACTGAACTCCCCGTGGAAACAAAATCACTGATCGCTGGCATCACAGCTGTGTACCTACGGTGTCACTGGGCTGGCTGGCTGGGTGACCTTCCGGTCACTGGGTGAGTGACCCTTGTGAGCGCCTGCAACAGCAGAAAGACCCAATCTCCAGAAGCCCCCCTAGAAAGCCTGAGACGCGGCGCACCCCGCTCTGTCCCAACGGCAGGCGCGTGAGCCCCGACAGCAAGGCTCCCACGACAGAGATGTGGTGGTGGGGGGGGGGATGTAGGGCAGGATCCCTCCCGTCACAGCGAGCAGATGGCGCCCGGATGGTGTTGGCCGAGCGCTGCCAGCGATCAGAGAAGAGAGGGGCCGAGGTGAAGGAAGAAGGCAGTTGCCATCTACGTGGGAGGGAAGGGGCTGGATCTCATAAAGTCGGTAAGGCGGCGGGCAGCGGGGTGCTCGGAGGGTCCGGGCAAACAGGGGCCAGGGCCGGGGTCGCCAGGCGCGGTGGATCCCCAAGGGCGCGGGCTCCAGCAAGGTGCAGCTGGCCACGTGCTCGGAGGGAGGGGCGGGCCCAGGAGCAGGTACCCCGGGAGGTCCCGCTGCTTCAAAGGGAAAGGAAGAGCGCCCGGGCAGGGGCTGAGAGAGAGGGAGAGGGAGAGGGAGAGGGAGAGGGAGAGGGAGAGGGGGGGAGAGAGAGAGAGAGAGAGAGAGAGAGAGAGAGAGAGAGAGACAGACCGGTGAGGCTCTCCCAAGGCTTTCCAGAGCGAGTAAAGTACTCATACCCGGGGCTTTATTTGAATTTATCACCTCTTATTAGTGCCTTTTGAAATGCGAATTAGCTGATTAACCACTGCTCACAGCCTTCCCACTGTTCTTTATCCTCCCGCATTCAGCGACTCGCTTCTAAATAGGGTAGGCCACAGCGGCCCACCAGGGGGAAATTATTCTCAAGGTTACGAACAGTGACCACAGCAAACTCGGTCCCCTCGGGCCGGCCGGGTGGAAGCAAGTTGCGGGCGAGGCTGTGCCCCAGGCCGGGCTCTGGCCGCCCACCTCCCGGTTTCCTTACAAAGGGCTGGGGCGGGGGGGACCCCTGCTCACCTCTCTTGTGAGCCCCCTCGGGCCCGTCCTCAGGATCTCGGAACAGGCCGCTGGGGAGAACAGACAGGCTCTCTTCCACCCCCCCACCCCCACCCCCCTGCCACTTTTTTTGTTTACTATATTCATTTTATAAAAGGTTCATTAGTTCTAGGCCCCTAAGGAATGTCCTCCACTTGCCGGAGCATTCTGTTTGGGCCGGGGGGCTCACATCGATGAACAACAAGGGATGGCCTGTGGCAGGGCCTTGTCTGCGCCCGCTCCTGCCTCCAGTTTGGCAACACGACACAAAGGCGGTGTGGCATGTATACACTTTCCAGGCTGAGCCCCTATTCAGAGGGGGCCGCGGCTGGCGCGTAATGGGCTCCCTACAGACAAAGCCAGCAAGTTTCTTAATTAAGTCTAAGTGAAAGACAGATCCCGCTTACATCTTCAGAGAACCTTCCTTCAGAACTTCAAAAACACCCTAGACTGCCTATCAAATCCGGGCACGAATAACTAGCGAACAATTTTTTCTCTTTTTAAATACGGAGAGCCAAGCCTCCGGCGCAAACCCTTCAGCCCCTCTCACTTTCCCTGCAATTTTAGACATGCCTCTGGTTTATAAAACAGGAAACAAAGGGACTGCTTGTGTGTGGGAGAAGCCCTCAGAGGGTCTGCATTTCACCCCGGGCCTTCCCCAAAGCACCGCGCTGTCTAAAGAGCCCTTTAACGGGCTCGGTCTCATTACCATCTCCGGGAGGTAGCAAAGGGCGTGCTAGAAACCAGCAGGCGTACGTATATCACAGAAGGACGAACCCCAGTATGGAATGATATTAAAGAAATTAATTGCTAGCTAATTACCTCTCCAAGAACGTGATTTTCACACACACCCCCGCCCCGCCCCCTACGCACACCCCTTCCTACCCTAGCCTCCGTAACCCCTCTCTCAGACAGACCTTTCTGTTTTCTGGCCTTTGGAGTGATCATGTTCTTTGCGAACAGAAACCAATTATTCTGCAGCAATAAAGTCACCAGGAGTATGAATTGCTTTAATTTTTTCCCCCCTTTTAGCAGCTGCCCAGGGTGGGTTGGGAAGGGGGGCAGTGATAATGGAGCGAAATGAATACTAAAGCAAGCACCAAGGCCGGGCGTCCTGCAGGGAAAATGATGTTCAAAAAATAAATAAATAAATAAATAAGAGTGCGTTTTTTTGTTGCGAGGGGGCTAATCAATGAGTCAGACGTTTCCGAAAAGCGCGCTTTCCGCTCTGAATCTGCATGGCCAACGCCACCGTCCCCAATGGGTCCTGTGTACCTGACTAGCTTGTAAAAATGTCACCTGACTGTTAAAGTGCTACACACGCCCTGGCTTTCCCTGCCTGTTCTCTTCTCCCTACTCCACACCGCCACCACCCCCCCACCCCCCCACCCCCGCCCCCGCCTTTGCCTTTTTCCTTCTGCAATTCTTCGCTTTCTCATTAGAAATGCCCAGCAACGTCTGGCGGACAAAGACACTACAAAGTGTATGGAAAGGGGAAAAAAAAATTAAAAAGGAAAAAAAGTGCAGAGGAATTCTTCATTCACTGATCTCTAGAATACATTAATATCTGAGACTGTTGGCACAGCCTAAAATACTGGGGCAGCTAACAATGCATGCAATGATTCGAAGTCTGGGATCTTCAAATAAACCCCCGAGCTGTCATGGCCACCAGGAAGCAGAATAATGGCGATATTAGTTGACCTTCATTTTGTTGTCTCTTCAGACCTGACTGCTGGACCTCTGTTTGCCTGTTACTAGGATCTCTTGGCTAAAAAATCCTAGCATTTCCCAGGCAATACAAGAGCCAGTTTATTAGGTAAATAAACCAGGCCCTAAGCAGTGCTTTTGGCTTTGTAATGGGGGACCGGGTGAATGGGAAATGAGGCCTGGGTGTGGAGTCAGAGAGAATGGCTAAGAACCAGAGATCTCACATTTTTCCTTCATCCAAAGCACCAGCGGACGATGATGAGGACAGGTTTTTGGTTTTTTTTAACAGATCATCAAATCGGTGTGCTGGCTCTGGGTAACTTAGCCAACATCGTCCGCAAAGTGAGGAAGGCAGGTGAAGGCGCACCAAGGCAAAGAGCGAAAATAGCAACTGTCTTCCCCTAAAGATCTAGATCTTTCACGGTGTCTCACTTACCTCAAGTTTATGAGCTATTTTGCAATGTTCAAAAGGAGCTAACGGTATTGTATTGCAATAATCTGTCGTAATTACTGAACCGCGCTTATGTTATCCAAGCCGCTCTCTGGTGACAATCCTGATGATGTTAATGAAGGAAGTTTTTGCAGAACTGGATTCTTTTTGGATCCAGAAGGCCTTCTGGCTGTCTAGACTATCACAATACGGGTGAGTGTTACATTTGGATGTCTGTTTAAGTTTACCGTCTCTCCTCTCCAGCCCCCACTGCGATAGAAGCTCCCAGCGAGCAAGGACTACAGACACTGCAGGTCTCACTCACCTAGCACAGCACCCGAGACTGGCCTGCCTGCCTAGGGACGCAATACTCTTTTTTGCCCACTTCTCGGAAAATAAGCCATATCTTTAAAAGTTTTCGGTTGCCCCCCCTCCCCCCCGCCAATAGGAATGAGAGGCAATATCTCCTTTCTCGTGTAAGATTTCTAATTTTTTACATGTTCTTTTATTTTTGAGAGAGAGAGAGAGACAGAGAGAGAGAGCGTGGGCGAAGGGCAGAGAGAGAGGGAGACACAATCCGAAGCAGGCTCCAGGCTCAGAGCCGTCAGCACAGAGCCCAACAGGGGACTCGAACCCAAGGACTGTGACATCATGACATGAGCCACGCAGGCGTCCCTTTTGTGTGGTATTTCTCCATTGAAAATGAGCATACAACTTTAAGTTTGCTGTGGCCCTGAACTTTCAAATTAAAATATACCTTAAAATAAATTCTAGAAATGTTCACTCTTGCTTTTAAAGCAGGAGGCCGTGTAAAAAAGATCTAATACACACATTTTTTTTTTTTTCCAAAAAGTTATAGTCGTGAGAAGCACTGTGTTGGTGAAGACATTTGTCAGACTCCAGGAAGTGAGAAAGGGGCGTTACCTCATATAGGAGATACGATCCCAAAATGGTGTTAAAAAGGTAACGCACATAGACATATGTGTATGCCCCGAAAGAGACTTCAGCTCAGGCCATGGTCTCTCGCAGTCCTTGAGTTCGAGTCCCCCGTGCGTCGGGCTCTGTGCTGACAGCTCACAGCCTGGAGCCACACACACGTGCTCTTTCCATATACCAGCCTGAAGCTTAAGCACAAACATTGTGTGTGTGTGGGGGGGGGGGGTAGGGGGTGTCTGTGGCTATTTATTTATTTTCCAGTTTAATTGAGACGAAATGCCGCAGGAGTCTGGAGGAAGTCTCTCTCTCTCAGCTTGAAGCAACTTGGTTTCACATTTCCAATGTTTTAAAAGAGATTATATTCAAGGATGCTCGATTACTCTGAATAGGTGCGACATTCCAGGCTGATGGGTATTCATACCTGTCTACAGCTGTGTATTAGCATTTCAAAACCCTTCTACCAGAAGAGACTTAGGAACTTTTCCAGGCTGAGGATTCAGCACTTTGCAGAAAAGCAAAGGCTGAGTGCCCGGGGTGAAAACCCTTTCTGTTGGGGAGCAGTAACCAAAAGGAATCTTCCAGACCCAACTGCCTGACACAGCCATAGCTTCCAGAATTACGGGTCCAACATTACCACGTCAGGAGTTAGGAATAAGAACGTTGCCTCAAGTTGATAATCGGGTACTTGAGGTGGGTGGGTGGGTAGTGATTGTCCCCGAGGAAAATGTGTAAGGTGATGTGGGGTACTTGTGACATTTACTCCCTGCCCTCCCCCCCACCCCCCCCATGTTAGCATAGCTAGTTTTTTGTTCGCTTTCACATAGTTCCTACAAAGCCCTGACTAGAAAAGGGAAAGGAGAAATGAATGGAGTTCACAACAATCCAATACCTATTTCAAACTAAAACGTTGCCTTGAGAATGGCATTTTTAAAAATTTTTTATTCTTGGGGCACCTAGGTGGGTCAGTTGGTTAAGCCTCTGACTTCAGTTCAGGTCATGATCTCATAGTCTGTGGTCTGTGGGTTCCAGCCCCACATCGAGCTCTGTGCTGACAGCTCAGAGCCTGGAGGCTGCTTCAGATTCTGTGTCTCCCTGTCTCTGCCCCTTCCTTGCTTGTGCTCTGTCTCTCTCTCTCAAAATAATAAATAAACGTTAAAAAAATTAAAATATTCTTTGTTTAAAAAAATTTTTTTGACGTTTATTTATTTTTGAGAGAGATAACAAGAGCAGGAGAGGGCCAGAAAGAGGGAGACAAAGGGTCTGAAGCTGGCTCTGTAAAGTGAACGTAGAGCCCGACTCGAGGCTCAAACTCATGAACCATGAGATTGTCACCTGAGCTGAAGTCAAGAGCTGGACGCGCAATCCACTGAGCCATCCAGGTGCCTGGAGAATATCATTTTAATGTGAACAGAAAAGTAGGTAGTCTGAACCGCTCAGAAAACTATCCGGGGAACTGAGGGCTTCTTCACATCAGAGAACCTCCAGATGATGCCTGAGAGGGCTGGAAGTACATTTCCTGAAACATGTATCCCTTCACGTGCAGCAAAATACATCTTGGAGGGTTCCGCAGGAAAATGCCCATCCCATTCCATCCAGCCCACCCATCCACCCATCATCCATCCATCCATCTATCCATTATCCATCCATCCACCCATCATCCTTCCATCCATCCATCTATCCATTATCCATCCATCCATCCATCCATCCACACATCCATCCATCCATCCATCCACTCTCCATCCATCCATCCATCCATCCATCCACCCACTCATCCATCCACCCACTCACCCATCCATCTGTCCACCCATCCATCCCCATCCATCCATCCATCCACTCATCCGTCCACCCACTCACTCAGCCCATACCATCCATCTGCTCATCCATCCATCTACCCATCCATCCATCCATCATCCTTCCATCCATCCATCTCTCCATTATCTATCCATCCATCCAACATCCACCCATCCATCTACCCATCCATCCATCCATCCACTCATCCATCCACTCATCCATCCATCCATCCATCCATCCACCCACTCATCCATCCACCCACTCACTCATCCATCCATCCATCCATCCATCCATCCATCCACTCACTCAGCCATCCATCCATCTGCTCATCCATCCATCTACCCATCCATCCATCCATCATCCTCCATCCATCCATCTCTCCATTATCTATCCATCCATCCACACATCCACCCATCCATCTACCCATCCATCCATCCATCCACTCATCCATCCATCTACTCATCCATCCACTCATCCACCCATCCACCCATCCACCCATCCATCCATTTGAAAAATGGGTCCTGATGTTTTTGCCTTTCACTTCCCTGAGTCTCTTTCGTAGAATCCACTATTGTGTTGAATTTGAATCGCGACACCAGCTCTGTTGATGAGCTCCTTGCTCAAAATAGCTTCTCCGCACCTGGAGCTTTGGCCTCAGATTTGTCACTTTTAAGTGCTTTCCTTGACATGACAGCATGAGTGATCAGCAGGTGAGCTCTCTCTCTCTCTCTGTCTCTGCCTTTTAAACAATCGGTGCTATGTGAACCCTCTGTAATAGTTGTGTGCATACACACACACATTTATTTATACCTTTAATACATAATGCATACATTTCATGTCAGACATATTGTCTCAGTGGGCAAATTTATTTTTAAATCCCTTTCTCCATCAATATGCAATTAGAGATATTATTATTATTATTTTTGTTTTATTTTATTTTAGAAAGAGAGACAGTGTAAGAGTGGGGGAGAAGGGCAGAGGGCAAGAGAGAGAGAGAGGGAGAGGAAGAGAAGGGGGAGAGAAGGGGGGGGAGAGAGAGGGAGAGAGGGAGAGGGAGAGGGAGAGAAGGAGACGGGGAGAGAGAGAGAGAGAGAGAGAGAGAGAGAGAGAGAGAATCCTAAGCAGGCTTCACGTTCAGCATGGAGCCTGACATGGGGCTCGATCTCATGACCCAGGGATTATGACCTGAATGGAAATCAAGACTAGGATGCTCAACCAACTGAGCCACCAGGCACCCCTCAATTAGAGATATTATTATTACCTAATACAGAAAGTGGGGAGCAAGGAAGTCAAGACTCAAATCAGCCAGAAGGAATCTAGGAATTATGAAAGAACCACAGAAAGCACAAGTCCAAAAGAACCACACACACACACAAAAAAACCCAAACAAAAAACCCTCTAAGAACATAACACACGTTCTTGAAAAAAGAAACTTGGCTGTACAAAAATTTAAGAGGAAAAGCAGTTTCCCAGAGTACAAACCACTGATGAAGGTGTGGGAGAAAAAGAACTCATCAGGATTTCAATGGAAGGTGATGACAGCTAGAGGCCAGCCACTCAAAACCCTATGGACCACTTGCTGTCCCCTCTCCTGCCCCCTCCCCGGCTCTACATCGGCTTCTCTTTCCCTGTGACTGTTCATTTTCCACCAGGCATCTCACGTCTTCTACAGGCTCCTCCCTCCTTTTTATTATTTGTTTTATTTATCGATAGGGTTTTCAAGCCCTTCACTCTTTCCCCCCACCCCCAAGCCCTTTACTCTTAATTTTTCAAGCATGGTATAAAAATTCAAGTGCAGCACTGTCTCCCTGAATATGAGGGCTCAAGTTCCTCAAAGCCCCCAAGGCTGGAGAGAATTCAGTTCCAGAACTTAAAACTGTTACGGGGGAAGTGGGTTTAAATGAACCTTAAAAGGCTCGTATAGAAGAAAATACAAGGGACAGAACTCTGAATACTGACACGATCGAGGGTGCTGTATGTATTGGAGGTAAGTATGTATACCTGGGGCCAGCAGGGACCTTCCAATCACCAAACCTGCTCACAAGACCTTCTGGAATGTCCCTCCCATCCAGGTGCCAGCCAATTCACCACGCTCCCAGATAAGTATGCTAAGCACCATTTGTTTCCTACTGCGGTGTCCCCTCTCTCCAAATGCTGAACCGGCTAATTTGATGCTCTAAGGTTGGCTGACACCGCCTCCGAGCTTCCAGGCGATCCAGGGACACAGGTGACTCTGTGCTCAAAGTGCTCTGATGAGAACCATTACCCTCCCCCGCCCCCTCCTTCATTCATTCAGTAAATACTCACTAAGGGCCCACCATGCCAGGCACTGTGCTAAATGATGGTTCTCCTTCTAAGCTGTAAATTGGGGGAGTCCAGGGACCAGGTCTGTTTTGTCTCTTTAGGACCTCGCGCAGTGTGTGGCACGGAACAGATGCCCCGTAACCTCTTCTCGCATGAATGAACACATGAACGAGACACAGCCTCTGCTCTTGGGAGGCTAAGAGTCCAGTGTGGGGCACAGGCAAAGAGTCGGTCCGTGACTGAGGACGAGCAGGTGTCCATCTTAACGTCCCAACGTGCTACGCTCCAGAGGAACTCAATCCGAATTTATAGGGAGGGGACTCCAGGCGATTCTGATGGGTAGCCTGAGGATGCAATCGCTGCCCTGCGACCTTTCCACCCCGCGTGTGGGCCTTGAAGCGGAGCGGCTTGAAGCGGCTCACCCGGGAGCCGGTTAGACACGTGGAATCCCAAGCCGCATTCTGCGAAGCTTCCCGGGGGTCGGGGGTCGTGTACGGGCTGCTCCAGAGGACGTGCTATTTATACTGAATCCTAAGGACTGACAAGTTTGCAAAGGGGAACGAGGGACAGAAAGGAGGAGGTGTTCTGGGTGAAGGTGCAAAACCAAGGGCACAAAGAGGGAGGTCAACTAGTCAGGAGAGCTGGGTCGTAGTGCCCGGGGCGTGGGAGGGAGCACTGGGGAACTAGGTCCTTCTAGGCTACAGAAACCACGCGGTGGAGTCTGGACTCTGTCCTGAGGCCCGGGGTCCCCCCGAAGCGCTTTCAGGCCGGGAGGCACTGGCTCAGCTCCCTTAAAGACACACGGCTCTCTGGCTTCCACGCTTCTGTTCGTTCCGTTCTTAGCCTCACGTGCCTTCCTCCTTCCACACGATCAAAATCCCACGCATCTCTTCTGCACTAACTCAGGTGCCTCCCAGGTCCCGAGGCCGGAAATGAGCTCCCTGTCAACCCCAAACGTCTGCAGCACTTGGGATGGGCCACCCAAGCGGCCCTGCTCTATTTCCACGGGTGTATTTTGCCTGCGATCTTCTCTCTCTGGCTTCTAGACCAAGGCTTTTCAAAGACGAGTTTCTAAGGACCACCCCTTCAGGACATTCGAGGGTGCCTGCCGGACGTCAAAACCCAGGACGTCCCGAATGGGTTTCGCTGCGTGTGGGGCCCAGATGTCTGCATTGAAGCTAGAGATTCAGGGAGCCAAGACCGCAGTCAGAATCCCTGAGATCTGGGCATCTCAGAAATCCCAGCATCCACCACTCCCCCTCCATGTAGTACAACGTGGCACAACGTGGGTCACGCAGGCTAGTAAGTGAAGCGTTTCTCCTTTTTCTCTCGAACCCATCCGTGATCAAGCAACAAGGTGCTTCCAAAAACAACCAAGAAAGCTTGTACTCAGAGTCCTGGTCTATGCTCAGAAAGGGCTTTTTCCATAAAAACCGGGACTGGGTCTGGTTTCCCTCAGTGTGGATTTAAGATGCACAAGACTCGGGGCGCCTGGGTGGCTCAGTCGGTTAAGCATTCGACTTCGGCTCAGGTCACGATCTCACGGTTCATGGGTTCGAGCCCCATATCGGGCTCTTTGCTGACGGCTTGGAGCCTGGAACCTGGTTCGGGTTCTGTGTCTCCCTCTCTCTCTGCCCCTCCCCTGCTCATACTCTGTTTCTGTCTCAAAAATAAATAAACATTAAAAAAAATTTTTAAGATGGACACAATTCAAATCAAACTCTCCCACGAAGGTGAGTTGAGGATCCCAAGAGTATCATGAAGCTCTGAGAGCACCGTGGAAAATTCTGCCTCTTAATTACTATTAACTTCCTAGATGGGTCATGTAGGGCCTCAGGGACATGAATCACATGCTCTCTCTCTCTCTTAACACTGTGGTTGTGAGGTTTCTTTATCCCTCCCCCTAGATTGGAGGCAACCTGCAGGCGGGACATTGGCCCGTGCACCGTGCACCTCGGGACCCTCTCGAATGCTCAGCATCGTGGCGGGGACTCTGTAAAAGTTTGATGAATGTCACAGAGACCCAAATGCCACACAGAAGAGTTCACTTGGAATCTGCACCTGTGTAGGGATTCCCGTGCACCTGTGAGGCCAGCGCCTCCTGTTTCTCAGCCTATCAAAGCAGACAGCTGCTGAATTCCCTCCCGTGACCTTCTGTCATTCATCTGCCTGGACCGGGCTTGATCTCCCCCAACTTCCCCAAGGTACAGACACTCTCAACCTGTAAAAGCCTCGCCCTGCCCCCCCCACTCCCCCCGCCCAAAGGGCCTGCCCTTTAACGTCAATCTAGTAAAATTCCATGTAAGAGTTGTTTCATTGGAACGTTTTCACAAATGAAAATAACAAGGAGACATTAAAGCCATCTGGTTATGCTGGTTAAGGGAGATGTTGTCTTACTGAGGTCATCTCTAAAAGGCAAAGTGGCCAACACTGCCATATTTTTCTCCTGTCATTTGAATCCCAAATTCGTAGGCTAAACCTCCAATTCCCAAATCTCCACGCCACGTACTTTTACGGATCACAGACCCATCCTGAAGAGCAGAATTATTACCCTATTTTGTATCTGAACACAGAATCCACTGTTATTTCATATCCATGGTGCACGTGTACTAGACTTTATTTTTTTTAAAGATCTTATATATTTAAAAAAATTTTTTTTTTTACATTTATTTTTGAGAGACAGAGAGAGACAGAGCATGAGTGGGGGAGAGGCAGAGAGGGAGACACAGAATCCGAAGCAGGCTCCAGTCTCCGAGCTGTCAGCACAGAGCCCGACGCGGGGCTTGAACCCACAAGCCGTGAGATCACGACCTGGGTCGAAGTTGGATGCTCAACCGACTGAGCCACCCAGGGGCCCCTGAGATCCTATATTTAAGTAATCTCTACACCCAACGCAGGGCTCGAACTCGCAACACTGAGATCAAGAGTCCCACGCTCCGCCACCTGGGCCAGCCAGGTGCCCCACGTTGTAGTCGTCTTTAACTTGTAACTGCAAGGGACTATGTTTCCCTGGTAGGTGGCACCTTATAAGTATGATGTGAAAAGAAATCAAATTAAGCAATTTCACCCGGAAATTAAGACTTCCGGCTTTCCTTGAAAAATCAAGGTGGACCCACATGGCAGCAATCACTCGGGGTTGACCGCCCCCTCCTACCCCCCCCACCGGCCCGGTCAAGAGAGGGAGTCTAAACCAGTGACTCTCCCCACCAGGCTCTCTGGCCTGCCTGACTTTGCTGCCCTGTGGTGACCACACAGGAAGAGGCATGGTCCCTTTATGTTTGTGTATTGTTGTTTTTTTAATATAATTTTTTTTTTTTTAATTTGAGGCAGGGGGTGGGGGGAGAGGGGCAGACGGAGAGAGCGAGACCCTTAAGCAGGCTCCACACTAGGCGTGTGGAGCCTAGTGTGAAGCCTGACAGGGGACTCGATCCCACGACCCTGGGATCACGACCTGAGCCGAAATCGAGAGTCGGACACTCAAACGACCGAGGCAGCCAGGTGCCCCTGTTCGTGTTTCGTTAATAAAGAGTAAAAAGACATGCTCGAGTGGGGGGAAAGCGGAGGATTAGCCACAAGACCCAACTACAAAGCAGAGCTGAAGCAGATGTAAAGTGGGACAGCAACCGGGGGAAGAAGGCCAGTGTGGGCACGCGCGCAGCAGCAGAAGCAGACTGGGGATGCCCAGTTCGGCAGGGAGGGGGGGTTCCCACAGGGGCACAGGACGAAGGTGGCAGCGGAGAGGAAGGGCAGAGGGGCTGCACGGGGCCTCGGACCCAGAGCCAAGGGCTGGGGGCTGTGTCGCAGGACCAGGCTGCACTTCGGCAGGATTACGGCCAGCGGCTTGGCAATGGGGCGTGGGGTTTCAGCGTGATCGAGTGGGTGGCCGTGTCCGAGACGCACAGGAGAAAGGTGAGACCGGAGATGGGGACGCTGGGGAGCCTCTCAGGAAGGGACAGTAGCAGCAGCTGGCCTGAGTGGTGGCAGCAGGAACGCAGAGGGAGAGGCCGGGGGTGGGTGCGCAAGAACCACCGTGGCCTGGTGGGGGGGTGGGGAGAATCAGTGGAGAGGGAGGAGGAGGGACTGGGAAGGTCGTGCCACACACACATATACCCGAGGGAGGCTCGCTGTCTGTTTTGGTTTCAAGGGTGTGGAGGTTAGATATATGGTGTGTGTGTCTGGGCGGGCGGGGAAGGGGGGCTGTTGTAAATGATGAATTTGGTTTGAGACACAGGAGGTAACAGGGAACGAGGGGCCGTCCTACGAGACAGATGTGCAGACGGGGGGGGGGTGGCATGCAGGGAGCACTGAGTGGCACGGACAGCTGGAACCCAGGGGTGGGGTTGATTCCAGAGAAGGAAGAGCGGGGGTCTGATGTCTCTGCACCAGCAAATGAGAGGCGAAGGTCTCTGCTCCACTGCGAGGAGCGAGGAACGGTGGCGGTTTAATTGTTCCCTGGGTAGCCTTAGAAACCCGCCCACACTGTCGTCCCGGATACCCCCAGCCACTCCAACTTTCTCCCGGGCCCTTGGCATGATGGATGGGGCTCAGTTTACCCAGAGACAGTACAATCAGAGGAACGGGGTTAATTGCAGCTCTGATCTCTACTCCTAGGTGCAAAACGGCCACGAAGAAGCCAACGGCTATTTAAGCCGGCAAATTGATCACTGTAACTGGTTTTTTTTTTTCCCTCTTAAAAAAGAAAAAAAAAAAACCCAACAAAACTCATACATTGTAAGCCGTGGCCCTGCTTCTCAAAGCCTCTCGTATAAAGAACCCAAAAGTGGAAGATACCAAAATAATCGTAGACTTTAAAGAGGCCTTGATTTATCATTTCGCAACTGGTTCCCAGGCGCCCCACCCCGCTTGCCATGCCTTTCCATCTTTTCCAGAACCTGACTATAAATTCTGCCATCAGCGCAGGGGAGGCAGGCACGGTGGTGATGGATGGCGGACCAGGGGTGGGGAAGGCCAAGGGCACGTCCCAACTGGGGACAGACGGGCGGGCACACCGGCCAGAGCGGCTCGCAGGTTTCTCACAGAATGTTCTAGTTCCGACTCCACTGGCCACCAGCCCTCCTTCCCCATCCTAGGCCCTCCCCACCTGCCATTCTCCTCTTCCACTGGCTCTTGGCTATGGCCACTCCTGCCCCAGGGGATGATGCCTGCCTTCCCGTTTCATCTTGGATAAGTTTCTTCTTGGAGAAATGGCATGTTCATTGATCCTACCTAATTAAAAAATAAAGTTCACCGGGGTTCCCTTAACTTTTTAAAATTTTCTTTTTTCTTTTCTTTTCTCTTCTCTTTTTTCTTTTCCTTCCCTTCCCCTTCCTTCCTTCCTTCCTTCCTTCCTTCCTTCCTTCCTTATTTTTTTTTTTTTAATTTTTTTTTTCAACGTTTATTTATTTTTGGGACAGAGAGAGACAGAGCATGAACGGGGGAGGGGCAGAGAGAGAGGGAGACACAGAATCGGAAACAGGCTCCAGGCTCTGAGCCATCAGCCCAGAGCCCGACGCGGGGCTCGAACTCACGGACCGCGAGATCGTGACCTGGCTGAAGTCGGACGCTTAACCGACTGCGCCACCCAGGCGCCCCTATCCTTCCTTATTTTTTTAAGAGCGAATTAACACACCCAAGTAACAAACAGTGAGTACAGCCCAGGCCGCACAAGAACTGATTAGCAGTACAAGGAAATAAGTTACAAACAGAAAATAACAGCGGAAGGCAACATTCATCTACCTTGTTCATGGCCCAGGATTTCTGCTACATTGGCATGGGGCTCTTCCTTGCTTTTACCTGTAGGTTTCACCTTTAAGTAATGGCGGGGGCGGCATTTCCCATTGCATTTGGGGAAGGGGGAGCTGGGCCCACACACGACCAGGAGGCTTCAGGTAAATGTGGAAGTCCTGTCTTTGATGCCAAGGTAATTTATTTCTTGCTCTGCTCCCGCCACCTGGTTCTCCCTGCCCAGCACCAGAGACCCCCATGCCCCTGTCCCCACCTACCAAGACCCACAGTGTCTCCTCTTATCCACTCCACCCCCAACCAGGGTATAAAATTATTTCTCATCAAAGCTCAAATTTCCTTAATATGGAGGATTTCCTGGCTTTATATTTACACACACACACACACGCATTTCTATCTACATTTTTTAAAAAGTTTATTTATTTATTCTTGAGACAGAGAGAGAGAGATGGAAAGAGAGAATCCCAAGCAGGCTCCACGCATCAGCACAGAGCCTGATTCGGGGCTCGAACCCGCGAACCGTGAGATCATGACCTGAGCTGAAACCAAGAGCTGGGACGCTTAACCGACTGAGCCACCCGGGTGCCCGAAGTTGTGTTACTCTTAAAAGTAAACTCTTTGGCCTCTGCACGACCCCCCACATATACCAGCCTTTGTGTCTATAGAACTGACTGGCTAACTTCAATCACTGGCCTTAACTTGACAGCCAAAACAGCCAGGTCTAGTTTGCAGTTGTGTTCTGATTTGGACAGAATTTCAAAGACTCACAAATTTCACATAAAATCAGGGGGTTTCTCTTTTTCTCAAGAAAGAAAAAAAAAAAAAAAAAAAGGAAAGGTAGCAGCTGATCCGGTAACCCAGGGCCCAGATTCCCAGGGGGCAGTGAGTCCCAGCACCTGACAGGCAGGCATCCTGTCCAGATGGGCATGTGACGTACCCATCACCCCCACTCTATATACCTGGACTGCAGCTCTCATTTTCTTTACCTGATGGGCATTTGAAAACGTGAGCCCTGGCCTACGTGACTCGAAATGATGGCACAGATCAACACAGAATTTCACAGAAGCGAGGAGAAGAAATATTTCGAGGTATGTCATTGCTAGCTTTCGGCTACAGATTTGGCCGTCTGCAGGCCTAAACCCAAAAGTCCATACTTTTCACCTCTCATCAATTCAGGAAATCTTCTAGAAATAAGTCACTGTTGGTTACTTCATTTTTTAGACCAAGAAAAGGAATCACAACACAGGAAGCAGATTCCCTTAGGGACACAGAAGCACTTGTCACCGGGGGGCTGCGGAGGATGGGAGTCTCTCCTCCTCGACCTCAGTACCCCTCCTCCCTCTCCTCCCGGCTCATTTCTTACCTTTCCTTCCTTCCCCCTCCCCTCCCCATCTCACCTGCGACCAGCCACGTACAACCACAGGAACACAGATCTCCCCGCGGTCTGCCGGGCCATCCCACCTCACCCTGACCCTCAAGGCTCTGGCGTGTCATAGAAAGTTAAGAACTTCAGAGAGGGTTCCATGGGAAGAAAAAGTTCAGCAGAGCGCTGGCCACAAACCACAGATGCTGGCCACATCTGGTCGCTGTTCTTTACAAAACTGGAAAACTTTATCAAACACTCAATGGGGGGCCTTCCATACTGTGCAAATCTAGGGGCTGATTTCACAGGCATCCAAATCAAGTATTTTAGGAAAAAGAAAACAAAGTCAGAGGCCGGGAGGCCAGGAAGGGAACAGTCTCCCTGGAGCTTCTAACTTGCTGACTGGCAATCGTGATGCCGGAGAGAAGAGCGGCCACGCTGAGTCAGATCCCGTGTCCTATCCTTGCCACTTTTCTGACAGTGACAAGGGGGACATACTCAGAAAGATCAGAAAGAAATGCCTCTCCTCATGAGCAACATGTTAAAAGCTAGATGTGCCCCTGGCTTATCCTAGTTTGCCTGAATAACCTACTGTCATTCTATACGAAACTGGAACTTTTAAACCAGGAACCCCCACCCTTCCCAAATTGCTTGTGCTGCCTGAAACCACAGGACCCTAGAGAAATTAGTCTTCCTAAGAATTAGTCCTTAGTTTTAGTGGCTTTTTAAAAATTGTCGTAAAATACAGATAATGTAAAATTTACCATTAAAATTTTGCTTTAAATGTTTATTTTCGGGAGAGACAGCGGGAGAAAGACAGAGAGAGAGGGAGACACAGAATCCGAAGCAGGCTCTAGGCTCTGAGCTGTCAGCCCGGAGCCCGACACGGGGCTCGAACCTACGAACCGTAAGATCAAGACCTGAGCCGAAGTCGCAGGCACAAATGACTGAGCCACCCAGGCGCCCCTAAAAGTTACCATTTTAACATGCAAGTCCGTTGCCATTAATTTCATCCACAGTGTTGTAGGACCACTGCTACGACCTTACTCCAGAGCGTCTTTACCAGCCTAGAAGGAAACCCTCTGCCCACTAAGCAATCTCTCCCCATTCCCCCAAGCCCTACCTCTCGGCAACCACTGATCTGCCCTCGGTCTCTATGGATTTAACTACTCTAGACATTTTGTGTAGACGAATCATACAGGGTGTGACCTTTTGAATCTGGCTTCTTTCACTTAATAGAATGTTTCAGAGTTCATCCATATTACAGCATGTATCAGGACTTCATTCTCTTTTCTGGTTAAGTGATATTCCACCATAGGGTACGTGTGGACGTTTTTGCAAAGTGAATGATGGGCAGTACGTGGCCGCAAGCTACCAGACTTGAGGAAGTTACCTACGTGACAGGTGGTATTTCTTTTTGATGGTCCTAGACATTGGTATACTGGACCAAAGCCAAGTGTACCCAATTCATACCATTATCTAACAAATGTTCTTCACCTGCTCAAATCTCACCTTTCCAGCCTGACTTGAAGACCCAGAGAATCCTCACCCACATTAGTTCAGTTGTCTTTCAAATAAACCCAACTCCAAGCCAGTCATCTTGCTAGTTGCTAGGAACCAGAATGACAGATCCAGTCGAAACCCCTCAGGAAGCTCATGGTCGAGTGAAAAGATAAACATCCAAACAATTTCACCACAGAGTGATGCCTTTTAGGATGGAAAACTAAACTGAGTCAAGTTCATAAAGAATTCCCCCTGAGGGAGCCCATTAAGCTCACTATCTGGGTAGATAATGCTTAGGGTTTGCACCTTGCCTTCTTGATGGCCAAGGTCTTCAGGTTCATAAAGTCAAGTTCATAAAGAATTCCCCCTGAGGGAGCCCATTAAGCTCACTATCTGGGTAGATAATGCTTAGGGTTTGCACCTTGCCTTCTTGATGGCCAAGGTCTTCAGGTTCATAAAGTCAAGTTCATAAAGAATTCCCCCTGAGGGAGCCCATTAAGCTCACTATCTGGGTAGACAATGCTTAGGGTTTGCACCTTGCCTTCTTGATGGCCAAGGTCTTCAGGGACAAGCCTGCAGTGAGACTGGTGTTGCCTTCCTGAGTAGCTGGAGCCTTTCGACCCTATATGAGCAGCATCTACAAAGTTTGCCTAATGTCTCACCTCGCTCACACTAAAGTGGAGTCATCTCTAGAGGTCCTCCTACAGTTGAAGCCCAATCTGAAAGGGCATACACGTGGCACACCTAGAACGTCACCAGGTGCTCATTCCTTCCTCAGACAACATATCAGAATGTGAACTAAGGGGCGCCTGGGTGGTTCCGTTGGTTAAGCGTCCGACTCCGGTTCAAGTCATGATCTCACGGCTTGTGGGTTCGAGCCCCGCATTGGGCTCTGTTTGGCAGCTCGACCCTGGAGCCTGCTTCGGATTCTGTGTCTCCCTCTCTCTCTGCCCCTCCCCACTCACATTCTCTCTCCCCCTCTCTCTCTCAAAATTAAATATTAAAAAAATTTTTTAAAATGTGAACAAAGACAGAAATCCATGGGAAACTTCACTGTTTATATTTTCTCTCCCCTCCCCAATGTTGTAATTTTGAAAGAATTAAAATCTGTGTAGCCCTCACTGAGACTGACCAAGTAACACTGGTGAATAACTGTTATATATCATTACCTAATAATGAAATCATACTTAGCGGATCTGTTTTCTGTGTTTTTGTATTATGTGTGTGTGTGTTTTGCTGAGACTTTGGAAAGCAAGCCCCAAACACATAACCCTTCATTCCCCAAAGCTTCAGCATGCATCTTTCAAGAACAAGGAAAATTCTCCAACAAAGCATAAAACCAATGTTACAACCAAAACTTTTAACATCGATGCAATGACTTTACCTAATACACAGTCCACGTTTAAATCTCCCTTGAGATCCCAATAATGTTCTTTCAGCTGTGTGTTTTTGATCCAGAACCTAATCAAAATCACAAGGTGCATCTTCTGTCTCCTTTATTTTTTTTTAATGTTTATTTATTTTTGAGAGAGAGAGAGAGAGAGAGAGAGAGAGAGAGAGAGAGAGAAAGCATGCACAAGTGGGGGAGAGGCAGAGAGAAAGAGGGAGACACAGAATCCTAAGCAGGGTCCAGGCTCCGAGCTGTCAGCACACAGCCCGACATGGGGCTCAAACCCATGAACTATGAGATCATGACCCGAGCCAAAGTCGGACACTGAACCAATTGAGCCACCCAGGTGCCCCTCTTCTGTCTCCTTTAATCTACAACAGTTATCCCATCTTTCTCTTTCTTCCATGGCAATGACACTTTCAAAGGGCCGAGGACAATCTACACCACTCTCATTATTTCTCTTGATCAGACCTGAGTTAACAATTTGACGTAAATACGATGCATTTACTTCCTGCTGTGTCGCATTTGGAGCTGTGTAAGGCTAGCTTGTCTCTAATACCGGTGATGTTCAAGTCTCTTTCCTCCTTTACAACTAATAAATAATCTGTGGGGTCATAATTTGAGACTGAATATCCTATTTCCCATCACCTTTCACCGGTTGGTTCAGCATCCACTGATGATTCTGAAACAATTACACTGGCACTTGCAAAATGGTGATCTCATAATTTTATCATTCTCCTACATTTTTTTAAAGTTTATTTATTTATTTTGAGAGACAGAGAGAGAAAGCGTGAGTGGGGGAAGGGCAGAGAGAGAGAGGGAGACACAGAATCCGAAGCAGGCTCCAGGCTCTGAGCTGTCAGCACAGAGCCCGATGCGGGGCTCGAACCCACCAACCATGAGATCATGACCTGATCTGAAGTTGGACACTTAACAAACTGAACCACCCAGATGCCCCTCTCCTACATTTATTAGCTGGCAAGAAGACCCTCTCCCCAGGCTCACCTCTGCCTTTTTTTTTTTACTATTGATGTGAACTTATGAATGCATTTTTTAAAAATCCAGTGTTTATTACCATCATTATTATTTTTATTGCTTCAATTGCTCGAAATTTGACCATGGGGAGTTCCTTTAACACAGCTCCTATATACTTTTGAAATGCTTTCATCATAGTTTGTGCATTTCCTTAACTTCTGCCATGAGATATTGTAGGGTTGTCTTATATTTCTCTCCCCTAGCCTAGAATTAGCTGTTGCTGCAAGGAGTTTGGTTCCTCTTCGTGGTAAACAGTATTTGGAAACCAAGATCTGGGCACTAATTATGCTCACTGCTACTGGAATATCATTGCTTCGAGGCTCTTTCACACTGATTAAAAGCAGGATATTTATAACTTTTCAATCATGAGTCCACAATGATACTTATAATTGCAATCTAACACCACAGAGTTCGTTCTTACTTCCCCCATTTGGTATTTGTACCACGCTGGTTACTAAGTACACCAATATATTTATTTACTCATTCTCTTCTACTAGGCACACAAAGTAGGTTCAGAATTACTCTACAAATATCACTAGTGCCCAATGACAAACCTACTTAGAGTCTGAGATTTCTGCAGCTTATCATTTTGGGAATATGTGCAACTAAAGGTATACAAAGAAATCTATTCAAAAGTTACTTGAATTTTTTTCTACTTAATAAACTCTGTATTTTTAATTAACAGATTTGTTTGTTATTTAGCAGCTTATCCCTCAATATAACAGAACCTACGAAGATCTCAATATTAAAGAAAATGATTACATCAAGATGATTTATGCCATAAACTTAAAAATTCAAATAATTCTAAAAAGGTTTATTTAAAAAAGGGCAATTTCTGCCTCCCCCTTCTAACTACTCCATCATTAGTTCTCACAATTTATTTTTAGTCTCCACCATTTAAAATAATATGCTTAGACTATAATCTCTAAATTCTATCAGTTTTAGATATTACATAGTCATTTCTTCCTTCATTGTAGGATTTAGCTCTCTTACATTTCACTTCTTCTCTTTCCCATCTTCTGTATACTTATATCATATATTTAGGTTATTTTAACAGCAAATGTCTAAGTTATTATGGCTATGTACACATTCACTCTTCAGTAATACATTATAACTATGTTTCCTTTTTTTGGTATTACTTTTCATTTTCCTGTAGTTAATAATTGCCTTTCTTTTTCAATTGCTTCGATTCCCTGCTACCAAATCGCATACTCTCCAGCAGCCTCTCAGTGCATTTTTCTTCTTCTTCTTTTTTTAAAGTTTATTCATTTATTTTGAGAGAGAGAGAGCATGTGCATGAGCAGGGAGGGGCAAAGAGAGAGGGAGAGAGAGAATCCCAAGTAGGCTCCATGCTATCAGCACAGAACCCAACACTGGGTTCAATCTCATGAACCATGACATCATGACCCGAGCTGAGATCAAAAGTTGGACGCTTAACTGACTGAGCCACCCAGGCACCTCTAAGGGTACTTTTTTCATCTAGGAAAACATATCATTCTATTTTCCCCCTGACTTCTATATCTGTTCTTGAATGGTGAGTCTCTTGGTCTGTTGCACAGACCTGGGTCTTCCCACTGCTATCATCCAGGGAATTCTCCTTACTTTTCTCCTTCACTTCTGGCCTCAGATATCTCCTTTTTAGAGTTAACTTTCTCATTAGGGAAAGTACATCTGCCAGGAGCTTGCTGCAATACTTCACTGCCCTCCAGTGTTTTTGATGAGATACTGGATGCCTTTCTGATTTCAGATCCTCCCACCACCACCCTGTGCCCCCTTCCGTTTACTCTGAGAAGTTACAGGAATTTCTCTTTATCTATAGGTTTTGAAATTTCATTACTCTGTGCCTTGACATGGGTCTTTTTTCCATTTATTAAGCTGGGAACCTAGTGGATTCTTTCAATATGGTCACTCCTGTTCCTCAGTTTTGGGGAAATTTCTTGCATTCTTCTCTTTGAAAATTTCCTTGCTCCTATTTTCTCATTGTGACATTCCTATCATTTGGATCTTGACTAAGCCTCTAATTAATATATCCTCCCTTGTCTTTGGTTCTAACTTCTGGAAGGTCTCTTCAGTTTTACCTTCCAATCTCTAAGGGTGCAGAGGGTGGCCAACGGTCCTTTCTGTTTGTCACTTTTTTCACAGATAACTTCTCACGGTTCTTCCTTTCACAAGAGATAGAAAGGAAATAAACTGAAAGATATAAGCCAATAGCATGATTAAGACATGAAGTGCAACTGTTGTGCATTCGTTCATGTCTATGATTTTCTAACATAGTAGGTCCACTTGCCAAGCACTGGAAATGGTATCATTTCTTCCAGGTGCTCAATGTGACAACAACACTTTCTTCTGTTGATGACAATGTATATATTTTTAGGGTTTTCTAAAATTTATGTTGCTGGGAATCAATGGCTCTGATCAAACAGTCCTCTAGACTACATATAAACCTTTTTCCAATTCAACAGGTCCATGAGGAACCTCATAATTCTGAAGGAAACATGAAAAGCTGGGAAAGCACTTCAGATGATTTCAGTGAGATAGATACAGAGAACATCTCAATGGTCCCCACGCAGAGAGCCTGCAGGCCAGGAATGACCTGCTGTCTCTTAGCTCTACACCTGCCCTTCTTCGCCCTGTTCTGGCATTTTGGGGCTTGGAGTCTGCAAACCCCACTTTTCCTGGGTTCCCTTGCCAGCTAGCTTCCTGTTGCATTCTGCCAATATTAGGTACTGGAAGGAGTTCAGAAAGCAAGAAGGAGAAGGATAGAAGCTGTCTTTCTTCCTCTTTTTCCCCATCTGCTTCTAGCAGTGTCTCTGTGAGTTTCCTCAGTGACCCCGGTTGCAGCCACACAGCCTCCCTTGCGGCCCCAGCACCAGCAAGGCGGCCCTTCTCTGGTCTGGTGTCATCCCCTCATGGTCCTGCTGTTCTGGTTGGGCAGCAGTCCTGGGAGGGCAGCGGTGAGGATGCTCCTGGGCTCTGGAACACACCTCTAACTGTCCTTCTCCCATGTCTATGTGGTAGCTGCCTCGCACAGGTACTACCTTCTGGATTACTCTACCCTCCCCTTTTTTATTCTCTCAGTCCTTCCCACAGTGTTGCAACAAGTTCTCTGTATTACGTCTCCTCTGTGTGAAACACCTAGTATGGTTACTCTTTTTCTTGATTGGCCCCTGATGGACAGAGCCTCTCTAGGAGATTAAAAAAAGGGTTTTAAGCCTCTGTAAGTCCTCATTACCAGAACGAGCTAAGGGCACAATGCCTCATCCATGGTTATGATCGCAAAAGTACAATCCGACTTTAACTGTTTTGACAAAGTCAGCATGTCTAGAAGAGGGCGAAGCGACCCTCCGCATACTCCAAGTGAAAGAGGATATCCATCCGTTTCCAAACTAAGTAGCCAAATATGTGAAAGACCGTTCTCCACAGAGCCCGACTGACTCCAAAATGGCTGGCATCCTGCTAAGATGACCAAGGAACAAAACACAAAACATCTTCTATGAGGAGATGAAACTGGGTTGGGAGAAGGTGGCTCTGGTCTTCAATTTTGCGAGAACGCAGCCACACAGGTGCTAATTCACTAGCTTTGATGCACTTGAAAATGGGTCATGGAAATGGCAAGAAAACGTATACAAAAGACATTTTTACAAAGCAATTTGTAGAGTATATCATAAAGCCATGATACAATAATGTTTTTAAAAATGTACGTCTTGGGGTGCCTGGGTGGCTCAGTCGGTTGAGTGTCCGACTTCGGCTCAGGTCACGATCTCACGGCTCCTGAGTTCGAGCCCCGTATCGGGCTCTGTGCTAACAGTTCGGAGCCTGGAGCCTGCTTCGGATTCTGTGTCTCCCTCTCTCTCTCTGCCCCTCCCCTGCTTTCTCTCTCTCTCTGAGAAATAAATGAACATTAAAAAATAATTTTAAAAAGGTATTTCTTGGACTATTCCTGTCTTCTGTTCTATTTGGTGGCACACTTCCAGATGGCTCCATACTCTATGGCACAGCGAAGGGAGAAAGTGGCTGGCTGGGACACACAAAACAGAGCAGAAGAGGACAGGGCTTTGCGGAAGCTGGCTGAGAGGGTAGGAGGAGGCTGAGAGGGACGCCTCTGGAGGGTATACTCTTGACTGAGGTGATGAATAGAGATGAGCAGTGGGGAGAAAAAGACTGGAAATCTGAAAACTTCCTTGAAAGAAAACAGGAAAGAAGAAAAAAGAAAGGACTAGAAAGAGATGAGAGAGGACATTGTAGGGCACGCAGGGAGAGCCCAGCACGCAGAGCCGGAGATGCGCTTTTAAGACCGACGGATTAAGGCGCCACTGATTGTCACAGTGCAGAGCCCATCAAGGTGAGCCCCTTGGGGGATGCTCGGGCTACAGGGCTGTGAGCTCAGAGAGACCTACTTAGAATGACACTGGATCCTTGAACAATGAGGGGTTGGAGGCACCCTCTGACTCCCCCAAAACTTAACTACTAATCGATTGCTGCTGACCAGAAGCCTCACTGACAACATAGTCCATTAACCCATGTTCTGTATGTCGTATGCACTCTATACTGTATTCTTATGGGAAGTAAAGCTACAGGGAAGAAAACGTTATTTAAAAAATCACAAGGAAGTTGGGGGGGGGGTGGCTCAGTTGGTTAAGGGTCCAACTCTTGAATCCGGCTCAGGTCATGATCTCACGGATCATGAGATCGAGCCCTGAGTAGGGCTCTGCGTTGATAGTGTGGAGCCTGCTTGGAATTCTCTTTCTCCTTCTCTCTCTGCCCCTCCCCAGCTCACACACTCTCTCTGTCTCTCAAAATAAATAAATAAACTTAAATAAAATCCTAAGGAAGAGAAAAATACGTTTACTATACTTTACTACATTTATTGAAAAAAAAATCTACACGTGAGTGGACCTCCATAGTTCAAATCCATGCTACTCAAGGGTCAAGTGTGTTTATGGCATCCTCCTGGTGGAAATCAGGAACCTGAGCCTGACTTGGAACATTAGCAAGGAGAAGAGATATTATCGCCTGTGGGAGTTACTACCCTCGGAATAAACCCATCCGCCCAGGGAGGAAAGTTTGAATACAGAGCCTTGAATCTGTGGGCAAAAATTCTCCAAAGGCTTCTCCATACCTTTCGTTGCCTAAAACCAGACAGTGTTGTTGGCATTCGGCAATGCCAGAGACCCCTGATCTGGCTTCTTTGAAATGAGCAGTGTAGATAAACAAGGTTGTGTGATGCTGGGACAGAAAAACTCAGATAGTAAAACTTCTGTGCTCATTCTGAGGGGACTACTATTGGTATAAATCAGTATCATGTATATCCCCTTCCCCCCCCCCCAAAAAAAAATATATGCCTTTAAATACCTAAATCTTCTAATTTGCCACAGGCCGGAGAAACTCCTTCTAGATGGCTCTCCTTTCCCTCTCCCTTCACATATGAAAATGTATCGCAATTATAGTCTCCACTTTGCAAAGTGCTTAGAAATATTTATTTAGTACCGAAGGGCTAAAAGGGCTCTTGTTCTGAAAAATTTGCCTGAGGTCTAGAATTTTTGCCACTGGCAATAAAGGTGCTTTGGGGGGAGGGGGAGAATGAAGCAGGAATATTTAAAGTCTAGCACATCTGGGTATTAAATTGACTGAAGCCAGCACATGCCACCAAAAATACGAGACACGGCGAAGAAATACTCACAGAATGAGGAACACCACAGAAGTAGGTCCAGCTCACATTAAAAAACAGGACGAAGGAACGAGAAGCAGAGTTGAAAAGACAGGCAGAAGAGAGGTGAGTCTGGATCACGAGGACAACCATTGTTTGGCAACACTGGAAGTCTAACTTTGCTAAGGCGTGGTTAGTATGAATTAAACAGACTCAATGTCACAGTTAAGGGGTGCCTGCTGCCTGACCAAAGGGAGGAAGCATGTCCCCTGACTCTTAGGGCCTCCACTGCCTCTAAACAAACCGGAAGTCGGAGCAGCAAGGCGGGTCAAAAGCATCCCTGCAGACATGCTAAAAAAGTCGTGTTACTGACATTATATCATGCTACTGAAGTTACATAAAAAGTGTAACGCCAGAGGGCTGATAACAAGAATAGAGAAGTCTCTGTAAATCAAACATTCCAGGCGTAAAACTTTCCTTCCAGGTTTCAAAAAACAAACTGCCGGGGCGCCTGGGTGGCGCAGTCGGTTAAGCGTCCGACTTCAGCCAGGTCACGATCTCGCGGTCCGTGAGTTCGAGCCCCGCGTCAGGCTCTGGGCTGATGGCTCAGAGCCTGGAGCCTGTTTCCGATTCTGTGTCTCCCTCTCTCTCTGCCCCTCCCCCGTTCATGCTCTGTCTCTCTCTGTCGCAAAAATAAATAAACTTTGAAAAAAAAAAAAAAACTGCCAATATTTTGGACATAGGAATAGATCAGTGATCAGATAACTGTGCTTTACTAATATTTTTTTTAAATTTTTTTTTCAACGTTTATTTATTTTTGGGACAGAGAGAGACAGAGCATGAACGGGGGAGGGGCAGAGAGAGAGGGAGACACAGAATGGGAAACAGGCTCCAGGCTCTGAGCCATCAGCCCAGAGCCTGACGCGGGGCTAGAACTCCCGGACCGCGAGATCGTGACCTGGCTGAAGTCGGCCGCTTAACCGACTGCGCCACCCAGGCGCCCCTGTGCTTTACTAATATTAACAGGAATGACGGAAGTTAAGATTCAGCAACAACAATACTTAATTCATCTACGTTTTATTTGTGACATGTTCTCTAGTTTTTGAAGGCATTTTTGTTCCTTTTTCTATTCTGCTTAGGCAAATCTGTATAGATATGATGAAGATTCTGTTACCACATCACATAAAAAATGGTCGTACGGAATGGTATTGTTCATTACTTTATAAAGGTGCCAAGGAATTTCAGAAATTACATGACTTTACCTTTGCCATAACTTCATGAAATCAAATTTTACTCGTTTTTTAAATAAGAAAAATTTACTGTGGTTAAATACACATACCATGAAGGTCGCCACACGAGCCATCTTTAAGCGTGTGGTTCGGTAGCACTAATTGCATTCATCGTGGTGCGAGGCCACCACATTCATTCACTCTTAAAAGTGACCCTTCTCGGGTTTCTTTTCATTTCTCTGTATATTTACAGGGAAGAAGCCATGCCAGACAAATGCCAATGCAACCATGGAAACTCTTAGATCCATATCTACAAGAAACTTTAAAAATATATAACACTTTTCGGAAATCCAAAAGTCATTTTGAAAGGGACTATTGCTTCGAGGGCCAAAGTCCCTGAGGAGCAGGAACGAGCGTGTGAAAGAACATGCAGAGGCTGTTCTGGAGACATATAAGGCCGATACAGGCGCAGGCCTGATGTGCAGGGATGAGCAGAGGCCCGAGGTGCCTGCCATGGGAGGACACCTGTGTCACGGACCACTGAGACTCAAGTCCAATACCAAGATCGTTCTGCTGCTAATCCGGAGAAATTGATCTCACTGTTCACACTCACGGGCAGAGAGAACTCATCAGTGATTGAAAATGAGCCCCAAATCAATTTTTCTTAGGAATTTAACGCTCATTCAACGGCTGGAAATCGTCACGACTGCTTGGCTCTGAGACAGAAAGAAAAGGTGAGCCAAAAAAATAAACACGGGGTCACTGGTGAGGTCTGCTGGAACAGCTGAAGGGATCTCTAAAGCCTTCATTAATGTAACAACATGTAGAGTCGAGTTCTTTCAAGCTTCATATCTGGTTGATAGCACTGCTTCGCCAAAGGGCTTGGGAAGGGAGAATGACCTATTTTACTTTTTGAATACTACAAATTCCCTTAAGCTACCCTCTACTTCCTTCAAACACGTGTGGTTCCAAGTGGGCATGCTGCCTTAGGATCAAAAGGAAGTCACAAGGGCAGATTCTCTGCACCTTAAGCTCTGCTTTGTCCTGAGCTGTTTTGCACACGGCCACCGCTATGGAGTGTGCATTTATCGATGGTTACTGCTTCTCACAGCTAATATTCAAGTAAAACTGCCCCATTCTCTAAGCACACACCAAAAATTGGCTGGGGCTAGGGGGACCCCTAAATGGAGTGGACACAGGGAATGAGGAAGGTAATTTGAGTTCTTTTTCGAGAGAGAGAGAGAGAAAGAGAGCGAGTGCACACGTGCATGAGTGGGTAAGAGGGGCAGAGGGAAAGAGAGAGAGAATCCCAAGCAGAGTCTACACTCATTGCAGAGCCCTACGCAAGGCTAGACTCCATGACCCTGTGATCATGACCTGAGTCGAAACCAAGAGTCGGATGCTCAACCGATGCAGCCACCCAGGCGCCACGGTAATTTGATATTTGAATTTCGGTTTTGATAACACATGAAAAGGATGATCTGTGAATGACTGTGACTTAACAACCCTAAAACCAGCTACATGTTCACTTAGTCCTTTTTATGGGTATAATATTTAAGAGAGGAGAGGCATGAAAACCTGTACTAAAAACTTAAATCTTAGAAAGATTTATTTTTCAAAAATTTTTTAAAAAATGCCTACTACCTCACTTCTAAAACCATAACTGAAAATGGCCGAACTTGGGGAGCCTGGGTGGCTCAGTCAGTTGAGCGTCTGACTCTTGATTTCGGCTCGGGTCATGATCTCAGAGTTTGTGAGTTCGAGCCCCATGTCAGGCTCTGTGCTGACAGCATGGGTCCTGCTTGGGATTCTCTCCCTCTCTCTCTCTCTCTCTCTCTCTCTCTGTTCCTCAGCTTGCTTTCTCTCTCTCTTCCAATCTCAAAATAAATAAACATTAAAAAGAAAGAAAGAAAGAAAGAAAGAAAGAAAGAAAGAAAGAAAGAAAAGAAAGAAAATGGCCGAACTTGAGAGAAAAATGTTAGGAATCTGTTTCTGGCAACAACTTTTGGAACACAAAACCTAGGAGTCACTCCCATAATCCCATCCCTTTATTTTCCTATTTGGATACAGACTAAAATCTGCTAAACTTTTCTCTGTATCTTCCATTAAAAATTTTCCCGTCTTTCTTGTTTTGTTCTGATGAGAAAAATTACAGACGTTGGTTAACAACATTTACAGCCAAGATAGGCAACACGCGACAATGCAGGCCAAAGTCCCTGTTCAGGTAGGATATAATTCTACATCTTTTTTTTTTTTTTTGGTAATGTTCATTTATTTTTGAGAGAGACAGTGTGCAAGTGGGGGAGGGGCAGAGAGAGAGAGGGAGACACAGAATCTGAAGCAGGCTCCAGGCTCCGAGCTGTCAAGCACAGAGCCCGACGTGGGGCTTGAACTCACGAACCGTGAGATCATGACCTGAGCCGAAGTCAGATGCTCAACAGACTGAGCCACTCAGGTGCCCCAATTCTGCATCTTTTTTAAAAAAAAAATAAATTAATTTATTTATTTTGAGGGGGAGAGAAAGAGAGAGAGGGAGAGAGAGAATCCCAATCAAGCTTCACAGCGGTCAGCACAGAGCCCAAAGTGGGGCTTGAACCCACGAGCCATGAGATCATCACCTGAGCCGAAAGTAAGAGTCGGACGCTTAACTGACTGAGCCACCCAGGCGCCCCTGATTCTGTGAGTATCTAACCTGGTGCTGGCCACCCTGCAGAATCGGGTTCTGGTCTAGACCCCCGGCTCGTCTCTGTGTGCGTGTTGTAGGGTACAGCGGGGTTGGGGCAGGGTGCCTAATTCTCTTCAAAGGGGTGTGAAAATAGGATGACAGAACTGGATGAACCTCAAAGAGCATCTAGTCTCAGCCACCGATTTTATGTGTTCAAAGACTTCAGTCACAACCAGAATGCAAACTTTTGTTTAATTTAAAAAATTTTTAATTTTTAAAAAAAATATTATTTATTTTTGAGAGACAGAGAGAGAAAGAGACAGAGTGTGAACAGGGGAGGGGCAGAGACAGAGAAGGAGACACAGAATCCGAAGCAGGTTCCAGGCTCCGAGCTGTCAGCACCAGAGCCCGACGCGGCGCTTGAACTCAGGGACCGTGAGACCATGACCCGAGCCGAAGTTGGACACGTAACCAACTGAGCCACCCAGGCGTCCCCAGAATCCAAATCTTCGTTTCCTCTCAATTTACAAATATAAAAGAAAATCAGTGTATGAATGAGGACACTTGGGTGTAATGGCGGACTCCTGAAGGGCTAGGTTGGATTGGCAAGACATGTGGAACAGGTGTTGGGGGCACTCTTCCCCACCTTGGGCAGTAGACAAAATGATAGAGGTAACGTATACCTTGAGTATGCAAAACATACACGTCCCAGGGGGTCCTTCTAAGCCCGGCCAGCACTTGCTGGCCCCACAGGGCCAGCTGAAAGCACACGAGATCCTGGGCAAACAAACATTACCGGAAAACACGCACAAACACGCACGTCAGGAGTGGCACCCACCGAGGCCCGTGCGGTGTAATTATTACTCCCGTGACAACAGAAGCCGCTCTTGGAAATCACACCTTATCTTTCCAAACCACACCAAGCAAAAACAATAATCAAAAAGTGATTCTACTCTATGATCATTTCTGACCCCTTGATGATAGCCTCGCGGCAGATTACAGAAGCGTGGAGGCCTCTGAGGCCGTGGCGATTGCTCTGAGGCTGTCAGCCCCTATCAATCACCTTCCATTAAGTAAAGGTTTTCCAATTTTGCGCTTCTCTCAAAGGCTTCATTTTGCCCGGATTAAGCCGAAGCATCAACATTTCAACTCACTGCTCCTGTTCCCGCTTCCAGAATAAATGCTGTTAGCAGAAAAATGGGCTTTTCCACAGTCGGGACTCAAAATCAAAGCAGACAACAGTGATGCGGTCGCATATACAAGACATCTGACCGCAGACGCCTCAGGCGTGCATTAGACACGTTTCATGACTGACCACAGGGCCCCGGAGGGGCAGGAAGGGTTGAAGGGTGCCCGGCGAAGGAGGGGTCTGTGAGCCAAACACGTTAGCCCCTAAAATGAATCTGGGGGCGATCGCAATATATTCATGGAGTGCTAGGGTTTTTCTCTTGGGTTTTAGAGGCAGGTGTCCTGTGAGTTTTGCGCTCTACGGTTTTACTGCTTGGTATCTGTCATCTCCGTGACGGAGAAAAGTCACTTCGTCTAACAGGCAGCAGATGGGGAAAAGGAAGGGGAACAAGTTTTAAATCAACCGAGAAGAGCATGTTTAAGAAATAAGGGCACTTTCAGCAGAGGGGCTCCTCTTGTTTCTGTCCGTAACGCCAACAGCTGGGTGGAGTTTTGCTGCGTTCGGACACCAGAACCAGAAGACGCGGGGCCACCGGGTGCACAAAAGCAATCAAGATGACACTCATGCGCGTTTTTCTGTGCCTATCGACAGACTTCGTCGTGAGGAGTTTTAACGGCTACATAAACGGGACAAGAGCCAGAAACACAGTGGTGAGAACACGAAGCGAATGAACAGGGGAGAGAGAGAGATTGTGGTGTTATTCCCCAACAGGCCCAGGGGCTGACGGGACGGATGGGAACAAGGGGGCCCCACGGAGTACGTTGGGACATGTTTTATTTGGCCCGCGTGGGAATTTTTTTAAATGCTGATTTACTGTCAACGTGGAAATATGGGGAGATTTCGCTTGAAGATCCAGGTTTCAGGCTTCTCCCAAGAAGAGAAGCAGACGGGTAATGTGGCACGGCATCCCCCGACTTGGCCACAATCTGCTCTTTACTCTCCCGTCGGCCACCGGAGGTCATCACGGCGGCTGGCTTCATTATGAGGGTTCCCGTCTGGCCTCCGAAAGCATCTGACGGGATGAAGGAAACTTTGGGCAGGAAAAAAAAAAATCAGAAGCAAGCACAGAAGAGGAAGCTGCTTGGGGGGTGAAAGGTGACGGATGTACCGAGACCCAGCACAGATTTGGGGGTGGGGGGGAGCAGGAAAGAGAAACTGAGTGTCAGGAGGCGAACACACAGACCTTGAGCTCCGGGTGAGCCCGGGTCTGAGACGCACAGCAGCTAGTTGACCATGAAGCTGTCCAAGAGAGCAGGTCAAGAAGCTTAAAGAAGTGTCAGGGGCAAAAGGGCAGAGGGCTGAGCCCAAAGTGTTGTCTTCGGGAGAGGCGGGAAGAGGACAAGCAACGCAAGCCTAAAGGGGGCTGGGTTTGCAGCCTGGGCCCCCCCTGAGCTGGCCCCGGCCTCACAGCCACGCCTCTCCGGCAGGCACCCTTGGGCCCAGCCGGCCGGCCCCATTTCTTGCTTGGGAAACCGAGGGTCATCTCGGGGCTTTGTGCCTCCTGCAAACCTACTGCCTGGGATGCTAACCCACCTCTGTTAGATTCCCACTCAGCTTTCCAGAACGAGGGGCCCCATGAGACCGCTTCCACAGCGTCCTGCGAACACCCAGGAGTCTTCATCGTGGGGCCCCAAGCTTGCTGCCTCCCTCCCCGGCTGAGAGCTCCCCAAGGCGGGCCACCAGGCCTTCCCGGCTTCTCCTTCTCGGTGCCCGGCAAGTACGAGAAAAAAGGAAGGGAAGGGCTGAGCAGCTGGGGCGGCAGCGCGGACTTTGGGATGATGCCGTGCCACGGGAATCAAGGAAGAAGAGGGACTTCCGGTGGACAGAACCTTCTGGAATACCAGAAGTTATTCAAGAAGAGCGAGGGTGGGGGGAGAGTGGCACTGGATCTTAGCAACATGCCGTCGCTGAGAAGTCCGAGTGGGGGACTGGAAAATAATTTGACGATTACCTATCAACATGGCTCCCACCCTGGGCCTCGGTCAATCTGCTTGGGAAATAAGTAACGTTGTTATAATAAGTAATGGGCATGTTTTGTTTTGTTTTCTTTTTTCCTGGCTGTCCAGATCCAACCTCTGGTTCCATTTTGAGGGCACTCCTATCACACGGAGTTCAACACGGCCAGATTCCTCCCCTGTCTGTGGCCTCCCGCCTCCCGTCCCTTCTCTAGGCTCAAACAACCTCCAAGTCAGGGCTTCCTCGAGATAAGACAGCCTGACCCAGTCTGTGATTTTGGTCCTGGAAGCAACCTAACTGAGACCCTACATGACAGGGAAAAATCCTACATATGGAAAGAAGCTTGATGTAACACAGCATTACGTATACAGCAAAAATGAGGAAACAATCTAAAAGCCCCAAACAAGACCGTCCTAAGTAAATGACGGTAGAATAGAATGTTTGATAGAATGTTACCAATGCTACCAAAAGGAAAAAGGGCTTATAATAAAATGTTAGAAAGAAAGGTTAAAATAGAGTATTGCCATCACCCTTATAACAATGCTATGGGTAGAAAAAATGACTGAAGACGCTAAAATATTAAGACAGAAATACATTTTCCTTGAAATGTCAAATAATATTTAAATTACAGAGGTACTACAGGCACAGATCATCTCTGGCCACCCGGCTCTGAGCCTGGCCCGCTCACCCCGCTCTGAGGGAACACTGTTGGCTACAGATGTTCTAGCAAACACCCCTCTACAGATCTGACACGCGTCTTCCCACCTTCCCTCTGCCTCTCCCTCCTTCCTTTCTTCCCTCCCTCACACGGGATCACAGAAGATGCATCCTGCTCACTTTGGGTTTTCACTTCACCAGACCCTGGGGACGTCTATCCCCCCTCACTCCTCAGACCTCTGCCCCCGCATTGTGTCCTCTTAAACCCGGGAGCCCCTAAGATGACTGTGATCCTTCTCCGCCAGGGCTCCCTGCAGTCCCTGGGTCCTTCTCCTCCACTCTATGGTGCCCGGGACAGGAAGGGCGTGAGCCCACCCACCTTTCTGCTCCAGTAACTGAGCCCAGCACCTGGCATACAGATGACGCTCATTGTTAACAGGGAAGAAGGAAAGAATACACAGACAGGAAATGCAGCTTGAGGACAAGGTGGCCTTTTTTTTTTTTTTTTCCATTTCTAAGTTTATTTATTTATTTTGAGAGAGACAGCATGAACGGGGGAGGGGCAAAGAAAGAGGGAGACCAAGAAATCCCAAGCAGGCTCCGCGCTGTCTGCCTGGAGCCCGACGCGTGGCTTGAACTCACGAAACTGTGAGATCCATGACCTGAGCAGAAACCAACGGAGCCACCCAGCTGCCCCCCCCAGGGGGCTTTGAAGGCTGACATCCCTTAGCGGAGGAGCTGGCATTTCTCCATGGGCACTGAGCGAAAGAGACATTGGGGTACAGACACGGTCACACGTGTGTGTCAAGAAGACGGGAGGCTCAAGAATTTAACTGGATTATCCCAAAGGAGGAGGATAAAAGAAAGAAGCAGGAGAAAGGCCGGAAGAGTATTCTTGAGAAGCAGCGAGAGAAAGAAAAGCTCCGTAATCAGATCTCTAATTATCTGTGTTTGCGGTAGGGTTTTAAAGACCATTCCTTGGGAGATTACATTGTCTCCGAGGTCGGTTAAATAAACCAGACAACTCAGAACTCAGTTTTCTACCTACGTTGTGTTAGCTTCCGAAGAGCTAACGGAAGAAAAAGTACGTTCACGCCACCCAAAGGGACGGCGGCGCCTTCCGCGCCCCACTACGAGTGGCACCTACCGACTCGTGCCCGGGAATGGCTTCCACCACAAGATCACAAATTTCAGTTTATTTGAGAGAAAGCAACTCTTTCTCATCCAGTGAGGACATAAAAACCTAGCTTCAGAACATCGCTGCCCAACTTACTCAGGCCATCACTGTTCTCCTTAAAAGCCCTTCTGCGCACCGGCCTCCTCTGAGTCTTAGTTCACGAAGGCGGCTCTCGGCCACCGCTCGAAACCCGCACTTTCGCGGCGCTGGCGTCCACTGAGGAGGCACTACAACCAGTCCCGACGCCGCCCCGCTGCCTCTCACTCCGTCTGCACAACAGCCATGCAGACTGGTCATTATTCCCCTTGTTTCATAAAGAAGGAAGCGGGGCCTCACAGAGGGCATGCCCTCTGAGTCACCCCGGGGCCTAAGCGGCCAAGCCCACGCTGTGACCCAGCTGTGGCTCCACACCCATGCTGTGGCTTCCCTAAGACCAGCAGGCTCCCAAACGCGGAAGGGTAACCCCCAAGGGGTCCGGGCTGGGACGGTGCTATCGCAGGGTCGGCTGGGCTGATTGCTCACCGCGTCGCCGAAATGCTGCTCAAATCACAATCGGTGTGCTTGCACAACATTACGTAATAGTCAATATGCTGAGAAGCAACCGAGCCCCTCAGCCCAAGTCATTCAGAACACTCAGTCTGGCCTCTCACAATTGGCTCTGTCCGTCAGACTCAGACGAGGCTCTATTTTGAATTCTAATGAGGACGAGGCACTCTGAATATTTAACCGCGATCACAAAGATCTTGCTTTCGTGGAGACGTCCTGATACAAGTAACAGATCGGAAAGTACATGTAGGTACCGGTGGAAAACACCAGGCTGATTTGTGTTTGGAGGCGGGAAAAAGACAGTATTGCTTTCGACTGGACGCGATTTGGGGGGGCGGGGGGAGGGGCAAGGAAAGGGAGGAAGAGCCACACAAAGATCTCAGTAAAATTTTTACAGCCCGGGCTCCTGAGTGAAAGGTTCACAAAGAGGTGCTTGAATCCTTTGTTAACAAGCACACAGACAAATTCATCACCAGGCCCTTCTGTGTGGCCCCCTGGCAATTCGGTCTGGATGAAGAACTGGAAATTTCCTCACTGCGGAAGCATCTATGACTTATATATGTATCAGATGGGCAAGGAAGACACACTAAGGGTAGGGAAACAAAAGACCGTTTCACGGTTCACAACCTTCTGCACTCAAAATGATGATGTGCTGGCCGCCACCCTCAGCTCGCTCGAGTCCCCAGAGTTAAACAAATGGAGTGCCATGTGAACAGTAACCCAGGGACACTTGAGGGACTCACTTAACTCCCTACCCCACAGTTAAAACACACCCGCCTGAAGCTTCATGTGCATGTCTGCTTATGTGGAAACGATCAATCGAGCCTTGCATGTGGGAAGTGCAGGGGATCAACTCTTTGCTATATGTCCCAGGCACCTGGAACAATCCCTCACCCCCCCCCCCCGCCCCCCACCAAACCTTTCTTTCTTCCTTCCTTCCTCCCTCCCTCCCTCCCTCCTTCCTTCCTCCCTCCCCTCTTTCTTTTTTCTTTTCTTTTTTTCTTTCTCTCTCTTTCTCTTTCTTAGAGAGAGAGTGTGAGCAGGAGAAGGGCAGAGGGAGGGAGAGAGAATCTCCTTGCTGAGCGTGGAGCCTGATGTGGGGCTCGATCCCATGACCCTTGGATCAGGACCTGAGCTGAAATCAAAGAGTCGGGTGCTTAACCAAATGAGTCACCCAGGCGCCCCAAACCTTTCTTACAAAGATCCTAACGTAACCTCCGTAGCATCTGGATATCCTCTTGTAAATGCTAGCTAAAGCTTACATAAAGGCAATATGGTTTACTTTTTTTGTACCCATCCCCTGGTTGATTCTCTCTGCTTCTATGCTACCAAATATGTCCGCTGGGTTTTGAATTTCAGGTTTTTATTTTATTTTTTTCCTAGGAGCTAGATTTTGGTCCCTTTTCAAATTTTCTGTTACTTTTTATAGTTTCCTATTTTCTGAAGATCCTTTCAAGCCTGTCATTTCTTTCTTTAAATATAATAAGCATAGTTAATTTTACCATCTGTGCCTGATAATTCTAATACTGAGAGTCAGTGCAGATTGATTTCTGTGGTCTGTTGCTGGTTCTGGCTCATGCTGTGTTGTTTCCATGTCTGCTAGGTTATCTTTGACTGCGTGCTGGTCACCGCCCTGAAAATTTGGTTTGGCTGATTCTTAGAGACCTGATAAATACACCCTCCTCCAGACAGGCGTTTCATTGTTTTCACCAGGCACCTGTCACTCTAGCACATGAATCTGCCCCAAACCAAATGCAGAGTATGGGGTTTCCGGCCCATCCTGAGTATAGATGCCCATGACGTAATTCCTTTCCATGCCCACAACTTGTCAGAACTATGGTTTTGTCCTTGTCCTTCTCAGTCTTTTCAGTGCCAAGGGCACCTTACTTCTGGTTCACTTTTACCCTAAGGGTATATCTCTCTGGGGACCCACTTCATTGGGGGAAGGGTCCCCTACTACACTCTTCAACTGGGGTGGGTCCAGGGCTGTAACTTCTACCCCACTTGCCTGCCCCTCTCAGGCTACAGAAGTCCCTGACTCCTGCCCACAAATGGGCTTTATCAGGAAAATAATCAAACTACTAGAAAGTACTAAGAGTTTAAGGACTGGAAGCAAAACAAAAGGACAGGTTAATATGGTGGTCCCTTAAAAAATTAAACGCTGAATTACTATTTGATTCAGCAATGTGACTTCTGAGCAGGACTTGAATCGATGCTTGTACACCTGTTCATAGTGACCTCATTCACCACATTAGCCAAAAAGTCCACGGACAGATAAACAGATAAACACTAACAGGTAAAATGTGGTGTGTATATGTATGTATATGTACAAATACACATATATACATCTACACACACACATCTACACACACACACACACACACACACACACACACACACAGCAATATTATTCAGCCTAAAAAAGGAAGGAATTTGTGACACACACTAGAGCATAGAGGACTCCTGAAGACATTATGCTGAGTGAAATAAGCCGGACACAAAAGGACAAATACTGTATGAATTTAGTCAAGTGAGATACCTGGTGGCATCCAATTCATAGAAAAAGAAAGTAGAATGGCAGCTGATGGGGGCCGGCTGGAGAAGAATGGGGAGCTAGTGTCGAATGGTGGCAGGGTCACAGTTGGGAAAGATGAAAAAGTTCTGGAGACAGACGTTGGAGACAGTTTCAGGACAACATGAATGTACTTAAAGCCACGGAGCTGCACGCTTAAAAATGGTTACGAAGGCAAATTTTGTGTCATGTACCTTTTACCATGATATTTTAAGTTAGGTTAGTTTGGGCGAGGGCTGCTAGAGCCACTCAGTAAATTCCACAGGGTGTCGTAATTTCACAGGCTTCATATTGATCAGTGGGAGACTCAGAAGTTAATTGCAGGGGTCATTAAACCAGTCTGGCCTCTCTAGAGCTTTGGAGGCCACGGGATAAACCTCGATCAACATGCAAAAACTAGTGCTGCTTGCCAACAAACAGAGATGCAACGATAGATTTCCCTGTAAAAAATGTAAATGCAATAATTTTCCTTTAAAGGTATCAGGCATTGGAAATACTATAAGGTTAGTTATTTGGGTGTGGATCGACAATACTTAGGACACTGCCTAGAAAAGATTAGGGGCAAAAAATTGATGGGATAAGAGAAAGAATTCTCTTTAGAGTAGTTCCACCAAAAGAATAAAGAAATGTCTATTTAACAATGCTGTATTACTGGACTTCTCCCTTCTGAGTCCCTACATATACGGTTGACCCAACACAGGTTTGAACTGTGCAAATTGACTTATGCATGGATTTTTGTCAAAAATACAGTGCAGGACTGTAAATGTGCTTTCTCATCCTTATGAGTTTAACATCTCTTCTCCGGCGTACTTTATTGTAAGAAAGGAGCACAAAATACATGTAAGGTACAAAATATGTGTTAACTGTTTATGGTATCAGGAAGGCTCCAGGTCAACAGCAGGCTATTAGTAGTTAAGTTTTGGGGGGAGTCAAACGTGATACGCAGGGGGCACCTGGGTGGCTCAGTCAGTTAAGCATCTGACTCCGGCTCAGGTCATGATCTCACCGTGTGCGAGATCGAGCCCTGTGTCAGGCTCTCTGCCGTCAGCACAGAGCCCGCTTCGCATCCTCAGTCCCCTGCTCTCTCTGCCCCTTCCCTGCTTACGCTCTCTGACTCCTTCAAAAATAAACAAACTTAAAAAAAAATGTATATGTAGATTTCTGCCTGCACAGGGGGGGTCAACATCCCTGACCTCTGCACTGTTCAAGAGCCAACAGTAATTCTACTACAGATTATGTATAACTAAATATAAATGGCACGAGACAAATTTACAGTTAACTTGTTTTTAAAATACCAAGTTTTAGAAGCATGTATTTTAGTAATTGTGGGAGTTTCTAAATTTCTTCTATTAAAAAGAGATACTTAGAGTTCAAGTCAGATGATTTGATGCACATTTCTGGGTGTAAACACCAACACCAAGCAATACCATAAAATAAGAAACTGGCAGCAGAAGTAACATTCCTCGCTGTGACTTCATGAGTAACACGTGCCGAGGGCCACTGCGTTGCAAATACAAAAAGCTTACCCACACATCCATATACACGGTCATTCCAAACTAACAGCAACATGACTGCTTTGCACGTAAAAGAGGCTTCAAGAAAGCTGTCCCTGAATCGGGACGACTGTTCCTACTTTAAAAGCACAGAGATGAGAGCTAATCCTTGCTCACAGCTTACTATGTGCCAATACCGCACTAAGTGCTACAAATCTGTCTCTGTGTATATATCTACATCTATATCATCTGTAACTAAACCTGTATCTTTATCTTTATCTATATTAATTCATTTATTCCTTACAACAACCCTGTCGGGTGTTTACCATTAGCATTCCCATTTCAAAGATGGGAAAACCGAGGCAAAGGGGAGCTTGGGCTTCTCCAAGGTCGCATAGTCGGTGAGGGGTGCCGCTGGGAGGCAAGTCCAGGCTCTAGGGCCCCCACTCTTAACCACCCCACTGCAGGGCCTCTCCGCGTAAATATGGACAGTCAGGGAAGACGGCCAGCGTTAGACACTTCACCTGTTCTACACGGTTTAATGTTGATAACCAGGTTATCCACTCTTTTACACGTGGGGGAAGTGAGGCTCAGCAAGACTAAGTTCCTACAGAGATCAAGGCAGTTGGAGTTGGAGGTGGGAGTAAGCCCGCATCTCCCTGTCTCCGAAGTTTCAGGATCTAGCACCGAACGAAGTCCCCGTGGAGCAAGGTCACGTGAGAAGGTTGGTAAAGTGAAAAGCAAGGATGTGTTGCTTTTGCAGGATGCAGAGGCACAGGGTGTCTGCTATCTGGTGGATGAGAATTCCGGGGCTGGGGAATGCAGGCACGTGATCACAGGGGAGCAGGGAGGTCCCTCAGACTTCTACTTCCTGAGGTTCCAGAGGCCTTAGCTACCTCCTCAGTCACCCTGTTGTTCTAGACATCTGTCAAACCAGCACACCAGGTAAAGAAGGTAATGCTTCTCAAGCTACACATCTCCAGTGACCTTTGCACAGAGGATCCTCGTTCTGAAACTGGGTACGGATCAGAGGGATCCACTGTATTTTTCACATTCAAAGGGCTAAGAGGCAAAGCGTGTGCTCTGATCACCAGTGTTCTGAGTGCTATTATACTTTTGTTTCCAATAAAGGTATTAGCTTTATAAACCTGGTGCACCTTTGTGGGAGGAAGCACCCGGTAACTGTCGCTTTGGTCAGTACCACTGTCACTACCGTTTATCATCACTTACCTTTGGGCGAAGCACCACGCACAGGCAACACGGAATTCAAACCTCACAAAAATCGGCATTGGAGCTTTGGGTGAATGGTAAGTACCTATGTCCGAATTGCCTGCCGTCCTTGTCAAATAATGAACATCCATTCCAGCCCTACTTAATCAGAATCTCTAGGGCAGGGCCAACGGGTCAGTGTTTCGAGAGCCACGCCAAGTGATTCTTGTCTTGGCACAGATAGCCCCATTTTATGCACAAGGTATCAAGCAGTAAAGTGACTGCCAAAGACTAACATCACTGAATATAGGATGCGAACTCCACCAGACTTCAGAACCTGGGCTCTTAACCGCTCTGGAGTTCAAGCTTCAACCATGAAGCTTCCAAGTAGAAAAAAGGCACAAAGTAAGCAAGATCGCCTTCAACACCTGCGATCATCTACCAGCAGCGACCTGCCTACTGTCACACGATTTCCCAAACTGGTTTTCTCTGTAAGCATACAGAGACAGATCCTATTTTAAATTAAAAAAAAAAAATTAACAGTGCATTATACTTCTCCTACGCTCGTAATCCTTCATTTTCACAAGATTTGGGGCTCTCTTAGCGATTTCAATGCTTCATCAAAAGGGATTGTCTGCAACAGAAGAGCAACCAAATCCCTGTGGAAACGCAGGCAACTGAAAGCAGAGTCCATGCACAAGTGATGATGGGAGGCAGAACGGTAAGTGTAGAGATCCCTTACCGCAAGACGTTGACTTTCTGTCCACTATGTTCATACGCCTGGTCTCCGTGCGGAGTTTCCCGTCTGTGTTCTCCACCAGGTTGGCGAGGTCATCAATTATCTCTAGAAAGGAAGGCAGAGATGCATGGTTAAGACTCTAGAAACACCCAGGCTCACATCAAAGTATCACAGCGGAGGCCAGCCTAGTCCCTACTGATAATTCTCTCGCGTGCAGTGAGGGGAAAGGTAAAGAGCTCATGTGTGTTCTTTGGAAACTGCAATCCTGATTTATAAGAGGTGGTGGTGGTGGTGTAGGGCTGTGGGAGTCGTAGCAAAGGGAAAAACCGATTGAATGCAAGTCTGGAACACAGAGGAGGAATGTCAGAAGTTCCGGGGAAGAAAAGCAGGACCCAGCAAAGTTACGCCCAGCCACACTGTCATGCCAGCTTTATGGCAGATGGACTACAGGAGATCACTTCTTGTTTCTTATGTTTGTATTCTAATTATTTTCTTGCATGCTTTCTTTGGTGGGAAGAGTAGGACAGGGTCCTTCTCGAGAAAACTGCTTGATGACGAAATCTGGCCAACCAAGGGGTGAAAAGAAATAAAAAACTCTAGGATAGAAGAAGCCAGAGACCATGACCTAAGAGATGGTGGAGACAGCTGGAGCCATCTAAATACTGAGTTGGGAATCAGCAGATACAGGGATTACATTACAAAAAGGTAGATAAATGTTGTAAACAGCGACGATGTAATTATAACCAAAATCAGGAAGCAGTTGGGAGGCTGCGTGGTGGGAGAAAGGTGGAAAGAATTTGAAGGTGTTGATTTCCCCACCATGCACAGCGGAGTCCCATCAAGCTGCGGAAAAGCAAAACATAGACCTATGGCTTTTCAAAATCACCAAAGCTTCAGTGCTTTAGGTAATTTTTTTTGTTAACCTTAGATCTTTTAGTAATTACCATCTCTTGTAAAGAATCCTCTACCTGAAGTTGAGTTTTTTTTTACGCTAATTGTCTTCTTTTAAGATTGAATTATTAGAGTTGACTATGGTAATCTCCTTAAAGTGAAATTAAGCTCTTAGTAACACTTAAAATAGGACATATAGCATAATCCTAATGATGCAAAATTACTTCTAGCTGCCCTTTCATATGGACAAACCTACAAGGATATATCTGGATGATGGGAAGGATGACTATTTCTAGGTGGTGGGATCCTGGGTGAGCTTCCTTGTGTTTTCTGTATTGTTTGAATTTCCTCTAATGAGTACATAGTACTTTTTTCTTTTTTTTAATTTTTTTTTTACATTTATTTATTTTTGAGAGACAGAGCATGAGTAGGGGAGGGGCAGAGAGAGGGAGACACAGAATCGGAAGCAGGCTCCAGGCTCTGAGCTGTCAGCACAGAGCCCAACATGGGGCTTGAACCCACAAACCGTGAGATCATGACCTGAGCCGAAATCAGACGCTTAACCAACTGAGCCACCCAGGCCCCCCACATAGTACTTTTTCAATTTTGGTTCCCTTTCTTCCCTCTTTCCCTCCCTTCCTCTTTTTTTTTCTTTCTTTTAAGTGAGTGCTTTAGAGATCCATTGTCCAATATGAGTCACTGCTTCTGTTAAAGAATTAAATAAAACAAGGTAATCAAAGAAAGTTTTCAGAATGATGCTGGAGCTGTGTTTTAATTTTTGTTTGTTTACTTATCCATTTTGAGAGAGAGAGAGAGAGAGAAGAGAGCCAGCGTGGGCAGGGGAGGGGCAGAGAAAGAAGGAGAGAGAGAAACTCAAGGAGGCTCCACAGGGTCAGCACAGAGTCCAACACAGGGCTTGATCTTGTGAACTGGGAGATTATGACCTGAGTCGAAATCAAGGGTGGGTCGCTCAACTGACTGAGCCACCCAGGTAGGTGCCCCTGGAGCTGAGTTTTAAAGGCCGTGGGCGTAAAGAAGCAGGAAGACAGCAGTGCTCGCGGAAAGAAACAGCACGTGGAAGGCACGGAAGAGGCGGCCGCTCCTCCTGGGCTCCTGCAGCCCTTGGGACAACCTCCATTTCCTTGCAGACCCGTGTGTTTCGTATTCTAATTACTTGCTTGCCTGCCTTTCTTTGGTGGGAAGAATAGGACAGAGAGGCTCACTTTCCTTCATTGCTCTACCCGTGATGCCCAGTGGAATGTCTAGTACACAGCCAGATAAAATAAACACAAAGCGATGGAGGCAATGAATGGATGGAGTCTAAAAGACAGAATTTCAAAGTACTTTTCTGTCTCTTAGGCCAGCAGATCTAGGCCAAAACTGTCAAATGGTATCTGTATACGGGCTGCCCGGAAAACTTTTCGCTACCATTTAACAGTGCATTCGAGGGTTTTTGTGTTCATTTTGTTTTTAAGTTTATTTATTTATTTGGGACGGGGGAAGGGGCAAAGACAGAGGGAGAGAGAGAATCCCAAGCAGGGTCTGCACTGTCCTTATACGCTGTGTGCACAGTGCAGAGCCTGACGTGGGACTCCGACTCGTGAACCGTGAGATCATGACCTGAGCCGAAACCAAGAGCTGGACACTCAACCAACTGAGCCACCCAGGCGCCCCAACAGTGCACTTGTGACTCTCCAGTCAGTGACAGTTTTCCAGTTTTCCTCCCGTCTCCAAGCTCTGCGTAGTGTCTTCTGCCTCTTAAATGCCCGCAGTCCCACCCTTCTGTATATTTTTACGCTGTAACACTACCATGGTGATTTTATGTACCTTTCAGTTTCCTCAATATGTAAATTAAAAACCTGAAAATCTCTGCTGTATATAGCTCCCCAAAATTCTTGACCCAGGCAGCCAAGTGCCTACTGTTTATCCGTACCTCGAAATTCCTACAAATATCTGAGTCTCAGGATCTCTAAACTAAACTGTTCATCTTCCCCTACGCCTGACCCCGCCTCCGACATTCCCTGTCCCCATCCATGGCACCAACGTTCGCCTGCTGGCCCACGCTAGAAATCTTCAGTCACTCGGCCTCCCCCTCCCCCGGTCATGCCACTTGAAGCCACTCGACTTGACCCTGCCTCCCGGGGTTCTCTCAATCTCATGCTTTCTCTTAAACTCTGCTACTAATATCTCACAAAGTTGTGCCAGTGTTTCTCGAACAATGTCCAAACTTATCTTCCTGTTTCTAGTTCTGCATCTTCTCGTTCCACCCTCCACACTATAGCCAGGGACGCATTTTGATTTTTTTCATATTTTAACTAGTTAAAACTCAAATTTAAAGCCACTTGTGGGTGGTGACTACTATATCAAACAACATATCTCTAAAGCAATCATAAAAAAAAAAAAAGAAAGAAAGAAAGCCATACATCAATATATAGAGATTTAAACAAAAAAAACAGAGGGAGGGGCTCCTGGGTGGCTCAGTCGGTTCAGCGTCCGACTTCAGCACAGGTCATGATCTCACGGTTTGTGGGTTCGAGACCCATGTTGGGCTCTGTGCTGACAGCTCAGAGCCTGGAGCCTGCTTTGGGTTCTGTGTCTCCCTCTCTGTCTCAGCCCCTCCCCCACTCATGCTCTGTCTCTCTCTCTTTCTCTCTCTGTCTCAAAAAAAATAAACATTAAAAAAAATTTTTTAAACCCAACTGTCAGTAAAAAATAGAAACCCAATCCCCAGGGCTCATCTACTCTCACATCTCAAGAGTGTGTTTTTCATTTTAATAAGCTTTCCTGCTTAAGTCACTTGCCTGTGTTGCATGTCTGTCCTTGAATTCCTTCTCGTAACAAGACCAAGAACCTCCAGCAACACCTTTGGGATGGGCTGGGTTGTGGCCCCCGGGGCCCTGGGTCTCCCCTGTCCACCCAGCGACACTTAGAAATAAATCTAACAAAAGACGTGCAAGCCTTGTACACTGAAAACCGTAAACCACCGCTGGTTGAGAGCTGGTTGAGAAATTAAAGAGACGGGAGTGCTGTACTGCATTCGCGGACTGAAAAGACTCCATGTTTTAAAGACACCTGCTGTCTCTCAACTGATCTATAGACTCAGTGTAGCCCCACTCAAAATCCTGGCAGGTTTTTCATTCACATGTGGAATTTAAGAAACAAAAAAAATGAACAAAGGAAAAAAAAAAAGAGAGAGAAGCCAAGAAACTCTCTTGACTGCAGAGAACAAACTGATGGTTCCCAGAGGGGAGGTGGGGGTGGGGGATGGGTGAAACAGGCGATGGGGATCAAGGAGGGCACTGGCTGTGCCCAGCGCTGGGTGATGTGTGCAAGTGTTGAACGACTTACCCTGTACCCCTGAAACTAATATTACACTATGAACCACGCTGGAATTGAAATAAAAAATTCATTAATTCATTCATTAATTTAAAAAAATCCTAGCATAAAAAAAATAACACTGGCAAGCTAATTTTAAAATGTACATGGAGGGGCGCCTGGGTGGCTCAGTTGGTTAGGCGGCCGACTTCGGCTCAGGTCACGATCTCGCGGTCCGTGAGTTCGAGCCCCGCGTCGGGCTCTGTGCTGACAGCTCAGAGCCTGGAGCCTGCTTCATATTCTGTGTCTCTCTCTCTCTGACCCTCCCCTGTTAATGCTCTGTCTCTCCCTGTCTCAAAAATAAATAAAACGTTAAAAAAATTATAAAAAAAAATGTACATGGAAAGGCAGATGGTTTAGAATAGCCAAAATAATCTTGCCAAAAAAAAAAAAAAAAAGGAAAAAAGTTGGAGGTACTATACTACCCAAATCCCAGATTTATTATAAATATATAGCAATCAGGACAGTGTTGGCAGAAGGACAACAGTATTGGCAGAAGGACAAACAGATTTGTTCTATGTGGACCAAACCAGGGGCGCCTGGGTGGTTCAGCTGGTTGAGTGTCTGACTCTTGATTGTGGCTCAGGTCATGATCTCACAGTGAGTTTGTGAGATCGAGCCCTGGGTCAGAGACTGCTTGGGATTCTCTGTCTCCCTCTCTCTCTCTCTCCCCCTTTCCTGCTCATTCTCTCTCTCTCTCCCCCAAAATAAATAAATACACTTAAAAAAAAGGTAAACTAGAAAAAAATTAAGTTTACAATATTCAGATACTCCTAAGATTTTCCAGGGAGGCAGGCAGGCGTGCATTCTGGGAAGACAGGGCGAATGCTTTAGAACAACAAAACTGCCAGACCGCAGAGGTCATGTGACCGTGCCGCGGTTCCTCCCCTTTTCTCCAGCATCCCTGGCAACAGGGGCAGGCTGATGAACATTTTGCTGAACGCTCCCAGCCACTGGTGACATGGAAACTCGCAAGAAAAATCACTTCCACGGCTGAGCTGGAGGGTGACTCTCATTATTATAAGGTTCTACCCATTGAGCCGAACACCTGCCCACTTTCACGGTCCACCAGAGTTATTTCTAGAACACAACACCAGTGTTCCTTCTTCCACAAGACACTTCTCCTCTCCCTCCTTAGTCTTCTCTTTGGGGGTAAAGACGCTGAGCTGGAAACTTTGACAGATCCTGAGAGGAAGCAGTTTCAAAATCTTGTGACATCTTGGCGCTTTGGGCATAGTGTTCATCCTACAGTGCCATGTGTGGGCTGGACATGCCACCTCGGTTTTGGTCTGGTGAGGTGAGCACGGAACCCAGATGGGCTTATACACTGGAGCAAATGTAAAAGCATATGGTTTGGTTTTTTTTTTTTTAAGTCTATTTATTTATTTTGGGGGGGAGCAGACAGAGAGAGAGGGAGACCCAGAATCCGAAGCAGGCTCCAAGGTCTGAGCTGTCAGCACAGAGCCCGACGCGGGGCTTGCCCCCATGAACCGTGAAATCGTGACCTGAGCCGAAGTCGGATGCTTAACCGACGGAGCCACCCAGGCGCCCCAAAGCGAATGGTTTTTATCACCCACTCTCTGTGTCCTATCAGGATATTCCACAGTAATGTGCTTCGTACCGTTACTTGGCACAATGCGATTGGTCCACACAACTGATCACAGTCTAATGATTATGTTTTTTTTTTTTTCAACGTTTTTTTATTTATTTTGGGGACAGAGAGAGACAGAGCATGAACGGGGGAGGGGCAGAGAGAGAGGGAGACACAGAATCGGAAAGAGGCTCCAGGCTCCGAGCCATCAGCCCAGAGCCTGACGCGGGGCTCGAACTCACGGACCGCAAGATCGTGACTAATGATTATGTTTTAATGCTGCAGTACGTAATACGAAACTCAGGCGTCATCAGCCTCCATCACTAAAACAAAGTCAATGTAAAATACTCCTTGTCTGACACTAAACATTTGTCAGTCGTTAAAGGCTAACTGGGTTTCTAGATAGATTCCTTTTAAACTTTATAAATATTTACAACTGAGAGGTAGATCAGGACTTTGTGTGTAGCAGATTAGCTCAGCCAAGATCAGTAGTCAACGCTGAGGGTGTTGATTTTTTGTTTTAAGTTTATTTATTTTTTTAGTAACCTCTACACCCAGAGTGGGGCTTGTACCCATGACCCTGAGATCAAGGGCCGGATGCTCTTCTGACTGAGCCGGCCGGGCGCCCCAAGAGGGTTCTTGTTTTTAATCTCAGACCAAACACAAAGTTTTTCATTGGGTTGCTAAACCTCTTCTGATTACTGATGTGTTGTTTGTTTGTTTACAAAACCAACTCTATTTTTTTTTTTTGAGTGACACAATTATTTAACAGCAGTTTATGAATGACAGGGGGGCCAAAAAAAAAAAAAGACAAAAGTTGTCCCAACACCCCGGTAATCACTTCTATGTGTTCTCTTCTCAGATTTGATATAAACATATATTTTTATATAATTGCAACACAGAAGCCTTTTGCCCCATTAACATGAGCTCTTTTATGATCTTTCATGTTGCTACACAGTCTCCCTTCACAGTTATAATTTCTAATGGTTACAAAATATTCCTTCCATTAAATAAACATTCATTAAAAATAGCCCACTGTCAGGGACTTAGAATGTTTCTATATTTATACATAATGAGTCAACGAATTCTTTCCTCCATTATCATTTTCTTCCTTTTGTCTCATTTCCTTACGTTAACACCCTGGGGTTCTGATGGCCGCGTGGACTTGGAAACACATTGCCACATCAGTTTTTCAAAGGTTTATACTGCCGCTGTGGGTTCGCCCCACCGTGTCACAGCTGCTCTGAACTCCCCAGATTTCCAGGGGCAGGCAGTCCAGGGGGATTCCCACCCTGCAGCCCGCAAGCTGGGAAGTCCCCCAACCAGAGTCTCTTACCAGCAAATTAAACACAGGTTTCCGAGCACAGGTCGAGAAACGACCGGCTGCCTCTTGCAGATTCCGGGCAGTCCCGGCCTCTCGAGAGAGACTGATCTTTCGCTTCCTGGTTAAGTGTTTGCATTTGGGTTCGGAGAAGGAGGCTGTATGTCCACCGTGCGTGGATTTGGGACACCGTGTGCCATTCCGACACGGGGCGGAACAACGGTCAAGGTAAAGCGTGACACAAAACCGGCAGAATCAAAAGTGGTAAGAAACACACCGCATCGCACTATCTGACTCCAATTATACTCGTCACTTCTTCCCGCTCTCAAGGACATTGCCAATTATATTCCATATTAAGGCAGACCGCGTGCTGCATGTTTCCAGGATAAGTCTGGTGCTTTTTCATTTTCTTTTTTTTTTTTTTCTTTGTGCTCACAGCGGAAGGTGGCAGTTGTGAAGTCGTTATACTTCTGTGCCTCTGGCTTATACTGCCAGTAACATTTGAAGACAAATGCTAGGACAAACCAGGAGTGAATAAACAGCCCTTCTTGAGGGCATTTGTTTAACCGCCTCCACTCCCTGTAATGGAAATTTAAAATTAGGAGTGGGGGGGGGGGCGCCTGGGTGGCTCCGTCGGTTGAGCGTCCGACTTCGGCCCAGGTCACAATCTCACGGTCTGTGGGTTCGAGCCCCGCGTCGGGCTCTGGGCTGATGGCTCGGAGCCTGGAGCCTGCTTCCAATTCTGTGTCTCCCTCTCTCTCTGACCCTCACCCGTTCATGCTCTGTTTCTGTCTCAAAAGTAAAATAAACGTTAAAAAAAAAATTAAAATTTAAAAAAAAATAAATAAATAAAATTAGGAGTGGGGGTGGGACCTTTAACAATACCTGGCACTAGGTGACGATGTCAAATATGTGACAGAAACCAGGAGAAGCAGTAACACTGAGGGCATTCCGTGACAGGGCAGCTGGTGGGGAACCCCAGCACCCCCAAGCTGAGCCTCTGGGACGCACCCAGGCTTTGGAGGCCTCGGAGAAATCCCCTTGGCTGCACCTGCTCACATCTTAAGCGGGGGCAGGTGAACAAAAGCCCAGGCTCCTTTCCTTCTTCCTTCCCACCATCAACGGGGGCCTTCCATTCTTCCCTCATCTGGGCCTAAGACTGCGCAGCCAAAGGCCGCCTAAGCTACAAGAACCTTCCCTGCTTCCAACAGTAGACGCGTCTCCTTGTGCAAAGAGCAACCAAACGGCAGCAGGTGTAAACAAAGAGCCCCAAATGAGGGCCTGTCCTCTCCCTCCCTCACCTCGTCTGCCGGAGAAAAGACAATTCCTTCCGGAAAAGGAGAGGTCTTGAGAAAGCGGTTTCTCAAACACAAGATTTCTTAAACACGAGATTCAAGAGGACCGTGAGTGAGTGGCCACTGGAACACACAGCCATGACAAGGGGAACAAGTCAGGGTTACTGGACACACTGCATCCAGGCAGAATCACAACTGTCAAATTAAAAACCACAGTGAAGGCACAAATGAAACAGACAGTAATCTAGATAAAAGATTTAGACAACAGGTTTGAATGACCTCCCAGACGTCAAAGGAAAAGGGCAGAGAGGACAAAATATGGGAGGGGAAAGACCAAAAAGACAGGGACAAAGATCCAGGAAAACAGAAGGACCAACAATGACCAAATAAATAATCATGAGGTGCCTGAGTGGCTCAATCTGTTGAGCGTCCGACTTCGGCACAGGTCATGATCTCAAGGTTTGTGGGTTCAAGGCCCGCGTCGGGCTCTGTGCTGATGGCTCGGAGCCTGGAGCCTGCTTCGGATTCTGCGTCTCCCTCTGTCTCTGCCCCTCCCCTGCTCACGCTCTGTCTCTCTCTTGCTCTCAAAAATAGACATTAAGTAAATAAATAATATAATATAATATAATGAATTTTCCTTGAGCTGAGAAAACATTGGAGTCTTCGTATCAAAGAAACTCACTGAGCTCTGACCGACATTCTTCAAAAGGGTCTGGAAACATCTCATGAAATTTCTGAACTTCAGAAAAAAAAAAAATTCTGAGGCACTCAAATGGTAGGCAGGGAAGATTACCAGCTTCCGAAATTGAGAAAATGAGAGAAAATTAAACTGGCATCGGGCTGTTCCTGTAAAACACGGAATATCTTAGTAAAAAGGTGTTGAGGGATACAGGCTGTGACCTATGGATTCAAAGACTAGCTAATGTATAAAGCATGTGACAGTAATTCTTGGAGTAGTCTACAAAGTTACCACTCAGGTCTTTGGGGCCCCGGAGCCACCCCAAGCCTTTGGCCAGGGTTTCACCCAGCTACCACTCAGTCCTCCTCCAGCTCCCTCTTCCCAGGTTGCAGTGACGTGCTCCCCTGAAGGGCAGCACAGAACCTGCTCCAAATCCTTACCTGCCCACCCATCTTTAACCTCAGTGCATTGCAAAAGCACCTGAGCTGCCCAAAGACGTCTGTTTCAAAATCCAGCAAGATCATCGTCACACGGCAATATCCCTCGGAGGCTTTTGTCAACCTTCCTAGCTCCAAACTGTCAGAGCACAAAATCAGTGGCAGAAAGACCACGCGGAGTGAAGCACGTATGCAAAATCGCATTCAGTTTAAGAGGGCTAAATGGCGGAGACCATCTGCCCCATGCTGTGCTAATATTCACTGCCTGGGGGTATAATCTGTAGCACTAGCTTCCATTTGTAGAAAAAAAGCCTGCGGAAGAATTCAGAGCTAGAGAAAAATATAAATGAATGGTGTGCAAAAATGGGTGGTTATATGTCATATATGTATGCATGTACGTATGTATGGATATACGTATACAGATGCTTTTGTATGTTTATATGTACACATATATCTATATATCTATATGTATGTATATATATATGTACCTATATACATGTATCTTAAGAGATATATTTGACATCTCATTTTTCTAAGACAGAATGGTATCTTAGAAAAACATTTTATTTGGGGTGCCTGGGTGGCTCAGTCAGTTAAGCGGCCGACTTTGGCTGAGGTCATGATCTCACGGTCCGTGGGTTTGAGCCCCGCGTCGGGCTCTGTGCTGACAGCTCAGAGCCTGGAGCCTGTTTCAGATTCTGTGTCTCCCTCTCTCTCTGCCCCTCCCCAGCTCGCACTCTGTCTCTCTCTCTCTCTCAAAAATAAATAAACATTAAAAAAAAACATTTTATTTATGTATTTATCTGTGTATTTATTTATTTATTTATTTGAGAGAGAGAGAGAGAGAGAGAGAGAGAGGGAGAGGGAGAGGGTGTGTGTATGTGTGTGAGAGTGGGGAGAGGAGCAGAAGGAGAGAGAGAGAATCTTAAGCAGGCTCCACACTCAGCGTGGAGCCCGACATGAGGCTCGATCCCGTGACCCTGGGATCATGACCTGAGGCTAAATCAAGAATTGGACGCTCAACCAGTTGAGCCACCCAGGGGCCCCAGAAAAAACATGTTAGAGACAATCATGAATGAATGCTGGAGAAACACCTCAAAACAAAAGAAAGTAATTAAAAGACATTGCTGGGGCAGCTGAAGAAATTTAAACATGGGCTCCATATAAAGCAATAACACCATATGAGAGTTAGGTCTCTTGCCTCTGATAATGACACCATGGTATGTAGGAGAACACGTTAATTCTTGGGAAATACCCATTGAAGTATTTAGTATTCACCTGACTTTTATATGGTTTGCTGGAAAACAAAGTATACATAAAAGGAAGAAAACAGACGTAAAATGGTAACAGTGACTCTAGATGAACAGTGACCAGGTGTGTGGGAAAAACACATTCTCAACTTTGCCGCTGGTTTGAGAAAAATCTTATATATTTTTTTTTAATTAAAAAAAATTTAAATGTTTTTATTTATTTTTGAGAGAGACACAGAGTGGGGGGGGAGGGGCAGAGAGAGAGGGAGACACAGAATCCGAAGCAGGTGTTCCGGGCTCTGAGCTGTCAGCACAGAGCCCGACGCGGGGCTTGAACCCACCAATGGTGACATCACGACCTGAATAGAAGTCGGATGCTCAACCGACTGAGCCACCCAGGCGCCCCAGGTTTGAGAAAAATTTTAAATACAAAAAAAAACCAAAAGAATAAAAAAGAATAAAAAACATAACATCATAACATCATAATCAAAATGTCCAGGATACAACCCCAAATCACTCAGCCTATGAAGAGCCAGAAGGTTTCCAGCCTCATGATACGAGACGATGCCAGTGCGGCCAACAGATGCCAACGTTGAGGGGACACAGGTGTTGGGAGTTACTTGGCAAGGACTTTCGAGCGGCTAGAGCGAGCACGCCGCTAGAGCGAGCACGCCCCAGTAAGTAAAAGCGAATACTCGTCAAACAAAGGACAAGGCAGGGAAAAAAAAGAAAAACTTCGGCAAAGAAATAGAAGATATGGAAAAGAACCAAATGCAAATTCCAAAACTGAAAAACAGAATAAATGAATCAGAAAAACTCACTGGGTGGGCCGAGCAACAGTATGGAGATGACAGAGGAAAGAAGCGGTGAACTGCAAGACAGGTCAGTAGAAATTTTCTAATGTGCACAAGAAAGAAAGAGCCTCCGTGGGGGCAGGGTGGAGGCTGATGAACACAGACTCGGGGGCCGGTGGGGCAATGGCAAGAGGTCAAACATTCCGATCATCAGAGTCCCAGGAGAAGAGGAAAAGGGGGTGTGGCAGCAGAAATATTTGAAGAAGGGAGGGCTGATGCTGTCTTAAACTTTGCCAAACAAAACAACAACCCGTAAACCTGCACGTTCAGGAAGCTCGGCAAACCTCAAGCAGGATAAACACAGAGAAATCCATGCCTAGACACACACCCAAGCTGCTGGACACTGAAGAAAGAAAAGAAAAGAAAAGAAAAAAGAAAAGAAAAGGAAAAAGGAAAGGAAAGGAAAGGAAAGGAAAGGAAAGGAAAGGAAAGGAAAGGAAAAAGCAAAGCCCCATAGGGGAGCAGAGATTTGAAAGACGGTGTAGTTCTTACCAGAGATCAGGGAGGCCAGAAGGAAGGGTAACAACGATTTTAACCCGCTGAAAGACAAGAACTGCCAGCACAGAATTCCATGTCCGGTGAAAGTCCCCTTGGGGAGTGAAGGAGAAAGAGAGACATCCTTTCTCAGATGAAGAAGTGCTAAGAGACCTTGCTGTCAATAAAGTAAGTTCTTCAGACAGAAGGGAAATCACACCAGGGGGCGATCTAGAATGTCAGAAACGAAGGGAAAGCAACAGAAATCTTAAATATCTGGCGAAACAGAATAGATACTCCTCTGGTTAAGCTTTTAAGTATCCGTTTGGCAGTTGAAAGTAAAACAATAACTGGTGCTCAGTGCACGGAAGGGTAATACACAGACAAGGGCACCTTAAAGGGGGCGGGGCAGAGGGGCTGCATGCTGGGAAGGTTTCTCTGCCCTATTTCACGAGGCAAAATACCAGTTCTAAGTCAACGGTAGAATGTTACGTACATATATCACCATCCCTAGTAACGACGAAGACAGTGAGTACTGGGAGATAGGGTAAAAAAAAACACAGGGGCGGCTGGGTGGCTTCGTTGGTTGAGCTTCTGGCTCCTGATTTCGCCCTTAGGTCACGATCTCATGGTTTGTGAGATCGAGCCCCGTGTCAGGCTCTGCATTGACAGGGCAGGGCCTGCTTGGGACTCTCTCTCCCTCTCTCTCTGCCCCTCCCTCACTGGTGCTGTCTCTCTCAAATATAAACAAACTTAAAAAAAAACACACGCGGGGCGCCTGGGTGGCGCAATTGGTTAAGCGTCCGATTTCAGCCAGGTCACGATCTCGCGGTCCGTGGGTTCGAGCCCCGCGTCGGGCTCTGTGCTGACAGCTCGGAGCCTGGAGCTGCTTCGGATTCTGTGTCTCCCGCTCTCTCTGCTCCTCCCCTGTTCGTGCTCTGTCTCTCAAAAGTAAATAAATAAAAAAAAAAAAGAGTAAGAGCAAAAAGCTAGAAGGAAAGGGGGTGCGGGAAAGACCTCGGCTAGTGGAGTGGTGGCTGGGGAGCCAGTGTGGGCCGTGCTAAGAGCTGCTTCAGCGGAGGGGTGTGAGGGGAGGGAGAGGGCAATTTGCTGGAGTTGCAGGACAGAGAGCACGCCGAAATGTGCGGGAGGGAAGACAGCCAGGCTAGACTAGCTTATTCGGTAAAACCATAACAACAGCTACTAATATTTACTGAAAACTTGCCATGTGCTAAGTCATTGTTTTCCCATACCGTTGCACAGAGTTGGAAAGTGAAAAAAAAAATTCTTCGACACCCCTCAGCATTAATCATTTTATGTAAATTATATAATTAAGTGTAACCATCCATGTGGATACCCATTCTTTGTTTACATGGTTCCTTATTCCGTAGTTCTAAACATGAATATTCATATTGAAAATAAAAACTACAGGGGCGCCTGGGTAGCTCAGTGAGTAAAGCGTCTGACTTCAGCTCAGGTCACGATCTCACAGCTTGTGGGTCCGAGCCCCGCATCGGGCTCTGTGCTGACAGCTCAGAACGTGGAGCCTGCTTCAGAGTCTGTGTCTCCCCCTCTCTCTGCCCCTCTCCCATTCGTGCTCTCTCTCTCAAGAATAAATAAAACATTTAAAAAAAATAAAAAGAGTTAAAAATAAAAATAAATAAAAACTACAAAACTAAGTTTCTACTTAACAGCAATAATTTAATGTTGACAGATAAAGCTTGTGTAGTGAATACTAAATTAGTTAATTCACTGAAACGTGACTATGCACAGACTTCCGGGTTGTCCTCCTATTGTGTAGTCTGATTGTGGAGACACCCTTTGCGCTGTGCACAGTGATAGACTTTGGCCTTCCCACGGAAGCCAAGACATCATTATATACTAAGTATACATAGTATATTATATACTATATATCCCAAGATCTGGGACATTAGACACACAAACACAAGAATGGGCTGGAATTGCATGCCAAGATACAATACAGCGGTAATACTGATGATCCAGAATATTTTAAAAATTTCTAAACATTCTCGGGGTGCCTGAGTGGCTCAGTTGGTTAAGCGTCCGACTCCGGCTCAAGTCATGATCTCGCGGTTCATGGGTTCGGGCCCCGCGTCGGGTTCTGTGTCTTCCTCTCTCTCTGCCCCTCCCCTGCTTGCACTCTGTCTCTTTCTCTCTCAAAAATAAATAAACATTAAAAAGAAAAAAGTTTTAAAAAATTTCTAAACATTCTCATCAGCACAAGAAACACAAAATTTAAAAAGTCGTTAAAAAAAAAAATCACAGAGCTCAGAGGTGCCATGAGCCCTAATTTGAAGACAGAATCTAAAAGCATAACATACTTAGGTTAGGCATTAAACAACCCCGTGATAGGAACAGAAATGAAGACCTCACCAGTTTTTCTGGACCCTCAATAAAGAATTTATTTTTTAAAAATGTAAGCTACGTCAGAACGCTTGCTGAATAAAATACACCTCCCATTATTTTTGAAAAGCCAGAATCCTGGTGATAATGTGCTCGGTGCTGACTGAATGATTTATACATGATCAACATGTGTTTCCTGGCACCCTGCATGCATAAAAAGGCTACATACTGTATGAATCCAATTATATGACATTCTGGAAAAGGCCAAACTGTCGAGAGAATACAATGATCAGTGGTTGCCAGGAGTTGGGAAGGAAGAGGGGAGGGATGAATAGGTCAATCACAGGGGATTTTTAGCGCAGTAAAAATATTCTGCGTGATACGTAACATTACGCAACTGTCAAAACCCAAAGAACTTTATGGCACAAAAAGTGAACCTTAATGAATATAAATTATAAAAAAAAAAAATCATTTAGGAGGCTGAAGATTCCAGGAAGGAATACAGACCGTGATAAGAGAATCTAGCTGTACTAACAAATGTACAAAACAACATCCCTGAAAGGGGTAGAGAGAAAAGGTGATGATCTAAGTTATGCCGGAAATGGGCACAATCTGTAAGACTCAAAGCAAAAGCAACTGCATATCAGAACAAAATTCTAGTTGAGAAAGTTGTTTTCTGTGAGGATAGGAGTTCACAATTCAGATACTGCTTATCTATGTACAATTAAGAAGATGAACGTGGGGCGCCTGGGTGGCTCAGTCGGTTAGGCATCTGACTCTTGGTTTCGGCTCAGGACACAATCTCATGGTTCGTGGGATCCAGCCCTGTGTCAGGCTCTGTGCTGACAGCACAGAGCCTGCTTGGGATTCTCTTGCCCTTTCCCTCTGCCCCTCCCCCCCCAAAATAAAAAAATAAATTTTATTTTAAAAAAGGAGATGAATGACAGATGGCTGCAGCCGAATTCTCACTGTTGGGGTGGGAATTTAAGGATAAGCAGGCGGATGAGGCTAGGACAATCCATGTGATAATGATCGAGCTTAGCTTACGATAGATACAAATGGCTACATGTAGATAAGTAAACACACCTAGATCTCTGTGCTTCCTCAATGGAGAAGACACTTAAAACAGCATCACAGTAGCAATGAGCACACTCAGCACCCACACCTTGGTTTCTAATCCCATTCTCCAACAAAAAGAGCCAGGGGCTCTATGGAGAAATGGCTAGTTCTTGGACTGGGGCTGGAAATACACAACACGAGCCTGAAATATCTGGTCGCACCAGAAACTAAGCAATTTCTTTAAGAAACAAAAAAACAAGGGGCACCTGGGTGGTTCAGTTGGTTAAGTGTCTGACTTTGGCTCAGGTATGTCAAAGGAATACAGGAGCCAACAGACAGAACTGCCAAGGGCCAACACAGGAAAAGTTTGAGCAACAAAACAAATAAAGTAGTTCCAGATCACAGCCAATAAAATAATATCCATGCATCCATACAGATATAAACACATGATTGCACAAACTCATAAATGGGAGAGAAGACGCAAAACTCTCACGCAGAATCCCAAATAGTTTGCAGAGATACTCCGTCTTCAATGAGGGGCTGTGGGCTGCAAGCAGTGACTCCCTTCCAAGCTGTAGAGTATGAATTGGGGGTGGGTAAGCTGTAACTTTACAGTGGAGAAGCCTGACAAACACTGCCTCGGCCGGATGACCAAGGTCAACATCCGTAGTCACAAATCATGTTGATAGCACGTACCCTTGATACGATACAAAGAAAGAGGGGACCACAACTCTACGGTCTTTCTCCCAGAAACCCATAACCCCAGTCTTATCACGAGAAAAACATCAGACCAAGTCTGGTGTATCCCACACCACCCCTGACCAGTGTCCCTCAAAACTATCAATATCACCAAAAACAAGGAGAGTCTGAGAAACCACCGTAGCTAAGAGGAGCCTAAAGAGACATAATCATGAAAGGTAATGTGGTGTCCAGGATGGGATCCTGGAACAAAAAAAAAGTCAAGTCAGTAAAAACTAAGGAAACCTGAATGAACTATGGACTTCAGTTACTAATAATATATGCATACTGGTTCATTCGATGTACATAAAATGCTAATGTAAGATGTTAATAACAGATGAAACTAGGTGTGGGGTGTTATGGGATCCCTCTTAAACTACCTGCTCAATTTTTCTGCAAATCTAAAACTGTTCTAAAGAATAAAGTCTATTATTTAAAAAAAAAACTGTTTCGCTAACATCGTATTTAAAGATGGCACATTAAACACTTTCCCCTAAGATCAGAACAAGGCAAAAATGTTTACTCTCCCCATTTCTAATCAATACTTTGGAAAAATAAGCCTAGAGTTGGAAAAGTAATACTATCCAATCTCAAGATGTCCTGGGGCATCTGGGTGGCTAAGCTGGTTGAGTGTCCAACTCTTTGATTTCAGTTCAGGTCATGAGCCCAGGGTTGTGGGATCAAACCCCAGGCTGGGTTCCGTGCTGAGTGTGGAGCCTGATTAGATTCTCTCTCTCTCTCTCTCTCTCTCTCTCTCTCTCTCTCTCTCTCTCTCTAAAAACAAACAAACAAACAAACAAAAAAACAACTTCCTATAAAGCTACAGTAATCAAGACAGTATGGTATGGACAAAAAGTCAACGGGACAGAAGGGAGTCCAAAGTAGACTCACAAATATGGAGAAATGCGTTTCCACCAAGGATATCCATTCAACCCTCAGGTTCCATAAGGAATGTCAGCAGGCCCATTTCCTCAATTTTCATGAGATCCCTTTTCAGATGCAAGAGTGAGAACACAGTAAGGGAATGTATCAGTTCCCCACGAGTGGCTCCTGTGAGCAAGGAACTATTACATGATACTAGAGGTGAAGCCTGAAGAGGTTATTTGTCTAAAGGCACACAGTTGGCAGGAGGCAGAGCTGGTCTGACTCTGCAATCGTCAGATTCCAGAGGCTTTTCCGTAACATTCAGAAAGGAAAGAAGGCATGCGATCAAACACCTCAAGACTGCCTTGTTTGTTCTGTTTTGTTTTGGTTGGTTTGAAAGATGAGACCCTTCAAGTTTCCCCCATAAATATCTTCTAAACGACTGTTAAGTAAATGTTTAATTACCATTTACTACAATAAACATATTAATTTAGAGCCGATCTAGTTGAGTGTTTCTGTATGTTGTTGAATCTGTGTTGTAGAAACTTCGGCCTTTGTGCGTTGGCAGTGGAATTCTTTAAATGCTATAAAGTTAAAAATATAAATGCAATTAAAAACATTTTTTGATTGTTATATAAATGTACAGTTGTTACTCGTTATGTGATACCTTGTTGGTCATAATAATGATTATCTACTGTCATGACTTTGGTCAAGGATACAATCCCCAAAGGTGAGCCAAAGTCATTTGCTAGTATTTTCCCCTCTCACAACCGATTATGGGAAATTCACCTCCATTTTATCACTTAAATTTCTAGAATCTCTCATGAAGTATCTGGACTCAAACCAGTAGATCTGTACTTCCTTTGAAAAATCACCTACATCTCAGAGCCAACTGGATCTGTCTGCCTGAGTAACTTTCTTTACTATGGGACCAAAAAATGCTAATAGAATCACAGCCTTTTTTAAAAAAAATTTTAATGTTTATTTTTGAGAGAGAGAGAGACACAGCATGAGTGGAGAGGGGCAGAGACAGAGAGAGAGGAAGACACAGAATCTGAAGCAGGCTCAAGGCTCTGAGCTGTCAGCACAGAGCCTGACACGAGCCTCGAACTCACAAACCGTGAGATCATGATCCGAGCCGAAGTTGGACGCTTAACCAACGGAGTCCCCCAGGCGCCCCAAGAACCACAGCCTTTTATTTCCATCTCTGCTTCTGCTATTGAATATTCAAAGCCTGTTCCAATACTTATAACGTAGAACAACATGTATAAAACCAAGGAGAGAACATTAGGAATGGAGAGAGTCTTGATCATTATTTCTGGGTTCTTCCTCTTAGATCTCAACAAGACAAGCTTTTTTGTGAAATGCACAAAATGGGGTCCTTCCTAAGTCAGGCCTTACCCTCCCTGTTTCAGTTTGAGGCCCTATAAGTGAAGAGCTTTAAAAATACTCAAGATGGTGATAATATCGTTTTAAAGCCCTGCCACCGTTTATTTCACCCGATCCCCCTGACGGCCCTGAAAGGCAGACAGGGAGACTGTCATAGCGTTTAAAACGGGCCCACGCAGATCATGTAACTTGCCCAAGTCCCTCAGGAGTAAGTAGTAGGGCACGGGAAGAAGCATCTCTGGGTTTCCATCCAAGAGTTTTCCTCGGAAGCACGTGCCTCTTAGGTCTCTAATTGCGGCTGTGTGTCTGACTGCAGACTAAATACAGTCTGCATTTTTCCCATTCCATAGGAGCATCACCTTGATTTCTCCATACCCTTTTTTTTTTTAGAAGGGACTGAAGACCTCTGATGAAGCCCAGACAGCTGGTTAAGACTTGGATTCTGAGAGATTCGGATTCGGGACATCTATCTGTCAGAAGGCTGATGTGAAACGTGCACCCTGGCTTTAAAAAAAAAACAACAAAGGACTTGAAGAAGAAACATTTCTCCGCTTGAGAAGAGAACACTCCTCCTTTGCAGAAAAGTTACCTGCCTTTTTCTCCGAGTTTCCACACGTCAGACGTATTTTAGGCATGTCTCCCATCCTAGAAAGGGTGCACAGAGGAACGGGATCTATGCCAACATCTATCCTGAGGCAGGAATTTCCAGGCAGGTCTCAGAGTCATAGATCACATGCGTGTCTTTGCCTTTTTGACTCTATATACGTTTTTAATACTCCTTTTGTTTTGCTCTAACAGGTGTTTTTAAACTCTCCGAGCACAGAAAAGAAATCCAAACATGGTGACCGCCTTGCCACTGTCCTGCACACATGGACACTCACCATCCAACTCCCACTGTGTGTGTGCCCCTGCCCGCCAGCCTCGGCCTGCCTTCAGCCCGGGGGGTGCTTCCTGCGCCAATCCTGGTTGTGGCTCTTTCGTCCGTTGGCCTCCGTGCGTCTTCACCCCCAAAACGGTGTTTTCCGTGGACCAGCTCTGGCCCGGGAAACCCAGTGAACTCTGCCCTCCCATCCATACCTTCTCCAATGAGGGCTGAATCTCAGCTGGGAAGCTCCTTGACGGGGACACTGGGCACCACTGAGGAAGCAGGTTTGGTGCAGTAAAAATACAAGTGTACCTGTAAGGTATATGAGCCCCAGCTCAGTAACCCTCCTCCTGAATCTCTTTCCAGTCAGAATCCAGAATGCTAGCTGCACATAACGCCCTGAGAGGGGACTGGTGGGTTATTTTCCATGAACAGACTAACCCAAGAGGGAAGATATGTATATCCTGATACCTGAAACTCCTACAATGACATGGTTGAGTCTCCCTCTCCACAGTGAGGTCTACCAGTTCAAGGTTAGCCAACATAAAGTCCTTCCAATCAACGTTTGGTATCTCCCTTTTAAATGTGAGCATTTAGAATCAACAGACATTTGTAACAGAGTTCCAAACAAGCCTTTTTTTTGCAGCTATAGACACATAACACACACACACACACACACACACACACACACACACACACACACACAACCTTCAGAGACAGAAGACAATATACCCACAAAATGGTAACAAAGGGATGAGAAAGGAACAAGAATGAGTTCCTAGAAATTAGGACAGCAATAATAGTTCTGAGTTTTTTTGTGGTAATGGTGACATGAATCTTACCCATGTGATAAAACAATACAGAACTGGACATGCAGACACTATACCAAGGTCAAGTCCCTGGTTTTGATATTGTATTGTAGTTACAGGAGATACAATCCTTGAGACAAACTGGGTGAACAGTACGTGGGACCTCTGTACTATCTTTATGGCTTCCTGTGAATCTGTAATTAGTTCAAAATGAAACAATTTTTTTTTTTAAAGATAGGATAGTGAAAGAGATGGGGGAAAGGAAAGAATTGTAAGATAGAGTTGAGGACATCATTTAAGAAATAAAGCAATACAGGGCATCTGGCTGGCTGTCGGTAGAGCACATGACTCTTGATCTCAGGGTTGTGAGTTTGAGCCCCACATTGAGTGTAGAGATTACCTAAAAATTTAAAAATCTTAAAAAAAAAGAAAACAATATGACAAATCAGTGAGAATGAAGAGAGAAAAAAAAATTTAATTAAATGGAGGATTTAATTCTCGAGTCCCAACGCTGACAACAGAACTACAAAGAGAGAGGAAAAAGAGAAACATCATGTGGAGGAAATTAACAATAAAATAATACAAGAAAGTTTCCCAGAATTTAAGGACACGAGTTTCCAGATGAAAAGGAAGTACCAAGTGCTAAGTAAGAGCAATGAGTTGAGGGGACAAAAATGTCACACCCAGACCATTATGAAATTTCGGAACACTAGAGATGAAAGTGTTCTAAAAGCTTTCAGAAAGATGGGAGAAACACATAGCTCATCCGTAACGGAAATCGGCACAGCAGCTCTGTCTAGAACACCCCTGAATGCTGGAAGCAAATGGAGGAATGCCGTCAAAAGTCCGAGAGAATTAACTCCAACCCACGACGCGGTCATTCTTCAATCAAACACGAAGGGATAATAAAGTGATTTTCAAACGCTGAAGGTCCTAGATTGTTTTTACTTCCCCTGCAACCTTTCTTGGAAGTTCCTGGAGAACGTGTTCCACCAAAAAGGGGAGAGGGGAAGAAAGCGGAAGACCTGAGGTCCAGAAAGCAGGGCGTGCCCATCAGAGAGAGACAAAGGGCAGGGCGTTCCCCCTGTGGTGATGTCAGACATCCCAGACAGGGAGCCAGTCGCCAGACTGCGGTCAGTCCAAATTGGACAGGGACAGAGAGGCCTCCAAGAAGAGGAAAACGGCGGGCTACTGCTCTGGTCTGAATGTGCGTCCTTCTCCCCACCAGCCCCCAGATTCATATGTTGAAATCCTAACCCCCAAGGCGATGGTATTAGGGGCTGAGGTCTTTGGGAGGTGCTCATACCATGAGGGTGGCCCCTCTGAACAGACCCCACAGAGCTTCCCCGCTCCTTCCACCCCATGAGACACGAGTCTGCGACCTAGGAAGGCCCGCCCCTGACCACGCTGGCACCGTGGTCTCGGACTCCCAGCCATCTGTCAGTCATCAGCCTCTGAGCCTGTGCCCTTTTGTTACAGCAGCCAGAACAGATCAGGATAGCTTCCAACAGGATTTGTCTGTACCGAAAGGGATTCCACACTGCTGTCAGAGGTAGTAAGATGGGGGTGGGGAAAGAATGAAAAAGTATCGGTAAAGACAACTAAGCAAGTGAAAAAAAAGAGAAGAAGAAGAAGAGACGGGTACAATTACCAACTTTAGGGAAAAGGGTGTGATGAAATAATATCGGATTCTGGTATGCACTGGGACTCAGCTGGGGGCAATATTTACATAGTCGTAATTCTGTAAACACTGACTTAACGAAAATGTGTGAGCACGGGGGAGAGGAGACGCGTGTATGTATAGGTAGGACTGCTATCCGTTCCATTAACATCTTCCTCGGGAAAGGAGGTCAACAGAGCCTAAGATGGAAAACATCAAGAAATCGGCAGCACGTGGTGTTGAAATGCAGATCCCGTGCTGTAGACTGCCATGTAAACCACAAAGATTCAGGAGGTAGGATTCTGATGGAAATACAAATGAAAAAACTTAAGTCCACAGAAGAACTTTCAATGAGTAACAGTACAGGGGAACAGGGGAAGAGGTCTTAGAAAGCCAGTGTAGGCAGTGAGAACCCACCAAAGGGTTTTAGCGGGTGAGCTACATGAACAGAACTGCATTTGACAAAGACAATTACTGAGATGGGAAGAAACAAAAGGATGGGCTGAAAGACGGAGAGTTAAGGGAAATAGTTACAAAGTTCTAGAGGACACCCAATGCGCACTCCGGACCCCGTCTGTAGTAGGGATATCGGAAGGACAGACATGGCGGCCGCCACAAGGATGTCTCGATCTCTATCAGTCTGGTAGCTCTCTGTCGGTGAATGAGTATTCGATACAAGGAAGGGGACGGCCGGTCCGGTAAAAACTACAGTCTTTCTGGCAAAACAGCCTCTCGCATATGGATAAAGCACCACCCTGGGTTATGAATCAGTCATTCAAGAGCTATCACCTAGTGTGGATTTCAACCACGTCCCAACCCGACCACCCTTGAATCGGCTGACCATCAAAAGACCTGGATCCCAGAGCGGAGAGGCCAAACCTTAAAAGTAAGGATGCTTGGTTAAACACCGCAAAGCCACACTTACTCATACATCCTTCCGCTCACCAGGGCTCTGGCCTACATGTTTAGGAACAGAGACTAAGGAACATTGGTCAACTTTTTTCCTTTATTGCATAGCTACGAAAAGATGCATCGAAGAAAAAGAGGCAGACTGTGTCTGGCTTTTAGGAAGATGCAGCGACAAGAGAACCGAAGGTGTTATCTCCTATGGTTAATCAATCAGAATCGTGTCCTAGCTCACAGAACAGTCCACTGGGGGCCCTGTGAGAATCAGGGATTCTGAGAAGTAAGTACTAGGGTGTACTAGGAGGTAAGAGTCATACCTACCCGAAGGCACTGGGGGCCAAGCCACAAAGTGGAAGTCAAAACTAAGCCCGGGGACTCCGCCCCCAACACCCCCCCACCCCCATGCCACACCCGCTTAGAACCCCCCAGCTCCTAGTGTGGTCCTCACCTGCAGAGGCAGCACCCCAGGGAGCTTATTAGATGGGGGGGGGGGATCTCGGGCCCCACTCCAGACCTAATGAATCAAAATCTGCATTTTAACAAGATCTCGGGGTGATATTTGTGCTCATTAAGGGTTGAGAAGCACTGACTTCGAAGAGAGAGAACGGAGTCCTTCTGGCTCTGTGATCCCCAGTGGTTCACCAGCTGGTGCTGGAAGGGGCTGGAAACTGGACAGGGCACCCGGGTGTCCAAAACTGCCGAAGCAGCAACAGAGATATGTGTACAGCGTGAAAGTGGGGAGGAGGGGCAGGCAGCCATGACCCTTCTAGAAAAGGCGCTCATTCCGGGACACTCCATTATTTCTTAGGAGCTTGATTTTAGACTCCAGTAAGAGCTCAGGCATGAACCACAGATTTCCCTTTATAGCCGCCTATTTTATTTAAACAAAAAATGCTAAACATTAATTTTAGTTGTACTTAATTGAATAATTTCTCGGGGGAATAGTTCAGGGAGAGTTTAAAACTGCCTGTTTCCAAAAGCCATTACAAATTGGCATATATTATAATGTCACCGTGCCAACCCAAACAGCCCGCTTCAACGTCCCTGGGGCCGCCCTCGCTCCAGATGTGTTCAGAACTCCTAGTAATATAATGCAGGCAAAAACCATATTTATGCGAAGCAGTATTTTGAATATCCTTTTCCAATTATCTGCAATGAGATAACACATCCCTAATTGGAAGCACTGGGGGCAGGGGTGGAGAGCAGTCTATTTCTCCCTAGCGAACGCTTTTCATTAGTAAAAACTCAGAGGGTCTGTCCGAGCGTAAAAGAAATCTCCGTTGCCCCACATTGAATCATCTGAACATCTATAAACTTAGAAACGGCCCCGCGGTCACCTGTAATGAACTAGCTGATTTATTTTAAAAGATCGATCTCGTCTTTTCCTATAAGTCGTAAATACGGAGGGCTGGGGTTGGGGAGGGGGAAGGGGAGAAATGAACTCAAGTAAAAGAAGTCCAAAAAACACTTTGGTGAAGCAGTTGGTGCACAGGTGCTGTTTCCCCCCGCCGCCCCCCACCCCCCGCCCCCATCCCACCCAAATACCTTCGATCCTGATTCTTGCTGGCACCAACAGCCCAGATTCTGAAGTTCTCTTTGATTCCTGACCAGTGACGGTCCTCACCACGCTGCCAGGTTAAACCATCACCGTTTACCGCGGGTTTGTTAACCTGCATCCCACACTCAATCTACGGATTCGGGACCACCTTTTTATTCTCTGATTCGAGCACGTGTAAACAAGTAAGTAGGGCGGTCTACACTGTGTGCCGAAAATTGAAGTTTTCATCCTTACTGTTTTCTTAACAGATGTCCTTTTAGAAATTCAGGTGTAAGTCAAGTAAGTATTTTTTATGCCAACTGGCACCCTGTTCAGTTACAGAGGAGACTCTGGGCCTCATACATCATAAAAAGGCTGCATGTAACGTGCTGTGCAATCCCAGCATGCCTCGTTCCTGGACTTGTCTATTTTCACAGATGTCACAGAGAAGCCATCTGAAAAACGATGCAAAAATGCAGCTGTTCCTGGCCGTTAGCAAGATACACTTGGAAACCTCGTTCCCTAAGATGTTCAAAATTGCAAAGGGTTTGTCTAAATATAAATTAATTACCAAACTCCATGTGTTGATAAGCAAACACTCTACTGTTTATGCTTCAACTTGACAAAGGGAATTTAAGCATATTACCCAGAAACCTCTTATGGAAACAAAGTCCATGTTTGGCATTCATGCTTTTCCCTAAAACGCTTAAAAACACTTTTATCGTGGAATGTAACATGCAAGGAGAAAAGCACAAGACTTGTACACGCAGTTTGACAAAGAGTTTACAAAGCAAAAACTGTGTAACTCATTGCATGCTTTGCTACACCAATCAACCCGGCAAAAATCTATCTAAACTCGCTTACTCGACCAGGCAATCAGCAAACTGGGTGCCAGGCGTTGTGTTATGTGCAAATGTAAACGCTTTGGCAAGTTTTGCCTACTAACATATTCGCCTAAATAACTACCCCAAGTTCCTTGGTTGTTACCTACGTGAGTTTCAAAGTAAACAAATACATAACTTCATCATATGCACAAGGAGCATTTTCCCTCAATAAATCTACCCTAAAGATTTCTGCTCTTGGGGTGCTTAACAATATATCATTTCTGAAAGCACCACGAGAAAGGCCTGGTGGTCAGTAACACCCAGATGTGAACTTTTCTCTCTGACCTGTACCAGCAGTGAATGATGTGCCCAGTGTCCCTCTGATTAACCCCAGAACAAAGGCCTCCCCACTTGGGAGCTACTCAGAACTTTCCCAAGCACCTTGCAAACAGTCTTATTTTTCATAGTGTGTCTAGATCTGAAAAAAGCATTTGTTCCAGTGTGGACACAATGAAATCCCTGGTTATAACGTTCTCTTAAACCCTAAGAAAAGAAAAAAGTAATCCGTAGCTTTGTTTTCAGAGAAATAGTTGTACCTTATTAATCACAAAGTGTTCAAGGGAACCCTGTTTTTTGAGATTCTCAGAAACAGTTCAGCTGTTTCCAAATCACACATTGGAAAATTCCTACGTTACACGGTCCAGGATAATCGGCGTTAAAACAATATACAAAGTAGGATCATTTCCTCACTAGGTTCCGTTTCTGTTGGGAAAGGAGAGAGAAATTTAAACCGAGATGATAATTTAAGCCAATAATCTATAAACTGGGGTGTGCAAGGAGATTCACTGAAATGTGGCAAGAAAAAAAAAAACCTTCTATGAATTTGCTGTGTTTATTTTTTACTCTCAACCATTTCTAATTTTTGGTGCCCATAACATAGAATACGGTAAGACACATAAATTCATAAAGACAATTATTATTTTTTAAAAAATTCTAGAGGGTTGATCGTATTTTTACTAATGTGATGCATGAACTAAAAATGGAGGCCAAGTGTTAGAAGTGGTACAGATTATCTGTAAAAAAAATAAAAGTACATGCAGCCCAAGCATCTCGAATTATCTTTGTCATTGTTCAAGAAAACATTACATGAGTTTTACAAGAGTTGTGCTTAGTCAGCTTGACTTGGGGGAGGGTTAAAGACCACACAAACTCACAATCCAAGCAATGTAGTGCTAAGATGTTTGTATTAAGGAAAGCAGAGTGCGGGATATAGGGAAGCTCTCTTACTTTCGCAACTTTTTTTTATAAATTTAAACTTAGGTCAAAATAAAACACTTAGAAGTGATTCGTAACTGGCGCATCTGGGTGGCTCAGTCAGTTGAGCGTCTGACTCTTGACTGGCTCGGGTCATGATCTCACGGTTCGTGAGTTCGAGTTCCTAGTCGGACTCTGTGCTGACAGTGCAGAGTCAGCTTGGGATTCTCTCTCTCTCCCTCTGTCCCTCCCCTACTCATGCCTGCACGTGAGCTTTCAGTCTCTCAAAATAAATAAATAAACTTTAAAAAAAAGTACTTTGTAACTGATCACAGCACCAAAGTTTGCAAATTATTTTATTTTTTAATTTTTTTAAATGTTTATTTTTGAGAAAGACAGAGAGAGACAGAGCATGAGCAGGAGAGGGGCAGAGAGAGAGGGAGGGAGACACAGAATCAGAAGCAGGCTCCAGGCTCCGAGCTGTCAGCACAGAGCCCGACGCGGGGCTCGAACTCACGAGCCATGAGATCATGACCTGAGCTGAAGTCGGATGCTTAACCACGCCCAGGCACCCCGCAAATTGTTTTTGTGAGACAAAACACAAAACAGTGTTTTGTGCCTCGCCCCTCTATGCCATAGATCGCTGTAACTGATGCACTTACAGAAGCAATTCGGGGTTACCTCCGGGCCCACCTCCCTGCGGTAGCATGAGCACTTTCGTCAAAATAGAGTGCTCTTTGCACGTACGCATGATCCGCCTCTGGAGTTCTGACAGAAGATGGCAAACACAGGTTGAGAACTCCCATACACCACAGATGGAGGTGTAGAGGAGAGGAAAAGGAGGGAAAAGGTGTAGCCAAAGGAAAAGGTGAGGGAAGTTTCAGGATATGGTTAGACGCTTGCTTTGGGAAGGAAAGAGCCAACAAGACAAAGTCAGCGTTGGAGATGAGCTGTGCATCAGGCACTGGGCTGGGCTCTAAGGACGCCAGAGTGTTTGGGGCGGACACAACCCCTGCCCCCAGGAAGTTTACAGTCTAGACTACGGGAAAACAGCCCAGGGGGGAGGCTCAGCAGTAGCACTGGGAAGAAACGGAGAGCTGAACTTGGCCAGGGTGTCACAAGAGAAGAAAATCCTTGGTGCGCAGGCAAACTGACTAGCGCTAAGTGGCTCTTTTCCCTTGGGACACAGAGGGCCGGCCAAAGCCCTGCACAGAAATCGGTCAGCGCTGTCCGGAAGTGAGGTGTGGACCCACGGATCGCTGGCGATGGGCTATGGAGCTGCGAGTCTCTGGGGTGGGGGGCGGACTGTCAATGTCACAAAGGAGGCAGGCTTCTAGAGCTCCGGTATCTGAGCACCCAGACAGGGGCTCCCTGAACATCAAACTGTGATTCCCCGGGCAGGAGCTGAGGGTTTCCTTCCTTCCTTCCTTCCTTCCTTCCTTCCTTCCTCCCTCCCTCCTTCCTTCCCTCCCCTTCCTCCCCTCCTTCCTTCCTTCCTTCCTTCGTTCCTTCCATCTTTCCTTCCATCCTTCCTTCCTCCCTCCCTCCCTCTATTCCTTCCTCTTTCTTCCTTCTTTTTTTCTTTTCTTTCTATCTCTTTCTTTAACATTTTATTTATTTAAGTAATCTCTACACCCAACGTGGGGCTTGAACTCACAACCCTGAGATCAAGAGCTGCATACTCTACTGACTGGTCCAGCCAGGCGCCCCCAATGTTTTCCTTTCTGTTCTTACCTGCCTCAGCCAGGGCACTCTCCAGGCCTAAAGAAACCCAAGCCTCGATCCCAGAGAAACCACCACGTTTCAAACTACCCCAACACCCCCTCTGCCCATGAAATATTCGCTGAATGGATGGATGATACAGAGAAGTCAAAAGGCAAGAGCACCTGGGTGAAGGTGGGGCTGGGGGGCAGTGATAGGAAGGGGACTGCCAACATGGACAGAGGGCTGTGTTTATGCTCATCTAGACAGAAAGAACTTACCAGAATAATCGTGAATGCTCTTCCTTCCTTCCTTCCTTTCCTTTGTCCTTCCTTCCTTCTTCCTTCCTCCTTCCTTCTTTCCTTTGTCCTTCCTTCTTTCATTCCTTTCTTTCTTCTTTCCTTTGTCCTTCCTTCCTTCCTTCTTCCTTCCTCCCTTCTTCCTTCCTTCTTTCCTTTGTCCTTCTTTCCTTTCTTCCTTCCTTCCTTCTTTCCTTTGTCCATCCTTCCTTCTTCCTTCCTTCCTTTCCTTTGTCCTTCCTTCCTTTTTCCTTCCTCCCTTTCTTCCTTCCTCCTTCCTTCTTTCCTTTGTCCATCCTTCTTCCTTCCTTCCTTCCTTCCTCCTTCCTTCTTTCCTTTGTCCATCCTTCCTTCTTCCTTCCTTTCCTTTGTCCTTCCTTCCCTTTTTCCTTCCTCCCTTCCTTCTTCCTTCCTTCCTTCTTTCCTTTGTCCTTCCTTCTTTCTTCCTTCCTCCTTCCTTCCTTCCTTCTTTCCTTTGTCCTTCCTTCTTTCATTCCTTTCTTTCTTCTTTCCTTTGTCCTTCCTTCCTTCCTTCCTTCCTTCTTCCTCCCTTCTTCCCTTTGTCCGTCTTTCCTTTCTTCCTTCCTTCCTTCTTTCCTTTGTCCTTCCTTCCTTCTTCCTTCCTTTCCTTTGTCCTTCCTTCCTTCCTTTTTCCTTCCTCCCTTCCTTCTTCCTTCCTTCCTTCTTTCCTTTGTCCTTCCTTCTTTCTTCCTTCCTCCTTCCTTCCTCCTTCCTTCCTCCCTCCTTCTTTCCTTTCTCCCATCCATCCATCCATCTACAGAAGCAAATGCCAACACCCAAGAAGTGGTGAAAATCCAGCACGGCCTCCTAGAGGTAAGTGATGGCTATGTAGCTGCCACAATAGAGGCAGAGGAGCAGGTGGCCCGGAGAAGAGGGGTATGAACCCTGCTTCTCAGCTCCCTGCAGTGTAGGACTTTTTTCTTTTCAATTTCCAGTCTGTCACAGAGCAAGGCTTTCACAAAATACAATAAAAATGAGTTACTAGAAAAATGCAAACCTTTCAAAAACCCACCAAACGCAAGCCCACCACCACTGCATCTGGATGTCACGGCAATGACAAAATGGTAGACAGAAGCCTGAACTCTTACTCTCAACCTTTGGTACTGGCTTCGCTGGGCGCTGGTAACGGACAGCTGGAGAGGCCAGGCTCTGGTCCCGTGGGCACGGCGGGGGCTGCGGGGCTTGCTCGCAGCCCGAATTCACCCACAAGCACACTACTGGCTCTTCTAAAGTGCTCGATGACCATCGTGGGGCAGACAGTGCTCACCACGAGAGCCAGAAATGCACACATCACTTCCTGTCTTTTTCAGATCTTCCTTCCTTTTTTTTTTTTTGTTTATTTTTTTATTTTGAGAGAGAGACAGAGAGACAGAGAGAGACAGAGAGAGAGAGAGAGAGAGAATCCCAAGCAGGCTCTGCGCTGTCAGCGCAGAGCCCGATGAGGGGCTCAATCTCACAAACTGTGAGATCATGACCTGAGCCAAAGTCAAGAGCTGGACACTTAACTGACTGAGCCACCTAAGGGCCCCAAGACATGGCTTTTGACACTTGTTCTGATTTGCTACCAGATGCCTTTCTTCCTTCTTCCTTCCTTCCTTCTTTCCTTCGTCTGTCCTTCCTTCCTTCCTTCTTTCCATTGTCCTTCCTTCCTCCTTCCTTCTTTCCTTCCTTCCTTCTTTCCTTTATCTTTCCTTCCTTCCAGCCCTCCCCACCCCCATTCCCACAGAAGGACAAGGGGCCCCAGTATACACGTGTGACAGGGCTGGGGGATGATTGTCTCTTTTTCTAGCATCTTCTATCTTCCTTTCCCTTCCCCAAGCACCTCTCCTTCCACCTCTGAACACTCACCTCGGTCTGCTTCCTCTGCTGTGTTTTAACATTTTTCTAAAACAAAACCTCAGGGGCACCTGGGTGGCTCAGTCTGTTAAGCCTCCGACTTCGGCTCAAGTCACGATCTCGCGGTTTGTGAGTTTGAGCCCCACTTCGGGCACTGGTAGCTCGGAGCCGGGAGCCTGCTTCGGATTCTGGGTCTCCCCCTCTCTCTCTGTCCCTCTCCAGCTCACACTCTGTCTCTGTCTCTGTCTCTCTCTCTCTCCAAAATAAATAAACACTAAAAAAATAAAATAAAACAAAACCTCAGATTCCTTCACTGACCTTGATGCCCTCTGGTCTGGTTTTCACCTTCCTTCCTCTGACAGGGTCCCAGTGCCGGGAGTTCACCTCTGTGGCGTCTGTGGCCTCTGCGGGTGAGGTCCTAGGACCCGGCCCAGGGTCCACCCCGGCACACTCACACTCGGGTGAAGCCACTCCCGTTGTCAATCCCCTGGGGAACACAACCATTACCAAAGCAATGGCTTTTCTTCCAGATCACCTTACGCGACCCCTCCAGGGCTTTTCAAACAGGCCCTCGGCCTCACCTTGAAACCCTCTTCCACAACCACCACCAAGGCTCACGAACCTGTTTCTTCCACCTCTGATGTCTATGCTGGCACCTTGCCTTCCTCTGGGGTTCCCCCAAGTCTTTGTCCCGGGCCCGTCTTGTTTGTCATGAGCTCTCCTGCATTCATTTATACCTTGACAGTGACCCCCAAGTGGATGAGTCCAGGCAATGGCTTCCTCACACTCAGCGATTCTGGCTTTGTTTTTTTTTTTTTTTAATGTTTATTTATCTTTGAGAGACAGACAGACAGAGTGCTAATGGGGGAGGGGCAGAGAGAGAGGGAGACACAGCATCCGAAGCGGGCTCCAGGCTCCGAGCTGTCAGTGCAGAGCCCGACGCGGGGCTCAAACCCGTGAACCACGAGATCATGACCTGAGCCGGAGTCAGACGCTCAACCCACTGCGCCACCCAGGCGCCCCGAGATTCTGGCTTTAATGGGACTGCAGGTAGGACTATGGCTTTAGTAGTTTTTTTTTTTTTTTCTTTAATACTAAGCATTTAAAGCCACTGCCCAAGAAGAATGCTTCTCAAACCTGGCTACACTCTGGAATCATCTCAGGAAGCTCTAAAATACAGATGCCTGGTTCCTACTCCCATTCTAACTGAATTGGTTGTGGTAGAATAAAAAACATATTTGGTCTCTGTCCCTGGCACAGAGCTCCTGAAACCCAGTGGAATTTCCCTAGTGATACAAGTGTCCTTTGTTATTCATAACAAGGCCCTTTCAATCATACCTGAGTTTACGCTAAGGAGGTGACTCTTGTCACCTTCAGGATTGCAGATGGTCACCAGAAAACAATGTGATCGGAGGATTGGAACTTTCAGTCCCACCCCTGGGCCTCGGGACAGAGAAAAGGGCTGGAGATTAAGTTCAATCACCAAAGGCCAATTACTTCATCAACCTTTCTTGTGTGATGGAATCGCCATAAAAGTTCCTAAGGGATGGGATTCAGAGAACTTCCATATTGGTGAAAGCATCCACATGCTGGGAGGGTGGAACCCTCTAGCTCCGAGGGGACAGAGGCTCCTGCACTAGGGACCCTTCCAGATCTCTCCCTGCATCTGGCTGTTGCCATTTTCCTGAGTTCTGTGAGTCATTCTAGCAAACTATCCAATGGGAGTGGCGAGTGTGGGAATCCCTGAATTTGGAGTCAAGTTGGATGGAAATGCAGGTACCCGATGCCTGTGACTAGTGTCTGAGGTAGGGACAGTCTAACGGGACTGAGCCCTTAAACGTGTGGGATGGGATGCTAACTAGCATCAGAACCGAACTGGATTGGATTGGACCGGGTTGAACTGAAGGACACCCAGCTGGTGTCAGAGGATCTGAGAATTGGTGTTGGGAAGGCACCACAGATTTGTGGAAACACGTAGGAAAACCCCCGAGCTGGTATGGGGTGGAGGCTGGACATCAGGACGCTAAAAATTCCCCGGGTAATTTTAATCTGCAGCAAAAGCTGAGAACCACTGCCCAAGACCATGTGCACACATATGAACTTGCCTTTCACTCCAAGCAAGATCTTCCTTCTTGTCCTCACTTCCCAGCCACACTGAACTAGTTTTCTAAAATTAATGTCCCAGTGCAACTCAGTGCTCAGTCGCACAGTCCTGTATTGTTTGCTGATTGTTTCATGCGTCTTTCCTGCCCAGATATAATGCAAGCTCTCTGAAGATTCTGGCAATACCTTATACCTCTCTTAGTTCACGTTGTCAACTACGCTGCTAGGCATACGGCAGGTATTCAGCATATACGACTGATTCAAAATTGCTTTTTAGGCAGTATCACTGCAAGGATTACACCAAATCCTTGAAGGAGAAGAACTGAATGGTACACTTCTTTTTATCTCCTGTGACGGCTAGTGCGGTTCTTTGTATTAAAGATTTATTTACTTGTGGCCACAGAATCTAGAATAGCAAGGTTTTTTCTTAAGATTTTATTTAATTTTTTTTAACATTTATTTATTTTTGAGACAGAGAGAGACAGAGCATGAACGGGGGGGCGGAGGGGCAGAGAGAGAGGGAGACACAGAATCTGAAACAGGCTCCAGGCTCTGAGCTGTCAGCACAGAGCCCTGACGCGGGGCTCGAACTCACAGACCGCGAGATCGTGACCCGAGCTGAAGTCGGACGCTTAACCGACTGAGCCAGCCAGGTGCCCCAAAATAGCAGTCCTAATGCAGACATTTGTTTTCCTCCCAGGGAGAAATGTGACATCTTGAAAGTGTTTCTTTTGAAAAAGGAAAATAGTTTTCACATCACCACTGATTAAATTGATCTTCCTCCACTAAGTAGCAAGAACTTTTTCAGAGATTTCTAAGAAGTGAGTCAGTATTACAAATATTATTCTAAAAAAACAAAACAAAACAAATCCAAAAAACAATGAGGCACCGAAATCAAGGATAGGATCAATCTCTATCAGGAGACGGTTCTAGAGACGTCCCATAAAGACAAACCCAAGAGGATTTATTCAAGAAATAAAATACCATGGACTGTTTTCTACTCAGAGCTGGCCCATTTGCCAAGCTCTTCCCAGTGTTCTGAAAAATGGGAAAATGTTTTAATAATTGTCTTAATTATTAACAGTCTCTAACTTACTTTATAAAAGACTGTTAATAATCAATCACCTTTATGTTGTAAAGACTTGAATTTTTTTAAAGTAGTCTCTACACCCAACGTGAGGCTCAAACTCACAACCCTGAGATCAGGGGTTGCATGCTCTATGGACTGAGCCACCCAGGCATCCCAATCAATCACCTTTTTAACAATGGGGGTGTACCATGTATTCCAGAAAACATGTGGCATCCGCTGGGATCACTCATAGGAGAAACATGGAAGGAGGGAGTTGAATGGACAAGGACAGCAAACAGGGGGTAGATGTTCAGTATCCAGAACGCTCTATCCAAGAATGCCAATGGCTACTCACATTGGCAGGCATCTGTGTGGGCAAAATGTATGCACGTGCACATACATAAGCTTTAGGGGGCAAAGGGTCCACAGTTTCAGCAGCTTCTCCGAAGGGTCTGTGGCCTCCCGGAAAGGAAAGGAACACTAGGTGACTACTGTAATAGCCTCAAGTGCTGGCATCTACCCAAACCTTCCACCTGCCTAGTTCCTACCTGAGCCAGCCTTCATGGTACTATCACAAGTGTTTTTCAGGGACGGCTCAGTCAGCTGAGCGTCTGACTCTCCATTTCGGCTCAGGTCGTGATCTCCCGGTTTGTGAGTTTGAGCCCCCCCCCACTGGGCTCTCTGCTGTCCATGCAGAGCCTGCTTTGGATCCTCTGTCCCCCTCTTCTCTGTCCCTCCCCTGCTCACATGCGCGCACACTCTCTTTCTCTCTCTCAAAAATAAACATTAAGAAAAAGAAGCAGGGGCGACTGGGTGGCTGAGTCAGTTAAGCATCTGACTTTGGCTCAGGTCATGATCTCACAGTTTGTGAGTTCGAGCCCCGCATTGGGTTCTGTGCTGTCAGCACGGAGCCTGGAGCCTGCTTCGGATTCTGTGTCTCCCTCTCTCTCTGCTCCTCCCCTGCTCACATGCTGTCTCTCTCTCAAAAATAAAAATTAAAAAAAAAATTAAAAAATATATATTTAAAAAAAAGAAAAAAAGCAAAGGTATACAACATGTGTATTTCCTTTTCCTTAAATAATAATTACCCATAAGAAAGTACCTGTATACATATCTGCATAAAACCTCCCAGAGAATCACAAACCTTCCCTTGCCATACTGTGCCTTTCTGTGCTGTCTGAAATTTCTTTTTTTCTTGATTTTTTTTAACAGTTATTCATTTTTGAGAGACAGAGCGCAAGTGGGGGTGGGGCAGAGAGAAAGGGAGACACAGAATCCGAAGCAGGCTCTGGGCTCCGAGCTGTCAGCACAGAGCCCCACGTGGGGCTCGAACTCACTAGCCGTGAGATCATGACCTGAGCGGAAGTTGGATGCTTAACCGACTCAGTCACTCAGGCGCCTCTGTACTGTCTGAAATTTCTAACCCCGTACATGCCTTTACCAGTGCTAACTAAATGACAAAATCATGGTCTGTTGATTTTTCTTTTTTAGAGATCTCTGTACTACATGGAGTAAAGAAAAACCAATCTAATACACGTTTGTAAAGAAGAAGGAAAAATTCAAAACAAAATACTACGTTAAAAGCTGATATGTTACGTGCTTTCGTGACCTTCCATTTTTTTACTTTTTTTTTCCCTTTAACCTCTGCAGGTCAGTGATCCTCTAAAGAAAAAAGGAAAGGAAAAAAAAACACAAAACCCTACTGCAGGTTAGATTTTTATCTAACCTGCAGACACTGCCAGACGAATTTTTCAGATGCTGGTCCTTGTCAGTCACAGACAAGGCTTCTACCCTAGTTTTCCGCTGATTATTACTGAAAAGCATACCGCATCCATCAGACACAGGACCCTGGGAGTCCCTCCGGCCACAGAGCTCGGTAGGGCAGGGACCTGGGCCCCAGCACACAAGTCAGCCACGACAGGTCGGCTTGTGGGCTTTATCGATGTTTGCCGATGATCCCCACACACGTTCCAGATGTGCTGACCTCATAAAACTGCCACCCACCACAAGCTGTGAAAGAATTGCTCCCTCGCTGTGTTTTTCCCATCGCTCAACCACGGCAACCCCCCGGGGTGACCCTCTCGGGCTGTGCCCCTGTGCCAAGGGCCTGCCCATTCCTGTTCCCTGGGGCTCCAGCGACCGCTTGGTCCTGGGCCCCTGCATCACAGGGGCCCTGCCTTTTGTCCCCACCCAGCTTGTGCCTGAATCCTAGCTGGAAACTGGAACGAATATCTTTCTCAAAGTTGCCTGTGTGCCAGGCACCCTGTACATCCTCCCAGGCTGCAGAGACAAGGCGCTGCTCTTCCGTCATGGAGTCTGAAGTTTGAGAAAAGAAATTCAGAAACGATGACAAATCATCTGACACAAAGGACCCTGCGGGACGCAGGAGAGGTACCAGGGGCTCCGGGAGTAAGAGGATGAAGAGATCATCCCCGCCCGGGAAGGACAGGAAGAGGTCCATGAGTGAGGCAGCCTTTGTGGTTGATGCTGATGGATGAACAGGATTTCTGCTGGGTGGGATGCAGGCCATAGTTTCTGATGAGGAGAAAGGCTATTTTTCAAACCCTGTGTATAAATAATGAACAAATGTGGCCTCCTGTCTGTATGTTCTTTCTAATCAGCTGGGTTTTTTTTTTTGTCTGAAACACGATACTACGGCCTCCAAAATTGTGCAGAGGAAAAAAATATATATATCTTTCAGGGAATCATCATTCAACCCTCTATGGAATCTCGAAAACTTTTATCACACATCCCCCCCGACCAGGTTCTTTCTTTTCAGTAGCCTAACTAGTGGTATTGCATATAGTCACTGTCATTTAAAATCAGGTATACTATCGGGGCGCCTGGGCGGCTTAGCCGGTTAAGTGTCCGACTTTGGCTCAGGTCATGATCTCACGGTCTGTGGGTTCAAGCCCCGCGTCGGGCTCTGTGCTGACAGCTCGGAGCCTGGAGCCTGCTTTCAGACTCTGGGTCTCCCTCTCTCTCTGCCCCTCCCTCACTCGCTCTCTCAAAAATTAACGTTAAAAAAAATTTAAATCAGGTATACTATCAATATCTGCGTGACAAATGACATGATTCCTCAGCGTGTCATTAAAACGGGTGGGTGTCATTATTAATAATGGGGTAACTGTGCGCTCTCGTAAGTGTGGAAGGGTCCCTGAGACAGTCGAGTCAGTCTGAGATGGTCTGCTGATGCTGTCCCTCTCTGCTCCCTCGCTGGGGCTGTGCGGGTCTGTCCCCGCAAAGGAGGGCTGGATACACACACCTTACGGCCGGGACTTCTACAGACAAGTCAGACTCCATCCCTACCCCTCTCTCATGCACACACAGGCACACACACACTCACACACACACACCTGAAACATGGCTTCAAGGTCACCTCCTTGATCCTGTAATACTTGCTCTCTCTCTTCTCAAGTAGGATCAGCCAGACACTAAAAAGCACCCTGCTAATTAGAACTCAATCTGCCTTTTAATTAGATAAAGTGCCAAGGCTGCCCCCAAATCCTGAGTTTTGACATTCTGAAGGACTTCCCTGTGTTTTTTTTTAAACTTTTTTTAACGTTTATTTATTTTTGAGAGAGGGAGAGAGAGCACGTGTGCAAATAGGGAAGAGGCAGAGAGAGAGGGAGACACAGAATCCGAAGCAGGCTCCGGGCTCCGAGCTGTCAGCACACAGCCCGATGCGGGGCTCGAACCCACGAACCGCGAGATCGTGACCTGAGCCGAAGTCGGACGCTCAACCGACTGCGCCACCCAGGTGCCTCAGGACTTCGCTGTTAATAAGGAACAGGGCGGGGCGCCTGGGTGGCGCAGTCGGTTGAGCGTCCGACTTCAGCCAGGTCACGATCTCGCGGTCCGTGAGTTCGAGCCCCGCGTCAGGCTCTGGGCTGATGGCTCGGAGCCTGGAGCCTGTTTCCGATTCTGTGTCTCCCTCTCTCTCTGCCCCTCCCCCGTTCATGCTCTGTCTCTCTCTGTCTCAAAAATAAATAAACGTTAAAAAATTTTTTTTTTTTAAATTAAAAAAAAAAAAAAAGGAACAGGGGTGGAAAAACGTATTCTCTGAAGATTTTCAGAGGTTCGGCCCCAAGAAAATGTAAGTTATGCCTAGATGTACCCATTTTTTAGTTAGCAGGGAAAGGCGGTCTGAAATTCCTATTTTACCACTAACGATTCTCCAATTTCTACGATTGTCACCAGTACCTTCAGCTTCTTCAAGTTCACATTGCCTGTTTTCTCCTTACTAAGTGGTGGTGGAGGCGGGAGAGTTGTTTCCTAAAGGTTTGTAGGCATTCGCCAACGTGCAAAGAGGATGAATTCCAAAAGTGTGTCAGTGAGCGGACTGGGACACTTGCCCATAGGAATGACGCTGTGTGTACAGAAGATGGGTCCCCAGGCAGCCCGCATTGTCGCTAAGGGGAACCTCGCTAACCCAGCCCTACCCGATCAATAGAGACAACAATCTTAACCTGCATCCACGGTGAACACCTTCTCAGTGTGGCAGTGGAGTCACCCTGACCTCCTGCAACTTGCCTACCGAAGGCGCAGGACACAGTTCACGGGGGTATTTTGGCCACACTGGGAGCTATGCGTTCCTGAAAATCCTCACATCCTGCAACATCACGCTCTAAAAGTAACAGGATCTATGGTGAAAACACCATTAGGGCCAGACCACTTGAAACCTCTGTAACTTTGCAACCAGAGCACTAACTCAAAGAATAATTAACACCGGGGGAGATGACTTACTGGCTGTGGCTATCTCGGGGGCGGGGGGCTGGGGGGTTACACGTGCACAGAACCAGAACCGCAAGGCTGGCCTGCAGACGGGGTGAGGTTCGGAGCCACAGGGAGGACCCCTGCCGGGAGCCCAGGGTCCTACATGCACGGCTGGGGGGGCCTTCTCTAGGGAGGGGGGCCCCGGGCAGAGGCGCTCTTTTTAAATTTTCTTAAAATACAGTCGAAAGGGCATGTGTTGCCTGTGAGGGCTCTCTCCTTGCTGTAATTCTCGTCCTGCTGTGAGTCTGCTCCTCTTGCCAAAGAGAAACTGCCTCTCCACCAGTCCGACCCCCGGGATCTCCTGACACCATATTCCTTGGACTTCTTGATCGCTACTCCGTGTTACGGAACCGCACGCCCCAGCACATCAAACTGTGTTCCGGGGACCAGAGGCTAGCTGGCTCCTCAGAGCCCTTGACTCGGCTAGAGAAGGACCTTTCCTAGGTCTTGCCCTTTGTGACAGCTCTGGATTAGAGACGAAGGGGCGGCCGCCGATGGGAGGCTAATTCTCTTAACGTCCGGGCCAATGCAGGAAACTCTGCTGTGTTCTACTTAGTCATCAGAAGTGATTCTCCGTTTCTCTCAAAGTCCATGAATCCTGGGTGAGTCAGTCTGATTTTCTAGACCAGACTGTCCCATTGAAACGTAATATAAGCCACATATGCAATTTAAAAATTAGTCGCCATGGGGCGCCTGGGTGGCTCGGTTGGTTAAGCATGTGACTCTTGATCTCGGCTCAGGTGACGATCTTGTGGTTTTGTGAGTTTAAGCCCCACGTCGGGCTCCCCACGTCGGGCTCCCCACGTCAGGCTCTGTGCTGACAATGTGGAGTCGGCTTGAGATTCTCTCTCTCTTTCTCTCTCTCTCTCTCTGCCTCTCCCCTACTCACTCTCCTTCTTCTCTCTCTAAATAAATTTTAAAAAAATTAGAAGCTACATTAAAAAAGTAAAAAGAATCAAATCCATTTAATAGTATATTTTATATAAGCTAGTATATACCAAATATTATCATTTCAACATGGAAACAACATAAAAATTATTAACAAGATACTTCGTGTTCTTCATCCCAAATCTTCAAAATTCAGTGTTATTTGCCACACACAGCACATCTCAATTCAGACCGGCTACATTTCAAGTGTTCAACGGCCAAGTGTGGCCAGTGACCATCGGGCTGGACAACAGGTCTAGATAGATAGTCCGTAGACAGCCAAGTGTCATATTTCTGAAGATATATAATTAACGGACTACAAAACCCACTGAAGCACAAAAAAATGTTTTTCAAGCTCATATTCTCATCCCATGAAAGAATCCCTTTCACTTGTCAGTTTCAGTGTGAATGTATTAGCCCTTAATCACCCAGAACATTCAGTTTATCAGGACATCCCAATCCCTAGCTACACTCAGTCTGTTTTTTTTTTAAAACAGCTTTAGCAAGATATAATTCATATAAATTCACCCATGTAAAGTATACAATGGTATGGGTTTATTACATTTTTTTTTTAACAGTGGTAAAATACCTATCATGTAAAACTTCCCATTTTAACCATTTTTAAGTGTACAATTCAGTGGCCTCAATTACGTTTAGGGTGTTGTGCAACCCTCCCTGCTATCTATTTCCAAAATGCTGTCATGACCGCAAACAGAAACCCTGCATCCAGAAAGCAGACGTCCTCTCCGCTGATAGGGTAAAGTGCACCTGTGTAAGATCAACAGGCCAACAGCAGTGATCTTGGTGTTAGCATCACGGTGTTGGGACCAGGAACGCTGTGCTGTGCCTACAGAGACTTCCCAGAACCCTCTCTTCCCTCCCTTTCTGAAGCTGGTGAGTTTTGGGATATCATCTAGCTTCGCAAAACGTTTTGCAACAAATCTTTGAGTGGCTCGGCACCCCGTCTGCTCCCCTGTACTCAGTCTCCGGGTTTTCTGATGATGCAATCCATGTTCTTTTCTTTTCTTTCTTTTTTTTTTTATTTTTTTTTATTTTTTTTATTTTTTATTTTTGGGACAGAGAGAGACAGAGCATGAACGGGGGAGGGGCAGAGAGAGAGGGAGACGCAGAATCGGAAACAGGCTCCAGGCTCTGAGCCATCCGCCCAGAGCCCGACGCGGGGCTCGAACTCACGGACCGCGAGATCGTGACCTGGCTGAAGTCGGACGCTTAACCGACTGCGCCACCCAGGCGCCCCTCTTTTTTTTTTTTTTAACTTTTATTAATTTTTGAGAGACAGGGTGTGAGCAGCGGAGGGGCAGAGAGAGAGGGAGACACAGAATCGGAAGCGGGCTCCAGGCTCCGAGCTGTCAGCACAGAGCCCGACACGGGGCTCGAACCCACGAACTGTGAGACAGTGACCCAAGCCAAAGTGGGACGCTTGCTCAACCGACTGAGCCACCCAGGTGCCCCATACACTCCCATATTCTTTCAAATGATATCGCCATAATGGAGGAAAGAGCTACAACCCGACCAGAACCTGAAGTTACAGACGCACCTCTGAAGAAATAAAACTCTTGTGCTTTTCTCGAACATTTGTTTCGAAACAAGAGAATGCTGGTCCACCAGAGCGTCTTCCTTTCACATACTTTCCTTTTCCTCTTTTTTTTTTTTCCCTAAACAGCTCTCAAGGAAAAATACAAGAAGTTCCGATTGCCTTTATGAGTTTTATGAGGATGAAACAAGATGTGGAGAAAACATCTCGGAGCACCGACCGGAGTTAATTAATTCCAGCATCACCTCCTTACGTGAGGCCGGAGCTTGTGAGCAGATGTGCGGGCTAAATATTCCGGGTCGGTCTTAGCACATTATTGAAAGTAACCTCTCCTCCCCCAGAAGAGTCTGGCACGCAGCTTGCAGTCCCCGACAAGCAGCTTGGACACGTAGAGAAGCGGAATTTAACATTTCCTGATGCCCGCTTTCCCGTTTATTTCCAAACCTTTGCCTCTCAACAGGAAAGAAAAGGAAGGAAAAAAATGCCCCCGTCCGTAGTCACACGTATACCATGCTGAGTATCAGCCACTAAAAGAAAAGCTGAGGAAGCAATTTTAAACCCTGTTGCCACAAATGTGTTTGGGGAACTTTCACCTTGTTTCTCATAAACTAGAAAGTACACTTCACGTTCCTTTTGATTTCTAATGACCAACGCGTTTAAACTAACATTTCATTTCCAACCCGTGTCTGTTTCAGGGCTAGCAGCTGGACGATTTATTTTGCTAGCTGGTGATAGAATTAAATACCGAGTCTTTGAAAACATTTACAAGCTTTCCCTCTAACCTTGGGTGCACGTTCCAAATTAGGCTACTTTGATTTTTATTAGCTAAAGGTTTACATACTGAAATACTAACACTGTTACCTTCAGAATAAATTGTTTATAGCTCAGGTGCGGCTTAAAACATTTTCTTCGTCTGTGGGGATACTCTGGAGATCGAGGAGGAGGAAGGTTGCGTTGGTTCACTCTGGATCAACAATTTTCCTTTGTGAGTCAAACAATACGAAGGGTGCACAGATGCAGACGCAGGCCTGGAGGCGGTTGCGAAAAGGGTTCTGGTCCTCCGCAAAAACACAGGCTTCCTCTGCACATCCCAAGTGCTTTATAATCACGAAATCACTATCCCGGTGGAGGGCCCCGGTGACGCACTCTTAAGATTGATTCTTTAGGGGCGCCTGGGCGGCGCAGTCGGCTAAGCGTCCGACTTCAGCCAGGTCACGATCTCGCGGTCCGTGAGTTCGAGCCCCGCGTCGGGCTCTGGGCTGATGGCTCAGAGCCTGGAGCCTGTTTCCGATTCTGTGTCTCCCTCTCTCTCTGCCCCTCCCCCGTTCATGCTCTGTCTCTGTCTGTCTCAAAAATAAATAAACGTTGAAAAAAAAAATTTTTTTTTAAATACAAAAAAATTAAAAAAAAATAAAAAAAAAAAGATTGATTCTTTAATACCAGCATTTGGACGCAGCAGACAAGGCGTGAGCTGGGACCCCAGGCCAACCTGCTTGCAAAATCGTGACTCTTTCGTTTATCAGCGGTATAGTCTTGCCCCAATAATTTAACCCAAGTCTTGGTGTCTAACCCTGCGAAATGGGAAAGAATTACTCCCTCCTTGTAACTTTATTGTGATCACTTGCACTGAACAGAAGTTCAATTGGTGGTTTCGATGGAGCCGAAGAACCTCCGTCACAAGGACGTCCCCAGTGTGTCAGCCCACAACTGTCACTCATGGCACATTCAGTGCAGATGGACTGGGGCACTGAAACGCTGGTGCCGGTTTCGGCACTGGTTCTCAAAGGGAGAAGACGGGCCTCGGGACCAGGCGGAGGAAAGATGGGGGAGACGTCTCAGGGGTGAGAGGAACTGCATTTGGTGACACGCTGCAGCAGGCCTGACCCGGAAGCAAGCGGGATGGGGACACCAAGGACCAAGAAAGAAGGTAAGGAGCGCAACGCGTTTGTGGGGGAGGCCCCTCTCCAGGTGAGGGCGCTGAGGAAAGGCGGACCTGGCGTTGCGGGGAGACAGAGTGAAACCTGACCAGCACCTGTATGAGGCTGGGGCCACAGGGATGGGTCAGGGTACCGCTCATCCGTCGGGGATGGGACATGACCCGGGAGGGCACGTACAGTAGGCAGACACAGAGGACAGGGCCCCGGACGGCCGGGGATTTAGGAGCTGAAAACGATGTAATGCTTTATTCCCACCGCGTAGAGAGCACCAGAACACTACCCCGTATGTAAAAAAGGCATCTTTGGAATCGAAGCACAAGAAACTTACACGGTGTTGAAGAAACTTAGAAGTGGACTGAAAAAGGGCCTTAAGGACTGACCTAAGGGATATTCCAGCATCATCCGTTAGGTAATAAGAAAACACCCGAAGCTTTCTGAGCATTGAAGTCCTGTGACTGAAGTGGTATTTTTAAAAAGACTGATATGAGTGGTGTGCAGGGAGGAAGACAACGGGGGAGTCTCCTCCACGAGGGAGCCCACGAGGAAGTAACTGTGGGAACCGAGCCCCTGATCTCCGTCCGTGCCGCACCAAAAAAGCCATCTGTTGAGGTTCCACGGGATCGCCACCACGCTTAGGACGGAACCTGGACTCCAGGCTACTCAGGTTTTAATAATCCGGATAACAATTTGATGGCGATGGACATAACAGAGTGGATGATGAACCGTCCGAAAAGCCCGGGCGAGCTGAGAGATGTTTGGCCTGCATCAACATCCGAGCTCTGAGATGGGGGAAGGGGGTGGGGGGTGGGGGGGAATACAAGGCAGATTTACAAAAGAAAAGGCCGCATTGTGTGCGCACTGCCTCCCACCATCTGTTCTTCCCCCAGGTTAGCGGAATGAAATAAACTCTCTGGGCAAGATATTGATTCACATTTTTCAAGTGCTGACGCCCGCTCTGGCCGCAGAGCTGAGGTCAGAATTCTTGTGTCCTTTTCCAGCCAAACTGATTTCAGGACAGGCAAGCAATCACACAATGCTCTTCCATGCAATAAATATGAAAATACTTAACCTCCCTGGGGTATTAGGGAGCATAAATCATGTCTTTAAAGGCCCGTGACGAGCTGAAATGAAAAGCGTTCAAAGTAGGAAACGCCACGAGCCCACGACTGCGGCCGCTCACTGGGTTGTTTTGTGCAGATCGCTGTGCTATTAACTTGGTGAGTTTTACGGTCTGAAAGTATTCATCAATAGCTAACTATCAGATTGCTTAAACGCTCTATGGCTTGCACATCTGTCCAAATGGGCTAAAGTCTCCAACATTTATCGTCTTGCTCAAAACAGCTGGTTTTTCCTTTCTTTTTTTTTTTTTAAAGGACTTCTTGATGGAGCCATTAACAAGAGGGTCCCCTCCTGAGGGCCGACGACAGCCTGTGGCTGGGGGACCCCGCTACAAGCATGGAGGCTTTCCCCAGTCTGGTATTAAGAGATTTCAGAGAAGGGGTGTGGGAGAGATGAATCCAAGTGGGAGAGGAGCAGGGGCAGGGATTACGGCTCACCGCTTTGTGTACGTGAGCAAGGAAAACGGAGTCAGACGGCTGTGGGCTCTCGATGCACACAAGGAGCGACTCTAGTAACGTTAAGTACAAATTAAATGATAGAAGCCACAGCTGATTTTTACGAGTGTGGTGAACGGCAGGCCTCGAGAGCTGGTCACAGAGGGGCACCAAGTAGCTGTTGTGCCAGCTGGGAGACATTAAGGCAACAGACATCACCCCTGTTGAGTGAGATGAGGCCTCTCCTCCCCACCAGCAATGCCCTTCTGCCTTCCCCCTACCCCCCCCCCCCTGCAGATTTTCATCTCAAAGCCACTACGCTGGGAGGGATCTCCATGGCTGCTTTCCCCTCTGGCGAAGTCCAGCCACTGCCCAAGGTAGGAACCTCGTCTGTCATCGTCACATGTACTTGTGGGGCCACCGCGATGATTCTATGATTCCCTTTCACGGTTACAAAGTGCTTCCTGGAGTAAAATCCGACACCGGCACCCCTGGGTCCCAGCTCTGGCCCCTTGGGTCAAGTAGAACACGTCGATTTCTGCTTGAAACATTCGATAACCTCTCCTTTACAACATACCTCTTTTTTTGTTTTTTGTTTTTCCCTCAAGTACCTAGGCCACTTTGCAGATCCAAGTGTGATCCAGGGACCAGTGGTTTGGGCACCGGCTGGAAGCAGTCAGAAATGCAGACTCCCAGGCCCCACCACCGGCCTCCTGACCGGGAATCTGCACTGTCACAAGATTCCCAGGTAATTCATACGCACGTGAGAGCTTGGGACCAGACGCTGGTAAACATTTTCCGCAATGGGCCAGATGGTAAATATTTTAGGCTTTGCAGGCCGTATGTCTCTGTGGCAATTAGCACCAAGAGCAACCATAGATAATATGTAATCGAACAAGCATGGCTGTATTAAAAATTAAAAAAAAAAAAAACTTTATGGACACTGATGTTTGAATTTCATGTAACATTCACATGTCACGAAGCAGCATTACCACTTTTGGCTTTCCCAACCACTTAAAAATATAGAAGCCTATAATCTTAGCTTGTGTATCGTGCAGGGGACGGGCAGGCAGCGGGGTCCCCAGGTTGCTGAGCCCTGCTCTGCCTCGTAACACTACCAATTACCCTGGGGCTTGGTCCTCAACTCTACATTATGTATTCCGCTTCCTTAACGCGGCATGCATAACTGAATCAAACACAAAGGATGATTTTTCAGTAATGCGAGACCATTATTCCTTTTGACTCTAACACAGTATTTCTTCTGATGCAGATGGGTGCTTAACACAACACTTATTTTTAGCACAGCAGTATATATATATATATATATATATATATATATATATATAACACAGTGGGATGATATATCTGTGAACAATTAAAAGTTGTTTTCTTTCTTTCCTTTTGTTAATCATCTTGCAGAATGAACTTTTATCTTCAGGAGCCGTATCTGCACACTGGGATAACTGATGGCCACTGACTACACTGACTGCTACTATACTTTCCTCCATGTAAATGCGGTAAGTTTTCATGAGGAAGGTACCACTGATACTCCTTCCTCACAGGGGAAGGGGTTAGTCTAGAGCTGGAACACCCTGCCATTCTTCTTCTTCTTGTTTTTTTTTTAACCACTGGAAAAGTTCTCACCAGAATATCCCCTGGCATACAGGAAAGATAAAAAGACACGAAGCAAAGTAAGTCCTTCCCACGTGGGATTTTTCAAACCTTGGTCAACACGGATAAGGGAAAGCTGCGTGGTGATGGCATAACCCAGCCCATTTCCAGAACCCTGGAAGGTCTCACCAGGAAAGAGAGGAAAAGAGAAGCTGTAGAGAAAACAGCTGAGAATTACTTTCAGAGTCTAATGACTTCCGATCTGAGTTACTCCATTAGATCCCACAGGGGGGATCACTGAATGAGATGATTTTACTTCCTTATTTAAAAAAAATTTTTTTTAATGTTTATTTATTTTTGAAAGAGAGAGAGAGGCAGAGCACAGGCAGGGGAGGGGCAGAGAGAGAGAGGGAGACACAGAATCCGAAGCAAGCTCCAGGCTCTAGGCCTTCAGCACAGAGCCCGACGCGGGGCTCGAACCCACGAACAGCGAGATCATGACCTGAGCCAAACCTGGATGCTTAACCGACTGGTACCATTACTTACTGGGGCTGGGAGCCATCTCTTATCACCTCAGGCCCTCAGCCCTCCCTTTCGATACCTCCCCAAAGCTTGCAGATTCTTCCTTTCCCTCTCTCTGACATGCCCCACTCTCCCTTACTGTCAGCGTCCTAGTTAATGCTTCCATCGAAATCTATCGGGCCTCGGACATCCGTGATCCTCGACGTCACTGCCCGACGAAATCCACATGAACCACTTTTTTTCTTTTTTTTTTTTTTTCTTTTTACTGCCACGGACACTCTCAACAATCCTCAGTAGCTTCCCAACACTGAAGTCACTAGCCCCAAGTTTCCAAAGCTTTGGCCCACTCCTCCTTCAGGGAAGAATGGACCAGCTCTGCAGCAATTTGACACCAAAGCGATTCCCACCCTCTCCTTCCAGAGCTCTTTTCTTTCTGTTTCATCTACCTTATGTTTACTAGCTCCTCCTGGAGTCTGGAGAGCCCCACCTACCCTGACCGAGGCACAAACACAATCCCCAAGGCTCCTTTACACCTCTGTACTTAAAGATAACAGAATCTGCTTATCCAGTGGGCTGGGGTGGTTACTAAATTATTAAACTCCCACCAAACGATACACAACTTTCCTTTTTGACCCTCCTTCAAGGCTGTCCACTCTGCCTTCCCCTGTGCATGAGTGACTTCTTCATCCCTATCATCACTCATTCATTCACACCTCCCTCCCCCACCCCCCGCCCCTGCCCCAGGCCACAGCAGCGTGCCACATCAAGTTCCACACAAAAAAGATCTTCCTTACACATCCGCTCCCATCCATAGGGGCTCCCTCCATCCCTCATTCACAAAACTTTCACACGTTCTTCTCTTACTCGGCTCTTCAGCTCTACCAACGGAGTCCTTTGGCTGGGCCAGGCTTTCTGGACTGCACCGGCACCTTCCGGCCCTAGTGAACTTTCAGAAGCGTAAGACACTCCGTGTCCAATCGGCAATGGCTCAGTGGAATTATTTCCTGCCTCGACCCGGCCATTCTACCGTAACTCATCACAATAGCCCTCCGTGCAAAGTTGGGAAGCACTGTTCATGGCAGTAACACCTGGAGCTTAGAGAAGTGATCTAAGATGCTAAACCCCAGGGCCTTTTCATGTGCAAGAGTGTCGTGAGCACATCGTCTTTCCAAAAGAAAAACAGCGAATAGTGTGTGTGTGTGTGTGTGTGTGTGTGTGTGTGTGTGTGTGATTACACACTTAACACACATTCTCTCTCTCTCTTTTTCTCTTTGATGCAACTTCCTGACCCTCAAAGCCATTTCCTTAGGGTACGGGCCGTGGATATGTCCGTGGATGTTTCAATAGCTGGTCGTGTCAAGGCAGACAGACTTTTTGTCTTCGCCCCCGAAAAGAACTGAGACAGACTCTTTCTTTCAAAAGTTGGCAGAGATGTGCGGCACGGAGGTCCAGCTCATTTGTCGAGGCGAACATGTTGCTGTCTAACACAGACCGATCACCAGCTGGGAAGCAAGGCATTCGCTGTAGGTTCACAATAACACTGGCTCTTTGCTGCTCGGCTGACCATCAGTGACAGATTGATGTGCAGTTCTTTGCGCGGGGACGCTGGCTGCACGGGAGAACTTGGGGCAGCTAAGCAGGTTGTAAGTATATTATTCATGCACTCCCTGCCTAGAAAAATAAAAGCTTCCCACCTTTCTGACCTGAGTTTGGAGAACCGTCAGGGACCGAGTTTGCTTTGTGACTTGGAAGGCTGCTCCCAGCCTTCCAGAGAGGCATAAAAAATGAGTACCTATTGGCACTTTCCAATGACATGCCAAGATCCACAAAGAGAAATGACCACGGAGCGTTTTTTTTTTTTTTCCTTTTCCCACTGCGAGGGGGAGAGAAGAGACATGATATTTCATGCCGCTGCTAAAAGAGTCGGTTTTGTAAAAACAGATGAAGTCCGGCAAGCCAGGCCAGGATCTCGGGAAAAGAACGGCATGTTGCTGGGTGTCTCTGAAGCCGGGGAGGAGAGCGAACCTCTCGAAAGGAAGAGCTTTAGGGCACCACGCAAGCAGGCAAGGCAACAGTCACTTAAGGAAACTGGGACCTGAGTCACAAAATTTGAAAAATGGGTCAACTTGTTGATGGGCTTTATGTCGTCCGCGTCTGAGTTGTTACATTTTCCAAACTTTTGCACTTTTTAAAAAAGCGTGACACGCTTCCAAGCTAGGATTTACTTTTTGAAGCCATGATGATAATGGGGCACCTCGGTGGTTCCGTCGGTTAAGCATCTGACTCTTGATTTCGGCTCAGGTCATGATCTCCCAGGCGTGGGATGGAGACCCTGCTTAAGACCCTCTCTCTCTTTCCCTCTGCCCCTCTCCCCTGCTCTTACGCACGTACGCGTGCGCACACGCGCTCTCTCTCTCCCCAAAACAAAAACTAGTAACAAAAAAAAAAACTGCGATGATACTTTAGGTGCAGTAATATTGCAAAAGCTGTCTTCTACACTTGTCTTGCCGTTAAGACATTTTCACCAAAGATGCCGAGCACAAGAAAAGGGAGTAATCAACTCGGGCGTCGGGGACGATCTTGCTAGAGCTTACGAGAATGCCTGGCGCAGAGTGGATCCTCACTAAATGTTCGCTGACGGCCTGGCCGTTCGCTGGAAGCCGACGTGGCAACACCGTTACTTGTTATTCTAGCCTACGAGGAGGCTAATGTCGAAATCTCGAGAGCCGTCTTCCCACAGGCTCCGAGAACCGTCTCGACCAAGAGACGCGGTCAACAACCCTACCATTCCTGCTGTGCTCGCGCCTCGGTCCACAGCCGAAGGTATTACATGAAAGCCGGATGCGAAGAAGATGCTTGCCCGTGGGATTAATTTCCGCACGCCTAGCGAGAGGGAGGAAGCGGACTACTGTTTTCCTTTTCACGGGAGTGCTCTATGGCTTACTCGCTACAAAGATAGAAGAGGAATAAATATGTACTAGTTAATGACGGGGAGACGCTACAGTTTTGTGGCAGCAGTACAAAGCCAGGAAGTTTAGCAGTTTCCAGAAAGCCGCATACGCTTTTCAGCGAAAAGGGCTTGTGATAGCACTTCCTAATGAAATGCCAAAATCCACACCGAGAATGACGGAGTAGCCGGGTTTTTTTTTTCTTTTTTCCGTTTTCCCAACACGGAAGATACACGGTATGTCACGTCACCGCCAAAATAGTTTGTCTTGTAACAATATATGAAGGGAGACAGCTTATTACACCACCTGTACTGTACTATTTGTTAGTATTTTAATAGGCGATTAATCTTGATGTGATAGGATTTAAGATTTTTATTTTTTGGCACATATGCTCAAGCTATTATGTTATAAATCTCAAACATTTCAGCAAATGTCATCCTGATTGTTCCCTACTGCACAGAACACTACCAGTGAAATATTCAAGGTCAGGAACTTGGATTCTTTACCCACTGTATTCAGGAAAACCAATTTATTGTTCTGTCTCGGTAAAGAGGGGTGATTTCTTTGGGGCCTATATCACACTGGCAGCCAATCTAGAAAACTTATAATTACTTTGAGGCAATGGGGGTTTGGGAAGTGCATTAATCTGTCTCTGTGAATTTAAACACATACCCGATAGCCATTACTAGGATAAAATTCAGAGTTCAACATTTTATATTACTTTTTAAGAATGAAGTGTGTGCTTAATATGTTTGAATGGTGCACGAGATCTTCTAACATAAATCAAGAGCCTGTCTTTGCAATGGGGGTGAAATCTTGGGAAGGTCTCGAGGTGTTTTTAAAGCAACCTTCATGCCAAGTGATCCTGGTTTGGCCACTTAGTATTCTCATCAATTTATTGGAATAAACATTTTATTACACCTGGCATTAAACCAAATCACTACGAATCGCGGTTTAAATTAAGCAAAATTTAAGCATTTTCTAAAACATCAAAATATAGGCGAATTTGCCCACACGCTAAAATGTATCGGTAACCCCCACAGTGATATCCGTGACCCTTGTGTGGTCATCCCTGGACACGCACGGAGCGGAGAGGAATTTGAGTCGTCTGACGTGCACCCTCCCAGCTGTGGTGGCGTCTTCCTGTTTGGGCCCTTGCACTGTAACCACCGAGTGTCTGTTTCCTGGTCTATATTTAGTGCCATGGTTTTCACACTGTTGTGCCTTTTGCGGGTGATTAGGCATGGCCCCCAAGCACAGGCTGGGATGTGCCTGATGGAGAAAACGCATGCATTTTTAGATAAGTTTTGTTAGGGCTGGTGGGCATGAGTTCAATGTTAATGAATCAATGAAAGAGATTAAACGGTGTGTCTTTAAACAGAAACACACTTAAAAGAAGATTACATATTGATCAGCTGACAAAAGGCTGTGACCAAACTCTCCTGGGAACCTAATCTTGAATTTCCCCTGGGATCAATGGTTCAGTACTCACTAATTCAGAGGTCACAGTGATTTTATAGACCATACATACAATAAATAATGAGAACCAGGTCCAATTATTTTTTAAATGACCTTCATATAAATAAAACTTTCACTATTCAGAGAAAAAGAGATTTGACTTTTGGAGGGGAAGGGATAAGCCCTCCACATTATAAAAAATATTAATGGAACAAATTTTTAAAGAGGTGCTAAAAATGGCTTGGAACTTTTTTTTTTTTTACTATTTATTTATTATTTATTTACTTATTTATTTAATAAATGCTTTAAAATTTTATTTAGAAAAATTTTAGATTTACAGAAAAACTAGAAAAGTATTACAGACTCTTTAACTTCACTCAGTTTCTTTGAAACCTTCTTTTAAATGACGCTAGCAAGTGCTGGAGAGAATGAGACACAATTGGAACTCGGATACCCTGCTGGTGGGAATGCGATTTGGAAAACAGTCCGTCAGTGTCTTTGAGCACTAAACATACGCTCATCATACACACCGGCAATCCTACTCCTGGGAAACACGCAAGAGAAATAAAAACGCTCGTTCGCACAAAAACCCAAACACAAGTGTTTGCAGCGGCATTATTCCAGAGTGCCATAAATCGGAAACAAGCCAGTGTCCTTGGACCGGTGAAGGAATCAACAGGGATGCAGTGGGGAAGTCTTCAGCAATAGAAAGGAACAAGCTACAGATACAGGCAATGATGGGGGGTGGGGGGAGCTCAGACACGCCCACGCTTTAGTGAAAGCAGCCAGACACAAAAGCTACACCGCGCACGATCCCGTTTATATTCCATTTTGGAAAAGGCAGAGCCCTAAGGAGAGGGAACAAATCCATGACCCCTGGGGGCTGGGGATGGAAGAAGGAGCTGGCCACAACGGGGCACGAGGGAAGTTTCTGGTGCAATGGAACTGTTCCATATCTGGTTGCTCCTGTTTATCAAAACGCATAGAACAATTCCCCAAAAACAGGACAAAATTTACTACAGGCAAATTGTATCTCAATAAAACCACTACACACTCAAACACACACACACACACACACACACACACACACACAAAGGTAACAAAGGACAACGATGCATTAACGACCGCCATGCCTTCAAATTTTCCTCTGATTTTTGCCAATGCTCACAGGCACACATTTAACTAGCATCACATAAACGGATGATCTGTGTTTTCAAAATTCTAGTTAAGGGGCACCTGGGTGGCTCCGTCGGTTAAGTGTCCGGCTCAGGTCTTGATCTCGTGGTTCACAGGTTCGAGCCCAGCGTCAGGCTCTGTGCTGACAACTTAGAGCCTGGAGCCTGCTTCGGATTCTGTGTCTCCCTCTCTCTCTGCCCCTCCCCCATTGCTCTCTCTCTCAAAAAATAAACATTAAAAAAACATTTTTTTTTTAATTCCAGTTAAGCAGGCAAAGACTAGCACAATAACGTGGTTGGTAAGACGCACCAGTCAGCTTCCAACTGGCATCTTTCTTGCACTTGTGCAGAAATGGTTTTGTTTCCTGGGGCGGGGGGGGGGGGGGGGTCTTCTCAGTGTTTGTGCACATATCTGCCCCTGCCAGTGGAAGACAGACAACTGGTGTCCTGAAAAGAGACCCCTTTGGGGCCCTGCTGCATGAGAGGAACCCTCTCCCACTTCCAACATCAGAACCAATGTGTGCGGAGCACAGACTGTGAACCAAGCCCCACGAGCAGCACTGCAAACCCAAAAATGAACTGGACAGCCTGCCTCATCTCACCTCCTCCATCGTAAGGCAGGAATGCCGGCATGAACTTGACCCCTCGAAACCTCTGGCATGAGTTCCACTCCACAATTCTCTCCTTTGTTTATACTCTCTCTCCCTTCCAGCATTTATCTTCGGAATTATTCCCTTTCCCCAGGCCCAGTCTCACCGTAATCCCATTAATGTCTGAACGTTTGACTCAGAGGGTAGTTGGAGCTGATGGTGCTTAAACTCGTCTCCTTATGGAGGAAAACCAGGGCCACACATGTCAATGCTGTCACACCTTTTCTGCTCACGCTCTCTTACCAACTGTGTGTGATCTACGGAGACTGACAGTCCCAGTTGGGAACTTAACATGAGGGATCATTTCAATGTTTAATGTAATCTTCCAAAATAAGTACAAGTTCCTTTTGGGTACGACGGTTTTCATAGTTTTTCTAAATAAAATGGCGCCTCTGACATAGACGTGGCCTCTGCTAGAGTTCATGGTATCTGATGATTTACAGGACTTAAAATACCATATACTCTGTGTCAGCTCAAAGCAACTAGAATCTCTCTTCCAAGAGTTATAATTTAGTTCCTACAACATGTATGTCCAAATTATCTTTGTAATTTTATAAATACACCCATCTATTAAGTTTTTCTTTCAATGAAAAATGAGTATTTAAAAGTGGGAATATAACCGGAGGTGTTGGGGGGCGCCTGGGTGGCTCAGTCGGTTAAGCGTCTGACTTCGGCTCAGGTCATGATCTCACGGTTTGTGAGTTCGAGCCCCGCGTTGGGCTCTGTGCTGACAGCGGAGAGCCTGGAGCCTGCTTCGGATTCTGTGTCTCCCTCTCTCTCTCTGCCCCTCCCCCACTCACACTCTGTTTCTCTCTCTCTCACAAACATTAAAAAAAAAATTAAAAAAAAAAAAACCCAGAGGTGTTGGGTTTTCCCCCAAATGATTGCTGACTTTTGAACACTTCAGAAGAAACAAACGGGTTAGTTTAAATCTTATACAAACACAAAGGACCTACACGCAGTCCCGGGATTCTTAGACAACCAAACCAGAGTCTCGCCGCTTAGGAAGTCGGGAGTTTGACAGTTTGCTTCTTTTTTTTCTGATTCGGTTTAATTCAAGGTGTAGCTGATGCATACTGTTCTTTCTTAATCCAATTAAATTGCCTTGGTGATTTAAATATAAAGTATGTGAATTGCCCCGCTGGGGTCCAACAATAATGAGTGACAATAACAAGATGTAACAGAGAAGATATGTCCCCAGGGCGATTCCATCTTCATTACCACTGGGCTGGTAGGAGACTCAAAATTCTGGTTCCTCGGTAGTAACCGTAACATAATCAGGTACCATCGTTGATGTTTCACTCTACGTACTGTAACTGATCTTCACTCCAGACATTCCCAACACCCCAAAGCTTCCCGGTGGAGCCTGTCTGAAACAATTAGCCGTACTTTCCCTTCCTTCAAACACTTGAGTGTTTGTAAGAGGAAAACTGGTGGAGAAAGGCCGGTAAGAGGGAAAAACAACGCTCTTCAACCTTTCATGTAATTTAGACACCAAATACAGAAAAAAAAAAAAATTTTTTTTTTTTGCTCACCTAGAAGTTAAATAAATATAGGGGTGCCTGGGTGGCACAGTCGGTTAAGCATCCGACTCTTGATTTCTGCTCAGGTGGTGATCTCGCGGTTCATGGGATTGAGCCCCGCATCGGGTTCTTTGCTGACAGCGTGGAGCCTGCTTGGGATTCACTCTCTCCCTCTCTCTCAAAAATAAATTTTCTTAAGAAAATAATTAAAAAATAAAAGTTTGATTTGTTAAAAATCAACTGAGAAAACCCACTTTAAAAAAAAAAAAGAAGGTAAATACAAATACAAAGCGTTTTTATTTCTCAACACTGGTTCTTAGTCAATTATGATGCTTATAACTGGGTGTCCCAATGGGATGGGCTGACCTCAATCTTCTTTTAGGTCCTTCTCATTTCTAGGGCCGAACCTGGCCAGTGATTGGTGTGAGAATCCAAAAGGTGAATTTCCTAGGCCCCCAAACTCCCTGATACTGGCTCACACTGTAGGTTCATCCAATCCATTGTAAAACTCCGGGAAAACTGAGAAAGAGAAGTATGAATGAGCTTCGTTGCCACAGCTGTAGCGAAAATGCGTTTAGTCCATGGAGAAAACAGTGTTGTCATCAACAATGTGCTCCACGGTTGTGCAGATTGTGAAAAACCCACATGCTCAGATCTGAGCACAGGCACCATGTGGAACCTTCCAAAAACACTCCAAAACCCCAATTACTCATTTTTTTCTTATAACATATTGTAAATGTTTTTTAACATTTCTTTATTTTTAAGAGAGAGAGAGAGCAAGAGGGGGAAGGGGCAAAGAGAGAGGGAGACACAGATTTGGAAGCAGGCTCCAGGCTCTGAGCTGTCAGCACAGAGCCCAACTCGGAGCTTGAACTCATGAACTGCGAGATCAAGACCTGAGCCAAAGTCGGACGCTTAACCGACTGAGCCACCCAGGCACCCCAGGTATGCATTCTTTTTTGAAAGTTTACTTATTTATTTTGAAAGAGAGAGAGAAAGAGTCAGAACAAGCAGGGGAGGGACAGAGAGAGGGAGAGAGAGAATCCCAAGCAGGCTGTGCCCTGTTAGCACAGAGCCCAGTGTTGGGCTTGATCCCATGAACCGTGAGATCGTGACCTGGGCCGAAACCAAGAGTCGGACCCTCAACCGACGGAGCCAGCCAGGGGCACCCTTTGGGTGCGCATTTTTACAAGAGTAGATAAGTGACAGCAAAGGCACTGGGCGATACCAGGGAATGCATAGCAAAGAAAATAATTTGGCATATTGGTGTGGAAAAAAAGCACAAACGAAACCTGTACAACGTAGCCAGTAATTAGAGTAGCAGTTGAATGAAAAGTAAGATTTTTACTATGGTATCGGAAAGAGAAGCGTAGAGAAAGAGGAACCCCAAACACGGACAAGAATGCAGACACTCCAGTAATGTCACGGGCCTTGCGGACGGCACGTTATGTCATTCACAAAGCGGGCTGGCCACACACGCGCTGTCTTCCATCTAAGACCCTCAGAGTCATTTATAAAATTTTTGTAACTTACAACAGTAAGGGGAAACCTGCAAGCAGTAAGTCTAATTAGGGATCCGACCATTTCTCATATGAAAAACTCGGACCAACGAATCCTCTGTGGCATACTCTGGGCTTTAGGGGTACGGTTTACTGCTTCCAGCACATGCCTCACCACCCTAACGATACAACTGTGGTTCAGAAGGATCCAGATCCTGGGACGGACCATCATGACCAGGGACGTTAAGTATATTAAATATGCAAGCTTTAAAAATTTTTAAAGTTTATGTATTTATTTTTGAGAGAGACAGAGAGAGACAGAGAAAATGGGAGAGAGGCGGAGAGAGAGAGAGGGAGACAGAATCCCAAGCAGGCTCCGCACTGTCAGCGCAGAGCCTGATGCAGGGCTCGAACTCACGAACCTGTGAGACCATGACCTGAGCTGAGATCAAGAGTTGGGACGCTCAGCTGACCGAGCCACCCAGGCGCCCCTAAATATGCAACCTTTAGAGGAGGCCCTCACTGGACAGGCAGGGCTGGAAGCCATGTGAAGGAAAGTACTGTTTCCCCCGGACGTGATCTCTGTCTCCTTTGGGAAAATTGTCTGCTGGCGAAGGGACGGAGGCGGCCAGACTGAGCCAGGGTATCTGGGGAGTGCAGAGAGGGACTGCGGGGCCCAGGATGGTCTTTGGAGCAGAAATTACAAACGCTAAGTGGAAACCCAGGAGTGGTGGAGAAAAGGCTTGGAAAGCAACCGAAACAGCATTTGACCTTTGGCCTCTCTGATCTCAACCTGGGCTGAGCCTCCGGCTGAGTTCACGGGGGCCACCGAGCAGCTGTCCGGTGATAACCGCTTTCATAGCTGTCGGCAACATTTGCTTAAAGCCAGTGCTGGGGCTGTTCCTGCTCTGTGGGGATGGAAAAAGGGCCTACGTCTCCCTCCATTTCTCCCCCCGCCTCCCCACCGGCTTGAGCTATCCTAAATTAGGAAGTCATCTGGATTTGTACAAATAATCACTTCTTGGCATGTCCTCAGGGTCTGCTGAAATGTTATTTCGGAAAGGAGACCTTGGATGCCTGCAGGTCACAATAGGAAATGAATCTGGCAACTGGAAAACGCACCTGCTGAAGGTCCAGGCCACCTCACTACTCAAACAATGTGTCCATCCTTCCAAACGTCTTTTGTGTCTTTTATGGGGGGTGAAAAAAAAGAGTTCTAAGTTATTACACTTAGTATGATCCAGAAAACAGCCCTGCTTCCTCAGATGTGGATTCGGGGCAGGTGGAGGGCGGTCTTCTCCAACATTTTGTCACAGTTCAACAAACGCTCATTTAGAGTCTGCCTGATTTATACGCGGTATCCCGCGAAGCATGTGTGTATCGATTAGGACAGCTTGGGTTTCAAGTACGTAGGAGAAAACCCAAGTCGAACTGGACGGAGTGAGAGGAAAGGCTTGTCTCATGTGCTGAGACCTTCAGGGGGCGCTCCGGGCTCGGCCGATGCAGAAGCCCAGAGAAGCCATCTAGTAGTCAGGCCTTCTCACCTTTGCGCTCCTTGGCCCCTGCAGCTGCAACAAATGACCACAGGTCAGGGTCTTGGAACAACACACACCATCCGTCTCACGGTTCTGGGGGTCGGTCAGGAGTCTGACGCGGGTCTCCCAGGGCTAAAGTCAGTGCGTCGGCAGGACCACGTCCCTTTCTGGAGGCTGCAGGGGACGACGTGTCTCCTTGCCTGTGCCCGGCTTCCAGAAGCCACCGGCGCTCCCTGGTGCACGGTCCCCACCGCACCCGGAGCCAGCAGTGACCACTCTAGGCTCTCCCGCCTGCCTCTTCCACTTTGGGAAACACCTCTGATTACACTGGGCACATCCAGACAACCCACCGTAATCTCCCCAATAAAGGCCCACACCTTTAATCACACCTGCCAGGTCCCGTAACACAGCGGTGCCAGGGACCGGGGCCTGGGATCTCCGGGCCCGCTGATCGGCCACCCACAAGCTCGGTCCCTCCAGCCTCAGTGAGGGCTTTGTCCGCAGGCTGGCTCCTCTCACAGACATGAAACGGCAATGACAGTAGAAACGAGGGTCCCGTCCAGATGTGCCTTCTAGAAAAAGAAAAGGGGGAGCCACCTCTTTCTTGCATCTCTTCCTTAGATGGAAAAGGAAGCTTTGCCAGGGGCCCAAGAACGGATTCTCCTTCGTGTTTCATCGTCTAGGACGGGTCACCTGCCCGTTATCAATCCAACTTTTGACAAGGAGAGAGGGTTGGCTGTAACTGGGATAGACTAATAATTTGGGACGGCTGTCAGAGTCAGCCGTCAAATCCACTGTCGTGGCAAATGGATGTCTTACGTGCCGCTCTGCTCACGTCGGCCCTGTGGGGTGGATACTGTACACGTTTCACCAAGAAAACCGAGGCTCGGTTTGAATTTTACTGTCTCTTCTGGTTACAGATACTTTTGTACACACTGTTGTATACAGAGTTGTACACAGAGATGTAAATGTAGGCGTGCGGGCTCTTAAGGACAGGAGAACTGGGTTGAAATCCATTGTTTTCTACCAAAAGAAGGCCTTTTTTAAAAAAAAAAATTTTTTTTTAATGTTTGTTTATTTTTTAGAGAGAGAGAGAGAGAGAGAGACAGAGCATGAGCAGGGGAGGGGCAGAGAGAGAGAGGGAGACACGGAATCCGAAGCAGGCTCCAGGCTCCGAGCTGTCAGCACAGAGCCCGACGTGGGGGGCTTGAACCCACAAACTGTGAGATCGTGACCTGAGCCGAATCAGACGCTCAACCAACTGAGCCACCCAGGTGCCCCTATTTTATTTTTTAGAGAGAGAGAGAGAGAGAGAGAGACAGAGCATGAGCAGGGGAGGGTCAGAGAGAGAGGGGGAGACACGGAATCCGAAGCAGACTCCAGGCTCCGAGCTGTCAGCACAGAGCCCGACGCAGGGCTCGGACCCATAAACTGTGAGATCGCGACCTGAGCCGAATCAGACGCTCAACCAAATGAGCCGCCCACGTGGCCCTAAAAGGCCTTCTGACGCTAGGCAGTGCTATCAACAGCCATGACTCTGGGAAGCCGGCCTTACAGCTTCCTAGAGGACACGAGAGGTCCCACCTTTCGGTCTGTGGTCATGCTCTCGCTCCTCAGGGGCCGTCAGAAGGCCAGCAGACCCTGAGACGTGGGGGCCTGCCTCAGCGGCGGCTCACAGGCCAGCTCTCCCAGATGGACGCACTGACACGCGAGGAAAGGAATCGCTGGGCGCAAAGTGCCAGAAGTCTGAATTTTCTGGGCGTATCAGTCAAGGCCTGATCAGGAGACACGTACCATAGCAGTTCTCTTAACGGCGAGAGTTTAACATAGACGACTGTTAACAAGATAGAAAGCTGTGGACTAGGGTGACCGAAAGGGTGGACGGAAAACCCTGCGGTATCGTGGAAGCTGTACGGGGAGCAGAAAGAATCCGTAAGAAGCCGGGAGGGGCAGCTGGCTGGCTCAACAGGCACTGGACATGCAACTCTTGATCTCAGGGTCGTGAGTTCGAGCCCCACGTTGGGTGCAGAGATTACTTAAAAATAAAAATCTTTTTTTTTTTAATTTTTTTTTTCAACGTTTATTTATTTGTGGGACAGAGAGAGACAGAGCATGAACAGGGGAGGGGCAGAGAGAGAGGGAGACACAGAATCGGAAACAGGCTCCAGGCTCTGAGCCATCAGCCCAGAGCCCGACGCGGGGCTCGAACTCACGGACCGCGAGATCGTGACCTGGCTGAAGTCGGACGCTCAACCGACTGCGCCACCCAGGCGCCCCAAAAATAAAAATCTTAAAAAAAAAAAAAATTAGAAGCCTGGAGGTGGGCGCTGTGGAAAAGGAAACTCAGCCTTCTGAGGAAAAGGTGTTTCTCTGCTGGAGCTGGTTTTGGGAAGGCACCCGGTGAGGCAGACCCTGCACGTGCTGGGAAACTGCCCGTGGGGTCCAGCCGCTGCAGGGATGGGGCAGCGTGTGACCCAGGCAGGTGGGAAGCAGGGGGGAAGGTGCGCGTCCCTTTTCGTCCTCGGCCTCTGGCCTTGCCACGTCCCTCCAGTGCTCCAGCTGGCTCCACAGAAGGTGCCGGCAAGGCGGAAATGTGGCCTGCAGGGTGCCAGCCACAGCATAGCAGCTGGGGGGCATCGAGGAGGGCCTGGAGCTGAGAGGTCGTGGCTTAATAAGGAGCACAGGACGGGCACCCGAGTGGCTCAGTCGGTTAAGCGTTCAACTCTAGATTTCGGCTCAGGTCATGATCTCACAGTTCATGGGTTCAAGCCCTGCATCAGGCTCTGTGCTGATGGCTCAGAGCCTGGAGCCTGCTTCGGATTCTGTGTCTCCCTCTCTCTCTGCCCCTCCCCAGCTTGCACTCTGTCTCTCAAAGATAAATAAACATTAAAAAAAAAAACTCAGCAGCTATAAGAGGTGATTATCGAAAAGAACAGGTGCTTTAGAAAGAGATTTTCCAAGGCGCTCCTGTAAATAGAAAGGTGTGCTGAGGGATTTAAATTATGGCCTGCGATTCTGATCTCTCCATTAGGATATGCAATTATTTTAGGAACACAGCCACGACACCAGGCAAGTGTTTATGCCTATATTGCAAGTCTACTGCTCCGTCTGACCCTTAATCACGTCTCAAAGTCAGGTGTGCACCTTACACAGAGTGGGCTGAACAAGTGTCTGCTGAACAACCTCTTAGATTGGTGCGAAAGGCCACGAGAAGGAAAGAGAAGCATCGAAACACGAAATCAAACTGTGATCGCTAGTCTCCAGCACTTGTTAAGCAAAACACTGAAACTCCTGGAGGGCCCCGTGTGATGAAAAATGTCAAGTGTGTGTCGTAAGTGAAGAGTGTCAGAAGTGGGCACAGAATAAACGTTCCAAGCCAGGGGAGCGGCCAGACCCGGGGACCAGGCTCCGGACTTTAAGTGCCCTGTGATGCCAATCTCCGCCTCTTAAATGCACGTTTTTGGGCACGCCTCTGAGCTGTTTTAGGTTTTAATGTATTCTCCGCCATGAAGTTATTCAGAATTATTCAATTATTCTCCCCTAAGTCATCCAAGTTTTCTCTCTATTCTCACCAAAAACAGTTCGTAACAGGCAGAGGATTATTGCTTCGTGTGTTTGTGTGTGTGTGTGTGTGTGTGTGTGTGTGTGTGTGTGTGTGTGTTTTCCAAACCAGAGAAACGTCAGGCATGTTCTTTTCAGAGTGATTTAAACAGCTCTAGCATTACAACTACACAGAAAGAACAAAGATACTAAAGTATCAATCATCCTGCCCCGCCGTCCGCTGGGAGTAGCTGCAAACAGGCAACGGGATGCTGCCTGCTGGCTTCGGGGCTCTAGCTCCGCCTGGGCAGCTTACAAACACTCCCTCTTCCCGAACATATGGAGCAAAATCGGGCAAGAATCTGCCTTGGTGTGAACCCCGACTGGCCAATCAAAACCAGAAAAGTTCCAAGTTCAGGGACTAAGCCCCGAAGTGAACCGAGCGTGGTGAAAAGGAAATTGTGCGTGCTGCAGAAATTTATACCCTGAGAGCAGCCGTATCGCAGGTGTGCGGGATCACCTGGAGGAACGGGACTTTCAGAAGGGCGAGTTCAAACGTTTCTTCAAGCGGCACGCCTGTCATCACGGGGTCCTCGAGACCCAACGGCGCTCCACGGGGTCTGGGCGCGCCGCGGGCGGAGGACTCACGGGGCTTAACCTGGGGCACTCACTGGGCTAAGCTCTGCGTCTGCATGATCCTATTTGGGGTAATCCTCACAGCCCATAAGGTAGGTGTTATCACCCCACCGTCTACATATGGGGAAGGAGCCTTGGAAAGATTAAGGAAATTGCTCTCGGTCACGCGGCTAGAGGACGGGGCCAGGGAGGGGGTGGGGGTGGGGGGTCGGCTCCAATTCCAAAGCCTTTGTTCTTAACCACCATACTACTCAGTACGCTTCCCCCGTTTCATAGAAAAGGGTAAAAAAAAAAAAAACACCTGGGAAAATTAGAAGAAATATTAAAATGTGAACAGGTACAGGTTGGGCAGGACGGTCTTGGAAAATACGTCGTGGGGCGCCGACTTCTAGAGAATGGACGAATTCATTAATTGCTTTCGGAGATAGATTAAGGAGGGTTTCCAAGACGAAAGGCATTTTGGCTACTGGGAAGGACCAACATTTTGAATGGTTCAACAACACAACGAAGAAATAAGCAGTGGGGGGCGGGGGGGGGGGAACGTCGGCTACGTCTTGCAATTCTGTAAAACACGAAAAACTCAAGGAGTATATTACAGATTCCCAGCCGGTTTCATCCTAAAAGGAAGAGTGATAGTCAATTCCCACGCTTGTTTCCAACAACGAAGGGACACAGACCTGTGTCCAAAATGCCCTTGTCCCTCCTCCCTCAGCCCGACAGGCTGAACCGGGCCCGTGGTGGTGGCCCAGAGGCTCCAGAAGAACCAACAGGATCTCAGCTCCACAAAACATCACCAACCACCTACGGAGCACAAGGCATCGAGAGGACACTCACAAGTCACTAGTGTGTGAGACAGTGTGCCCTTTATACGTTTTATCGCTTTTCATCCTCACAAAAGCCCTGTGAGGTGGGCGCTTTGTTGTCCTACTCTATGTTTTTTTCAACTTTATCCATTTATTTTGAGAGAGAGACAGAGCACAAGTGGAGGAGGGGCAGAGAGAGAGGGAGAAAGAGAATCCCAAGCAAGCTCTGTACTGCCAGCGCAGAGCCCGACACGGGGCTCGAACTCACGAAACCGTGAGGTCGTGACCTGAGCCGCCATCGAGAGTCGGCCGCTTAACCGGCTGAGCCACCCAGGCGCCCCTGTCGTCCTACTTTAAAAGCGAGATGGCTGTGCCGTACAGAGGAGTTAAGGAATCTGCCGGAGTCTTGGGCTTCGTCACCAAGGCCACCCTGCAGGCATCGTGGGGCGACACCTGCCCTTCCCCTTTGGCAATACTGTAGAGAAAGACGTTCCCCTGCCTCCTCCAGGGGGAAGGGGCAGAGCCAACACCCATCCACTCCCTCCGGCGCTGACAACACAGTAACTGGAGGAAATCGGCGACAATGATCCTTCTCTCCTCCTTGAGAAGGAGGAAGTGTGCTCTGTTCATCCTGGGGGGAGGGTTTCCTGGGGAAGGGCTCACTCGGGAAGAGGAAGAGGAAACGTGCAAGAGGAGGCGTCCCAAACCACGACTTCACGTGTCCCTGCTTCCCGGAAATGCAGGACCTCCCTCTCCCCTGAGAAGGGGGGAAAGCCGTGGTGCTCCCCCCACTCCACAGGGCCGCTCATGGGACGGGAAGCCTCCAGGGAGAGACGCCAGGCTGCAGAGTCCCGGGCCACCTGCTCGGACCCTCCCTGTCGTTCCCGTCTTGTCAAGGGCCCTTATCCAACACGGCAGTGACCGTCCCTCGCTATTTTAACAAACGTCAACTGAGAACGGATCCTGAGTGGACGTTAGATACAGGAAGACACTTCTCCATGGAAAGGAACTGGGTGGGTCAGTCAGCTGAGGATCTGACTTCGGCTCAGGTCACGATCTCGTGGTTCGTGAGTTCAAGCCCAGAGTCGGGCTCTGCGCTGACAGCTCGGAGCCTGGAGCCTGCTTCGGATTCTCTGTCTCCTTCTCGCTCTGCCCTTCCCCAGCTCGCACTCTGTCTCTCTCTCAAAAATAAAATAAACATAAAAAACAGTTTTTAAGGTAAAAAAAAAAAAAAGCAGAAAAGCTAATCCTTAAGGAAAACCATCTTATTTCCAACTGAGCTGAGAGAGTTGGGTTCTGTAAATGGTTTCTTGTGGGAAGTTCACGGGTCTCCAGATAAAAATCTGCCCATTTAATCTTTCCCTCAATTACTTAGATAACAGTAAGAATTACCAATGAAGTGTGAACTTCTTCAAAGGATAAAACCATAAACTCTCGTTTTCTTTTTATTTTTTTTAATTTTTTTTTTTAATGTTTATTTATTTTTGAGACAGAGAGAGACAGAGCATGAATGGGGGAGGGTCAGAGAGAGAGGGAGACACAGAATCTGAAACAGGCTCCAGGCTCTGAGCCATCAGCACAGAGCCTGACGCGGGGCTTGAACTCACGAACCGCGAGATCATGACCTGAGCCAAAGTCGGATGCTTAACCGACTGAGCCACCCAGGCGCCCCTTGTTTTCTTTTTTTAAAGTAAAAGGGGTGTGATGTGAAGATACAGTGTGCAGGTCACTGGTGCTATAAAATAGAGCAAATAATCATTTCTGTCGGGCCTGGGGTTTTTATTCTCGTTTCCCAGAGTCCTGAAAAGAACCCTTTCTACCTGCTGACAGGTTCCAGTTGTTTTTGAACACGCTTTCACAGGATAACAGTTTTGAAACATAGAAAGCCCTAAAACATACAACTCCCATAATAATACACATTTAAGTATAAAAGGTAAAGGTGAAAACACAATGTTCCATGTTTTTATCCTGGCTACTAAGAAAGCTGCGGTTAGAAATCAGGTGGGATATTCTGGTTCCACTTCAAGGGTTTACAAACATCTTTCGAAACGGTTAGATATGGGTCAAGCTTGCGCTCCATGAATGCACGTCCCATGGGACCTGTTTGTTGATTTCTGACTCTAGAGACCCAACACATTTCAAACGCTTAAAACAGATCGGATGTGTGGTGGACCCGAAGCAGATGCACCACCTGGTTCCCCCATCAAGGAAGGACTTTTTGCCCCAGCTCCTTGGGGTGCTGTGAGCAGCTGGCCTTCAGCCATCAGCCTCCTGAGGGATTGTCGCCAGGGCACAGAGCCGTCTCGCACAAGGATGTGTTCTTCCCAGGGTGTTCTACATCCGTGGGGGTGCTCGAGATGGGGGTACAAAGGCTCGGCCCTGTGAATCCAACATGGCTACTGACAGGTGATTTGGGCTCCAGAGCTTCCCAATGGCATTGGGTGAGGTTGTCTTCAAGCTCAGCTTCTCTCTCTGCCCATCCTGGTTACATGGCCTCCCTCTCGCAGGAAGCTGGTCCCATAGGTACTCCCTAGTCAACACCCTACACACCAAACTCCCTCCTGAGAACCTGGCTTGAGCCCACCCCGAGCCAGTGTTCTCCACCCATCCTGCATCTAGGGCAACGTGCTGCATGTGGACGCTGACGGAGAGGACGTGGGCAGAGCAATGGTGGCCAGGCTCCGACTGGGCTGGCTCCTGCTTCTGGCACTGCTCCTACCCATGCAGATTTATTCAAGCCAAACAACTGTTTAACACTTTCCAGTACCTCCTTCCAGAATACCTCGTCTGCCCTAAGTCCAGCTAACGCCACCACCATGGCAACTGGCGGTGCTCTGCGAGTCAAAAGCCAGTCTCTTCGCGATCTCATTCTCCCTTCTACATCTCTACTGTTAAGAGACTCAGGCCAAGAAGCACCTGTCCTGCCCCGTCTTCTAGGCCCAATCCAAACGCCCCGTCTTCTAGACCCAATCCAAACACCCTCTAGACATCCAGCGTGACAAGGGAAAAACAGGTCTTCGCTGAATCTGCTAATTCAACGTGATATTTTCTTGACACAGAAAATGTTGAGGATCCCAGATTTGATTGGCTTGAAGAACGTGTGAAACATTTGACCAGATGACGTCTGTTAACTTTACCGGCGTTTCATATACAAGAGAATGAGACAACATCCAAGATCAATTAAGAGATGATTTCTTTAAACGTAGCTTAAGACGTGTGGACACGTAAAATTCTACCTTGAACGTGAGAAAGGATTTTAGATCCTACCTACATCTGAAGGATGGGATATGAACTGGTTCAGCTTTCATTTGGTTCATTAAATCTTTAAGGCCATAAAACAGGTAATACAAAAAGCTTCCATGATTCTATATACATGTACATTAGAAGGAATTTCCAATGAAAATCCTCAATGCACTGTTTAATGACATAGGTACTCTGGATAAATTTTTCCACTGTTCAGCTATCACTGTTTTTGGGAACTGAACACTTTCCTCTGAGGCTTTGGATTTGACCTTGCATTTGATTTTTTTGTATAGTAACTGACATGTGTCAGGGCAATGATGGATTGGCATCTACCCTCAACCGACGCCTAATGGGTAAATCTTGCTTATGTATACTTTATCACCTATTCCAAATCAAAACGAGTGCCAGATTATTTAGCTAAACTGATGACAGAGAGTAGAAGTACGCTGACCTCAACTAATTTCAAAATGCTTTTTGTTTCTACGTATGTTGAACGCTTTTTACAATTTTTAAATATTTATTTATTTTGAGGGAGAGAGAAAAAGCGTGCACATATGTGGGAGGGGAGGGGCAGAGAGAGAGAGGGAGAGAGAGAATCCCAAGCGGGCTCCCCACTGTCAACGCAGAGCCTGATGGGGGACTCGGTCTCACGAACCGTGAGATCGTGACCTGAGCCGAAATGGAGAGTCAGACGCTTAACTGACTGAGCCACTAGGTGCCCCATTTTTTACAATTTAAAAAATGATCTGTTTTGAAGGTAAAATTGACAAATCTTCCAATTAAAAAGGCTAAATATGTGCGGAAGCCAAAATCATAAATCAAGTAGTTGAAACGTGAACACTGAAAGCTTACTAATGTTGAAGGCAGAAAAACATTTATACTCTTTCTGTAAACACTTTTTTTTTTTTTTTAACTCTGAATCAGAATAGCCATATTTGGAACACTTTCTGTTCTCAGTCAATATATTTAGATAGTTAGGACCTGGTCCTGAGCCTAACCTGGGCTTGACTCTGGAAAGCAAATCTTTCACAGCTGCCTCGATGCATGGAAAGGTTTTTGAAAACAGACAGGACTTTTGTTTGCATGGTCATGCGCCAGTGCTCAGGTATTCCGATATCTAACACGGCCACGGCAGTCTTGATAATCAATGTCTTTTTTTCGCCATCCTTAGAAAAAATACGGCATCGGGACAACAGATCACAAGCTACTGTGTGTGTGAACGAACATTCCTTTTTGTGTCATGCCTGAACACAGCCCATCCATTTTGGATTGTCTATTGTGTTTGCGTATTTATGCTTTGATTCATAGAAATGTCTCATGTTATGGAATTGATTTCCCTGGCACATGGGCTGTAAATGAAAAGAAACGGTAGAAAGAGCAAAACAATGAATAAAAATAGAAATAAATTAAACTCCCTCCTGAGTCTTCTCCCAAGAGAATCCAACATGTGGCTCAATGCCTTTATGGATAAGAAAAGGACATGTGAGGGCGCATGGGTGGCTCAGCTGGTTAAGCATCTGGCTCTTAATCTCAGCTCAGGTCATGATCTCATGGTTCATGAGTTTGAGCCCCATCAGGCTCCATGCTAACAGTGCAGAGCCTGCTTGGAATTCTCTCTCTCTTTCTCTCTCTCTCTTTCTCTCTCTCTGTCCCTCCTCCTCCTCCTCCCTCTCTTTCTCTCTAAGTAAATAAATAAACTTAAAAAAAAAAAGAGAAGACACTTGATTTTCAAGGTAAGAGTCACAAGTTAAACAAGGATGCGGAAACAAAATTTCCCTTCCCCTCTTGGCAATCTTCCCCGTCTGTGCGACCCACGTGGTGTTAGTTATTCCAACCAGATAAAGGAGCAAACAGGACTCTCAGTGAGGAAGCTGAGGAACCTGGCCAGCCCACAGTGCCCTTTGAGAAGGAGAACAGTATTGCCACCTGGTAGTTTCACGTACTGTGAACTCCTAGACTATGAAATACACTCCATTCCAAATGTAAGCATAAGCTCACACCTGCCCGTCTCTTCCCCGCCCCCCCCACCTCAGACACACACATGCACTGTCTTTTCCTCTTCCTTCGCAGGGGAAACTGAGGCCTGACTTATAGCAGTAGGAGTCAGGTTATACATACACAAGTACACAGAAAGATGAAAAAACGATACAATCATCTCATTATTTTACGCCCCAAACCACTACTTAAAGCCTGATCTCTTCACGAGCCCACCCGAAACACATCTCCCATAAAACACAATGACTTACTTCTTCCTAGGTCCTCTGCCCATTTCTGGCAAAAGCATGTATAAGAGAAAGTATTATTTTTGAAAACAAAGCAAAACAAAGATGGCTACTCTCATACCCTTTGACTGAAAACAGTAAGTGAATACTCATCTCACCTCCACCCCCAGGGACTGGCCAGGCTTGGAAGGCGTGAAATGGCACAAATCCAACATGAGTTAGGAGTGAATCCTAAGGGTCCCTTCTATATACAGAGCCTCAAATTTTCTTACCCGAATGACTCCAAGGGACGCAGAGGCACAATGGGATCTCCTGAAGTTCACTTATTCGGAAGTACAGACACTCAGGAGGTACATATACTCAATGTATTCAAGGGATGGTTATAAACATACTCTAAACAACGAGCTGTTAGTTCTTTAGTACTAACCTGCGTTTATGGATTTCAAACCAACCAAACTGGCTGGCAGAATTATTTCATGTGTGGTACCATTCCGGTTCCTACACTACCACTTAAAACGGTTAAAACGGTTTTAAGTAATACTAGAAATCAAATGAAAGGTCTCTAAAGATTTCTCTCTCTTGGCAGGACTGGCCAGATGGAAAGAGAGCATCGTGTCTCACCCCAAAATGAATGGTCAAGACCCGGCACCTTCCTGCTCGAGCTCCTTTAAGGGCTGTAAGTCGGCTAAAACTACCGCTCGGCCCTCCCATTCCTTTCTTACGCTGTCTTTCCCTGCCTGAACACCTGCTTCTGATCAGACCACTTCCTTCCTACTGCTGTGGGTCTTGTTACCAAAGTTCTTCATCTTTTTCACCTCCCCATATCCTAAACAACTTCCACTTAGGAACGCACATTCTCTGAGGGCCCTAAAGAGACGCCGAACTCAGCTCGAGACCCTCGGGGATGGAACTGGATGTGTAGTATCCCAGAAAACACGGGGAAGGGCTCACGTTTGTCTTCAGTCTTGCGCTTTCTGTCTGTGCCCCTATTTTCAGAAGAGCACACCCTACTTCTCTCATTCTTCCATAAATCCTCCAATCACAGACAGACACACTAGGACGAATAAATCATACTCGGGGGTGGCCTCTTTGCGAAAAAGAGTCGACACAGCAAGGCGTAAGCGCTTTTCTTAGAAAAGCCTACTTTACAAAGTTGGCTCTTGGCTCGCGTTTGGAAAGCTGGATTTTCAGAGGGTTCCCACCATTAACTGATAACGAGTGCTCATCTCTGTTCCTAAACTATATAAATAATACGGTTTGTGCTGAACACCTGCTTTCCTTCCGGAAGTCTGAAACTGGGGAACGAGCCAAGTAGAGAGGGCCTTCGTGACCAATACCCTCCAAAAACGTGGGGCCCTGAGTCTCTAGTGAGCTTCCTGGTTGGCAATGCTTGGAGATGCCGTCACAACTCACTGTTGGGCTGTTCACACAAATGCTGTGTGAGTTCACTGGAAGGGGCCGGTTAAAAGCTCACGCCTGTTTTCCCTGGACTTCGCCCCATGCACCTTTTTTCCCTGACTGTCCTTTGTGTTTTTTCACTGTGATAAATCGTAACTGTGAGTATAACCAGAGTCAATTCTTGTTATTCGTGGTAGTTTTATAAAGTCATCATGAACGCTGACTTAGCAGATACTGAACCATTGTTCCTAAAGGACACGTATGTGTGCATGCTGTGTGGACATTAGACAAGTACCCCCTCCCCCACGCTTTTTCGAAAGTTCACATTATGCCCCTCCACCTTTACGAAAGGCCTACAAGAGTACTCGTTTTCGCTAACCAAAAGAAATCCAAAGAAGACTTTTCCCTTTTACAAAAAAAAAAAAAGCAAAAATAGCATTGAGCGTTCGTTTTGCAGACAGCCATTACAGAGGCGGCCCGCACCGGATGTAGCGCAAGTGACCTCCCCAGGCTCCTTCCCCAGGAAACAATTACACTCAGCATCCCAGCATTACACTGCCACACTCAGGAACCGTGCTCTGTGAACATCTGTGTTTTATCTGGATTCGCTCTGTGCATCCGTTAGCAAGATGTGTCCTAAGGTATCAGAAAAGCCTAAAGATTGTTATTTTTTGGGTCTGGTAAGGCTCAAAATTGTTTTCAGGTAAATTAATGATAACTGCTTCTTTGCTCTATGCCATTTCGGCTTATGGAAGATATCACAGGAATGCTCTAATTTTGGATAGTGAAGGGTACGTGTGTGTGTAAGAGAGAGAGAGAGAGAGAGAGAGAGAGAGAGAGAGATATCTCACACAGATTGTATCTTAAATCCTAAAAACAACTCATCCTGGTAGATTCTATTTTCTTTAGTTTTCAAAAGAAAAACGAAGTTCACAAGTGTTCTGTGACTTGCCTGAGGCCACCCTCCCAACAGGGCTCAGAGTGGGGGTTCCAATCCCGTCCACCTGGCCTCAGAGCTGGGGTCTCCATGCTCTGGTTATCTCTGCGTAAGAGGGAAAATGAAAAGGCAGAGCATCGCCTGCTTTGACCTTGGCTGAGAAGGTAACCATTGGATGCCTCAGAGTTCTCACCTCTTCATCCACGTCTGTGAGGACCTGCGAAAGCACCGTGAGCACGGATTTGAGGGTTATAAACAAATTTTAGTGAGCAGGCACGTATATCCTGAGTCCTGTGAGTCCTTCCAGCACAACAGTGAAACCACAGTGGTCCTGGGGACCCCCGACGCAGCCTCCAAGGAGCACCCCAGGTTCCCCCTTCCTGCAAAAGCGCCAAGGAGCAGTAACAGTGTTATCACTGGGCTCAAGTGGTTGGACGGGGAGCTTCTAGCTTGACCTCTTTCCATCTGCGATTGCTTTGGCCTTTCCTCTCTTTGATCTCTCACTTTGGCTTGCTTTCCTGTCATCCGTTCTCCAGTTCAGCTGCTACGGTTGGCCTCACAGTCTCCCTCTTGGAAGTCAAGGAGGAGCTGTGGTAAAGCCTGGGGAGAGGAAGCCTGATGAATCACCCAGGCCAGCTACCCTAGGGCCTGAGGATAAATGCCCTTTCCCTTGACAACTGTTTCCACAGCTCTTCCTTTGGAAAATTCTTGCCACTCTCTCTCATTAGACGGCCTCTCAGACTGGCTTCGTGGCCAGAGTAGAGGCCAAGGGGTGGACCTAGAAGGAAGGGATAAAGGAGGCCCTAGACCAGATGGGCAAATAAAAGCTTGGGACCCAAAACGGATCCAACCCAGTTCATCATCAGAGTTAAAGCTAGTTGATAAACACCACTCATGCGTGTGTCTGGGTATCTTTTTTGCAGAGTCAGCAAATTCAAAGAATCTGGGTTTCCCCGCATGACCAAAGATTTCATCGACCATGCCTATGCAATGCAGCCTCGATAAGAACTCCCCAGCGATGAGGTTTGGGGAGCTTCTCGGCTGGTGAACACATTGATGTGCTAGGAGGGTGATGTGCCCGGAGAAGGTATGAAAGCTCTGTGGGCACCCCCACCCCAAGACCTTGCCCTGTGGGCCTCTTCCGTTTGGCCTTCCTGAGTTGTATCCTTTATAAAAAACTGGGACCGTTAAGTATAGCCTTTTCCTGAGTTCTGTGAGTGCTTCTAGCAAACTACTGGATCCCAGAAGGGTGTCATGGGAACCCTGTGTTTGCAGCCAGTGGGGCATAAAGACCTCAGGATACTCAGGACTTGAAGCTGGTGTCCAAGGTGAGGGCAGTCATGAGACTAAGCCCCTAAACCTGCAGACTCTGACATTATCTCCAGGTAAATAGTGTCATAACTGAATTAAATTATCGGACACCCAGTTGATGTCAATTATTGTTGGAACAACACACTTGCTCTCACTAGGTCATTCACTCTTTCTCTCTCTCCCTCTGTCCCCCTGTTCCAGACCCCATTACTATAAACTAGCCCCTCCCTAGAGATGAGTAACAAATGCTCCGATAAAGAACTGATCTTACTTTCACTGAGTATTTAATACCCTAAGTGCATGGAAAAGAATCACCTTCTCTTATTGTCTTTTCTTTTGGAATATTCATCTATAAACACATCAGGGATAACTTGGGGGTATCACTCAAATCACAGAAGCCCTAGAAAACAACTTTCACAGACCGTATTAAAAACTTGTTTAATTGAAGCTTCCAGAACACTAGTTGTTTCAGCAAGACAATTTCTACAGATAGTGTGACCTCGTACATGATATAAAAGAGAGACTCTGAGCTCAAGACAGTAGAGTAAACATACATGCTGCCCCCTTTCTTCCCAAGAGCACAATGAAAGGCCAGTAAAAATATTTTTTGAAAGAATAAATCCATGGTGGCACTGAAAACACAGAGCGCTATCAGTGAATAAGTCATTTTAAAGGCTTTCTCCTAAAAAGAAGATAGTTGGGACTGTATTGACGAATCAGCCAAAACTGAGGGTGGGGGGTGGCGGGTGGCAAGCAACCTGAAATACATCATCAGAGCTACAGATAGGAGCTCTTTCTTCCTGCTAGAACCCTGGAGAGACTCCAAGCTCGGAGTGAGTCAATGGCTATTGGGAGCCAAAGAATGGCCTACAAAGAAGTGGCTGTCGGGCAGGAATCGGGGCATCTGAGGGGAGAATTGTCTACAGAAAAGCTGAGCCCGTTGGCTCTTAGGCTTGTCCTGTGTAAACCACAGTCTGCAGTATTGGGTCCCAGCTGGAGCTCCCAGAACAGCTCTCTCTAGAGAGGAACGTTTGCCTGGGGAGTACCCATGGTGTTGGTGTCCCCCCTCTGCCCCCAAAGGTTAAAGTTCTCCTTACCTTAGTAATTTGGGGATAAAGGGTTACAGCAAAAGGTCCTGGTTCTCTTCTAGCTGACCGCGTACCCTACAGGGAACCCTGCCTGCTGGTATACCCCGCCCATTTAAACACAGTGCATAGCTAATCCCCCCACTCAACAAAAGCGGGGTGTTTTTTTTTTGGTAAATAAACCCACCTAAGTACAAAGAAAGCCTATGTTAGCTACCCATACTCGTTGACCTGGCCCTTAATTCGTTAATATGCCGTCAATAAGGAATTCCGTGCGATGGGTGCTGGTCTGCTGGGGTTGCCGCGATGAAGTACCAAGAGCGGGTATCCCGAACAGCAGAAACTTAGTGTCTCACAGTTCTACAGGCTTTGAAAGTACAAGATCAAGGTGTTGACAGGGCTGATGTCTCCTGAGGCCTCTCTCCTTCGCTTGCAGGTGACCACCTTCTCCCTGAGTCTTCTTCACGTGGTGGTCCCTTCCTGGGTGTGTCTGCATCCTCATTTCCTCTTATCACAGAACATCGATCACAGGGGATGGGGACCCATCCTAATGACTTCATTTCGGCTCAAACACCTCTCCAAAGACCCGAGTTCCAATTACAGTCACATTCTCAGGCTCCGCGAGTTAGGACGTCAACATAGGGATTTTGAGGGGACGCAATTCAGTCCGTGACGGCGTGAAAGCCGAAGACGGAGATCAATAAACCAAAACTCATTCGGAGGAAACAGAAAGGATGCGGGGAGCAAAAGGAAAAAAATTTTCAGTTCTCACTGGTGTACCATTCGAAGGTGTCAAAGATTTTGCCACCTTAAAAACACACTTTTGTGGAAAAAAGGCAACGGTGGGCATTAAAGCGTATTGAGTGTTTCAAAAGTCTATTTCTCAAAAATTAGAAAGGAAAAAAAAAAACCCAACCAGAAGAGCTGAGCAACAGAATGGCTACCACAATTTTAACAGAAATCAGTAAAATATGCTAGTAAATCCGAATAAAATACTGACTATAGGAAAAAAAGAAGTGGGGGAGGGGGAGCGGCTTCTGTTGAAAACAGCTTGAAAGATGAGGACTTTGAAGGAAAGTGTAAGCATTCTCAACTTGATTTATTCCGAGATATTTATTTGCTTTAGACTTTCTTAGAAAAAATGTAAACTTAGGTATGCATGTTAAAAATATAAGGGTGGCTGCGGCCCAAGGTGGGTGGCCTAACTGAGCATCTCATTCTTGGGTGGCAGGTGGGGGACATTGGCTTTCCCATAAAAGTGTCATTTCCCAGCTCCTGGCTTTACACGCAGGGCCTGCTTGCAGCCCCCCCTACAAGGCACAGGGCCCAGAGCCTCAATTCCCATCTGCACGCGCGGGGGTTCACACGCCGGTCCCCAAGGGACATATCTGGTTCAGCCACCTCTGAGGCCACGGGACATCCATTCCTCTCACCGCTGGGGTAAGTGCCCTCATTTCTGACACCCAGGGGACTCCCTTGCTTGCTTTCAAGGTCAGCTAAGAAGTAGAAACCAATTTTAAAAAATGTTTCATCTAACGTTTCCGTGTGTTTGGAAGAGGAAGTGAGAGGGCTCCCCCATCGGCTCAGCCTGCCATTTTGACCCGGAAGTCTGTACTGTGAATAACAAAGCAGTTAACAACGGAAAACACTCTTACAGCATTTACTACGTGTGAGGCACTATTCTAAGAGCTTCACAAACAACGCTATAAAACAGGCACTGAAATCCCCTATTAGAGATGAGAAGGTCAGGAGAGGAGTAAGTAACTTGCTCAGGGTCACAGAGCTAATAAGTATCCGAGGCAGTTTGGCTCTTCACTGCTAAATACTATCCCCTTGATACTCATTTGTGCCATTCAGCCCGTACCTTCTGCAACCCCCCACCCCCGCATCACTCAACCAGACATATTGGTAGGATTACACTTCCTGGCACATGATTAGCTCTGACCAATGAGTTGCGAAAGAAGTTGACCAGTCAAGGGGCGCCTGGGGCGGCTCAGTCGGTGAAGCGGCCGACTTCGGCTCAGGTCATGATCTCGCAGTCTGTGAGTTCGAGCCCCGCGTCGGGCTCTGTGCTGACAGCTGGGAGCCTGGAGCCCGCTTCGGATTCTGTGTCTCCCTCTCTCTCTCTGCCCCTCCCCTGCTCATGCTCTGTCTCTCTCTCTCTCAAAAATAAGTAAACATTAAAAATAGTAATAATAAAAAAATTTGACCAGTAACTTCTGGGCCAGAGCATTTAATTGTAGGAACAAGTCCCTCAAGATCTCGATCTCCAACACACTGTCCCGAAATGTCTGAAATGGTGATGACTCCATCAGCCAGGGATCTCAGTGAACTATGCCCACCAATGATCTACAATGGACAGGCACTGAAAGATAAAAAATATAATAGGCATTCTCTAGTTGAGGCTGCTTATGTTTGAGGATTATTGTTCATAAAAATTAAGTTTATTATGTTAACATGTAATAGCTTGTTTTCGTTTTTAAAAGAATTAATCAATGTTTTTTTAAATGTCTCCTTTTAATTTCAAATGCAGTTAGTACTGACAGTTAATCCACATAAACAAAAGCTCTGAGGAACTGTCAATAATTTTTAAGAATACAGGGGCACCTGGGTGGCTCAGTCGGTTGAGCGTCCGACTTTGGCTCAGGTCATGGTCTCGTGGTTCATGAGTTCGAGCCCCGCGTCGGGCTCTGTGCCGACAGCTCAGAGCCTGGAGCCTGCTTCGGATTCTATCTATCTATCTCTTTCTCTCTCTCTCTCTCCCCCTCCCCTGCTCATGCTCTGCCTCTCTCTGTCTCTCAAAAATAAATAAATGGTAAAAAAAAAAAAAAAAAAAGAATACAAAGGGGTCCTAGACCACAAAGTTGGACAATCGCTATACTAGGTAATGTCACCATAACCAAATGAAAGAAAGCCTAGGTAGTGATATTAATACCGATTAATAGGTCTAAAGGGCAAATGCATCAGAGATAAAGGCAGATATTTCCATAATGATAAAAAGATACAACCACCAAAATAAAATAAAATAGCCCTGTACACATATATGCCTAAAAGCCTCTCCTTGAAATATATAAAATAAAAAACCGGCCAGGGGTGCCTGGGTGGCTCAGTCAGTTAAGTGTCTGACTTTTTGATTTCAGCTCAGGTCATGCTCTCACCCTCCCAGAGGAGATCGTGATGAGCGGAGAAGGACCAGTATGAGACAGGACGTGATTCTCTGACCCCTCTGCAACTCCACGAGAAAACCAACAATTAAAAAAAAAGATGGTTTAACAACACCTGGAAATTTAGAAACAAGGAGTTAAAAAGGAAAACTGACGGCAATTATAAAATCTAATGGGCTCAATGGAATTAAAAATACTGAACGGCAGTATCTGTGGCCGTAGGACTGCTATTTGCAGGAAGATGTACGAGCTTTTAGTAGATTTCCAAAGAAGAAATAGTCTAAATTAGTCTGGAGCCGCAGCCCTGCTCAAAACTGCTGTGAACATAACCGTTTCCTGACTAGGACTGTTGATTGTGGCTAAAAGAAACCAGAGTCCCTCCCAGGAAAATATAAATTCTCTGTAATTCTCAGGGCTTACTAGGTGTTCACGCTGTGAACAGTCCTGGCTCTGGATCCTTGCACAACTTCATCCGGGTCCACGCACCTACGCTACTCACTCTTTCCCGGCCACAAAAGCCTTCTTGGACTTCCAGGGTTCTCTCCAGCCTCTGGGACCTCACATGGGATGTCCGGCCGCTCCCGGGATGCGGCAGCTGTCCGCAGACAAGTCCGGCCCATCCCTGAGACCTCAGCCGCCACCTGGCCGTGGGGCTCTGTGTCATCCCGGCCACGGCGGCTGGCCCCTCCTCTGACAGCACTCACCATGATCAGAGAAGGTACCCTGATGTGGGCGAGTACTTGCTCAGTGTCTGTCTCCCCCACCCAGACAGTAAGCGCAGTAAAAAAAAAATAATAATAAAAATAAAAAAAAAGAGGGGCGACCTGGTTTCTCAGTGCTGTTTTTCATGATACAAAGGCCCATGGTTGGAAAAACGAGCAAATGCCCCCACTGCAGTATGTTGATTTCCTGTCCCCCAAAGCGGCCGAGTACTCTCGGTTTAGATGCGCGAGCTACTATGAACACTGCAAAGGGCACAGACGCAGATTTATAGACCTGGCTCCCTTATTCTGAGCAAATTAAACAAATGACAAATGACAAATTAAACAAATTAAACAAATGACAGGAGTAAGTGGGAAGTCGGGCGATTCCCCATAACGGAGAGCACAAACCTGATGGATGGTCAGGGCACTGCCCAGTGGAGGTCGAAGGTCACCCCTACACGACCCCTGCCTGCCTCCCCCTCTGCCTGCTCTCCCTTCTCCTCTTCACCGGGCTCTCTGGACTTTGGGGACACTGGCCTTCTCGCACGTTCGTTCCTCAACGTGCTGTGCTCCTCTGCACATAAGGAGCTTTGCATATGCTGTTCCCTCTGCTTGACATGTTCTTCCCTTTAAGTCTCAGTACAGTGGTCATTTCCTCAGGGAAGGCTTTCCTGGGCCTCCAACTGCACCAGGCTGTTCTGTTGCCCTCGTGGTACCCTGTATGCTGCTTACCAGGGTCTCTAACTGGGGACCTGTGCGGTGATCTGTCTAATCTCAGCCTCCCGCACCAGAGCAGAAGCTCCATGAGGGCAGAAGCCGTGTCTTCAGCCGTAGCTGGAGGCCCACATTCCAGCACAGATAGGAAGATGGCAGGCGGCTGGGGGTGGGGGGGGGGGGATGACCTCAGACTCCTTCCCACCCTCAGAATTTCCGAGATGGAAGTAACTCACAAGTTTCTTTTCTTTTCTTCTTTCAACATTTATTCATTTTTTTTTTTTTTTTGAGAGACAGAGCATGAACGGGGGAGGGGCAGAGAGAGAGGGAGACGCAGAATCTGAAACAGGCTCCAGGCTCCGAGCTGTCAGCACAGAGCCCGACGCGGGGCTCGAACCCACGAACCGTGAGATCATGACCAGAGCTGAAGTTGGATGCTCAGCCAACTGAGTCACCCAGGTGCCCTACAAGTTTTTGGTTTTTTTTTTTATGAATGAAGTGCGGGTGTCAGAGCCCTGCTAATTAGCTGTGCTAATCCTAGCAGCTGGGCAAGTGCGCTGAATGAAATCCCAGTAAAGGAAACTTGAAGCCAGGTCGGCCCAGCCATTTACAGAAAACTGTTCCTGCACCTGACGTTTACGTGTCTGCATTCCAAAGCCGGGGGCTCGGGGAGTGGGGAGGGGTGTGAGATTCCGTGTCGGTTCACAAAAGCCCGCTTGACGGGTGAAGGGCCTGATGCCACAGGGAAATGCTCACAGAGTCTGGGCCCAGCTCTCCTGGGTCACAGCTCTGGGCGGTGGATCCGGCGTCCCACTGCTCACATGCCACCTGCCAAGCAGTGACAGGAACTCCCTGCACCTTGGGCCATTTTATATTTCCCTGGAAGGGGTGCCTGGGTGGCTCAGTCCGTTGAGCGTCCGACTTCGGCTCAGGTCGTGATCTCACGGTCTGTGGGTTCGAGCCCCGCGTCGGGCTCTGTGCTGACGGCTCAGAGCCTGGAGCCTGTTTCAGATTCTGTGTCTCCCTCTCTCTCTGTCCCTCCTCTGCTCGTGCTCTCTCTCTCTCAAAAACAAATAAGTGTTCAAAACAACAACAACAACATTTTATATTACCCTGAAAAAAAAAAAGGTGGTTTCTGCCTGATTTGCTTCCCTCCAAGCGGGGGCTGGGGGTGGGGGTGGGGGGTGGGGAGCACCAGACAACATGGCTCCTACCACAGTCACGGCCTTCCAGGGTTACAGGCTCGTGCAGGGCTGGGAAGCATCCTTCCAGCTGGTCTCCCAACCCCACTGCTCACCAGGAGGGCCGCATGGGCAGGGGGCACTTACTAAATCACAGAGTGCTGTACTAGGTCGAGGCGGAAAACCAGGTAAGTACTCTGTAGCCCTGGAACACAAAGAGTCTTCTTACGGCGGTGTTTCCCAAACGTCAGCTTTTCAAGTACCACCTTTAGAATTCTTTGCCGTGTTCGTATTTCACTCACACCATACACGCTCAATGTTTTCCTTTGTATCAACTCGCTATTATGCTTTTATAATAATATATTATTACATAAATATTACGCTTATTATGGTACATGTTATGCTTATTTTTCTGCTTATACAGTTTAATTGAATAAGGAAACTTTATATTGCTGTGAAATCACAGGTTTCGAATGTTAGCCGTTTTTATTTCTGTCACACGTTGAACTATGCAACTATTAAGATGTAAAGTGTTTCTCCACATATTTTCTAAAACCACCTTGCCTAATAACACACTTTGGGAAATCCTCATCCTGAATACCCCACCAAAAATTCTGTCACCGAACTGTCCACGCATTTCATTAATACAAAACTAAATTCTATTATCAAAGTGCTAAATAAACGGTGTGGGAAGCTTCCGGTAGAGATCGCCTGGGGCACTGGCAATGCAAACTTCCTTCTGTGAAGGCTGCTTTGAAGAATTTCTTCAAGAAGAGGAGCTACAAACACCTGGAAGGCTCAAAATATCAAAACGCATTTTTTAGCATAAGGGTGGTTAACCAGAATTTACTGACAACTGATTAAATAAAAACCACCGTTAATTCTTAGATTAGCTGCCTGTTGCTGCGCTAACAAATTATCACAAATTTAGGGGCTTAAAACGACATACATTCGAATTTCACGTCCATGTGAATTCCCAGTACGTATGAAACTAAATTTGATTTTCTCCTGCAAAACTGTCTCATGCCAATTCGATTTCCAGTCCAGGTGGAAAGATCTTGAAGGACAGATGAAAATTCTTCCTCCCCAACAGTACACACCACGTTTTCCAGGAGTCAATAGACATCTATGCATGTTCTTGAATAAAGCGTGATCTAAGACCCAGAAAAGAAACCACTCCCACCACCAACTCATTCCTTTACAGTCCTGGAGATCAGAAGTCCAAAGTCAGTTTCACTGGACCGAAGTTATTGTCCCTCCAGGGGCTGCAGGGAAGAATTCATTTCCTGGCCTTTTCCAGCTTTTAGAGCTACGTTTCCTGTATCCCTTGGCTTATACTCTCTTCCTCCATCTTCAAAGCCAGCAGAATAACATCTTTTCAGTCACTACCTTACCGTCTTCTTTCTCATATCTCTGCCTCCCTTTTATAAAGGACACTTGTGATATTTAGGACCCAACCACATAATCCAGGATGATCTTCCTGCCTCAATACCCTTAATTCCTTAACAAATCAGCAACGTCCCCCCTGCCATTCCAGGGATCAGGATGTGCATATTTTTTTTTGGGGGGGGGGGTCACTCTCCAGCCTACCACATTACCTTCCTAGACTTTCAACGTGAAAATTCAGTTGAGGGGTTCTAAAGACCCTTGCGATGGCAATTCCCGCCTTTGTGTGTCTTTCAATGACATCAGTCATACTATTAGTCTAGCTCTTTGAAAGGACACACCGGTCTCATCAACCTCAGTATTGACACTATGAAGGCAGTTTCCCTCCTTTGTCACTTTGGTTTCTTTTAGAAAACAAGGAAGTGCTCAGAGATTAACAGAGAAGCATCAGAAGGATTGGGCCAAATTTGGGATATCTGAACATCAAAAAGAATGATGAGGACTGGCACATATTAGCAGAAACTGGTGTATCGGCCTGCTTCTGGTGCCCTTTCTGCCATCAGAACTGTGCCTCCACGGTTCGTCTTCTTGGTGCTGACTTTAAGGCTTGGCCAATGCCAAAATCAGGTCTCAAAAACACCTACATTGATCGAGTCAATCTCGTTCATTTGCTTGTGTTAGTGCTCTTTTCAAAAGGCCCTGTCCTCTTGAGCATGAACTTTAAGGAGCTGCTTGGTAAGCCAGTGCCATGACTTCCCTTCTGGAACAGCATCTGGGTAGTCAGACATGAGCCCTTTGTGGCCAGCTATCCGTACATCTCAGCCTGAACTAAAGGGCACTAAACTCTGTAGTTCCCTAAGTGATCTCATTGGCTCGGTTCCCCACCCTACTCACCTGCCACCCCTACCTTCACCTGCTCCCCACCCCCACATCCAGGGTGTGGTTAGGTTCTCCCCTCCTTCCCCCCCCCACCATACTGGGATTTTCACTTAACCCCTAATCCTTTTCCTCATTAGGCCTAGTCATCGGCCCACAAACAGGGCAGTTACTGGTGTTGGTCTGGCCCTTTTTAACTCTACGTGAGAAGATTGGAACCTGAATTCTTAAACTGACGATAATTCAGCCCGTCGGCTTTGCGGGTTATGTTCTAAGTACAACGTATTTTGTTAAGAAGGTCTTGACAGTTGATTCCAAAATGGCCTGGCTGGCCTATTGTTTTTCTCATCTAATGAAAACCCAAAAGAATAATCCAGCAGGTCAGTAAATCAAATAGAGATATTTACAACAAAAGTGGTACCCTGCTCCAAGGTCCCCGACGCCTCGTTACGCACTCAGATCACAATAAAAATCCAGATGGGGCTGCCACCCTGTTCTCAATACCTACAGATATAATGGCCTTTCTGATTTGGACAAAGGAAAGAAAGGCTGATTGTAGTCTTGGCAGGGACAGAATTTTTTATCCTCAGAGAGTCTCTCCGTTCCTACGAAGGAAAATGGCTGACTCTGCCCTATTTCTGAGGAGTGAACGTGCACATTAGAAAACCACCAGCGTAACAGCGATCTCTCTGGGAGGCCGCCACAGAGAAAACCCAGCTTATTTTGGAACTAAGTGGAAAAATGCCTCGTGTTTATCTATATACACACGTGTGTGTCCGGGTCCGGAATGGAGATGAGGAGTGGGAGGTACGGAGGAAGAAGGGAGGACGATGCGGGTGAAACGTGGGCTCAGAAGGAAGAGCCTCCGGCCGGGCCAAGGACGGTACCCGCGTGTCTGTGTGCCTCCGAATGCACGTCTGTGCGCGTGCGCGATTTGCATCTACAGAGCGAGCACAGAGGAGACCGCACGAAAGGAGAGCGCTGAGTCAGTTCTCTCAGGACGTTTGCTGGGGGCGCTGGCTCTCATGCTTTGCAGGACACTGAGACCATCTGGGGAGCCTTAAAGACGCTGGCCCCGGCCCCACCCCTGGAGATTCTTGTCGAACTGGTATAGAGTATTGTGGTGAGCAGAACAACGGCCCCTGGACGGCGTCTACTATTCCAGTCCCCGGAACCTATGAACATATCACCACGCACGGCCAAGGGGCATTCAGGTGGCTAATCAACTGCCCTTAAAGGGGGGGAAATCATCCCAGATTACCTGGGTGGGCCACACGGAATCACAAAGGTCCTTAAAGGCAGGAGAAGGAGACAGAAGTTAGAGGTCAGAGTGATGTGATGTTAGACGGACTCGATCCGCTATTGTCGGCTTTGAAGATGGAGGAGGGGCCCGCGAGCCAAGGAATGGAGGAAGCCTCTAGAAGCCAGAAAAGGCAAAGAAATGAATTCATCCCTGGAGCCTCCAGAAGGGAATGCAGCTCTGTGGACGCCTTGCCTTTTCAGCCCAGGGAGGTGCGGGCCAGACCTCTGACCTCCAGAACTGTTAAGATGGCAGGTGTGCATTGTTTCTAAGCCACTAAGTTTATGGGAATTTGTTACGGCAACAAGAGAAAACGAACACTGGCGTGACCTGGGCTTTGGGGGTTTGGGGGGCGGTTAACGGCTCCCCAGGTGATTCGAACAGGCAGCAAAGTTTAAGAACCACGGGACTGCAGGGAAGACAAGGACGAGCCGGCAGGATTGCTTATGCCACAGAGACGCCTGGTGATCGCGCCTGGGAGGTGAGCAAGTTCCACCCCCCCCCCCCCCCGCCAAGAAATCCACCACCAGTTCGCAGCCACCTGCCCAGAGATGACCACACGTGGCGGACGGAGCCACATCACAGCATGGGCGTGCTTCACCATGTTGGTGGCTAGAATCCTTCCTAGTCTGACCCCCTGAACAGGCCCTGTTTCCTGTAGATAAAGAACAGTTATCCCTGCGAACAGATTTTCTCTAGAGCTTGCTTTCTTACCGACGCTCTTTCGGGGAAGGAACCGGCCGATGACTGAATTATATGCAAATATATAATCGAGCACATTCATTTTAGCGCCATAGGGATAAGGACTCAAATGTCTTCCGCTCTGCGTTTGAACTATTTTTTTTTCATTTTTTTTTAACGTTTGTGTGCTTATTTTTTCAGAGCGAGCGCAGGTGTGCATGCACGCGTGAGTGGGGGAGGGGCAGAGAGCGAGAGGGAGGGAGGGAATCCCAAGGAGGCGCCGCTCTGCTTTGTCAGCGCAGAGCCCGATGTGGGGCTTGAGTCCACGAACCGTGAGATCGTGACCCGAGCCGAGATCAAGAGTCAGACGTCACCGACTGAGCCACCAGGCGTTCCGCGTGTTTGAACTGTTTACAAACCACTACTGGGATTATAAATTTAGAGGATCTGTCCCTTTGCTTTAGCAACCTACTTATTTACGACAGATGATAGCCAGATGGACTTTATGATAAATGCAACAGCACTATGGGAAGAAATTAGCTCGTTCTCAGTGGCCATGGAGAAAAGAGCTTGCTGCGTGGTTCTGACAGGCACAGCCCTGCCTTCGGGGCAAGGATTCATCTGTTCCCAGGCTGCCGCGCTCGCGGGTGCGTGGGCAATTCCTTGAACCCCACGCCATCACCAGCCTCCATGACACCATCACCAAAGCTAAGGTCTTAGAACCTTCCACCTTTCTCTCCCGACGTCGTCTTCCTCAGAGAGGAAGGGCAGGGTAGTAGAAAAGGCAGTCACGAGCATCGGGTGGCCCGTGCTGGAACTTCGGTGCTGTCACTTCCAAGTGACGTGACGTTACGTTAGGAGGCCCGTCAGCCACTCTGAGCTCCGTCTCTAGCCAACGGGGTTAACGCTGCCTTTGCGATGCTGCGTACGGATTCAATGCAATGACAGTGATGAACAAGCTGCACGCACAGGAGGGGCTCTTGCTAAATGCCGGCTGCACGGACACCCCACTGTTGCTATGCTTTCACACCTCACCTCCATGCAGAAGCTTCTGACGTCCCTCCTCTGTGGCCCCGTGCTGTCACTGAGCCCCGGGAGCACACCTCCATGGGCCCACTTGACCTTTCCACTCGGATGGCTCACTGGCATCTCTACCTGGACACGTCCCGACTGCGCTCAGGGTCTCCACTCACAAACCAGTGGCCCTCCCGCCCCCGACCGTCCACCACAGTACAGGTGTCACCGCTCAGTCACCTGCATCCGCCCTCCTCCCCACCCACCCCACCTCCACCGAGGCTCTCCGTCAGGCCCCGCCCCTCACGCCACACGCCCCGCCCCCAGCACAGGAGCCTGGCAGGTGGGCCCCCGGCAAAGCTCGGTTTCTCCCCGGCCATCCTGCGGTGTGGGAACCAGTCTGGCTCCACCAGATCTGTCACCTCCAGTCCAGAACGGAGATCTTCAAGGACTTCTCTGCCCTGCAGCCCGGTACTGCTGATGAGGGAGGGGCCAGCTCCACCGGGGATGTGGACCACGCGGGGTCCCCGCGGCCCGGCGAGCCTCACATCACGCCCAGCGCTCTGAGCCATTTATCACGTCACCACGTAAAGGACACGCTCCTGGAAGCCTTGCATGGCTCGGAATACAACGAATTATTTTTTTAATGTTTTTTGTTGTTGTTTTTTTTAGTTTTTGAGAGAGAGACAGAGCATGAGCGGGGGAGGGGCAGAGAGAGAGAGACAGACAGACAGACTCTGAAGCAGGCTCCAGGCTCCGAGCTGTCAGCACAGAGCCCAACGCGGGGCTTGAACTCCCAGACCACGAGATCATGACCTGAGCCGAAGTCGGACGCTCAACCGACTGAGCCACCCAGGCACCCCCAAGAATACGACGGATTTTTTAAAGCAGTGACAAGGGACTGGCAATTTCTTATCAAATTTCTTCGCGTGGTTTAGTTAACCACTATCTGAATCTACCACAAACCACCCTCAACGGCGTCCAACTGTAATAATCTGTCGACATTAAACTACTTTACGTGTTTTGTAGTACCAAAATCATTTAACGAACATTAGAGCCTTGAGTATTTATACTAAACGGCAAACACGGTTGACCCCAGACGTGTTCTTACCATTTTGTTCATCTAGTTCATTCCCAATCTCCTTTCCCATCTGTTTCTGGCGACTTATGATAGAGGACAGGGCATCGAGGCCTGCATCCTGTTCTGAAAGAAAAAGCAAAACAGGCCACTAAAAACCAAAGGAAAACAATTTGAAGTCCATACCTAGGCATGTAGTGCAATTCAATATACGGTAAAAGCAATATAAGGAAAAGAAACAAAGAAACAGTTAATATTATTAAGAGAAAATAAAGAAAACAAACTATTAAATACTTATTTCATACCTTAAGCTAAAATGATTTCTTTTTTTATTTTAATTCTTTTTAAGTTTATTTATTTTTGAGAGAGAGACACAGAGAGAGACAGAGAGTGAGTAGGGGAGGGGCAGAGAGAGAGAGGGAGGCACAGAATCCGAAGCAGGCTCCGGGCTCCGAGCTGTCAGCACAGAGCCCGACGCGGGGCTCGAACTCACGGACTGCGAGATCATGACCTGAGCCGAAGTCGGCCGCCCAACCCACTGAGCCACCCAGGCGCCCCGACATCACTACTTTTTTTTTTAAAAATTCCAATGAAAGTAATAACGATGAGGTTTTGGTTTTTTTTTTTTTTTGGATTATCGGATATGCAAGGATTTAAAGGCATGCCGATGCCCAGGGTTCACCAGTGTGTGATGGAGAAGCTCCTATGTACTATCACGGGAGTACAGGTGACATACCTTTCTGGAGAGCAGATTGGGCCTGTCTTTTCATCGATCAATTCCATGTGTAGGAATGTGAGAAAACATTCAGCTAGTATGCAGTGAAGTACGTACAAGGATATTCCTGGACACGTTTCCTGTGCTGGTTATCAGTTTTATTGCCTCTGAACCCCAACCTCACCCTTTTTGACTGTGCAGCGAAAATACACCTGGGTCCTTTAAGTAGCTTTTCCTTTGCCAGCATTGTCAATAGACAGGACTGCAGAGACACCGCGGGAGGACAACGTTCGGCTTCCTGGCTCCAGCCTACTCTGTGCCACGAGCCCGTGCACAGCAACACCAAGAGACCGGCAACATCTTACGACACACCCCCACCTTGGGCCGTTTCGTAACAGAATACCGCCGGCTCAACACTGCCATGAGGACAGTATTCCCTGGAGCCCCAGAGGGCAGATTTCCGGCAAGTTCCACCAGCTCAGCACCGCAGCGACCCCCACACCTCAGTCCCGGGGGTGTGGGGTGCTTCCTAGGACACTCGATTTCAGTCCGAGAGTTTGTGATTGCACCTTAGGCCTGCTGTTTCTGTCTCCTTGCTACTTGCTACCAATCCCTCATTACCCTGATCCCCTTTGGTTAATAAAATATTCAACTTTCCCTGTTCAAATTTCTTTTTCCTGATTGGATCCAGACTGATACGTTTCTAATAGCGAAACTCTGGAAACTACTGAATGCCCAGACATGGGGATTTCTTTAAAAACACACAGTATATTCATGGGGTGCCTGGGTGGCGCAGTCGGTTAAGCGTCCGACTTCAGCCAGGTCACGATCTCGCGGTCCATGAGTTCGAGCCCCGCGTCAGGCTCTGGGCTGATGGCTCAGAGCCTGGAGCCTGCTTCCGATTCTGTGTCTCCCTCTCTCTCTGCCCCTCCCCCGTTCATGCTCTGTCTCTCTCTGTCCCAAAAATAAATAAACGTTGAAAAAAAAAATTAAAAAAAAAACATACAGTATATTCATAAGGAAAACACTAATAGCTACTAAAAATGATATTATACATGAATATTTTGATGTTAAAAGAAGTTCATGATATGTCAGTAAGTAAAAAAAAAAAAGCAGGATGCTAAACGATATAGAGTAAAATAGCAAAATATATAGCAAAACGATGCAGAGCAAAATAGTAAAAAAATAGTTTGTGTTAAATGTAAAGATGTATTACTTTTCTAGATTCTGAAATTTTAAAGATAAAAGAATTCAAGTCACTCTAGATATTGTCTTTAAAATGTGATGTTGTTTCTTTGTTTTCTTTTGTTTTGTTTTTTAACTAGGCAATTTCAGCCATCTCTTTGAGCTTTTTTACTTTGCTTTCGGGTGCCTTGGGAAGAACATTCTGGGGCTGAGCCTCATGGCTCTTTCTACCCTAGCAATATGCCAGAGGAGGGCAACGTGCCATGTGCGGCCTGACTTGCTGATGGGGATTTTTCAACGACTGCTTCACAGAGAAGCGTGATCTACAAAAGCAGGAATCACGAAGGTCTTTTCTCACCCAAGATCACATTGACATTTACTTATTTTTTTTCCTAGTCTTTTCAGGGAATTAAGCCATGACACTTAACTTGTTAATTCATCTGGAATTTATTTGAACTAATGGTGTGAGGTAAGGACCCCTTAGTAACATTTTTTGACACTATGTATGTTTTTAACTATACAAATGACCTGCCATCTCCAGGGATTGTTCCAAGGGACCATTTTATAGCAAAAATCACTTTACAATGAGGTCCTTTTGGTCTTAAGTAACAACCTTTTGGATGGCCTCCAAGTTAAATCTATCATCGGCCTAGCGCCACTATAGGATGGCTGATGTTATGGTAAGATTCCAAATGCATCCCAAGAATAATCTATATGAAGGACCAAGGGTCAAGTGTCAGCCTGGATTGAAAGGGAAAACAATTTAAAAAGAGGAAAGGAGATTCCTCCACAGTTCCAATTAGGAAAAGAATCATTAAAGTCCTGAAGTCTCTTTATCTAGTAGAGACACGGATTGTGAATGAAAAAACCTATTCCTCCCTCTTTTCTTTCAACCTTCACCCACCGTCTGACTTAACTGCAGAAAGGTTATCTCGCTAACGCAAAACAGAACGAGGGCTAAAAATTCTGCGCCACTCGGATCATTTGTGCAAGAACTTAGCACCTCCTCACTATGTTCGAGTGCTGTCCATACTCCCAAGACACAGAAGGTCCAGGTAATGGAGATGGTTGTGTATGTGTCACTGTCCATCCTGATGACCCGAGCAACTCCGGGCTTACCACAGCATTTCTAAGGGGACGTGGCACAGTTACCCGAGAGACAATGAGCCAAGATAAAATGCTGCTGCTCATTTTATACAATCAAGACCCACGCGGGGCGCCTGGGTGGCGCAGTCGGTTAAGCGTCCGACTTCAGCCAGGTCACGATCTCGCGGTCCGTGAGTTCGAGCCCCGCGTCGGGCTCTGGGCTGATGGCTCAGAGCCTGGAGCCTGTTTCCGATTCTGTGTCTCCCTCTCTCTCTGCCCCTCCCCCGTTCATGCTCTGTCTCTCTCTGTCCCAAAAATAAATAAAAAATGTTGAAAAAAAAATGTAAAAAAAAAAAAAAAAAAAAAAAAAAAAGACCCACGCAATGATGCAGAGGCGTGCAAACCTACGCTAACGTCACGCTCATAGCTCATTACCGTAATCTGCCCCCCATCACACAGCCCAAGTCACCCTGATACCATGATCATTTGCAACATGCCACACTCTCCCAATCATCTGTCAGCATTACAATGGTGTGAATTTTTAAAAATGTAGGAGCACCGGGCTACATATGATAACGGCCCCCTGAAGATGTCTTCATCCCAATCCCTGGAACCTGAAAATACGTGACCTTACATGGCTAAAGTAACTCTGCAGATGTGAATAAGGCTAAGGAATTTGAGATGGGAGAATGTTCTGGATTATCCAGGTGGGCTCAATGTAATCGTGAGTCCTTAAAAACAGAGAATCTTTCCCAGCTGCGCTCAGAGGGAGCTGTGAAGAAGGGTCGGAGGGTTGCAAAGTGTAGGCTTTGAACACCAAGGAAGGGGACTGTCAGCCAAGGGACATGGGTGGCCTCTAGAAGCCAGAAAAGGTGAGGGAATGAATTCTTCCCTGGACCCCCCAGAAAGGAAGCAGCCCAGCCAATGCCTTCATCTTGCCCAGTAAGATCTGTTCTGAACTCCTGACCTTTAGAACCATAAACTGACAAATTGGTACACCGAGTCACGAAGTCTGTGCAAATTTATTGCAGTGGCAACAGAAAACTAATACACTCATTGTTTTGAAAATCCCTCTGGAATAATTAGGTGTTTGGATGCTTCCTATCTTTAGACATTCTGAAAAACCATCCTCTAACGGAACATCTTGTAATTGTGGGAGGACTATCTGGTGGCTGTAGGTCGGAGAGGGACAATCAGCATGATGAATTCTTGCCAAAAATAACAAACCCGATTCTGATCAAGCCCGCTGAACCTAACTACCAATTTACAGAAAATATGTGGGGCAGAGGAGGACGTTAAACAATATATGGGGTTACAAATAGCAGGTCTAGATACTGGGAAAGTCCAGGGCGAATGACCCTACTTCTCCAGCAAAGAAATTGCACAGGGAGGAAGAGAGAGCTGGCAAAAGTACCTATCTATTAAAGAAACTTAACAGACACATCAATTAGTTGCAATGTCCATACGTATATTCAGATCCTGAATCGAACGATCTAAAAAACAAAACAAAAAAAAAAACCACACCCACACACAAAACCATCATGGGACAATCCGGGAGGTCTGAACATTGGATATCTGATTATATTAAGGAATTACAATTAACTTATTAAGGGTGATAGTAGCATTGCAGTTACATTCTTAAAAAACCGGTCCTTATCTTCTGCAAGCATACTTTAGGGATATGTTCCAGAATATCCACGGTTGAAATGATACGATGCCTAGGATTTGCTTCAAAAATAATTCAGGTGATGGGGTGTCTTGTGCTCTGTCTCTCTCTCTCAAAAATACTAAACATTCAAAAAAACATAAAATTTAAAGAATTAAAAGAAAAATCCAGGTGACGGGCAGGAGAGGGAGGAGGGTAGACATATAGATGAAACGAGATTGGTTATGCGTTGTTAACTACTGAAGCAGTTGATGGGCAGAATGGGATCATTGTCTTACTCTCTCTACTTACATAGTTTTGCAATCGTCCACGGCAAAAAGTTACCGATACTTTAACAAGTAAATAAAACAGAGGGATATTCCTAGGAGCTGCAATCTCAGGGCCCTCACCCGAGCGCGTGACAAGGGCCCAAGGGCTGGGGCTATGTCTTCTTTATCCTGTACTTTTGCCCCAGTTCTGAGCCCAACTGGTGGCACAGAGCATACTTAATAAATATGCTTAAAGCAAGGAACCACACAGAGGGCCCACTAGGCTTGCGCAAGGAGGCGCTAGTCTCTACTAGACATGCGCAAAGGCTTGCGGGCAATACGAGGTAGTCCTCTTGAGTTTAGGTAGTAGGAAAGGTAGCTGATGTTGGGTTGTCCAGGGCCCAGAGAGAGGCACTGGGGATTCCCACATTTGATGCAAGGAGGTACTGTCACTGGATAAGGGGAAGTAAGGGACAGACGGGGATAGTGGATACGCTGCAGAAAGTTAATTACTGCATTGGGAAAACTCCCAGAGCAAGTCCTAAGAGTAGATGTTTGTTTGTTTGTTTTCAGTTTATTTATTTACTTATTTATTTATTTTTAATGTTTATTTATTTTTGAAAGAGAGAGAGAGCATGTGAGCAGGGGAGGGGCAGAGAAGAGGGGAGACACAGAATCCGAAGCAGGCTCCAGGCTCCCAGCTGTCAGCACAGAGCCTGACGTGGGGCTTGAACCCACGAACTGTGAGATCGTGACCTGAGCCGAAGTTGGACGCTCAACCGACTGAGTCACCCGGGGGCCGCTATTTATTTATTTTGAGAGAGAGAGCAAGTAGGGTAGCGGCAGAGAGAGAGGGAGAGAGAGAATCCCAAGCAGACTCCGCACTGTCAGCGCAGAGCCCGACGCAGGGCTGGAACTCAGGAACTGTGAGATCACGACCTGGGCCTAGGTCAAGAGTCAGACGCTCAACCGACTGAGCCACCAAGGCGCCCCAAAGAGTAGATATTTTTAGTTTTGTTGAAGCTGTGGTTGCAAGGGTTCAAAGATCAGCTACCAAGGTTTGCCAGTCCGGCTAGCCACGTTCCCCACTGCTATTTCACATGACGATACTAAGAGACCTAAGAACACAGACGTCCAGCAGGAGTGCACAACTCTCCTGCTAGAATCTAGAAAGAACATCTACAGAACAAAGGTAAGAAGAGATGGGATTAAGAAACCCGCACAACGAGAGCCCCTGAGTAAAGTAGAATGAGCCTTCATACCTCTTCAAGGTCTGCCATGTGACTCAGAGACAAGGGTCTCAGCTAGCCGAGAGGTCGCCTTCCTTTGTTTCATCTCACGGGTTTTCGAGGTGATTTGGTTATTGTCAGCCCCTCACCCATCTTCTGCCTAACATCTATTTGTGCCTTAAATTACTGCTTATGCAGCACAGAAGCCAAGCCTGGCTAACCGGTTGTAATGAGGCCTCGGATCTAGGTTAGGAAAGGAAAGCATTCATTGCTTGAGTCTCAGCTCTACCGATAAACTGTTATTGTGGGATGCGTTTCAAAGTGTTTCTAAGGGTCGACAAAAGTACAGAAAGGCTAACGGATTCCGTGGGCGGAAGGAAGTTAGAAATGACCCTTCATGGTCCCTTATTTCTATCTGGTGCAGGACCTGGCAAGGAAGCAAAACCATGGCAACCTCAGCGCATCCCCAAGATTCTTCGGGCAGAGAAAAGGCGAAGCAGGGTTTTATGTAAAGATTGCTTTCAGTCTTTGTGCTTCTCCTTGTAAAACCGCTTGCTAGGAAAGCAAAGAGGAAGACAGCATTTCCCAAACCCCAAGGTAAGGGTAGGAGATGTGTCCTCGACTCTTTCTGCCCGACCCGTCCCTACCCCTCCAACATACCCCAAAGGCCAGCGGGCGTCTCAGTAAGGGTGTTCTCCGCTTCGGGGACCAACACAAAAACCCGCAGGTGGCATCCTCTCCCGCCCGACCTCCCACCATCTCTGCACGTGGCACCTTCGCAGTGACAGGGGACACTTCTCCTGGCTGGAAGCAGCTTTCCTCGGCAAAGAAGCAACAATGCCGGAAAACCCATTCCTGTTGGCTTGCAAGACACCCCTTTCAGGGACCGTCAATCCCGAAGGATAAAGCACTACGAATGAATGGCCCTGCTGCGCGCAAGGCCACACCGCCCTGCACCGTTCATTTTGCTTCCAAACATGATAGTGGGTGAAGTACAGGGAATTAAAGGCATCGGGGAGGCTCAGAGTTCCTTTTGCTAGATAAACTCACTGTGGAAAGGGAGTTCAAGACGGAAGGAGACTTCTGCTTCTGGCCAAGAGGGGCTGACAGGGACCTGATTTACTTCTGGCCTGAAACAACTGGGGGGAAAAAAAAGAAAACAAAAAAAACAAACAGACACCAAACCACAGGCAAAATACACAAAACAACAGTTTCAGGAGAGACACGGCCATCAGGCAATGAAGGACAGTGATCCCTGAGGGACGAAGCAAATGAGAGGAGGTCTAGGACCGCCCCAGACATCGCCCGGCGCGGGGAGGAGGGCATCCAGATGGAACCCGGCGGCATCTCTCCACGGAGAAGCATCCAACAAGGTCAAGGTGGTAAGAGCGCGCAGGGCACAGCACGGAGGGGAGAGAGCGGCGCAAACAGAAGCTCCGGAGGTTTGCACGGGGTCCACCTCAAGGCTTCAGCTGAGCAGTAACCAGGACATGCGCGTGAGGAGACTATCCAAGGCTGGGGGAAGAACCGCCTGAAAGGGTGAGAGGGGATGATCCTCTGAGCTCACACTGGGTTGGAACACAGTCCCTATTCCCACCAACCAGGTGGGCTCATGATTTATGGGGCATCGGGGGACTCAGAGTGCTTTCAGCTCTGTAGCGGGCTAGACCGCCTCTACACTGGAGTCCGCAAACATCTTCTATAAAGGGCCAGAGAGTCAATATTTGGGGCTCTGTGGTTTATATGGTCTCCAGTGCAGCTATTCAACTCTGCCCCTGTAGCAGGAAAGCATCCATAGATGATACATAAATAAATGAACATGGTTGTGCTCCTATAAAACTTTATTTATGGACACGGCATTACCTTTGAATTTTATATAATTTTGACGAGTCATGAAATCGTCTTCTTTTGACTATGGACAGTGGAAAAACCATTTTTAGCTTGCAGAGCACACAAAATCAGATGGTGGGTGAGATGTGGTTCACACGTCATGGTTTGCTGACCCCTCCTCTAAAATAAACTCTGTCCTGGTCCACCTTACAAAACAATACCCAAATAACTGAACTGCATCCTAGGAAAAAAACAAAACAAACAAAAAAACCTCAAGAATATTCCTAGAAATACAAAAATACTTAGTACCAAATACAGAAAAATTCACACCTAGCTTCCAAACAAATGTTTCCCCCCCTAAGATTAGAAACAAGCCCAAGGAAATCTGTTCTCACCATTTCTAGTTGACATTGTACCAGGGGCTGTAGCAAGTGCAATGAGACAAGAAAAAGAAATAAAAGGTGTCCAGACTGAAATGAAAAAGTAAAACCACAAAAATTAAAAGAAAAGGGGGTGCCTGGGTGGCTTGGTCCATTAAGCATCTTACTTTGCCTCAAGTCATGATCTCAGGTTCATGAGTTCAAGCCCTGGGCTAGGCTCTGTGCTGACAGCTCAGAGCCTGGAGCCTGCTTCAGATCTGTGTCTCCCTCTCTCTCCGCCCCTCCCCTGCTTACACTCTGTCTCTTCCTCTTTCAAAAATAAATAAACATTAAAAAAAAATTTTTTAAGAAAGATTACTGGAAAAACCCCAAAATACATGGAGATTAAATAAATGCTTCTAAATAACACATGATCAAAAAGAAATCTCAAGGGAACTTTAAGCATATTTTGAACTAAATAAAAATGAAAACACAACTTATATATTAAAGGGATATGTCAAAAGCAGTGCATAGAGTGAAATTTATAGCACTGAATGCATATGTTAGAAAAAAGATATATATATATATATTTAAGATCAACAGTCTAAGTTTCCACACCTCAGAAAACTAGAAAAAGAACAAATTAAATCCCAAGTAGGCAGAAGAAAAGAAACAATAAAGGAAGAGAAATCAATGAAATTTAAATAGGAAGTAACAGAAAAACCATTGAAACCAAAGCTGGTTTGCTGAAAGATCAATAAAATCAATAAGCCTGTAACTAAAAGAGAACACAAATGACTAATATCAGAAATGAAAAAAAGCAGACATCACTACAGATCTCATGCACATTAAAAGGATAATAAAGGAATATTATGAACAACTCTATGCCCACAAACTGGATAACCTAGACAAAATGACCCAGTTCCTTGCCAGACACAGCTGACAAAATTCACACAAGAAGGAACAGATGATCTGAATGGGCCTATATCTATTAAAGAAACTGAATTAACAATAACCTTCCCAAACAGAAAACACTAGGCCCGATGGGTTCACTGGTGAATTCTACTAAACATTTAAGGAAGAAATTATACCAATTCCCTACAATCTCTTTCAGGGGACAGAAGCAGAGAGAATACTTCCTAACTCATTTTCTGAGGCCACCATTTGTCTTAGACAAAGACATTACAAGAAAAGAAAAACGCAGACCAGTATCACTCATATGAACAGATATAAAAATCCTCAAAAAAATATTAGCAAATCAAATCCAAGAATGTATAATACACCACAATCAGTGAGATTTATCCTAGGTATGCATGCCTGGTTCAACATTTAAAAATCAATTAATGTGGGGTGCCTCGGTGGCTAAGTCAGTTGAGCATCCGACTTCAGCTTAGGTCATGATCTCATGGTTTATGAGTTCGAGCCCCCCGGCAGGCTCTGTGCTGACAGCTCAGAGCCTAGAGCTGCTTCGGATTCTGTGTCTCCCTCTTTCTCCGCCCCAACCCCCCACCTCTCTCTCTCTCAAAAAAAAAAAAAAAAAAAAAAACACCCTTAAAAAAACTAAAAAACAAAATAATGTAATCCATTATATCCACAGGCTAAAAAAGAAAAATCACATGATCATATCACTAGATGCAGAAACAGTACTTCACAAAATCCAACATTCACTAATGATAAAAAACTCTCAGTAAACCAGGAACAGAGGAGAATTTCCTCAACTTGATATAGAATACCTCCAAAATCCCCAGAGCTAACATCACACTTGATGGTGTGAAACCTGAAGCTTTCCCACTAATATCAGGTACAAGGCAAGGATGTCCGCACCCCCCCCCCCCCACCGGCAACCACTCCTTTTCAACACTATGCTATAAGTTCTAGCTAATGCATCAGATGACACAAGACAACACATGAAAATATGTACAGGTTGGAAAGAAAGAAATAAAACTTTGTTTGCAGATGGTATGATCATGCATGCAGAAGATCCAAAGGAACTGACAAAAATCTCTTGGAACTAATAAGCAACTATGGCAAGGTTGCAGGATACAAGGTTAATATACGAAAGCCATTTACTTTACTATAAACCAGCAACAAAGAGGTGGAATTTGAAATTAAAAACACAATACCATTTACATTAGCATCCCTCAAAATGAAGTACTTAGGTACAATCTAACCAAATATGGACAAGATCTATATGAGGAAAGCTACAAAACTGATGAATGGAATCAAAAAAGAACCAAAGGAGACATTCCATGGATGTGGACAGAAAGACTCAATATTGTCAAGATGTCAGTTTCCCTCCACATTATAGGTCCAATGCAATTTCAATCAAAATCCCAGCAGGTTATTTTGTGGGTATTGACAAACTGACTCTAAAATGCATGTGGTAAGGCAAAAGACTCAAAAGGAGAAGAAGGAGAAGAACAAAACAAGAAAACTGACACTACCTGACCACGAGATTTACTCTAAAGCCATAATAATCAAGATACTGTGGTCTGGGTGAAAGAATACACAAATAGATCAACGGAACAGCACACACAGCCCACAAATGGACCCACATAGTCAATGACCTTTGACAAAGCAGTAAAGGTAATACAATGGCACGAGGATAGTCTTTTCAGCAAACAGTGCTGGAATAACTGGACATTCACACGCAAAAGAAAAGTGAATCTATACACAGACCTTACACTTTTCAACACAAATGAGAATGGATCACAGATTTAAATGTAAAACACAAAACTAGGAAACTCCAAGGTTACGTAGGAGAAAACCTACATGGCCCGTGGGTATGGCAATGATTTTTTTTTTTTTTTAAAGAATTCACTTATTCCTTCTTCAGTGTTCTTCTTTTCGTTATGTAGACCCAAGTTTCAGATCTGTATCATTTTCCTTCCCTTTAAAGAAGGCAACAAATCCCCTCCACTTTTGTTTGTTTAAGGAAGTCATGATTTCTCCTTCAGTTTTGAAGGATGATTTCACAAGGTACAAAATTCTAGGTTGTGTTTTTTCTTGCAACACTTTGAATACTTCACCCCATGGGGCACCTGGGTGGCTCAGTCGGTTGAGCGTCCGACTTCGGCTTAGGTCATGATCTCACAGCTCGTGAGTTTGAGCCCCGCGTCGGGCTCTGTGCTGATGGCTCAGAGCCTGGAACCTGCTTTGGATTCTGTGTCTCCTTCTCTCTCTCTGCTCCTCCCCGATTTGTGCTCTGGCTCTCTTTGTCTCTCAAAAATAAATGTAAAATAAAATAAAATAAAATAAAATAAATATTTCACCCCACTCTCTTCGTGCCTGCATTGTCTCTGTAGATGAGGCAGGTGTAATTTTTTTTAATTTTTTTTTTTCAACGTTTCTTTATTTTTGGGACAGAGAGAGACAGAGCATGAACGGGGGAGGGGTAGAGAGAGAGGGAGACACAGAATCGGAAACAGGCTCCAGGCTCTGAGCCGTCAGCCCAGAGCCCGACGCGGGGCTCGAACTCCTGGACCGCGAGATCGTGACCTGGCTGAAGTCGGACGCCCAACCGACTGCGCCACCCAGGCGCCCCTAAATGACACTTTTTAAAAGAATTTTTTTTCAACGTTTTTTATTTATTTTTGGGACAGAGAGAGACAGAGCATGAACGGGGGAGGGGCAGAGAGAGAGGGAGACGCAGAATCGGAAACAGGCTCCAGGCTCCGAGCCATCAGCCCAGAGCCCGACGCGGGGCTCGAACTCACGGACCGCGAGATCGTGACCTGGCTGAAGTCGGACGCCCAACCGACTGCGCCACCCAGGCGCCCCTAAATGACACTTTTTAAAAGAATTTTTTTTCAACGTTTTTTATTTATTTTTGGGACAGAGAGAGACAGAGCATGAACGGGGGAGGGGCAGAGAGAGAGGGAGACGCAGAATCGGAAACAGGCTCCAGGCTCTGAGCCATCAGCCCAGAGCCGGACGCGGGGCTCGAACTCACGGACCGCGAGATCGTGACCTGGCTGAAGTCGGACGCTTAACCGACTGCGCCACCTAGGCGCCCAGAGGCAGGTGTAATTTTTACCTTTGTTCCTCTATGGGTGAGGTATTTTTTTCTCCTGTTTTCTTTTAGAATTTTTCCTTTATCTCTGACTTTCTGTAGTTTGGAAAGGGACTGACTATGGGTAGTTTTTTTTGGTATTTGTCCTAGTTGGCAGTCTCTGAGCTTCCTAGATCTGTCGTTTGGGGCCTGACCTTAATTTTGGAAAAATTCTCAGTGATGTTTCAAATATTTTTCTGTCCCTTTTCACTTTCTTCTCCTTCTGGTATTCCCATCAAAACTGTGTTATACCTTTTATAGTCCTCCCATAGTCCTTGGATATTTTCATCTTTTTCTTTTTTCAGTGTTTGTTCTCTTTGCTTTTCACTTTAGGAGGGTTTCTGTTGAGATATTCTCAAGCTCAGAGATTCCTTCCTCGGCCATGGCCAGTCTACTAAAAACCCATCAAAGGCATTTCTTCATTTCTGTTACAGTGTTTTTGATCTCTACGATTTCTTTTTGGTTCTTTCTCTCTGCTTAACATTGCCCACCTGTATTTCAACACTGTGTATCCATTAGAGTCCATTAGCGGTGGAATATTATTTAGCACTAAGAAGAAATAGCTATCAAGCCATGAAAAGGCATAGAGGAAACTTAAATGCATATTACTAAATGAAGGAGACAGTCCGAAAAGTCTACATACTGCAAGATTCCAAATATATGATATTCTGGAAAAGGCAAAATACGGAGAGAGTAAAAAAGATTGGAGGTTGCTAAGGCTTGAGGAGGGAGGGGGGATCAGTAAGTACAGCACAGAGGATTTTTAGGGAAGTGTAAATACTCTATAAATATTCTAATGATGAATACATGTCACCATAGCCTTGTCCCAACCCACCGAATGCAAAAAACCGAGCGTGAACCCTAAGATAAACCATGAACTTTGGGCGACGACGGTGTGTCAATGTAGCTTAATTGTAACAAACGCACCACTCTGGGGGGGGGGGGGGCAGGTGCTGATGTGGGGGAAGACTGCATGGCTGGGGGCAGGGGTTACATGGAAACTCTCTGTACCTTCATCTCATTTCTGTTATGTCCCTGAAACTGCTCGAAAAAAAACAAAGTCTTTGAAAAGAAAGAAGTCAAATTTCTTGATTCAGACATGACCATTAGTATAGAAAATCCCACACGCTCTACGAGAGAGCTTTTTAACAAATTAGTGAGTTGGGAAAAGTTGACTGATCCAAGATCGATATAGGTAATCGGTTGTACTTTTATACACTAGCAACAATCAGAAATAGAAATGTTAAAATACCATTAATAAGAGAATAGAAAACATGAAATACTTGGGGAGAAATGTGATAAAAGATGTGCAGGACGTGCACAGTGTCATATGTGTGTCAAAATTTGCTGAATCATACATTTTAAATAGGTGCTATCTGGGACAGGTCATGTATAACTCGATAAAACTGTTCTTAAAAGGAATTAGAAAGAATAGCATATCTGTAATACAGAAAAACCATGCACAAAAACAGGAACATGGAAAAGGTCTACTGCACACATTAAATAAGAGAGTAAGAGCTATGGCATTACCCCTATCATGATCTCACTTACGTAAAAATATGTGTGTGCTTATACCAAGTAAGCCTGAGGAAATATATGCTCATCTGTTTACAGTTTTGAGATTGGAGAAGCAATAAAGAAAGCTTTCCATTTTATACATCCCAGGCTTGTTTGAAATTTCTACAACGATCACACATTACTTCTGAAATTAAAAAAAAAAAAAATAGAAGAACATAAAAAAATAATTAGGCTTAAAAGCCACTGGGCGAGATGAACTTGAAGACAAGAAGCCAGATGGACTCATTTTGTGTAAGAAAAAGATGGGAAGGGCGCCTGGGCGGCTCGGTCGGTTGAGCATCAGACTCTTGACTTCAGCTCAAGTCATGATCCCAGGATCATGGGGTCCAGTCCTGCATAGGCTCTGCACCTGAGATTCTCTCTCTCTCTGTCTCAAATTGAAAGAAGGAAGGAAGGAAGGAAGGAAGGAAGGAAGGAAGGAAGGAAGGAAGGAAGGAAGGAAGGAGAGAGAGAGAGAGAGAGAGAGAGAGAGAGAGAGAAAGAAAGAAAGAAAGAAAGAAAGAAAGAAAGAAAGAAAGAAAGAAAAGAGAAGACAGGAAGAGAAAAGAAAAGAAAAGCAAAGCAAAAAGAAGATGGGAGTGTTGTGTTTGGAGAACGAGTCCCATCACAGGGTAAAGGGAGGTGGGCACATGTCTCTGATTCACCCGGTTTTATCAGATTCAGAGCTCCATGCATGCTCTCTCCCAGTGGAGAATCATTATTTCCCTGGGCTACCTTGATGGATGACACCATCTGTCTGTTCCTTGGGTGTCCTAAGGCATAAAATTGCCAAGAGTTTTAAAAGACCAGCATTGATTCCCCTGTGATCGTCAATGGCTGTAAGGAACATTCAAGGCAGGGGTAAAATTCTGACGAGGTTTCCGAGCCCACGCTCTTGTGTCCAGTACCTTGAATAATTTTCTGCTGCTGTTGTCGGATTTCATCAAAACCCAGGCCTCTGGTCTCCTCTGGCTCCTCGAAGAGCCAAGGGTTGGGTACTCCTCGCTTAGCCCCTCCAGTCATCAGGCTGGACCTAGGAACAAGATCAAATGCGTTACGTAACTCAAAAAACACAGCTTTGTTGCAGATTACTCCCACAAGCGCAGACGTGAGCCTCACGTGCTTTGAAAATGTAATTCGGCCACAATTTACTGCATCCTTAGTTCAATGCCAGCAACTGTGTTCAGTGCTGGACGAGGTCTGAGGATGAATTAAGGCACAGGCCTGGTCCCCCGGAGAATTAGAGCCCGTGAAGGAGACCAAAGCAGCACATAATACCCTTACCAATCTTCCAACACACGTTTGAGTCAATAATCGTAAACGAGGGTCTTAAATTTCCAAAACACAAGGCCACATAGAAGTGGCCTTTTGATTAGGACAAAGTTTGTCTCCCAGGCTACACGACACCAAAGGCACAGATGTTATTTCTCAAGAAGGTGCAAATGTTGCCACCACCACAGATGATGGCATTAAAACAGGGCCACAGGATTCTTATTCAAGGGTATGTGGTTGCTCACAGATAGAAACACACAGAGGGTTTCAAATCCAAGCTTACGAATGTATGATAGCACTCACAACAGAACCAAATCCTGAATTATCGATCTTAATCTTTACTCACCCTAGAAAGCCCACGCACCCCTGCCAAACCAGACATATCGGTCACCCCGCCATCCGGGAACAGGGAACCCGCATTCTCAGCCTCGGTCCCCATGTTTGTAGGATTTTCATCCCAAGGATCGCCTTCCCTGTCCCCACATTCTGTCCAAGCCATGAGGACGGTGCTGTTCGTGGAACCACCTGTGACCATTTCAACCCAGACGTGAACAGTCATTCATCTGGGAGTTGGGTTCCTGGGATCTATGAAACTGATGGTCACGACGACGGTGATATAACCGAACTAGCAGTCGCGATGGTGGTTAACGGGCAGCGAGGACCTGCCACGTGCGATCGTAACCCCGGACGACGCGCGTGCGGCCACTGGCTTCTCCGTCACTTCTCACGTTTCTCCTCTTGTCTGGAAATCACTGCTACCCCATAACCTTCGATGTGGGTAAGCCTCTTGCCTACTAGGTACAAGGCAGGAACCGGAAGTCGCACCCTTGACCGGACAGCAGGCTGCTCTCCAGCGCAGAGCGAGTACCAGATAATCAGATCTCGGCTTCACCACCTACCAGCAGATACAGACAGCAATTTCCACCTCAGAGGCCTGCTGGGGAGTATATAAAACAATCTATTTGGGGCACCTGGGTGGCTCAGTCGGTTAAGCGTCCGACTTCGGCTCAGCTCATGATCTCACAGTTTGTGGGTTCGAGCCCCGCGTCGGGCTCTGTGCTGACAGCTCGGAGCCTGGAGCCTGCTTGGAATTCTGTGTCTCCCTCTCTCTCTCTCTGCCTCTCCCCTGCTCGTGCTCTTTCTCTGTCTCTCCTCTCAAAAATAAATAAACATTAAAACAATTTTTAAAAATCCACTTACCAAACACTTATTCTGTACTCAACTATGGCATAGGCATTGTTCTTGCTCATGGGAATGAAGGAAAAATAGAATATAGGAAAAACAGACCAAAATCTCTGCTCTTACAAAGCAGAAATTCTTGTTATGGGTGCAGCTTCCATTCTGGTGGGGGGGGGGTTGGGGGGAGACCAAGTGTGAAATGTGCGGAAAGTGTATAACGCTGTTCTTGGAAGATAACAGTCACTCAACACGTGGTAACAAGTGTCATGTTACCACTTAATGAGCTGCATACACAGGGCACACGGAAGGATGATTTCTGAACAAATGAGTGGACCCCAAAAGCCTACCTGTCCTTCAGTTTTAGTTGAGCACTCTGAAACCTAGAGAAGATGATGGTATGTTATGGGAAACAAACCGAGGCAAAACTGGAAGAAAAGTTTTGATTCCTCGCACTAAGTTTTAATCTTTTTTTAAATGTTTATTTATATTGGAGACAGAGGTGAGTGGGGGAGGGGCAGAGAGAGAGAGGGAGACATAGAATCTGAAGGAGGCTCCAGGCTCTGAGCTGTCAGCACAGAGCCCGATGCAGGGCTCGAACTCACGGACCATGAGATCATGACCTGAGCCGAGATCAAGAGTTGGACACTTAACCAACTGTGCCACCCGGGCACCCAAGAAGAGATTTTTTTTTCTTCTTCTTTTTTTTTTAATGTATATTTATTGTTTTGAGGGGGGGTGTGGAGAGTGGATGAGGGTCAAAGAGAAAGAAGGAGACGCAGAATCAGAAACAGGCTTCAGACTCCAAGCTGTCCAGCATAGAGCCCAACACGGGGCTTGAACCCACGAACCGTGAGATCATGACCTGAGCCAAAGTCGTGAAATCATGACCTGAGCCGAAGTTGAATGCTTAACCGACTGAGCCATCCAGACACTGTCTCCCCCCCTCCCCCACCACTGGCCTTGGACTAAGATCTTAAACACAGAGCTGGCCTCTCTGCTCAAGGGCACAAACATGCCGAGCCCAAGGACAGCTTGCTTCCACCTTCTCAAAGAGCAGGTGTGTCCCCTTAAAGCCTTACTTTGTTTACCTGGTTGGCCCCAAGTATCTAAGACGTCAAGATTCTGGATTTATTCCCTGGAGTAATCACTCATCTCGCCTAACTGGAGATGGCGTAACGAAAGCGATGGAGAAGGAAAGGAAGAGTGAGTTTACAAAGCACACTCCCCGATTCGTGCACCAGCACCAGCTCTGGATCACAACAGGATTCATGCGGGATGTCGTGTGCGGATCCCTGGGGAAAAGCAAGTACTGACGACCAGGACAACGGGCCAGACACACACACAGTGACCTCACAGTGCATCTATCACCAGCTACAAGCATCCACTCACTCAGATCAGTACACTGCACCTGCCTTGATAGGAGACATGGCTCCTCCGAAGTTAAAGCTGGAATGTCCCACTGGTGGCCCGTGCCACACCGAGAGCACATTCTTACAAATTATCAAAGGAGAGGGGCACCTGGGTGGCTCGGTCGGTTAAGTGCCCGACTTCGGCTCAGGTCATGATCTCACAGCTCTGTAAGTTCGAGCCCCAAGTTGGGCTCTGTGCTGACAGCTCAGAGCCTGGAGCCTGCTTCATATCCTCTGTCTCCCTCTCTCTCTCTGCCCCTCCTCTGCTCGTGCTCTCTCTCTCTCTCAAAAATAAACATTTAAACAACTTTTTTAAATAATAAACATTTTTTTAAAGATTAAAAAGATTACTAAAGGAGAAAATAAAAGAGATGTCATCAAACTGACGTAGCAATCTCAAAAACAACGAATTAGAGCTCTAGCCTCTAATTATATTTATATAATATATCTTGGCATGTATTAGAGAATACAGCATGACACGGGCCCAATTCAACATTAATATCGAACTCAGATCAGCCAGCACACGTACAGGAAAGATCTCCCGGGGCCGAATGCTGACCTATGAAGCGCTGAGCACTGGAAGACCGGTGTTGGCCTTGATCTCACACAGTTCGACAAATCAACCGTCAATAGCAGCGCCACTGGCCAAGGTGCGCCAAAGTAAAAATTCTTCCCTGATGCCCTCCTTCCTGGGTTATCTGATTCCAAAGTTCTGGAAGTTCAAGTTTGGAAGTTTCAGTTTGGAAGTTCAAGTCTGAACTTTGTCTCTCCCCTTGGCGTTTATACTGTGTTGATACCCCAAGTCCAATGGGAAACTCAGCCTTTACCAACAAGAGCGGGTAAGATCACAGGTGTCATTGTACATGGAAGACCTGACCTCCTTTTTGTGAGGTTTTACGTTCAACTTGACGTTTGGAACAATGCCTACTTTTACTCAGTACTCTCCTGGGCCAGAAGGAAAACATGAAAGAGTTTCCGACAGGATTCTTGCCTTCAAAGCACTTACAATCAGATTGAAAAAAAGAAACAAACCACACACGAAGGCACTGTTAACCAGAAGAAGACAACACTTTCCCACAAACACCCATTCTCCTTCCCCCGCCCCGCCCGCCACCGATTTTCCCCATTTCAGCTCAAGACCACTCCTGACCCATTGGCTCAGGCCCAAAACCTCGGCATCCACTTTGACTCTTTTCTTTCACACCCTACGGCATCTACTGCATTAGCGAATCCTTTAAAATGTATCTAAGGGGCACCTGGGGTGGCTCAGTCCGACTTCAGCTCAGGTCATGATCTCGCGGTCCTTGAGCTCGAGCCCCGCGTCGGGCTCTGTGCTGACAGCTCGGAGCCTGGAGCCAGCTTCCGATTCTGTGTCTCTCTCTCTCTCTCTCTCTGCCCCTTCTCTGCTCTCTCTCTCAAAAATAAATATAAAAAAAACATTTTTAAATAAATAAATAAATAAATAAATAAAACAAACAAACATGTCTAAAGTCTGGTCACTGCTTCTGCCCCGTGTCCCTCCCTGTCTCCTGCTTCTGTTCCCACCCTCCACCATCCTCCACATAAAATGCAGTGTCTTCACTATAACCTACAAGCCACACTAGCCTCCTTGCTGCTTCCAGAACACAACGAACACATTCCCTTCTCAGGCCCTTCGCACCTGCTGTCCTCCAGATCGAGACGTGGCCTTGGCCCCTCACTTCATTTGACTCTGCTGAAATGCTACCTCCTCAGAGAGTCTCCCCTGACTACTGCATCTAAAATGGTACCCTTCCCTGTAAGTCCTTAGCCCACCTCCTCATTTTACCTGATTTTTCTCTATAGCACTTAGACACCTATCTATCAGATACGATATAGTGGGTTATTTTCTGCCCTCCCACACTGGAGTATAAGCTCCCCCGGGGAGGGACTAGCTTGCTTGTCACACTGTCCTCAGTGTTCTGGCCTAATGGGCAGTGACTTAAAAAATGAAGTTGAGGGAACTAACTTATTCAGCCAAAACCATCCCTGAATGCAGGAGATCAGTAAGCATAGCCCGGAAACGGTAACATTGCACACTGGTGCTGTCCTCTGCGATTTCAGGGGCATTTTACATCCACGGTCCCCTTCTAGTCATACGCGAGCCTGGGTATAGGTCAGCGCAGGTGTTACTGACAGGAAGACCAAGGAAAAGAGACGTCCAGTGACTTTCTGGAGGGCGCGCGTAGTGGCAGAGCTAAAGGTGCGACCCATCACTTCGTGCTCTGAGCCCCGGGACTGTCCTCTGCACTGTCGCGGGGAAGGCTTCCTGAGGGTAGGGAGACTCGAGAAGGCCTTGCAGAGTGGGTGAGGGTCCGCGATACGGGGAGGGAGGGATGGAAGGCACCGGAAGAGAGACCGAACACGCCGATGGGATGTGAGCCGCCCGTGTGCAGGGGGCGGGAGGGGAGAGGGTGGAATCTGGAAGGCCGCGTCTCGCAGAACTCCTTCCAGGGCAGGCAGCCGTGATGCAGCTGCCTCTGTCCTCACTCCTTTCATCCCCACTCCTGCAGGATCCTGTCATTTTCAGGCTGCACTAACTGTCCCCATCCTGGAAATCCACCGGTCCACAGCCAAGTTTCCTTAAGAAAATCAACCGAACTTGGTGGCCCGACCACCACTGTAGTCCCAATGCTGCTCCCGCCCTACAAAACTCTCCTCACCCGTGACCCTGCGGCCCAAACGTGCCCCGCCGCCACTCCGCCCCGTGCTGGGCCTCCTTTGCCACCGGCGACCCTCCCTTGGCCTCCTCCAGGCCACTCTCTCCCACTGGTGCCTCTCCGTAACCTGCAGGTGCCTCTTCCTCTACCTGCCCCTTACACACTGGTGCTCGTCAGCCACTCTGTCTGGTCCTTCTCCCCCTGCTGCGTGGTCTCTCTCCGGGCCATGACGCCTGTCCCTGGGGCTGTGGGCTGTAAGAACAGGAAGTGACAGGTGCTCCCGCACTCTGCGCGCCCCGGTATGAAAGAAACGGGATGCGTTCTCTGGGGTCATCAGGGCGCTGGGTTCTTAACTGGGGCTGGGAGCGGGACGCGCTCCGCTCCCTAGCAGGGGAAGGTCAGAAGCCGGGGGTGGATCTGGGAGGAACAGCACATTCGCAGCCGAGACCCCAGGTTATCAAAATCCAGGGGATTTTGAGGCCCGCTCCACGCTCGTCCTGATTGAAAATCACTGTGTTGGAGACTTCCAGACCCCCCTCCGCCTCTGCGACTTTCCTGCAGGCGCTCTACGTGCATTTACACCTTTTTGTTTGGGACTCCTCCACGGCGAACCCCATATGTCCAAAATTGAATCCATGATCTTCACCCCGTAACCCGTGTTCTCCTGGGCACGCTATTTAGTGAGCACCGCCCCCACCCCACCACCCCGTATGCCAAGTCCTGCAGCCCTTTCCCCGTTTGTTTTTTGCCCCTTCTCTCCCCCATCTCATCGATTACCAAGGCGTCCGCGCCCCCATCCCACCCACCCCCCCCCCCCGGGCACTGCCTGCCTCTGACCCTCATCACCTCTCCTGGGAGCATGGCCTCAGGCTTGTGACTGGTCCCCGTGTTCCCAGTCACCCGCATCCAAATCGCCTTGGGCTCTGCCGCTGGAATCTCTCTTTCTAAACCAGAGATCTGGCCATGATGTTTCCCTGTTTCAAACGATCCCGGCTCCCTAGAAGCCAGGGAGGACGTTTCAGCTCGACAACATGGCCCCAGGGATCTGTGCCACGTCATCTCCCAACACCCCCTTCCATACCCTTACTCTTCCTTCAGCCCTACAGACCGCTCACCGCTGCTCAGACAAAGGCACAAACTTCCACACTCTCATGTTTTTGTATGAGTCTGGAGGGTCCCCACCCCCACCGCTTTGTCCATCTGGCAAAATTCTATTCATCCCCTAAGGCTCAACTCAAATGTCACTTCTCCTGTTTGGTCTTTCCTGATCCCCCCCCCCCCCCCCCCCCTTCCCTTGAATCAATCACTCACTGGAGCTCCCATGGCACTTTGTTCAAAACCTCTAACGTGGCATTTATCAAGCAGGATTGTAGTTAGCTATTTACTCATATGTCTCCCTTCCTAAATTATGAGCTCTGCGAGGAAAGAGGCCACATGACAGTCATGTTTATATCCCTAGTAAAAAAAAAAAAAAAAAAAAAAACCAAACCAAAACAAAACAAAACAAAACACAGGGCTTTGGAATATACCAGAGAACAGGCATTCAGTACATGGTTATGAAACAGAACTAGGAAACCACTGAGCTTTTTAGGCCAGAGAGAGACAAAATGAGAGGAGTATTTAACATCTCTATCCTGAGAGATTAAAAAAAGGAAAGAGAACCACAACAAAACTTCATCTACTGCTGTGGGCCTCCACGACTCCAGAGCAAAGACTGATTTTGATTTTGTTCAAGCAGATGGAGAGGATATCACTTGAAAGAGAATTCTTTCACGAAGACACCTTCCAGCTCAACCCCGCTTTCAGAAGTACACCGAGGGAGCGTTTCTCCTCCGAAAAGTTAATGAAACCAAGTGCTAAATACGACATCTCTGAGTCTGGGACAGAACTGAATTTTTTTTTTTTTAATAAGTTGGTTAATTTTTGCCCATATTCTTTCAAGATGGAACTTATCTAGAACTTCTGAGATAAAAACCACATTAATAAATAGGTTGGGAATCTGTCTTAGAAAGATTTTAGCAAAACGTTTCACAGTTGCTTCTGAAGATATGAAAATACTTCATTTCCATCCCCCAAAGTAAATGATGCTTTGGATTAAATGATGATACTGGGGGGGGGGGGTGCGCAGATAACTCACGTTTTTCTGCTGACAAGTCGAAGGGGCTGAAGCTTGCTAGAAAATCATAGGGGAGGGCACTCTCATGGACCAAACAGAATTGAAAAGCAGTGAATTCTAAGAAGTAGTCTTCCTTAGCTTTTCTTAGCGTCTCAGAAAGACATCAGAGTGACTATATAAAATGTTGGTTTTGTCTAAAAATACATGTATGTATCAGTGTCTGTGTATGCACAGGGCAGAGAGAGGCTGGCAGGTAGGCCCAGAGACCCCATTTCTAGGGTGTCAGTGAAACACACAGTCCGCAAGGCTTTGCAATTAGGCTTGTCTAAAAAGATGAGAAAACGCTACCACGGGATGAAAATCCTTTCTCGGAACTTTTCTTGGTAGTTTCTCTCTGTGCATATAAAGATGCCTGGGGGCTCAAATTTCAATCAGAAATAGATTCTTTGACATAAATTCTTGGGAGGCAAAATCTGGCAACAATATGCAGACTGGATTACGCTGAGGAGAGGCCGCAGCCAGGGAGGTGGGCCAGGAGGCTGGTGTAATTTAGGCGGAAGGTGGCGGGGGTCTGGGTGAGGGAAATGACAAGAGGGAACGGGAAGAGCAGGACAATTCCCACACTGAGTCAAAGGAAAACCCCCCAAGTGTTGGTGAACAGACTGGATACAGGGGACAAAGATTTTCAAACGTGGGGCCGGGGTTTGGGGGGGCGGGGAGTAGTGGGACTTGGAGAAGTGACACAGCCTAGGGAAAGGGAAAGTTTTTATTTCCTTCCAGAATGTTCTCAAACTTCCACATAGTTCCTAAGACCAACCCCGAAGCAAAACTGCTCCTGCAGGATCTACGACTATGAACCCACGTCTACTTCATCAGCCATATTTGCTAGATGGCCGGTCGCTCTAGGTCTGAGACTGTCCTGTTCTTTTCCTGTATCCCGTGCCCCTCTCCGTCCATCCTTCCTACAAACACTCACTGAGCGCACTTTCTATGCGTCGGGCTCTAATCTTGGGGCTCGGAAGAGAACAAGACACACAAAGAGATATCTGACCTCATGGAGCTGATACTCTGGGGACAATAAATGCCTCACACCGCGCCTTCTGCAAATACACAACAATTGTTTTTGTGAAGTTGAGCGAACGGTCTTTCTGGAGTAGGAGTTCAGAACAAATAAGACCTCAAACAAGGAAAGTATCTTCTTACCTAGCGTCCTAGGAGGTTCCTGCCATGGCATTTTTAAAATCTACTGCAGTCAAAGATTTTTCTAGTCCTAAACCAGTCTCGTTTTCTCCTTCCTCGCTGCGGGCACACTGAGCAATAAAAAGTTTTAACGTCAAGTTAAAAACTTGATGAAACAGTCTGCAGAAGAACAGACATGCAGGGTGGAAAAGGTCATCACAAGTCATTATTTTGACCTCCAAACCAAATTTCAGAAACCCTAGGGTGCTCTTCCTAAGAGTCATCTAAGCAACCCCAAATCTAGAAAATAAAACCAAAGGGGAACAGTCTTTTACCCTCCGTGTTTGATTGTCAGAGCTCCTGAGGAGTAGAAGAGGGGGGACGTAGGGTGGCACATAAAACAGAAGAATTCCAAGTGAGACGAATTAGCTGCCTGGCCAAATGTCTGGTGACCGAGAGCCACCTGCTGGTTAGTGCTTACAATTCAACTACAGAATGTTCAGTAATGCGATGACCGCCATTTATTTAGAAGTAGCTCCTTCGGCGATCACACAAAGCACTCGTGAACACATGTTTACAAACAGAATGAGCAGAAGTCAACATATGCTTACGTATTATGGGGGGGGGGGTGGATTCTGTTGTGAGAACTGAGCCCTCTTGACACTGTTGTTTCCATAACAAGGGCCCTACATCCCCCACTTTGTTCTTCACGACCAAGCACCCTTCAAGGACGAACCCGACGGGCGCCCCACGGAGGTTAACGATTTGCACTGAGGCATTTGGCACAGACACTGATGCCCATCTTCGTCTCAACTCTACTATGTTGCCCCTTAATGCTGTCAATGAACGCTGTTCCACGACAAAGCACAGGTGTTATACCATGAAGTTCTTAGCTGGCAGAAGGACCACCGACAGTAGTGGAAATCTGTACTTGTCCGCTGATGGGCAAAAATGCTAATCTGGCATTAAAAGAACATCTAAGCGTGGCAATGAAAATGTGTGTATGCCCAAGACGCACAAAAGCCAAGAACCACCTACCTAGTTATCATCCCCACCTCAATAATCTTGCTTTTAATTGTAGCGATTCATCTCGTTCCCATCTAAAAGCTCAAATTCTCCAGATGGGCACCCGTGCTTTTAATGGTGCTTTTCACTTTCTCTCTGGGGACGGGGCCCACAAATCCATAAGCACCCTCAGGTAGGTATCTCTACAACCAGCTGGGCACCAATCTGGAGGCTCATATGGAAATTATCAGTCTACAAGGGGAGGGCTTGAGAAAAGACCCAAGTCAGAGAGAAAATAAGTGACATCTACTAACTCTGCAACTGCCGTCTCAGGGCTCCTTTTTTCCACCTTCTTCTCAACCTCCCCCACCGGTCTCTCTCTGTTCTTATCTCCTACACCATTTATGGCTCACAGCACACGATTCAGCACTTACTTTTCAATTATCATGGTACTGTTCTCTCATTGCTTCATGCAGGATAGAAAGGCCTCTCCAAAGGGCATGCCATTTTTGGATTCCCCTCCGCTGAGAGCAGTGGCAGCACGTGGTCAGGAATGTTCACAAAGGCACGTAACAAAGGCGTAAACATACGCGTTCACCTGCATTTACCTCATGTGGACCTCACAATATTTTGTGGAGTTGGGGTGATCTGCATTTTTACAAAACACGAGTGGGAGTCAAAATTCAAACCCAGGTTTTGGAATACCAAACCCTTCGTTCCTACCACAAGCAGAGTTAGCAATACATGGCTTGAACGTACGGAGGGAACGCTGCGTGTTACGTACAGGGGTCCGGAAGGAGGACAAAGTACCCAAGGCCAGTGAGAAACAAACGAATGAGGGGTCTCTACAAGGCAGCCATGGTAGCATACCAAAATCAAGAGAGAAAAGGCCCAAGAGACAAAACCTACAGCAGAGGACAAGGAGACCTGAGTTCTAGCTCCTTCTCTCCCATTCATTCCCTTCGGGCACGAAGGATTCTCTAAGGATGTCTCCCCATCTGCAAACTGGCACTGGCTTCTCCTCTCTTACCCCTGAAGATTCTCTTCAGGCTCAAATAATATCTCCAAGTGTTTGAAACAGGGAAGGGAGGGAGAAATAGAAAACCCCTTTTTTTTAATATATATATTTTTTAATGTTTAGAGAGAGAGAGTGCACACAAGCAGGGTAAAAGAACAGAGGGAGAGAGAAAGAAAAAGAGAATCTTAAGCAGGCTCTGAGCTCAGTGCAGAGCCCGATGTGGGGCTTAATCCCACAACCCTGGGATCATGACCTGAGCCGAAGTCAAGAAAAAGTCAGACGCTCGACCCACAGAGTCACCCAGGTGCCAAAAACCCTTTTCAATAAACGAGAACATACTTCAGTTTCTTACACATTTGCACTCCTAAAAAGTCCAAGTTGGAAACTATTTAATCAGCTTTTTAAAAGAAAAATCAACGTAAGTAAGTTAGGATACAGTATGTGTAGGTGACTCTTGCTTTCTCCCTGCCCCCACCCCCAGCTTCTTCATAGACTGGAATTTCCTCTTTTTTCAATTCCCACACAGTTGTTATAATTTGAAATGAATACAAGCAGGGCTAGGGAATCTTTTTAAGTTTCCACCAAAAGTCACCAATATACCAGAGGTTGAAGACTGCAATTCAAAAATTAAAAAAAAAAAAAAATTTTTTTAATGCTTACTTTTTTTTAACGTTTATTTTTTATTTTTTGAGACAGAAAGAGACAGAGCATGAGTGGGGGAGGGGCAGAGAGAGAGGGAGACACAGAATCGGAAGGGGGCTCCAGGCTCCGAGCCATTAGCCCAGAGCCCGACGCGGGGCTCGAACCCACGGACCGCGAGATCATGACCTGAGCTGAAGTCAGACGCTCAACCGACTGAGCCACCCGGGCACCCCTATGCTTACTTACTTTTGAGAGAGAGACAGAGACAGAAAGAGAGAGAGAGAGATAGAACACGAGCAGGGAGAGGGAGGCAGAGAGAGAGAGAGGGAGACACAGAACCCGAGGCAGGCTCCAGGCTCTGAGCTGTCAGCACAGAGCCCGACGGGGGGCTCGAACCCACAAACAGTGAGATCATGACCCGAGCCAAAGTCGGATGCTTAACCGACTGAGCCCCCCAGGCACCCCAAGGACTGCAATTCAAAACAAGATCCCATTTTTCACCCATCAGATCAATAAAACCCAACCAGTTCTAGGGAAACATGGGAGGGACACGGGAGGCACTGGGACTTTCAGAAACAGACCCAGCATGCTAACTGGCATGGACTCCCACCCGTCAGGCTAGCAGCCCCACTTCAGGGCCTCCGTCCTACCGAAACGAAGGCCACGTTCACTACGGATACTGGCTGCTGTGCTTCCCTATCATGGCGAAGTACGAGGCAACCAGGAACCAGCAAGTGGGGAAGTGGTTGGGGGAATCACTGCGCATGTATATTGTGGCACAAGGTAGCAGCCATTCAAAAGAATGGGTTAGGGGCGCCCGCGTGGCTCAGTCAGTTGAGCGTCTGACTCTTGATTTCCGCCCAGGTCGTGACCCGGGGTCGAGAGATCGAGCCCCACGTCAGGCTCCACACTCAGCGCAGAGCCTGCTTACGATTCTCTCTTCCTCTCCCTTGGCCCCTCCCCAACTCACGCTCACTCTGCTCTCTCTCTCTCTCTTAAAAAATAAAAACAAAGAATTTGTTAGATCTATTGATTTGGAAGACTTGCCAGATTTAAACGAAAAAGGTAAATCACAGAGTAATATGTAGAGTTACAACTCTGTCTTCATTTAAAAAAAAAAGGAGGAAAACACGTATGTACGTAAATATATTTATAAATATTTGTCTACATACAGGTAAGTGTCTGGAGGAAAACCATGGAGCTACTTCATACTAGTTACTGGAGGACAGCGGCACTGGAGGGAAAGGAGGGAGAGAATTAATTTTCCGCTACACCCCAGTGTGGTTTGACTTGTTACAATGAGCCTGTGCCGTGTTGATAATTTGTTTCAAATCCAATTAAGGATGAGTCATTTCCTCAGGGGAGGGGGGCCACAGGAGGGGAGGCGTCGGGGGAATGAAGACGTACAATGTTGGTGTCGACTGACAGAAAGCGTTATCGAAAGCATCCTTCTGCTTTTAAAATTAAGGGTAGGAAAAAAAAAATACCTAAAATGAAGAAATGCCAGATTCAAACATTAATTTTTTTCCCGGGGTGGGGGGGGGGGGGAAGAGAAATGGAAGAGAAAGATCTAAAGGCAAGGAAGAAAGACGAAGGGGGGAGAAAGAAAAAGGGAACAGACAGGCTGGGCAAGGGTCCACAGACACCGAGGGCAAGTTTTCAAGTGACACAGAGGCTGTTACACGGAGGAAGGGGAGGGAAGAAGGATGGGGGAGAGAACGGAAGGGGGACAGGGTCGCTTTTGTGAAGGTGGGCGGCCCAGAAACCTGACCCTCCCCCTCACTTTCAAGGGAGAAAAATACTAACTTTTCAAAGTCTAGAAACTGGGAAGGGCTGAGTTAAGTGTCCCCCGAGTTCTCCTGACTTACATCTCCGTCTTGTGGTCTGTTCAGGACAGAGTTCTCAGTGTGTGTGTGTGTGTGTGTGTGTGTGTGTGTGTGTGTATACATTTATATGTACTCATACATAAACATAAGTGGTATACACATACATTTATAAAGGCGTATATAGTATCACTTCTTACACTTATTATGTTATATAAATAAGTACATTTACATACACAATTACACATCTATACAGGTATATACACACTTGTCTGCATACACGTTATATACAAATGTAGGTGTGTATATATGTAGTTATACACATACTTTTATTTATTTTTTTTCAACGTTTATTTATTTTTGGGACAGAGAGAGACAGAGCATGAACGGGGGAGGGGCAGAGAGAGAGGGAGACGCAGAATCGGAAACAGGCTCCAGGCTCTGAGCCATCAGCCCAGAGCCTGACGCGGGGCTCGAACTCACGGACCGCGAGATCGTGACCTGGCTGAAGTCAGACGCTTAACCGACTGCACCACCCAGGCGCCCCTTAATGTTCATTTTTGAGAGAGAGAGGGAGGGAGGGAGGCAGAGGAGGGGCAGAGACACAGAATCCGAAGCAGGGTCCAGGCTCCGAGCCATCAGCCCAGAGCCGGACGCGGGGCTCGAACTCACGGACCGCGAGATCGTGACCTGGCTGAAGTCGGACGCTTAACCAACTGCGCCACCCAGGCGCCCCATTATTTTATTTTTTTTTAGAGAGAGTGCAAGTGGGGGAGAGGGTGAAGAGAGAGACAGAGGGAGAGAAAGAATCGCACGCTGAGCACGGGCTCAATCCCACAAACTGTGAGATCATGACCTGAGCTGATACCAAGAGTCGGACACTCAACCGGCTGAGCCGCCTAGGCGCCCCTACACGTAGTTTTCAATCCAAGCAGAACACAGAAACAGAAAAGTCGTAGCTGCACAGCTCAGAGATGGTCTGCAAGGTGAATACCCCGGTAGTCACTACCTAGCAAGAAACAGGACTGGCAGAACACCAGGATCCCTCGTGCCCCCTGCTCCCTCATGGCTTCCCGCAAAGGGCCCCACTTTGTTTGGTGAGCTGTAACACCGTGAGTAAGTTCTGCCTTTACCGGAACGCCATCTGACAGCACGTCCTCTTATGTCAGACTCCTTTTGCTCGATGTGTTTGTGAGATCCTCCGTGGCGTGCAGTGAGTAGCCGTAGATCACTTGCTCTCGTTTCCTGTTGTATCGCCGTATGAAGACGCCATGACGTATTTACCCGCCGCAGGGCAGATGCTCACGGGGTTGTTTCCAGGTGGGAATATTCGGAATAATGCTGCTAGAAACGGTCTTATACATGCTTCTGTGCAGCTCAGTTTTAGGAGACACGGTCAAACAGTTTTCCAACGTGGTTACAGAGGGGTGCCTGGATGTCTCAGTCGGTTAAGTGTCTGACTTTGGCTCAGGTCATGATCTCACGGTTCGTGAGTTCGAGCCCTGTGTCGGGCTCTGTGCTGACAGCTCAGAGCCTGGAGCCTGTTTCGGATTCTCTCTCTCTCTCTCTCTCTCTCTCTCTCTGCCCCTCCCCCGCTCATGCTCTGTCTCTCTCTGTCAAAAATGAATAAACATGAAAAAAATTTTTTGAAAAGTGGTTACAGAACTGATAGCCTTGCCAGTGGTATGTGAGAAATCCAGCCAGTCCACGTCCAGTAACACCGGCCACGCCTGCCATTTCAACCTCCGCCATTCCCGTAGGTGTGATGGTACGACAATCGTGGTTTTGCTGCGCAATCTCCTGGTGACTACTTAAGCGGCACATCTTTTCAGATGCTCACCAGCAACCAGCTATCCTCTTCTGGGAAGTCCAAATTCTAGGCCTTCTGCCTCTTTCTTTCTAATGGGTTGTCAGCCATTTTCTTAAATTATAGGCGTTCTTTATGTACTCTGGATACAGCTCCTGGGTTGGATGTATGCGCCACAAATACAGATTCTCATTCTCTGGCTTATCTTTCGTGCTTTGTGGTAACTTCTGATGAACAGAATTTCTTTTTTTTTTTTTAATTTTTTTTTTTAACATTTATTTATTTTTGAGACAGAGAGAGACAGAGCATGAACAGGGGAGGGTCAGAGAGAGAGGGAGACACAGAATCGGAAGCAGGCTCCAGGCTCCGAGCTGTCAGCCCAGAGCCCGATGCGGGGCTTGAACCCACCAACTAGGAGATCATGACCTGAGCCGAAGTCAGACGCTCAACCGAATGAGCCCCCCAGGTACCCCCGTGATGCACCACTTTTAGATTAAGTCTTTATTTTTAAAATTCTATCCGTTCCCATAAACCACTAGAATATCCAAAGGGTCAAAAATTTGGCCGAAGCCTTCAACCAGCCTGTCTCCACCACAAAGGGAGTCACAAATCTACTCTGTCCTATGACGTACCCAGTTTTTCTCCCCAAGGAAACGTGATCAAAGTGCACGCTGCACGGCTGCTGTCATTTCAGTAGTTAACAGAGGGGGAAAAAATATACTAAGGCAACATACAGTCCGGATTTTTCAGGCCAGTCCCTACTGCAAATACTCCCTCTTGTCATACGAAGTATCAGTCCGTGCATGAAGTTAGCCCACTGCCTTTGTCAGGAACGTGGAGACAAGGTCAGAAGCTACGAGTGTCCAAACTAGAGTTAAATGATACCTAACGTGAAATGCACGGGATCCTCTGCCCACAGAAGAAACCCGCTCTGTGACACTGAGTAAGTGGGTCACTCTTGAAAACGGGTTGAACTCCAAAAGCCTATCTCCCAATCCTCTTTGGGCAGACAGGTGGTAGTGATGGCTTTCCCAGCTCCCTTAAAAAGTGAACTAGAGATTCAAGGCGATTATCTAAGCTCCATGTGAACCTAACTAACATCACCCAGAAGGCCTGTGAGGTACCACTTCCCTGGGACGTCAGGAACAAGAGAAGGGACAGGAGATGACGGTTCTACTCGAGGTCACAGAGCTCCACAACCTTCCTCATCTGGTGTCAGAAGAGACTTCAGGATGTGGCAAGTTACCGCCGGGGAAGAGCTGTAGGGGAGGGCCGATGTAGTCACTACAGGGGGCCTACCTGACTTCAGCAAGTCTCTTCTCCCTCGTGAACGGAACCTTGATTCTGCTCAGGGCTCCACTGCTCAGGGCGCACGAGCCCATCCCCCATTTAGGTTCAAGGATGCATCTCTCCTGAGTAGACCCAAGCCAATCACGGCAACTCTATTCTTCCACGGTTTTCGGCATAACACGGCATGTGATGCGAGCCCAGCCTAGCTCTATTTTGAGCCAGTCTACTCACTGGGAAGCTGAGGAGCTCCTTTCTCTTAGGAAACAAACAAATAACAACCGGCAAAGACAAGGGGACCAACAGGAAGACTGGAAACAATCAGAGCTTTAAGAAAGTGGTTAGAATAGTAATTAGCAGGCATCAGATGCGAACAGCTTCCTATAAACAATGACCGAAAAGCACCATGGCATGAAATACTGAATTCGAGACCACCAAAAACATAAAATACCTAAAAATACGTTAAGCCACAAATGCGCACAGCTCACCCTGAGAGCCCTGAACGGCGTCTTGACCAAGTGGAGAGACACCCCATGTTCCTGGAGAGAAAGATTCAATGTGATAAAAGGTTTCAAGATTTAACGGAATGCCAATTAAAAAAAAAAAAAGCTACTTTTCCTTTTCAAAAATTAGGCTAGCTGGTTCTAGAATTCACGTTTAAAAAAAAAAAAAAAACACCAAAACTCTTAAAAAAAAAAAAAAAGCATAAGGGTGCCTGGGTGGCTCATTCGGTTGAGCATCTGACTCTTGATTTCAGCTTAGGTCATGATCCCAGGGTCATGGGATAGAGCCCCGCATCAGGCTCTGTGCTAACAGCTGCTTGAGATATTCTCTCTCTCTCTCCCTCTTTAAAATAAATGAAATTAAAAAAAAAAAAGAAGTATAATGACAGAAGACTATCATGTATTAAAACTTTACAATAGAGCCTCAAAAGGTACTAACGCATGAGTAGTCAGAGAGACCACAGAACACATCACAAAGTCCAGAAACAGATCCAAATACACACACACACACACACACACACACACACACACAGTGTAATAGTATAATGCTCACCATCTCAAAATTTGCGAAAATGGATCATTCAGGAAAAAACACAGCCCCCCATAAAAAAAATAGGGTAGCCAAGTAGGAAAAAAGTGGGATTCATATTCTTCACCAAATTAAATTCCAGATGGATCAGATATTTAACAGTTATAAAATAAAATCGTGAGAGCACTAAAAAGAAACACAGGAGAATTTCCTGATAACCTTGGTTCGTTACAATTTTATACAGGAGCGCCATAAAACTCTACTAGGAAGTAACAATCCTCATATCAGAGACTGGCCTAGGAAACCAAGGTTAGTGACACTGTCTTTGGGGAAAACTGGATGGAAACAGGCACTCACATAAAAGTCTACGCCGGTTCTGTGAGAATCACAGTGCATATACTTGAACCCAGCCCATCCTACTTCTTTATTATTTTATTTTATTTTTTAGTTTATTTATTTATTTTGAGAGAGAGAGAGAGAGAGCGTGCGCGCAAGCTGGGAGGGGCAGAGACAAGGAGAGACAGAATCCCAAGCAGGCTCCATGCTGTCAGTGTACAGCCCAATGCGGGGCTCAAACTCACAAACTGTGAGATCGTGACCTGAGCTGAGACAGAGTCAGACACTTAACCGACTGTGCCACCCAGGCGCACCCCATCCCATCCCCCCTGCCCTCCTCCTTCTAAGAACCTATCTAGAGGCAGATGTTCACACGGGGGAACCCCCTTATATGTAACGTTATTCACCACCATTTTTTTGTAGAAGAAATCTATGTACTAAGCATATATGCACGCATATAAAATATATGTGTAACAGACTGGAAACAACACACGTCTGTTAATAGAAAGCTAGTTAGAGAAATCATGGTACATGCATATAACGAGATATTATAAGACTATCAAAATGAATGACAAAAACCTGCTACCTTGGGAAGCTCTCTAATACATCTGATCTGGTGACCAAAAAATGTTGCAGAATGGTATGTACCATTTGCGTAAAAGACGGAGGGAAATAAGGAATATTCATATTTGCTGGTAGATGCTTCAGAGAACTTCGGAAGCATATGCCAATGATTTTTTTTTAATGTTTATTTATTTTCGAGAGAAAAAGAGAAACAGAGGGTGAACAGGGGAGGGGCAGAGGGAGAGGGAGACACAGAATCCGAAGCAGGCTCCAGGCTCCGAGCTGTCAGCACAGAGCCAGATGTGGGGCTTGAACTCAGGAACCGTGAGATCATGACCTGAGCCAAAGTCGGACACTCAACTGACTGAGCCACCCAGGAGCCCTGATATGCCAATGATTTTTAACACTGTTATTTATGTCCAGAAGCGGGGAACACAGTGGGAGGGAGGCTTGTCACCAAACACTGTCAAATGCTTTTTAAATTCCTCATCCGTGTGAATATATTACTTATGCATTCTTTAGCTATTCCTACTTTTAGGAAAGTAGGGGTTGCTCATGTGTTAATAACTTTAGGCAACATAAAATATCAAGCAATGATTCTTTAGGAAATCTAAGTGGAATCAGATACGAATCATCCTTCTTATAACTCAAGCTGTAATTTGAAATAAAACATCTTGGGGCGCCTGGGGGCTCAGTCGGTTGGGCGTCCGACTTCAGCTCAGGTCATGATCTAGCGGTATGTGGGTTCGAGCCCTGCGTCAGGCTCTGTGCTGACAGCTCAGAGCCTGGAGCCTGCTTCCGATTCTGTGTCTCCCTCTCTGTCTGCCCCTCCCCTGCTCATGCTCTGTCTCTCTCTCTCTCTCTCTCTCTGTCAAAAATAAATAAACATTAAAAAAAAATTTTTTTAAAGAATAAATTAAGTTATAGGGGTGCCTGGCTGGCTCAGTCGGTTGGGCATCTGACTTCAGCTCAGGTCACGATCTCATGGTACATGAGTTCAAGCCCCGCGTTGGGCTCTGTGCTGACAGCTCAGAGCCTGGAACCTGCTTCCGATTCTGTGTCTCCCTCTCTCTGCCCCTCCCCCGCTCATGCTCTGTCTCTCTCTCTCTCTCTCTCTCTGTCAAAAATAAACATTAAAAAAAATTTTTTTTTTTAAAGAATAAATTAAGTTATAGGGGTGCCTGGCTGGCTCAGTCGGTTGGGCGTCTGACTTCAGCTCAGGTCACGATCTCACGGTACATGAATTCGAGCCCCGCATCAGGCTCTGTGCTGACAGTGAGGAGCCTGGAGCCTGTTTCGGATTCTGTGTCTCCCTCCCTCTCTGCCCCTCCCCTGCTCGTGCTCTGTCTCTCTCTGTCTCAAAAATAAATAAAAACATTAAAAATAATAATAAAAAAACCCAACATTCAATGGCTTAAAATGGGGGAGGGGTGCTTTTCACGTAAAACTGAATGTAAATTTTTCTTTTGTCCACTGTGGTTTCTGATACAGTGACATGAAATACACACTGGAAGTAACATACTTTTCTTTCTTTTTTTTTCATAGCTCAAAGGAAGATACCTGACATCAAATGCCTAACGTCGACACTCTAAGAAAACGGGAACATTCCACCGTCATCCTTTTGACTTTAGCAACTGGTCTCCTTCCTAATACGCCATTCCTGACACACAGCTACCATCCCGACGTCTAAATAACTTCCTACTTCCTATAATCCTCAACATAGCTGCTGGTGTAACGACTAAAGCTTAGCCAATTAGCCACCCACTACAGCCGAGTTAATCACATAATCTCTGAGATGCTCACCGAGCAGTGGAGTATGCAATGATTGTTTTTCTCTCTCTCTACAGACAAAGATTTAACTAATGGTGAGACTCAGCAATGCTCTCAAGTATAAAGGGCAGGAGGATTTTAAAGCAGCGTCCTTCTAAGTCGCGGCTTATCTTCTAGGAGACGTTGTTACTCGGAGACTTCTTTAACAAGTTTCCAAAGGCCCTAAGTCAGTCAACCATCGCTTATTTAGCCCGCCGTCTCCCATCAAGGTTTACTGCTTTAAAATAATGATCCATAATCCGTAAGGTGCAGCTAAGATCGCATCACATGACAGCCACACATTCAACTGCGTGATCGCCACATCAATGTCTGTGTAAGGGGAATGCTAATCCCAACCGCGGTCTGACAATACTCTTCTCTCCTTAATAAGGCCACATATGAGGAGGAAGGGGGAAGAGGAGGAGAGGGAGGGGTGGGGGGGCCCCCGGGAGAGAGGAGGCTGAGGGTTCGGGTGCAGGCAGGAGAGGAGCGGGGTCACACAAAGGAAACAGGAAGGCGAGGGAGAGGCAGGGGCTCCACGGGCTCCCGGTGAGTCCTGATGGGACAAACCGATGCCTCACTCTGGCTGCCGGTCATCACGGGGCTTTGAAACACTGATTAGCAAGCCGATTAGCCCCAGGTCTGCGACAGGGAATGCGCCGTGCTGGCAGTCTGGCATTAATGACAACGTGTGCCGCAGAGAGCGTGTCTATCACATTTGAAGGTTCTGATAAGGCTTTCCGGCCAGCGCATCTCAGTAGGTCGTGACCCAAGGCAAAGACATGTGCCACGGAGCCTCCACCCCCGCCCCCGCCAGGTAACAAAGCAACTCACGCTGGTTTATTAAAGAATGACAGAAGCAAACAAAAATGCCAGAGGAGTCCAGAGATCAGAGAAGTAGGAAAGGACGCCGGGGAGCCCAGGACCGGGAATTAACCGCGGGGAGGCCTGAGGAAGCTGTGTGTCACAGAAACGGACCGGCAGGGAAGGGAACGAGGTCCCTCCAAAGACAGAGCCGAAGGTCCCTGATGGCTGGTATCAGAAAGGACCAGGCGGCTTGTCAGGACGCAAGAGGCCAAGTTGAACTGTGAATCCAGCCTGGTTACGTCTACACGTGAATTCAGAGCCTCCGAAGGCCGGTGAAGGAGTTCCCGGGGTACGAGAAGTCGGGGGTGGAAGGGGAGGCCTCAAGTGTGGGGACTAGGGGTACAGAGGGCAAAAATAACACTCTGATGTCACCAGGCGAGTGAAATCAAAGACCAGAAACTCTGACTTCCGGGTGATGACAATCTGCTGCCAGCACCCGACCGTGACAATCATTCGCTCCTCCGCTCGCCAACGGACCCATTTCTTGTCTCCAGTAAGTCCCCGGCGGCGCTGTCTTCCCAGCGGGTTGGGTCAGCACTGTCTCGTGTCCATTTCGTGGCCCGAAAGCAGATTTCCCAAGGATTTTCCTACATAATATTTGAGAATGCTTTCACCCAGCACGCATCGTCTCATCCACCAGGTTCTCCTGGGATGTCACAGGACATGCATTTTCGCAAAAAATTCCTGTGAATTCGGGGTTGAAGTGCTAACCCCTGGTACGTACCTCAGAACGCGACAGTATCTGGAGACAGGTTCGTTAACGAGGTCATTAAGTTACAATGGGGTCGTTGGGGTGGCCCATCATCCAACGTGCCCCGGGTTATCTTTATGAGAAGAGGGGATGCTGGACACACAGACCTCAGACACGTCAGGGGGACCGCGTGAAGACTCAGACAGAAGTCGGCCACCTAAAAGGCCAGGAGAGACGCCTAGAACAGACCCTCCGTCACGGCCGTCAGGGGGCACGACACTGCCAGTGACACGCTGGCCTGGCCTTCCAGCCTCCAGAACCGTGAGGAAGGACGTTTCTGGTAGCTGAGCCCCCGGCGTTGTGCCCGCGGCGGCCCTAGCAAGCGCCTGTGGGCAGGTCGACAGCAATCTGGGCTCCGTAGGGATTCCCCAGCGACCACCTTCCAGGCCACCCACCGTAAGCTTCCCTCTTTTTACCTGTACTGACTGACTTTCTCCCGGAGGTCAGCAGGGCCACACTGCCTCCTTCTCTTGGCTAGCCCCCATGCCACCCGGCACGGAACGTCCTATCCATTCGCACCTTCCTCACATCGCTCCTCAGGAGTCCCTTCTACCCCACGGCGCTGACGCACCTTTCAACAGAATGCTTCTGGAAGCTTACTCCGAGCTATTCCGGACTTCCGTTCCTTGAGCTACGACGAAACAACGGCATCTACACTTCCCTGGTTCCATCTCGAGAGCGTTGTAAATAAGCCCGGGCCGGCTGCCTCAGTGACTTCAAGCCCCGAGGACTTTGGCCTTCGTTGCTTCACGGTTGCGCCTTGGTGTGGCCTCCCTGTCCCCAGGCCACCCCAACCGTTCCCCTCCGAGCCACACGGGTGGGCCCAGCATGTGGCTCAGCCTGAACCACGGGACGGGGAAGAGGCACTGGTCGCTCGAGGAAGGCCTCTGAGAACCCAACGCCTCTACGCTAATCCACCAGCTTTGCTAAAATTCTCCCGACGTCAATCTGCTTTGGGCTCCAGGAGGCTTCCGAGGACCAGCCCCCGGAGGGGAAGCCCCTGCAGCCATGGATTCCGCTGCGAGAGTTAACCTGCGACTGTCTGCGGGCAAGACGGCAGCAAGCTGGGCACCGAGGAAGGGGACACAGAGCGAGATCTGGAAGGGGAGAAGGGACGGGCTCCCTGGAACAAGAACCGGTCAGTCCGGGAGGGCCTGGGGGGGGGGGGGCAGGAGCTCCCGAGGGGGAGGGAAGGAGGCAGCAGCAGGCACTTCCTCCAGGCCCGATGGCGGCACGGTCCCAGGAGGAAACATCTTGCGTCACTAAGCCCTTCACATACCGATCGCTCACCTTGTCTAACAGCAGTGAAAGAGGCAGCACGCTACATGCACCCCAAGGTCAATGACTTCGAAGCCCAGATGGCCGGGAGACCAGCGGGAACAGGGCCGGGCCCAGCACTTCTCGCGCTGCGGTGGTGCGAGTTCACGTGTGACGGCGCTAGCGTCTGGGGTGAAATCCACGCTCCGAGACCTGTCAGCTTCAGAGTCTTGTGCGAGTTACCTGACCCTCCCAAACTCAGTTCTCCATTGTAAAATGGACGTCACGAGGACCTCCTGAGCAAACGCACACGAGGGTGCTCAGCCCGTGCCCGGCACCCGGGAAGTGCGCGGCAGACTCGAGCTTTCAGCTGGCACCTCGGGTGGACACGGGGCAGCGGCCTCCCCGCCACCTGTTAGACGCACTGAGGAGTCGCGCCCCCCCATCACGGCTACCCAGGCTCAGGCCAGGCTACTCACTCATTCTCTGCAAGGATTCGGTCCTGCCACCTGTATTTCCTTCCTCTTCTTTCTCTGTCTCTCTCTTCTTTATTGTTTTTACAAGCCCCTTTGGGTAACTTAGATGCCCAGTGCCACCATTAGGAACAAAGGATAGGGGCGCAATGGGTGGCTCAGTCACTTTTAAGCGTCCGACTTTGGCTCACGTCATGATCTCGCAGTTCGTGGGTTCGAGCCCCGCGTCGGGCTCTGGGTTGACAGCTCAGAGCCTGGAGCCTGCTTCCGATTCTGTGTCTCCCTCTCTCTCTGCCCCGCCCCTGTTCACGCTCTGTCTCTCCCTCTCTCTCAAAATTAAATAAACATTAAAAAAAAAAAAGAGAGAACAAAAGATACAGAGCTATATTTCTCAAGTTGTAAGGTGCATTCAAATCCCCAGGATCTTGTTAAAATGCAGATTCTGCACCGGGGGCCTGGGTAGCTCAGTCGGTTCAGTGTCCAACTCTTGATTTCAGCTCAGGTCATACATATCTCACAGTCTGGTCTGTGAGTTCGAGCCCCCGCATCGGGCTCCACATTGACAGTGCAAAGTCTGCTTGGGAACCTCTCTCTCCCTCTCACTCTGCCCCTCCCCCACTCATTCTCTCTCCCTCTCCCTCTCTCTCTCTTTTTTTAAATTTAAATGCAGATTCAGAGGTGCCTGGCTGGCTCTAGTTAGTAGAGCGTGCAACTCTTAATCTCAGGGTTGTGAGTTCAAGCCCCATGTTGGGGGTGGAGCCTACTTAAAAATTTTTTAGGGGTGCCTGGGTGGCTCACTCGGTTGAGCATCCAACTTTGGCTCAGGTCATGATCTCACGGTTCGTGAGTTCGAGCCCCGCATCGGGCTCTGTGCTGACAGCTCGGAGCCTAGAGCCTGCTTCGGATTCTGTGTCTCCTTTTCTCTCTGCTCCTCCCCTGCTTGTGCTCTATCTCTCTCTGTGTCTCAAAAATAAATAAATGTTAAAAAAAAAAAAAAAAAGAAAAGAAGAAAGAAAGAAAGAAAGAAAGAAAGAAAGAAAGAAAGAAAGAAAGAAAGAAAGAAACGCAGACCTAGAAGGTCCACCTGCTGGACCACCAAGCAGAGGTATTTAGATGCTGCCCATCGCCTCTCCGGTTGGCTCTGCCAGCTGCACCTTTGTTTACTTTCTGGACTCCAACGTAGACGCGCTTCTTGACAGGTGGCCCTGACTGTGCGCCACGGATCCCCAGCTCGTGTGTTTCTGTCTCGCCAGCCCTGGATCACCGCCTTCTTCACCGCACACCGCCAGAGAGCTATCTGGCCCACTTCTGGCTTCTTACACACCCTGCCTGGGACATGACTCCTCCCTCCCTGACTCCTGGGCTTTATTTCGCCACAGAAACAACTCAGGACTCCATTCGGCTTCCTGTCTTTCGTTTCTTTCTTGCATCCCTGGGTCACAGGCTCCCAAGGCCTGGGGCCAACAGGACACTGTTTCCTTCTCCTCTGCTTACCCCAGGGCAGTGGTCTGCAATCCTGACTGCATATCGTACTTACCTGGGACCCTCCATGCGCCCCCTCGATTTAATTGTCTGACGCAGGGCCCAGTAACTCGTGGCCAAAGGTCAAAAACCACTGCCCTTGAGAAGCCATGTCATTCCTACCCAGGAACTAAGCAGAAGCAAGCCACTCCGCAGAATGAAAGCATCGTCCCTCGTGGCAAAGAGGGAGAGAGGCGAGTTTCTATGTGAAGTTCATTTCCTCGAACCATCGTGATGGTTCCCACGATGAAGTTACAGGAGTTCTGGAAGGGGGGGTGTGTGGACAGTTCCGAAGAGGGAAGCACATAGGATTCGTTAACCCCAACCCTAGAGAGCTGGCCCGCTCCTCTGGGTGTTCCAACAGAGCTGGGCGGACAGCGGCTGTCCCCTCCACAGAGTGGGAATCACTCACCGGCACAGAACAGGCCAGGATCCAACGGCCGTGCTCCCCTACCTTCGTGAGCACGGACCACAGTCTCGCTAGGACACAGTTTCCCAAACGTGCCAGTGAAAACACACACACGGGGAAGCCTTTTTCCCACCCAGGTGAACACGTACTTCAGGAGCCGAAAAGACAGCTCACGTGGCAGAAAGCACAACCAGAGGATGCAAAGGAACTTTTCCGACCCGGTCCGTATTCCATGCAAACCGTCTTCCCTCAGGATGAGATTCCGCCCAACATACCCGGCTTACTCAATCCAGAAAATTAAAGAACGCTGAAGAGAAAGACCATGACATGGCAAACGCTGTAAAGGGGCGGGGTAGATTTTACTAGTTAAATCGAGCCGTTCGGGAAACACATCCGTGATCTCGGCCAAGAACGCTTTTCACCCAACCGCGTAATCCCCGTGAAGGAAAACGTCATACCTGATGAGATCGGGCTCTGCCCCCTCGTTCTTAAAGGATGCCAGAAGTAGCCTCTCCCGGGTTATGAGTTCATCCAGAAGGTTCTGTCTCCGGTCTCCTTCAAGCTGTGTTCTGCACACATCTCGTTAAGGTCCAACGGTGGGTGAATTACCTCAGTTTACCTATCGTGTTATTAAGCGAGCTCTCCCAGGCCAGGTGTGACGATTACAGACTCTGACCGGTACTGGCCAGAAGAGACCTGAACCGTTCTCCTCCTCCTCCCGCTCTGACCTTCGACACCACAGACTTCCCAAGTAAAGGCCCTCGACAGAACCATAGCTGCGGACTCGCGGCCACGGACACCAAGCCGCCGCTGAGCAACGCGGCAGGTAGAGATTATTTTTCCTCCCAGTGACCAACGCCGAAATGATTATTCCCGTCAACAGAGCGATCTGAGTCAGGAATTCCTCGGGTGTTGAGTTATAGGTGTCAGTGTTCAAGGGTGTTTGCCTAGACATTAGCACCCCCAAGACGCCCTGTAAAAAATGAGCCGGGTTCTCAATACTGCCTTCTTTCTTCCGTGCGAATGTGTCTTCACACACGTGGAATCCATTTTGAAAAGTGCTACTCTATGTGACAGATTTGCTCTAAAGGGTGCCCCCATCAGCTCATTATTTAAGCACACCGCATGAGCCTTAAACTCCAAAGAAAACTACAAGGAAAGATTCGGATTTCACTGCGTTATCCTAGCGAGCGGGTTAAGCCGGGAGTCCAAAGCTTATTAGTCTTGTGTTGACCGTTATCTGCAACCTTGAAGCAGTTATCTCTCTTTTGCGGATCTCTGTCTCTTTGTATGGAACGCCAGATTATCGCTAACACCTCTTCCGGCACAACTCACAAGTTATGGCTAAAAAAAATAACGAGTCAGGGCTACATCCAGAGTTTTCTGTACTAGCTTTCTTGAAGCAAGTTAAGCGAGTTCTTCTAGGCTGAGTGCCAGCGAGCGTGTGCGTGCGTTTAAAAGCAAAATAAAACGTTGATGGGGAAGACTTCAGCTATCAAAAGAACAATGGGAGAAAGCTAACAGATACTTTTTTTTGAAGTTTATTTATTTTGAGAGAGAGAGAGAGAGCGAGGGAGAAGCAGACAGAGAGCGAGGGAGAAGCAGAGAGAGGAAGAGAAAGAGAATCCCAAGCAGGTTCTGCACTATCAGAGGGCAGAGACTGATGTGGGGCTCGAGCCCACGAACCGTGAGGTAGTGACCCGAGCCGAAGTCGGAGGCTTAACTGACTGAGCCACTCGGCACCCCAACGGATGCTTCTGTAAGGACATACCTGACACAAGACATAAACAGTAAGTACAAAAATAAGCCATCCCCAGCACAGTGGATTTTATCTGGCTTTGAGGGTTTTTTTTTATTGGGTGGCTTTTGTTTTATTAGACCTGAAACTGGTAATTCAGAGCCGCCGGGGCCACATTACCTAGTTCTGGTGACAGTAAGACATTAGGCGGCTGCTTTAGATTCAGTGACAGTTTCCTACTTCAAACAGGGGCATCAAACCCTGCACGGACGCCCAAAATATTTCTAAGGAAGTTGGCAGAATCAAATGATAGCATCATCGTTTCCTGGGGTGGGGGAGGCTGGCGTAGCAAAACCATGGCCCAGGGAATCTATAACCCTGGTTGCTATTGTGGATAGAAGGAGCTAGCTTGCTAAAATAATCATCATTAATTTTTTAAAAAGTTTTTTTAGAAAACGCTTGAAGAAGTTCCCCAGTAAGATAGTAGTCAGTAAAATCGTAAGTCCCCAAACCAATGAGGCTAAGCGGCCTCCACGGCTTTGGATATTTAAAAAAAATAACAGTAAATAACTAACTAAACGAATTCTCTCAACATTCCAGAATGCAGGCTTCCCCGAGGAAAATCGCTACCACGGCTTTTCCGTTTCCTACTTGTCTGCAGTCACCCCCACTTGCACACCATCAAGTAGCAACTGTAACTAAGAAACAGCGGGCTGAAATACCTCCTCCGTGCCAATAAGAAGGCCAAACATTAGCCTTTTGATCATCTCAATACCAAGAATAAATATCAATGTGTTTCAATTAGTGGCAAATTGGCAACAAAGCGGTAGGCTTTTCTTCTGTCCCAAAGAAGTGTGTGGTGGGGGGAGGGAGAGGGAAACAGAAGCGGTGGGCATGAATTGTACGCGGCAGACCGGGCATTTTAATTTGTGGAATTGTGAATTATATCCCAATGCTAACTCGCCTTGCCCTGGGTTCTGTTCTCCGGCAATCTGTGGTTTTCAGCGTCCAGCCACCCAGGCAAACGGAAGCTGAACTACAGTTCATTCTTACGATTAAGCACAGATTCCCCTGGCTCAGGGATTAAAAGATAAAAAACAAATTATAAAAGTATCAGTAGAGAAGACATAGGGGAACTTTTCAATCATCTCGGAGTAGGAAAAATCTTTCTCATCAAGAGTGAAAACAACAGAGGTCACAAAAGGAAAAGCCAATCTTGACTATACAGAAATTTTAAATGTCTGCGAAATAAATTTGCAAGTGACAAACTCACAGTGGCGAACAACGAGAAAGAAAGGCAAAGACGTAACGGAGCACAGAAAAAAGAAACAGTAGTAATTCTCATCCCATTGAAAAACACTCAGTTTTACGCAAGAGAAGTGCAAACAAACATAATGTCACCTCCGCCTATCAGATGAGGAATTGTGACCGGGAAGTTGTGGAAAGGGCAGAGGAAACAGGCACCACTCTCTGCTATTCCTGGTGGGGCTGTAAATAAGTCCAACCACTTACCAGACCGCCTTCTAAATAACAAAATGTAGGGGTGCCTGGGGCGGGGCTCAGTCGGTTAAGCGCCCGACTTTGGCTCAGGTCATGATCTCACGTTTCGTGGGTTCGAGCCCCACCGTCTCAGGGCCTGGAGCCTGCTTCGGATTCCGTGTCTCCCTCTCTCTCCGCCCCTCCCCTGCTCCCTCGCACTCTGTCTCTGTCTCTCAAAAATAACTAAACATTTAAAAAAAATTTAAAAGCACTCAGCTGGACACATATACATTTGTATATACTCAGAAACCTTCTGGAAGGATACACAGACAACTGCCTGTGAGGAGGGGGGAGCTGGGGGATTCAGGATGTGAGGGGGACTTAACTTTTCATGGAATCTCATTTTGTAATGTTTGCCTGTCACATGCTAATTAATAAAAACACAAGTTTCAGAACCATATATATGGTATGATCCCTCGCTAGTCAAAAGAATTGATGTTTACATGTACGTATATTTGTTCATGCCTAGAAACTAGAAAGTCTGGGATGACAGGCACCGACCATTGACATCATTGACCATGAACAACAAGATGATGGAGAGGATTGGGGGCGGGGGCGTGGGGGGGGAGGGGGCAGTGGGAAGTGTCACTGGGAAAAACCAACAATGAGAAGTATACAGGTAGAAGGTGCTGTTTACAATAAACACAGGAAAGACAGGTTTTAAAATCTGGCAGACACTGGTTACAGAATTAAGCTGGTTAAGAATGGGCTTAATTAAGGAACATCAATTTCAAGAGCCGTAGAAGTTGGTGACTGTGTTTTGTGGGTTAGCAGCTGAAGAAAGGAATCACAGTTAATGCTACAGGAACCCCCAGAGCTCCCCTAAGCCAGTGAGGGTTCTCCGGCTTCTCCTGACCAGGAAACTGGCCCCATGTGGCTGTCACCTGGCTGGTTCATGACCATGCAGGCCTACAGCCCAGCTCTTTCCGCTTTAGGTCAGGGCTTTTCCACCACATCATGATGGACCTGACCACCACACCTCCCGGGGGCTTCTCTACCCTGGCGCTCCCAGTACTGCCCCCACTTAACCTAGGCACCTCCCGGCATCCTGTTGAAAGCATTAACAATACTAGTAATACTCATTCAGAATTTTCCCGGGGACCTCCTGCTAATCTGGAAAAGCTGGAAAATTCACCAATTAGGGACACCCTCCTTCTTTGTTTCATTTTTATTTTAATCTACTGAGAGAATGCGGCATAAGGGCGGGGGGGTGGGGAAGTAAAAGGAGAAAGAGATTAATAGCCCTTCTGCATAGCACGCTTCTTATATAGGGGTTGTTGTTAACAAGAGGTCCGAGAATCGTCCAGAAATGACCATACTACATGTATGCAGACTGATGGCAGCTGGGAGGAGTGAGGGTAGGAAAGAGGGCACACAGTCGGTGGCCAGAGCTGGGACCTCCTTTTCCACCAGTCTGAGGAGTATAACCAAGGAAGGAAGGTCAGAGAACAGACAAAACCATAGTTTCTTGTCAATGGCTAGGCTGGTTTTTTACATGTAACTAAAGCCCCGTCATGGAGATGTCAGACTCTATGAAATCAGACGCGGACTTCATATTACCGGTACTCACTAACTACCGGAGGCTGAAGCCCAGCTTGTCTGCAGAAACTTGGTAAGTCCTTCATCTATTTATTTAATTTAATTTTTTTTAGAGAGAGGGTGCAAGTGAGCGAGGGGGAGGGAGAGAAGCGGGGTTCCCCCAAAGCGGGGCTTATGTTTCCTGGAGCAAGGCTCCAGCTCTTGATAAGGACTTTAAACCTAAGATGAGGTTTAGCAGAGGTGTTGCTGGTCCCACTGGGTGCCCCGCCCCCACTCCGGCACCCCGATTTTCTCTTTATTTGATAGAAGGCTTAAGAATTTTGGCCAGTTTTGGGGCGCCTGGGGTGGCTCAGTCAGGTAAGCGTCTGACTTCAGCTCAGGTCATGATCTCATGATTCATGAGTTCAAGCCCGGTGTCGGGCTCTGTGCTGACAGCACGGAGCCTCCTTGGGATTCTCTCTCTCTCTCTCTCTCTCTACCTCTCTGCCCCTTTCCCGCTCTCTATCTCAAAATAAATAAAAACAAACTCAAAAAAAGAAAAAAAGAACGTTGGCAAGTTTTGCTTGCGAATTAATGGCTCTAGAGAAGGGAGAAATGTGCAGGGAATTATTTTTTGGTGACATAACGGCGGATCCCCAAGAGGATGGTCTACAGTCCTCGAGGCCAGACTTTTCTGGTTCCCATACTACTTCTTCCTTTTTTCTTTCCTTTTAAAGTTAACAAACTCTACTGAGTATTTATTATGTTCCAGGCTGGGTCCTTAGCTTTCTCGAAGCACCGATCACAGGTTGCAAGTAATATTTTAATACTGGCATTATCTATGTGCTTCGATAGGACCTCGTTACATGAATGTAGACTCCGTAAGGACCACCTGTGAATTCCCCATGGTAGCTGGACTTCTTACAACAGCAACAAAAGACTAAGCAGCAGTTAATCTCCAAGGAGGGCTTACTACGTGCAAAGCACCTTCTGTGAATGTTCTTTAACCCTCAGCAGCCATTCTGTAATCCAGGTGTACTTTCGTTACCCCTATTTCACAGAAGAAGACAAACAAAAAAAAAAAAAACAAAAACCAAGGCACCAAGAGATTAAGTAACTTGTCCAAGGTCACACAGTCAATGTTGAAAGCTACCTTTTATTCAACACCCACCAAGATGAGGGGCCAGTCCAGTGGGGTGCTTTATAAATAGATTTCCTCCAGCTTCTACACAAACCTTGCAAGGTGAGCATATTTAATTCTACTCTAGATTAGAGTAGAGGGTCTAGACAGGCTAAATTGCTCTCTGGCCTTGAGGAAGGGGCAGAGCTGGCCCTCAGCCTCAGTTCCGTCTGGTTCCAAAGCCAGCATTTTTCCCGCCACACCAACGGTGCCCAGATGTTTGGACTTCATGGAGCAGAAAAGTGTCCAAACAAATCGGGGGTGGCGGGAGACTTACGTAAAAGTTGCCAATTATACACTTTGCCAGGGATGGATATTCAAAAAAACCACAGCAGACCAAACTACCATCTATTTTTATTATCGTGGTAACAAAGCAAGGAGCTTTTTAACATGGAAAACTAGAAAGAACGTAAGAGAGCATAAAGAAGAAAATCCCTACCGCCGTAAACACGATGTTACACTTGCTCTTCTCGGTGAAAACTGTCACGGGCAAGTAGAGTGTGTGAGAACCACAAGGGGCTCTCCCTAAAATCTACCGGGTTAGCCCCCCAACATCCGCATTCAGTTATGGTGATCACTGCAACCGTCTATCCATCTACCTATCTTCCTAGTTTTTTTTTTCCCCCAAAAAAAGACAAAGCGGAGAAAAGCTATTTAGGAGTGCTGGGTGGCTCAGTCGGTTAAGCGTCCGACTCTGGATTTCGGCTCAAGTTGTGATCTCACAGTTGGTGAGTGCAAGCCCCCCACTACCAGTGCAGAAGAGCTTGCTTGGGATTCTGTGTCTCCCCATCTCTCTCTCTGCCCCTCCCCTGCTCACTCCTTCTCTCTCCAAATAAATTAAAAAGTTATTTATACTTTTGAAAAACTATTTCTATAGGACTTCTCCCAAGACACCAGAATACCTTTTTATACTGAACCCCTTGGTAAAGATATTTTTAAATTCTCCTCAACTTAGTAAAGATGCTGCCTTTGAAAACCCAACAAAAAGACGAGCTCACGTAAGGCCAAGTCTAAGAATAATTTTGCTACCACCTGACATTTCACACACAAGCCTCCCGTGGCACACGACTTTTCTCAACTAGAGAAGCAATGAATCGCTCCTGTCTCCAAGAAGCACTGTGAATAGAAATGAATGGTTTTCAGCAATTTGAAACTCTCTGGCTGCAGGACTTTAGTTTATGAATCGCAAACTAACCGATTCAAAAGCACAGGACTTTCATTTTAACTTCGCATCTCTTCTTGCCAGGAGAAAATACTTTTCCAAGAAAGAGCAACAATGTCTCAGGCCTTAACTCCATGAATTTAGCTGTTTGGAAGGCATGTGCTTAGGACTTATCTTTCTGGCAATCCCTGGTGTTCTTTGGAAAACTTCACAAACGCATAAATTTACGAAGTAAAGTGCTGTAAACTCTCAACTACCCAACGCGGTAAGGGAATGTGGTATTCGAATATTCACATTAAAAAAGTCACCCGGCATTAATTATGCCTCAAGAAAAGAAAGGCTTAAACTGTCACTCTGTTGGCGATTTACGGACAAAAAATTTTCTAAGAATTACAACATCATAAAGTATACCTAATAAAGCGCAGTGAACACTGTTTAATCTTTCTGATGATTAAGGAGGGCCCTGAGGATTTGCATTATAAACAGGATTTGTTTTGGCACTAGAGCAACATGCCAATTAATAGGGAATTCTAGCTGAAGACAGGCCAGGTGACAGATGACTGTGTTATTTCTACTACGGTAGAATTCAGCTTTTAAACAACTGGCTTTGGGGCCAGACGGCCCTGCATCTGAGTCCAAGTTCTTCCACTCCCCGGCTGTGGGGTCTGGGGCAAGTTACTTAAGCTCTCAGATTCCTCTCCTCAGTGTAAAACACTCCCCTGCTGGGATGCAGGATTTTTTTTTCCAGCTCCGTCCCTGACTTGGGGTGCAAAGGTTGGCCTGGCCTCACTACCTTTTTTTTTTTTTTGTAAAGAAAATAAGGAGCCACCAACACAGACTAATAATATGAGGTTATTAGGACTCATGAGTGGCCACCTGACACATCTTAAACCTGGAGGAGAACTGCTATGGAATTATTTGAAATAGTTGCGAACAGAAAGGTCAAGGGAAGGGAAGATGTGAGGTACAGAAAAAGTTAACAAGAGGCCTTCATACTAGAGAAACTACTTCCTTTCCGTTCTATCAGCAGAAACGGTCTCCCTGAAAATACAGAGGTCTTGAGCGCCCCCATGAGGCGGGTGATCTGAATTCTGTCCTAGTAAGGGTTGTGTTTCTAGTAGAAACAGACCCAATCATTTGAAAAAATACCTAAGAAAGAACACTGTTACAGTCCAGTTGGGTTTTTGCTTTGTCCTACAAAATTCTAAATTATCTGCATTAACATCCTTAAGTACTTTCATAATGTATTTAATAACTCTGTTCAATATTTTAAAATATTTTTAGAGATTTTTAGTGCTTCATTCAGCAAATTGTGAGATGACCACAAAACCAAAGTCTAAGGGATTTCAAAAGATGGTCTGGCTGAAGGCATTTAGAACAAAGTCAAGTCCATTATTACTGCCACATGCTTCTCCATAACTAATAACCAGCAGGAATTACTAACAGTGAAAAAGGAAGGGTTCTTAATTTGTTTCTTTTTTTGCCCTATAGTTGAGCACATAAATATTATAAAATGAATAATAATAAGTTATGTTTATGGAAGTTACCAAGTCGGTAGTTGTTAATATTATACCGTGAAGCAGTGATTTAGTTACCTTTTTAACACACATGCTTTAGGTAACAGCAAAATGAGTTTGCACACCTTACCTCACATGCAGACTTCCTGACACTTGGTACTCAAAGTAGAGAAAATAGCCAAGCCGATTGGAAACTACCTGAGGTCTACATAACAGGACTTGTTGATTTTGATAAAATAAAAACTTTTTTTATAATACTGTGCAGTAATAAACGATACCAGATAGAGGGTAAAGTTACAAAGTAAATGTATCAGACTATTCCAACTGTGTTGGGGCGCCTGGGCTCAGGTCATGATCTCACACTTTGCGAGTTCGAGCCCCACGTTGGGCTCTGTGCTGACAGCTCAGAGCCTGGAGTCTGCTTTGGATTCTGTGTCTCCCTCTCCCTCTGCCCCTCCCTCGTTCACAGTCTGTCTCTCTCTCTCTCTCCCCCTTTCAAAAATAAATAAACGTTAAAAAAAATCTTTTTAAAGAATATTCCAACCGTGTTAAAAAATATGGCCCCTGTCCGCCTGGGTGGCTCAGTCAGTTGGGCGTCCGACTTCAGCTCAGGTCATGATCTCGCGGTCCGTGAGTTCGAGCCCCGCGTCGGGCTCTGTACTGACAGCTCAGAGCCTGGAGCCTGTTTCAGATTCTGTGTCTCCCTCTCTCTCTGACCCTCCCCCGTTCATGCTCTGTCTCTCTCTGTCTCAAAAATGAATAAACGTTAAAAAAAAAAATTTTTTTAAAAAGGCCCCTGTTGTTTATTGAAATTAAACTTCTACTTGTAACCTTAGCGTGTTAATAATTGAGTATTTGGAAAATCACGAGATTAATCTAAACGAACCTCCCTGTGTAAAAAAATAAGGCCCCTGTTGTTTATTGAAATTAAACTTCTACTTGTAACCTTAGCGTGTTAATAATTGAATATTTGGAAAATCACGAGATCAATCTAAATGAACCTCCCTGGTAGCATAAAGGGGGTTGCCCTTCGAGAAAATAATTGTTAAAACATTTTCTATGATTTTGTCTGAAAAGCAATATTCCTACCTTCTCCCATTTAAAATCAGGCAATAATCACCATTTCTTGAGCTACCAACATCTGGCTTTTTTGTATGAGCTGACAATTGAAGAAATGATGAGAGAAGACCAGTTTGAGACTAGTTTTCAAGCCCAAAAAACTCAGGTTTAAAGGACTGGTTTAGGGGTGCCTGGGAGGCTCAGTCGGTTAAGCATCTGACTTCGGCTCAGGTCACAATCTTGCGGTTCACGAGTTCGAGCCCCGCGTCGGGCTCTGTGCTGACAGCTCAGAGCCTGGAGCCTGCTTTGGATTCTGTGTCTCCCTCTCTCTCTGTCCCCTTCCCCTCTCATGCTCTGTCTCTGTCTCTCAAAAATAAATAAAAGTTAAAAAAAGATTTGAAAAAAATTCTAGGGGCACCTGGGTGGCTCAGTTGGTTGAGCGTCCGACTTCAGCTCAGGTCGTGATCTCACGGTCTGTGAGTTCGAGCCCTGCGTCAGGCTCTGTGCTGACAGTTCAGAGCCTGGAGCTGCTTCGGATTCTGTGTCTCCCTCTCTCTGTTCCTCCCCCCTCTTGCTCACACTCTGTCTCTCTCTCAAAATATATAAATCAATAAACATTAAAAAAAAAAGGCTTAAGGGGCGCCTGGGTGGCGCAGTCGGTTAAGCGTCCGACTTCAGCCAGGTCACGATCTCGCGGTCCGTGAGTTCGAGCCCCGCGTCGGGCTCTGGGCGGATGGCTCAGAGCCTGGAGCCTGTTTCCGATTCTGTGTCTCCCTCTCTCTCTGCCCCTCCCCTGTTCATGCTCTGTCTCTCTCTGTCCCCAAAAAAATAAATAAACATTGAAAAAAAAAAAAGGCTTAAAAAATAAATAAAAAATAAAGGACTGGTTTAGGGAATGGGTCACATGGATTTTAAATTGATCAAATGATGAACTTCTAACAAAAAAAAAAAGCTTCAATACTTGGCAGGGTCGGTGGGAGGTGGGGGTGATGGCCCAAGTTGCTTCAAGTAAATGCTCTGTTCCCCGCCCACATTCCCAAACCTCCCAAAACCAGGGGCGGGATCTGTGCTTTCCAAAGAACGTTAAAGCAAAGGAGTCACATCTCAGTAATCTACATAAAGAAAAAAGAAGAAAAGAAAGAAAGAAAGAAAGAAAGAAAAGAAAGAAAGAAAGAAGAAAGAAAGAAAGAGAACCCAAAGGTCTATGGTGGCTATTGGCATTGGCCTCTCAGAAAAGAAAATGGATCACTCAGAGCTCTGGAAAGTCTAGCATGATCCCAGCCCAGGATGATCATGGAAGGCCTCCTGTGGGAGCAGTGGCTCACCATCTTCGGGGCATGTGGCAGCGCAGGGCTCTGGGCAAGGACAGCACCAACGAGAGCACTAGCTCTCTACACTGTCAAGGTCACACCCAAGAGCGGCCACGGTACTTAATTCCATCAGTATATGCTCGCCTCGCCAGCATTTTCACGGTAGAGCAGGGCAACAGACACTTAAAATAGAAATCGAGATTATAGGCAATATTTGGGAAACCAGGTCTTCCTCGAGCTATGGAAAAAAATCTGGGTGGCCCGGATTCCTTCCTTTCTCCAAATAAGACTGCTTTTTCCTCCCACTCTAGAGAAGAGGTGGAAATGTTTACATGGATACATCTGATGTGTTGACACAGCTCTTAGCAATAAGTCCTTCAAAAGGGCGATCTTTTCCTTCAGACTCTGCAACAAAGCTCTGATTGTCACGGTCAGCTGGAAAGAAAAGAACACATCCTAAGTATGCTAGTCAGAGGTGGGGGAGCTACTAAAAACATCACGTAAACACATTATGATTCCTTCAAGGACCAGCTGGCAGATGCTTAACTTCCCAAGGACACCTTCAGGGTTCTAAGGTATCCAAATTTTGGTCCAGCCACCCACCTGATGCTTGCATCCACTGTATAAGGTGACCAAGTGGAGAGCCAGCCCATACCTGAGTAGACAGTGACGGGAAACCAACCCCTGGCCCTCACAGTCTGAATCCTGTCCCCTGAGCATCTACCCCATTCGCCAGTGAAAAACCCAAGTGTCTTCAACCTCGCTTCAAATGACAAGACGTCAAGTCTCACTGCAATCCCGCCAGTCTGCTCTGAACACACTGGTTTAGTTAAAACCCATTTAAAAGTTTTGTAGCAGTGTGTTCTTATAACGATGCTCACTACCCGTGACTCTTTTTCCAGGAGTGTATAGATTTTCTTAGTCGTTCTACAAACCCAGAGGAAACTGCTGTTTGTGACTCTTGAGTGCTATGTTAAAGGATGGAGGAAGGTAGGGAGAGAACCTCTGGGGAACTGAGAAAATATGAAAACTGAAACTGCCCATGTAAATTAAATACAGCCAGCCACGCGGGAAATCAGAGATAGGTGTGAAAAGACAGACTAGCGCAGATTTCATCTGCTACCTTGTTCGAAGTAGCAATTACATAACTTCAGGGGAAGGGAGGACTCCCTCCCTAGGATTAGCAGGGTCACACACACTAAGGGAAAAACAGCAGAACAGTAGAGGCTGGCTGAGGGCTCACACACATCAAGCAACCCTCAAAGGTATCAGCAGCCAAGAAAAGTCTAACCTTAACTATTCTAATACCTCTGGGAACCACGGAGAAACCACCCACAGTGTTTATGAGGAAATACCACAGAGAGCAGATCGCCCCTCGTTCAAGAAGAGTAAAACAAACAAACATAGCACAATACACACACACACACACACACACACACACACACACACACACGCCCCAAACTGAAGAGCAGTCTACGAAATTAAAGCTCAAAAGCATTCAAGAGATCAAAGGGTATGTGGCCATTAAAAAGTATGACGGAAACCTCGATTTGTCGACATAGAAAGATAGCCAGCATAATTTATTAAAAGAGAAAAAAATCAAGTCCTAAAATGAAATGTCACCCACAGAGAAAAAAAAATCAATCTAAGAACTAAATACTTCAAAATGCCAAGGGCGATTATCTCTAAGTAGTGGATTTTTTTAATATTTTATAAGAAAAATGGTTACTTTTAAAACCAGGAAAAGTTTTCCATCATCATAATCTGCAAGAAACCTTCCAAAGCACAGAAAAAGATGGAGAGCCTAACTCATATTTTAAGCTAACACAACCCTGATAACAATCACTGACAGAGATACTGGGGAGTGGGGTGAGGGGGTAGAAAGGGGACGGGGGGAGAGAAAAAAAAAAAAAGAAACCACATGCTAATCTCCTGTAAGGATTATAAAATGCAAAAGTCTTTAAAAATATTAGCAAAGCAAATTCAGAATTATGTTAAAATGACAACATACCATCACCAAGTAGAATTTTTTTTTTTTAATTTTTTTTTTTCAACGTTTATTTATTTTTGGGACAGAGAGAGACAGAGCATGAACGGGGGGGGGCGGAGAGAGAGAGGGAGACACAGAATCGGAAACAGGCTCCAGGCTCTGAGCCATCAGCTCAGAGCCTGACGCGGGGCTCGAACTCACGGACCACGAGATCGTGACCTGGCTGAAGTCGGACGCTTAACCGACTGCGCCACCCAGGCGCCCCACCAAGTAGAATTTATCCTAGTAATTTAAGAACAGTTTGATGTTAGAAAATCTAATACTAAATCCGACAGTGTTAATGGTTACAAACAGAACAAATGTATGATTGATACAGCACAGGGGAAATTAATTAAAAACAAAACAAAAAGAAAGAAAGAAAACTAAGAATGGAACATTACTACCTTAACCGTAATATTTTCCAACATTGGTCTAGAAGTTGTAACCAACGCAATAAGACAAGTTAAAGAAATACACAAGGGCTGGAAAGAAGGAGATGAAATCATCATGATATATAAATGGATAAGTCTGTTTGGGAAAGTTAAGTGAATCCACTGACAAATTACTAGAAACCAGAGAAGAAGTCAGTCTGGTAATCAATCTTAAAATGAAAAAAAAAAAAAAAAAATCCAGGGCATTTCTAAATTTAAGTACTAGGTAGGGAGCATTTCTTTTCATCATTATTTTTAAACATCATTAACAACACCAACAAAACCTAAAAAACATCTAGCACCTGCCTGGCACATTGCGACTATGTAGTAAATACTGATAGAGGAATGAATAAAAGGAAACACCCGATATTGTAAAGATGTAAGCATTCCCCAATTAATCTATGAATAAACTACACATCTATTCAAAGTCCCATGTGGAGTTCTCTTACTAGAAAAGAGGTGGTAACAGAGGCACAGGACAAATGAATTGTAAAGAAGCCATGCGAAATTATTCTAAAACATAGATAAAGAGAAATTTAAAGGACAAGGAATATGTGTGATAGTGGGGCACTTAAACAATGAGATATTAAATCTTCATAAAAACTACAAGAATATGATGCTGGCAGTTAGTGAAAGCTTCACTAGTGTGACAGACACAGGAGGTCCAGGCGCAGTATGGCTGTGCAAAAATAAATTCGTGAATGAAATACAGGATATTTCATATCTTTTTTTTTTTATGTTTATTTTTGAGAGAGAGACAGAAAGACAGCAAGTCGGGGAGAGGCAGAGAGAGAGAGGAAGACACAGAATCCGAAGCAGGCTCTGGGCTCTGAGCTGTCAGCACAGAGCCCAACGTAGGGCTCGAACTCACAGACCGTGAGATCGTGACCTGAGCCGAAGTCGGACGCTCAACTGACTGAGTCACCCAGGCGTCCTGTGGATATTTCATATCTTGGGGGGGGATGAGGTAAAGAATAATTCAGCAAATGGGAAAAAATTAAATTTGATGCCTACAACGTACCAAAATAAACTTCAAATATTTTAAAGATACATGTTTAAAAATAAAATAAAAACAGGGGCACCTGGGTGGCTCAATTGGTTGAGCGTCGACTTTGGCTCAGGTCATGATCTCACAAGCCCATGAGTTTGAGCCCCGCGTGGGGCTCTGTGCTGACAGCTCGGAGCCTGGAGCCTGCTTTGGATTCTGCGGTCTCCCTCTCTCTCTGCCCCTAACCCACTCACATTCTGTCTGTCTCTCTCAAAAATAAATAAACATTAAAAAAATAAATAAAATAAAAACAGAAGGAAAGATTAAAGAAAATTTGGAAGATTAGATGAAATATTTAGATAATCTCTAGGTATGAAAGACCTCTCTCAGGGGCACCTGAGTGGTTCGTCAGTTGAGTGGTTGACTCTTCGACTCAGGTGATGAGCTCACGGTTTGTGGGATTGAGCCCATGATGGGTTCTGCTCTGATAGCATGGAGCCTGCTTAGGATTTTCTTTCTTCCTCTCTCTGCCCCTCCCCTGCTCACATTTGCTCTCTCTTTCAAATAATAAATAAATTAAAACAAAAGAAATAATAAGTTAGGTTAAGGACATATACTGGCAATTCACAAAGGAAGAAATATAAGTATCCGATAAATATATGAAAACAGGTTCAATGGCATAAATAACAAAAAAAGCATATTAAACTATATATACTTGCACCCTAACAGAATGAGTAAGATTTTTAAAAGATAATTGGAATTGGGACAGAATTGTATGTTGAAGAGGCTTAAAATTTTATACAACCTAAATCCAGAAAGTCTACATTGGGAAACTTTTCTACCATGAGCAATAATTTGGCCACACTGAAAACTCATTTATAATTAGAAATTAAGTACCCAAGAAGATTATACCAGTTAAATGAATCAGAGGTCTAAATGTAAAAAAGTGAAACCATACGTTTATTAGAAGAAAACAAAAATGAATTCCCTTACATCCCAGAAATAGCAAAAGGTATGAGTGAAAATACAGAAGCAATTAAAGATCGCTAGCCAACTCTGTTTAAAAAATAATGCTTTTGGGGTGCCTGGGTGGCTTGGTCGGTTAAGCGTCCGACTTCGGCTCAGGTCATGATCTCACGGTCCGTGAGTTCGAGCCCCGCGTCGGGCTCTGTGCTGACAGCTCAGAGCCTGGAGCCTGTTTCAGATTCTGTGTCTCCCTCTCTCTCTGCCCCTCCCCTGTTCATGCTCTGTCTCTCTCTGTCTCAAAAATAAATAAACGTTAAAAAAAAATTTTTTTAAATAATGCTTCACGGGCGCCTGGGTGGCGCAGTCGGTTAAGCGTCCGACTTCAGCCAGGTCACAAAATAAATTATAATATGTCACCAAGAACTAATCTCCATACTAGATAAGAAACTCTTAAAGACTAAAAAGACCCACAATCCAATTTTAAAAAAAGGGTTTTTTTAACAAAAGAAGAACTTCTCAGAAAAATGTAAATGATGCTTAAACATGTGCAAACACACCTCACTTGATTCACACATGAAAGATGCACATTTGAAACGACACTGAAATACCATATCGCACTTATCAGATGACACCCTCTTGTTGGCCAGCCTGTGAAGAAACAGAAACTCGTGCACTGCTGGTCAAACGCTGAGTAAGCACACCCCTGTGGACAGGAATTTGGTGGCAGGTGGAAAAAAATCACATCCACCCAGGTTCTGAGAATTCACCCTGAAAAGACACCTCCACAAATACCAAGGGGAGGAAGAACATAAAGCTATTTATCATGGCATTATTCATAACAACAAAACAGGAGAAATTATCTAAACTCCCATCCTTAGGCAGGTTAAATGGACTATGGCGTATCCGTGCAGTAGCACAACTACGTAGTCCTAAAGAACAGCGAAGATCTCGAAGAATTAATATGGAGAGATTACTACAACACGGTAGTAAATAAACAGAGCGAGATACAAAGGAGTATCTTATGGAAAAGAAAGAGAAATGAGAACACACACACACGCTTATTTCTGCAAAAGGTAACAGAGGACGAGGAAGCCAGAAATTAATGAAAATGATTACATGGAGAAGTACTAAAAATTAATATAATAAACCCACAATTATATGGTCACTTTATCTTCTACAAAGCAGGAAAGAATATCCAATGGGAAAAAGACAGTCTCTTCAACAAGCGGTGTTAGGAAAACCGAATGGCAACATGCAAAAGAATGAAACTGGTCCATTTTCTTACACCAAACACAAAAACAAACTCGAAATGGATGAAAGACCTAAATGTGAGACCTGAAACCAGAAAAATCCTAGGAGAGAACACAGGCCATAGCAACCTTTTTCTAGATATGTCTCCCGAGGCAAGGGAAACAAAAGCAAAAATAAACTATTGGGACTACATCAAAATAAAAAAGCTTCTGCACAGCAAAGTAAACAATCAAGAAACCTAAAAGGCAACCTACTGAATGGGAGAAGATACTTGCAAAGGACATATCCGATAAAGAGTCAGTATCCAAAATCAGTTCTATAAAGAACTGATACAACTCAACACCCAAAAACCAAATACAGTAAAACCTTGGATTGTGAGTAACTCGTTCTACAAGTGATCCGCAAGACGAGCAGACATTTCTAATGAAATTTAACTTGATAAACGAGCAACGTCTCACAATACGAGTAGGATGTGATGCTGAATGTCGCATGATCACAACTGAGCCAATGGTTCTCTCTCGCTGCGGGATTGTGGGTCATCGGCTCCCACACTCGGATGCTCGGTCTCAGGCTGGAGTGTTTGGCAGAAATCAGTGATTTTTCGGAATGTTGGAAGGTGCCCACAACAGGCATTAGTGTATTTTTTGTCACTTCCAAGCACCTCTGGACAGTCCTTTGCTTTTCCATCCAAGAGTGAGCTTAGGAATGCTTTGCTCCAGTCTAGGTCAGGCTGCCTGCAGATACAGACCCTTTCCTCTGCCTCCTTATTGCCAGTTACGCTAAATACAGTATAAGACTTTATTAATACCATTCTGTAGTCAACATCCGTTAGTGATAGTGAAAGTCGTCCTACACAGTAACCCTCCTCTCTTGTCTCCCTCACACCACCACGAAGGTTTTTAAAAGTGCATGTTGTTGATTTTTCTTTATATTTTGTAGAATGAATCATCTGAGTTTCCACTATTTCTTATGGGGAAATTTGCTTTGATATACAAGTGCTTTGGATGACAAGCTTGTTTCCATAATGAATTATGCTCGCAAACCAAGGTTTTACTGTAATCCAATTTAAAAATGGGCAGAAGAGGGGCGCCTGGGTGGCTCCGTTGGTTAAGCATCCGGCTTCGGCTCAGGTCATGATCTCATGGTCCGTGAGTTCGAGCCCCACGTCGGGCTCTGTGCTGACAGCTCAGAGCCTGCAGCCCGCTTCAGATTCTGTGTCTCCCTCTCTCTCTGACCCTCCCCCGTTCATGCTCTGTCTCTCTCTGTCTCAAAAATAAATAAAACATTAAAAAAAAATTTTTTTTAAATGGGCAGAAGACACGAATAGACACTTTTCCAAAGAAGACATCCAGATGGCCAACATACACGTGAAAAGATGTTCATCGTCACTCCTCCTCAGGGAACTACAAATCAAAGCCACAATGAGATATCGCCTCACACCTGTCAGAATGGCTAAAACCAACAACACAAGAAACAACAGGTGTTGGCGAGGACGTGGAGGAAAAGGAACCCTCGTGCACAGTTGGTGGGAATGCAAACTGGTGTAGCCACTGTGGAAACAGTATGGAGCTTCCTCAAAAGGTGAAAATAGAACCACTGTACGATCCAGTAATTGCACTACTGGGTATTCAACCCAATATAAACACACTAATTCAAAGGGATACGTGCGCCCCTATGTTTATTGCAGCTTTATCTACAATAATCAAATTATGGAAAGAGCCCACATGCCCAGCAATAGCTGAATAGAGAAAGTAGATGCAGTGGACATACACAATGGAATATTACTCAGCCATAAAAAAGTACGAAATCTTGGGGCATCCGGATGGCTTAGTCGGTTGAGCATCCGACTGTGGCTCAGGTCATGATCTCACACTCATGGGTTCGAGCCCCACATCAGGCTCTACGCGGATAGCTCAGAGCCTGGAGCCTGCTTCGGATTCTGGGTCTCCCTCTCTCTCTGCCCCTCCCCGGATCGCGCTCTGTCTCTGTCTCTCTCTCTCTCTCAAAAATAAATAAAAACATTAAAAAAAAAAAAAAAGACAAACTCAGACTTAAGTGTCTGTGGTGGTGCCTGTGGTGGTACAGTGTCTGAGACTGTGTTCTGCAACCCCTAAGACAGACCCCATGAGCAAATAGATCTCCCTGTTCTGATTGCCGGAAAAGAAAAATACCAACTTGGAAGGGGAAAGGTTAGAGAGAAACCCGCGGTGTTGGGATCTGAATCGAAGGAGCTAGAGTGAACCCATAAGGGTCTGGAAAACACAGTTCCCCAGCCAAATCCTACCACTGCTTTTATACAGCCTGCAAGCTATATAAAATGCAAATTATTACATGTATTACATAGAATAAATGTAAAATGTCAAAAAGGCCATTTGGCAAGAACAGATTCTCAGAGAGGTGAAGGCATAGCCTCTTGTCCTGCAGAGCCTGAAAGATTTACTATCTGGGGCCTGAGCTGGACTAGGAAATTGTAGACACTTTTACGGTTAACAGGAGAAATTAAACGGGTGTCCATGCTTCGTTTCGTCTCAGTTGTAACGATCACTGATTGACTGTAAGGTCAATGCAACGCCCGCCCCGTAAGCTTCGCAAGCCAAAACACACCACACACACAACACAACACACACACACACACACAGTCTCAGCAGTAGGAGGGTTTGCAGAGCTCAGAGCTCAGACAAACCATTCCGGGTCCTAATTCTCTCCTGCTCTCACCCTGATTGTATTTTCACCACTTCTTCCATGCTGATTTTGCTGTTGGATTTTCTCGGCGATGTCTTGTGCAATTTGGCAGGTGGCATCGTACGTGGAGAACCTGCATCGAAGGCATAAAGGAGAAGAATGCTTCAGGCTCTTTGAAAGCAACTTTCTGCATGACTTGCGTGCCACTTGTCAGTTCTAGCCACCAAGTCCAACGGGGAGGATGAGAATAGTGAATACAGCGACACGTGTTGCTGTTATAGGAAATACTGTGTGAGCAGGGCTCTGTTCTGAATGCTCCGTTTGTAACAATTCGCTTCATCCGCACAAAAACACCAGGAGACGGGTACCGCTCCCATCGCCATCTTACAAGTGAGAAAATCAGCACAAACAGGTAGTAGGTCCACTTGGCCAAGTGGTTACCGCCCACTGCAAACTACGTCCCCAACCACTTGTTCGAATTCATCCACTCACAGAACATGCGGCAAACATTTATGCAAGGGCTCCTCTGGGCTGAGCACGGTTCCAGGCACTGGAGAGCAGGGCAGCGAACCGAATGGACAAAGTCCCTGCTCAAGGAGCATAAAATAAATAAAGACACAGTATGTCCAGGGCTGGTAGGCGCTAACAAGAAAAATAAAGCAGGATAAAAGAACAGAGAGTGACGGGCAAGGTGAGGAAGCCAGCCAGGCAGGTATCTGGGGAAGAGCTTCACAAAACAGGAACGGCAGGTACTGTTTATCCTCCAACAAAATGCGCTGGGGACGCAGGACACCCCCTCCGGACATCTAAGCTCACAAGAACTCTCTGGAAACATTTGCCGAGCTTCTATTTGTTATTCAGAGTGAAGGGAGGCTTTGAAAAATCCACAATAAATTCCCCAGGGTCCCTTATTTTTTCCTTCTGGGACAGCCTTTTCGCTTCCTATTTGTTTTACAGAGAGCAGCTAAGTACACCTTGTATCTCTCCTACCAGGTGGCCCTGCTCTGCAGAGGAGGGACTAGGGCTGTCCTAGCACAAACTAGGGAAAACTGCTGTTTGCACCCATGTCCCCATTTCTGCTTGCAATAGTAAATGATCCGTTTCTTAAAAATCTTTGAACTCCCACACATTACTCATCCACTGAGGGAACTCAGCAAATGTGTTTTTCAATAACGGCAAAAAAAAAACCAAAAAAAAAAAAAAACCAATCTCGCATCACTTCCCTTAGCAATCTTACTAGAGTAATTACAGCGATGGGTAACAGAGTACCTGATCTGGGCCAGGTCCTACTTCTATCTCATGAGGTAGGATCTTTGACAATGCCCCACTCTACGCCGAAGGAGCATCACGCGTGTATGCGTGTGAAGGTGTGTGTATGTTCATGTGTCCAAGAAAAGAGCAAGTAACACGACACGTAGTTAAGAAAATAGGAGGGGAGCTGATAAGGAAAACAGGGTCCTGATTCCCAGCTTTACCACATTTCTCCTTTTCCCCTCCATACTGTCACCTCTGAAAAGAGGAGCACAGACAGGTCTGGCTCTGTGGTCCCAGACCAGACCTATGGAAATCGGTAATAAGGTATGATACACTGCCTAACAACCATGGAGCCTAAATGGTAAGTACTCCTGGAGTTTGGGAGGGAGAGAAAGTAGTGTCGGCGAGGCACTCGGACTGGACAGGGGTGGCCACGAGGTGACACCCTGGGCTGAACAGCGAGGGTTGAAGCAGGAGGGAGGGGCACATTCGGTGAGCAGCCCTGGGTAAGAGGGTAAGGTATAAAAGAGGACAGATGCGTGGAAGCTAGTTTCTGCGGAGCCTGAACACCAGAATTATCAGGGGCGGGTTTTGAAAAAAGAGGACGTTGGAGCTGTAGGGGATACTTTGGCAACCCGAGTGAGCCCCTGAAGAGGTTATAGGAACTGCAGAAGGCCCAAAATCCCAGATGTTTTGCTCCCAATCTTTACGTTCCCACATTAGCCTTGGAAAGTGCTAGTTCTGAAACTCTGCTACGTGCTGGGATCAGCAGGGAATCTTGAAACAACACAACCGATTCCTGGCTCCCAAACCCAAGCATCCTGCTTAAACGGAATGGTTTTTATTTATTTATTTTTTTTAATGTTTATTTTGAGACAGAGACAGACATATTGTGAGCAGAGGAGGGACAGAGAGAGAGGGGGACACAGAATCTAAAGCAAGCTCCAGGCTCCAAGCCGTCAGCAAAGAGGCCGACGCGGGGCTCAAACTCACAAACCACGAGATGGTGACCTGAGCCGAAATTGGACGCTTAACCGACTGAGCCACTCAGGCGCCCTGGGAATGGGGTTTGACCTGAACACGAGGAGTTGTCAAAACTCCCCCTGGTGTTCCTACCCGGAGCAAAGTTTGAGAACCACAAGCACAGAGGTCATGGGCAGCCTCATCACAGTATCAAACACACGAGTACCTAACGTAGTAGTTGAGGGGCACCTGGGTGGCTTAGTCAGCAGGGCCTCTGACTCTTGATTTCAGCTCAGGCCATGATGTCGTGGCTCATGAGTCCAGCCCCGTGTCGAGCTCTGCACTAATGGCACAGAACCTGCTGGGATTCTTTTTTTTTTTTATTTAAATTTTTTTTTTTTCAACGTTTATTTATTTTTGGGACAGAGAGAGACAGAGCATGAACGGGGGAGGGGCAGAGAGAGAGGGAGACACAGAATCGGAAACAGGCTCCAGGCTCCGAGCCATCAGCCCAGAGCCTGACGCGGGGCTCGAACTCACGGACCGCGAGATCGTGACCTGGCTGAAGTCGGACGCTTAACCGACTGCGCCACCCAGGCGCCCCGAACCTGCTGGGATTCTTGGCTCTCCCTCTCTCTCTGCCCCTACCCCACTTGTGCACACACACTCTCTCTCTCAAATAAATAACATTTAAATAAATAAATAAAGTACTACTTTAGGAAAACTAACCTGCACTCATTTACATAAATGGCTGGGAACGAGAGAGGAGTGGCAGGAGACCAGAAGACTCCCATTCCATAACTGGTCACCAGTATCTCCTGTCTACAAGGCACACAACTAAAAACATGGGGGGGCCAAGGCAGAAACAGACAGCATGAAAGAACTTCCAGGGGCGCCAGGGGGGGCTCCGTCGGTGAAGCGGCCGACTTCGGCTCAGGTCATGATCTCGCAGTTGGTGAGTTCGAGCCCCGCGTCGGGCTCTGTGCTGACAGATGGGAGCCTGGAGCCTGCTTCGGATCCTGTCTCTCTCTCTCTCTCTCTCTCTCTCTCTCTGCCCCTTCCCCACTCACACTCACTCTCTCTCTCTCTCAAAAAATTAAACATTACCAAAAAAAAAAAAAATGTTTTAAAGAGATGCCAGGGCATTTGAAAGAAAAACCAAATATTCAATAATCAGATAGGAGGAGGGCAAGAAAAAGTGGATGACTGGAGTTTTCAGGCCCAAGGGACACAGAGGATGGTGATGCCACAGCAGAGACCGAAGACCTGAAAAGGGGAACACGCAGGAAGTCCCCTGTTCTACCACAAAAACACTGAATGCAGAGTTAAATTCATACACACGTAAGGTTTACTTAAAAAAAACAAAAACCCTGGGGAAAAATGATGTGGAAGGCAGAAATGATACAAGTATGGCAGAAGGCTGGTAATTATAGGACCTGGGTGAGGAGTACAAAGGGGGTCGTTAGGACTATCCGTTCTGTATATTCTTTTACCTTCCACAACATTTTTGAGAATAGACCAAAAAGAAAAAAGAAAAGACCAACCAGAATACAAAACCGTTAAGGTCTGTTTAACTCTAAGTCTTCCAGGAAGGGTGCATCACCAACACACATGTTGCCCTGGCAGGAAAGCTAATTAGCTTTAGCAAAGAACCTGTTCAGAGACAGTCATCCTTCTATTAAAAAGCGAGCCTACTGCTTGCTTTGATACACCGGTAAAGCAGTCACGGCTCTATGCCATGACCTGACCAGCCGAATACCATTCAGGAGTAAAACATCATTGATGTACGACTGTCAACAGCACGAACAGAAGGCTGTATGTAGCCAAGTCTGTTTTTATAAGGTTTTCAAAGTCCCGTTCCATACTCCCTCCTACCCTCCTGACCAGCAACCCACTTTGCAACGGAGCTAAGCTACCAGCACAGCAGAGTTTCCACCTGTTTCATAGTCAACGGACAAATGAGAAAGCCACGGAATCAAACTACCTGAGAGCAACGGGAAAAATCATAAATGCGTTTTCAGCATGAACTGGGGAAGGGGCTTGGGGCCCAAGGACAGCTTCCATCAATCTAAATGGATCATCACCTCTGAGCTCTATTTCCTACCTTATGTGTAAAGTGAGGGGGTCAGCTTCCAGGAAGTGGAGGGCAACTTAGCAAAACGTTATCAAGGGCCTTAAAAATGTTCATATCCTTGAACCCAACAGTTCACTTCCAGGAAGTGAGCTGAGGAAGTAAGAGATGGAACAAAGGGGCTGTCTCTACAACAGTTAAACAAAACAAACTCTAATATTACAAAGAGGTACAAAAGAGGGAAATAATTTTGGTTATTCATATGATGCACTGTTATGTACCATTAAAAAAATCCTGTTTTTAGTAAATACTTAATGACACAGGGAAACATTCCCTGCTTTGTCAAACATGCAGGTTTCCCTCACTATCCAAAAGTAGTCTTCCAATGAAACCTTTCATAAGGCAAAATGGGGTATAAAGCAAAAGGGCAATGACCACTAATTCATACAGAAAAATTTTTGAGCTTTCTCAGACCCCCAAAAATGACCTCTCTTGGTTTTTTCTGATACCTTAAGGCACATCTTGCTAACAGGTGCACAAAATAAACCAAAAAAAGCGCACAGGTTTTCACAGACACAGCTCAAAGCTATCGCAGTCTGATGCTGTCATGCTGAGTATAGCTCCCAGAGAGGGAGCTTGCGGGAGGGGGGGGGTCACTCTGCTGGTTGGGGTGCACAATGCCCCTAAGACAGCTTGCTGCAAAATAAACGCTGAATGCTATTTTCACTTTCCGCATTTTTTTCATAAAAGCAAAAACCCCCTTCTGATTTCTTTTGGTTAGAGAAAACAGGAACTAAGGTAGGTCTTTCCTAAAAGCAAAGTGGCATAAGGTGAAGTTTCAAAAAGCCACGGACGCTTGTATATGTATCATTATATGTACATACACACGCATATTATATAAACTAATGTATTCATTTTAAAAATCAATAATGGCTATCATTCCATATGACAAAGTTGAAGATGTTCTCACCTCTGCAATATTCAGTACTTCCGAAATTTTCTATCAGGGTGTATACAATTGTTAAAACTTGGTGGGAAAAAATTAGCGTTAAATCAAGTAAGCCATTGGCCAGGTCACCCAGATCCCAGAGCGTGCTAACTTTGATCTTGCACACCATTCTCCTGGTAGCCATCCTGCCTACAACTTCAACAATTATAAATTCTACCAGAAATATTAACCTAAAACATAAAGTCCAACAAGAACTTTACAAAGCTATATAACACGCTTTTCATTATGAAACAAAAAAAGTCAAGTCCGATATGCCATAGCAATATGTTCCTTGGGGTCAGTACTTGTGTCTGTCGTCGTTCAGTCCTTGGGACTTAATTGTGGAGGGAATGACCCTTACCAGCTATTGTTCTGCTGCAGAAGTTGCAGCAGAGGAAAACAGCCTTCGTGACGCTGACTCAGGTAAGGGTTAAATGCCCTATAAACAAATGCGTAATTTCCCTCCCTGATTCCGGTAAGTTTTTTTGAAGGGCCCACAAGATCTAAGTCCTAGAGCCAGCTGGTGACTTAACTGGCGGGTGACCATGCATTCTGAACCTCAGCTTCTCCGCCTGTGAAGTAAGGGGCCGGGGGTGGGGGTCACCAGATGGACCGGCATTGCACGAAAAGGTTACTTGGACTTCACTTTCCCGAGAGCCCAGGGAAGCCAGCATCAGCCACCTCCACAGCCAGGACAGGCGGGAAATCTCCCCAGATGCAGCCGAGAAGGGCTGAAGGCATGTTCCGGGGTTCGGCACAAGCCCGCAGCTCCCCGGGGTTCCCCCCCCCCCCGGCCCCGTCCGGGGCCGCCCCTGCGAACACCGAGGGTGGCGGGACACGGCAGGGTCTCCCTCGCCAGGGGAAGGGGCCCCGCTGCCCCTCCCCTCTTCCTGAACGTTCCCCGGCCCCAGAGCCTGGCGACCGCCGGCTCCCCGGAATCCCGGCCTCCCTCGCGAACCCCTCCGCGCGGCCGCCCTCACCCCGGGCTCACCAGGGGTCCGGGGCCATCGCGCTGTCTCCGCCCGCCTTCGGACACTTCCTGCTCGCGGCAGCTGACTACGGCGGCCCGCGCGGCTCACACCCCGCGGTTCGGCCCGGGCGCGACCGGAACCTGCCGTTTCCCCCGGTGCGTGTGCGCTGCGGCCTCCAAGGTAGGGAAGCCACCCCCTCAGCAACCCTTAGGTCGGCGCGAACAGCCCGGCGCAATTAAAATAAAACTTTTGGACAAAAATCGAAGCATTTTCCCGGGAAGGTGGAAGCATCTCAAGCCCTCCGGCAGTTACCCGACGTTGCAACCCGCTTCAAACAAAAAACACACAAAAACTGGACTGTGGGCATAGTTGCACAGCTGTGTACATTTACTAAACCTCAGAGTGAATTTTATACGTAAAGTTATACCTCAATAAAACTTAAAAAAAAAATTGTTAATCCTGCTTCAAACAAAGGACCCAAAGAATGGCAATTATAGATTGTCTTATAGCACCCTTCCCTAAATGACACTCGGTGATTGGTTATGCGGTTACGAAAAGAGTCCGTAGGGGGAAACGTGCAGCCAGTGCCCCTAAATTTTCAGGGAAATTGGAAGGAAAAGGAGCCCTCTCTGCTTCCGCAGCGGGAGCTCGGGGCTCAGCAGCCGGGAGCGTGCGCGGGCCTGGGCCCGGCGCGCATGCGCGCGTCCGTTACCATACCTACCAGGAGACGCTGCGCGGCCCGAGGCAGAGAGAGGGAGCGCCTGGTGTCCAGGGGATGGAGAACCAAATTCCTCCCAAGGCCGAGGTGGCCGAGGTGGCCGAGCTGGAGCTTGAGGCCGCGATCGGCTTCAATGGTGAGGCCTCGAACGTGTCTGGGCGGGGGGTTGCAAGCCCTGGGGACGAGTAGCGCAAACAGGGACCGTGGGACACCGGGTGGCACCTGGAAGGCAGCGGGACCCTGGCAAGGGCCAAATTCTCTCCCGCCCCCAAGGCCCTGGGGAATCACATCCTCGCCCCAGACCTCAAAGACCGGGATGGTTTCACAGCACCTAAGAGGGACAAGTGCCTGCTCACAGGACCGAAGCATGAGTGAGGGTGGTCGTAACCCATCTCCCCCTGGTCAGCTCTGCCCTGGCCCTGTGACCCCGCGAGCCCCCGCAGCTGCCTGCCCCTGGGTAACCGCGGGATGGCTGAGTCCTGTTCGGCCCCTGGGCACAACTACCAGAACCCCAGCTGATGTGCCCATGAGAATGAGCTGGGGACCGAACGTGGCAGTGAGCATCCGTTTTAGGGGATGATCTTGTCCTCTAACCCGGAGAAGGACCCTAACACTGAGGGTGTCAGGGGAGGCTGTGGAGGCGGGGAGATGCTTCTGTCCTGGAGGCCTGGTGGTTCTGCTCACACCTTATTTATGACTGCCTGATAGTTTGAACATGAAGGGGGGTAATGCTCTTTGTTTTTGTGTGTGAAGGAAGGAAACAAGCGCGTTACATTTAGAAAAAGCAAACTTTTTTTTTAAAGTGTGTTGTGCTGCCCGGAAGTTTTAAAATTGTAATATTGCAGACCAGAACTGTCAATGGCTAAAGCTTTAGGAACATTCTGGAACCTAGAGCTGGACTCTTCGTGTTAGTTTAACAGTCTCTTACAGATAGTGGGCACTTCTTAGCACATCTGAGATATCGGCCATCTTTAGAGCTGGTGGCAAGGTCATTGGTAAAGGAAGTGAGTGACCGCTGGTGAGTGCAGGGGGTCAGTGCAGAACCTCGAACACAGCGCTCTGCAACTGAATTCATGATGTTTTGTGGAGCTCTAAGAGTAAATATATGGGGAGCTCTAAGAGTAAATATATGAGCCACCTGGTGGCTCAGTTAAGCCTCCTACATTGGCTCACATCATGATTTATTTCCGGATTCGTGAGTTCGAGCCGCCGTACCTAGCTCTGCAATGCCGGTCCTGGGTCTGCTTGGGATTCTCTCTCTCTCCTTCTGTCTCTCTCTTTAGCTAAAATAAACTTTAAACATTAAAAAAAAGTTATAAAAAAAGAGTAAATAGATGGTACACTATATTCCAGTGCCTTCCATGGCCATTACTAGTTATCTTGGCCTTTTAAAATGGCCCAAATTAATGGAATTATTTTTACTTTGCTGGTTTTGTGACAATTTATATTATATTCTTTCCTGTAGTCAAATACACATTTTTCTAGAACCACTATATGCCAAATAGTATGCTGTGTTCTGAGAATACAGGGATAAATCCATAGCCACACTTAAGAAGAAGAGTTTAGGAAACTGGAAAAATACAGTGAAGCCCAAGGAAAAATCAGCCAATGTTACATTTTGCAAAGATAGTGCTGTTAAAGGTTTGGTGTGATCCTTTCAAATATATATTTACATATAAACTTTTTAAAAAATTTTTTTCATTTTCATTTTTTATTCTTTTACATTTATTCATTTTTGAGAGCCAGAGCACCAGCAAGGGAGGGGCACAGAGAGAAAGGTAGACGGAGAATCGGAAACAGGCTCCAGGCTCTGAGCTGTCAGCACAGAGCCCAACGCAGGGCTCGAACTCCCGAACGGCAAGATCATGACCTGACCTGAAGTGGGATGCTTAGCCAACTGAGCCACCCAGGTGCCCCTTTTTAAAAACAATTTTTAATGTTTATTTATTTTTGAGAGTGATGCAGGGGGAGAGGGGAAGAGAGAGAGAGAGAGGGAGACACAGAATCCAAAACAGTCTCTAGGCTCCCAGCCCAACACAGGGCTCGAACTCACAAACCACAAGATAATGACCTGAGCTGAAGTCAGTGTTTAACTGACTGAGTCACCCAGGCACCCCTAAACCTTTTTTAAATGAACGGGGGCTCATACTGTATAATTTTAGACTTTTTTTTCCTACTTAACTCCACTTAGCAGTATGCCATGTACATTTTCCCTTAGCACAGAGTTTGAGTGGGGGAGGGACAGAGAGAGAGGGAGAAACAGACTGCAAAGTGGGCTCCAGGCACTGAGCTGTTAGCAGAGAGCCTGACTCAGGGCTCGAACCCATGAACTGTGAGATCATGACCTGAGCCGAAGTCCGAAGCTTAACCAACGGAGCCACTCAGGTGCTCCTGTGCAGGGGTTACTATAGGGCTCTTTTATTTTTATCACAAAATAGTGCAACAGAAATTTAGAATGCCATAATAAATACCAAGTATTGCACACAGGATTAGCAAGTTTTGATACTGTTTCTTATTTGAGTTAATTTTTTTGAGTTTGTCTTTTCTTTATTTTGAGAGAGAGAGAGACAGAGAGACAGAGGCAGAATCCCAAGCAGGCTCTGTGCTATTAGCACAGAGCCTCATGTGGGGCTCAATCCAACAAACCGTGAGATCGTGACCTGAGACAAAATCAAGAGTCAAGCTCAACTGACTGAGCCACCCGGGCGCCCCTTGAGTTAATATTTTTGAGAAAAAAATACACATTTTAAGTCCTCTCTTCTGTCACACTATCCTATCCTTTCTCCCTCTGTAGAGACAACCACTACCCTGAAGTTAATGTGAACCCTTCCCAGCCATGCTTTCAAAGCTTACGGTGTGTGTAAAATATTAAATATGCTATCTATAAATAATTTATACTGTAAATGTGCAAGTTTTTATATTTTATAGAAATGGTTTCATCCTGCACACATTCTGAAGCCTGCTTTTTTTTCCACCCAGCATTTATGCAATCTTCTCATGTTGGTTAATTTAACTCCGCTCCTCCCTTGTGTAAATACACCAACATTAGTTATCTATTCCCCGTAGATGGTCTTTTAATTTATTTGCAACTTTCTGCTACTACAAGGCTGCAGTGAACACCTTTGTAGTGGCCTGTAGACACAATTGCAAGTATTTCTCTAGGTCACGTACCAAAGAGTGGAACACCTGGGTCCTAGGGTGTGTGCGTGCTCAACCATTCTGAACATGGCTGTGTTGTTTTCCAAAGCTATTCCACCGAAGTACCTTCCCACAACGCAGTTGTATGAGCGTTTCCTTTTGTTCACATCACCGCTAATGCTTGCTATTATCGGCCTTTTTAATTTTAGCTGTTATGATGGAAATGAAACAGTGTCTCATTTGGGATGCAATTCGCATTACTTTGATGGTTATAGTTTCACATGTTTATTGGTTGTTTTTTTTTTTTAATTGCCTCCCTCCTACATTGCCTGTTCGTAGCCTTTGCTCATTTTTCCATTGGAGCAGTTTGTGCTTTCTTATTTGTTTGTGGTAGCTCTTTGTATGTTCTGGATATAATCCTTATCTATTACATACATTGCAAACATCTTCTCCTGGTTTGGGTTTTTCTTTTCATTTTGTCATTTGTCATCAGAAGTCTTAGGTTCTTAACATAACTGGATGACTACGGTGGCCTTCTCTGTTAGGATTTGCTCTCTTTGTGGCACGTTTAAGAAGTCATCTCCTACAACTTGTGTACACATGAAGTCTTGTTTGTCACAGGTCCTTGATCTACCTGAAATGTATTGTTTGTGGATGGTGTGAGGTAGGATCTGATTTTGCTTTTTCCATATGGATAGTCAAATGATTGCTTATTAGGTAACTGCAATTGAAAAATGTACATATGAACATGAAGAGGGAGCATAGGACAAGCTGAGGGCAAAGCACAAACTAGCATACCCATGCCCCACCCCCCTCCCCGCAGGTGGGATGTGTGTCCCCCGCAGGTAGGATGTGTGACATTCCTGGCTGCCCAAGAACAAAGGAGAAGACAGACAACAAATGGTTAAACTGATAGAGTCACCATCGGTTTACAAATATCTTAGTACAACTGCAAGAAAAGGGCAA